>NC_090285.1:47275000-47967500 GCF_037392515.1 Haliotis asinina
ATGCCTATCAAGGAAGGGAAACAATAAGTACCCAGTATGTGAGTGGGTATGTGAGTTTCGTATACCACCGTTAAACATATCAACAATATCACTGGGGGGGGGGGGGGGACCCAACAGATGGGCATCTCATATGTTCATGTTCAAACTGAGAATCGAACAGGGGACTTTGGCTCGACGAGAGGATGCTTAAACTGCAAGGGTATCCCGCCACACCTTTAATGCTGTTTCACAACTGTGTCTACAACATCTTGAAATTTATTCACATATGCAAAACACGTGACGAGAAATCCACGAGGCAAGAATCACAAGCACTTCTCGTGCTCCTCCACAGTACAAGGGAGGGATAACAATTTCACACTGTATGTTTTAAAAATCACGTTTGCTCAAATGCCCGTCAAGCATCTAAAGCATGCCAATCTATGTTTCGATAAAAATATCGAAATGAAAATCCTGTGCAGAAAAATTGATCAATCAATGTCCCTCCCTCAGACCTACTCAGAGTAGGTACGAGGCAGTAGTACTGAGACCAAATTTGATAAACAAATGGATTATATGTAAGAAAATTCAATATCACCATCTTTGATATAAACTGACCCACCTCCATCGATCTATTACATGTTTCTTTTTGTATTGTACAAATATACAGTATTTTTATGTTATATTCCGCCTTTAGCTTTGTTTCATGGTAAAGATTGTGCGCATTACAAATATGCCCATTAAAAATATAATAAACATATAAATAACATACATAATGTGTTTGTTCATCGAATAGTTCACAGAAACAGAAGAAAAATATCGCAGGCTTACCTTTTTCATTTTCTGCTTTAGCTGCTAAGTGGCGTCCAGTCTTATTAGAGAAGATTCACAGTCAACTATGTTCTCGTTTACAACACGCCAGAAGCAACCTCCAACATCACGCCGTCGCATGGACTCTACAAGTGAACCGGAAGTGGACGCTGATTGGCTGGTGAGTGTCACCTTCTATTTGCCTAAGCCACACAGGAGTGGAAGTGTTTAACTTCCTCCAATCCTGTTCCAGACGTCGGCCGAGGGGAGGGTCGGTTCGGCTGCAGGGGGAAGAGGTAGTGTGGGGGATCTCCACAAGGGGCAAGACGTCAGATTTGATTGTTGATGGGTGTGCGAGGATGTGTACGTGTCGGGGATGTCACTGACGACATTGGTTACGTAAGCAGGAAGCCGTCGCTTGGGACTGTTTCATTGATATGGTTTATATTTGCCCATCTGTGCCATGGTAAACGCAGGCAGCACGGTTTGTACATTACGATCTAGGTTTCTCTCAGACATAGGTCGTTCCTGGCTTCCTCCCGATGGTGTGGGTGTATGACGCGCAAGCCCGTGGTGATTATTTTCTCTTGTACACAATTTAGCTTCGTTGATTTTGCTGAGCGGTAACAATTGGAAACTTGTTGCATATACGAGTTATATCTGTCCGTCCCTTAGGCACTTCCTGTTGTTGTGTAATTAATCAGTTTTCTTTTTGTTTGGAAATCGAGATATGCAATATTGTCTCTTTGAAATAACATGGTAGTGTTGTAATGGTGGTGTTTTAGACCACTTTCACTTTAGCTTTATCCTCTTAGGGGCGGTGGGGTAGTTTAGTGGGTGAAGCACCTGCTCGTCACGCTAAAGATCCGGGTTCGATTCTCCACATGGGTACATTCTGGGGTTCCCCGCCGTGATATTCCTGGAATATTTATAACAGCGACGTAAAACCATACTCACTTACTATATCCTACCTTACCCGAAGTCCTCCCCTAACACCTAATTAACCTAAAGCTTCCCATACCTCAACCGTACCACCATCTCGACCCCAGGAAATGCCTTGTAAAGCCAGTCCCTCCCAACACAATACAACCAACTATTGATCCAAACCCACACCTACAGTCTGCCGCTCCCGTAGTGGACGTGCAACAGCAGTGAGCATCACAGCGCCCACACAGCGTTGGCCAATGACTCCAAGGTGATAACAGCTAATGAATATAACTGTGATGCATATGGATCAGATTTATAAGACCCATCTCCGTTGTGACTTGACACCACACACAGTACACACACACTCTCTTATGCCTAATCACCGCGGTAGGCTGAAGTAACCATCGTGTTAGGTATTGCATGCACACACATTCATATATCTTCATATTCCTTCGTTATCTCGAGGCTGGCATTATGATGTGAATAACCTGCTGCTGAAACAGCCAATGCTACATGTAGCTGAATTATGTGGACTCTATATCGACGTAGAGTAGTCTCTGAAACCCAGATAACATTCAGACGTTGGCCCAGCGTTAACCAACATTGGGCCAGTGTCTGCCAATGTTGGCCCAACTCTGAGTGCTATCTGTGAATGAACACATTTTACAGAAAGAATAAGTTGATAGTGAAAAAGATATAATACTATGAAAAGGACCTATGAGACCTTCTTCTTTGCGATAGAAATCTTGACTTGACGCATTTTGTAGACCGACGGTGACTTTCTTGGATATATTTCCTGTAGGATCTGTATGAGGGACAAGTGGAGTGTGAGTTTAGTTTTACACAGCTTCTAGCAATATTCCACCAATATTACGACGGTGGACACCAGAAACGGGATTCACACATTGTACAAATGTGGGGAATGGAACCCGGGTCTCCAACGTGATGGGCGGACGCTTTAACCACTAGCCTCCCCTTATTCAACCAGTTATCTATAATCGCCGTTTGGCGAAGGTCGTCCGCACGTAAGTACGATCGATCGCACGTACGATCTTAAATCCGGAACACAGTTCAGTGCCGTTCAGTATTGTTTCTTATACACACACATGAGACAAAAGCTACACGTGTCCTGTTCTGTTGAAATTGAATAACTTGCATAACGGTAGTATGCAACGGTGAAAAGCGAACGCTTTAACACTTAGGCTACCACACCGGCCAATATATTCATGAAAAGCTACTGGGATTCCGGCACAGTGTAGGCGCCAAGAAACCATGGCTTGTCCTTGCTTGCGATTACATGGATCGGGTGGTCAAGCTTGGAAAGTTTACTGACTCCATGGAATCTATCGCGGTGGAACTGTTCGACTCTTACAATCACTGGATTATCTGGCCCATTACTTGATCATTTTACATATCGGGGTCATATTGCAGGAAATGTTGTCATGGCGTTAAGTAAACTCAACACCCAAGCGACAGTGTGTATGTAGCGATCGATATATCGATACATTGCAACAAATCCTGCTCCCGGGTCGATATTAAGTCTCAGGTTAGAGATTTCACGTGAAAATGGATTTACCCCCAAAATATCACAGTGTTACTGATGTAAGACCGAAACACTGCCATGTTAAAGAACAGAACACTGCAACGAAACGTCCCAAACACCCAAATTAAATACTCGGATCAAATACATCACCATTAAAAGAACAGTTGACATATATTTCGATTTTGGACACCGTCATTTACACGTTCTATGCTAGTAAATGTGGACTGTGGAGTAGGTATGTGGGTAACGTGTTCACCCGGTACTCAAAAGGAACAGGTTCGATTCTGTATATCCATATAATGCGTGTAGCCATATCTTGTTCCACACGGTGATACTGCCAAAAATTCGTTAAAAGCGGCGTAAAGTCATATTCAGTCACTCACGTATATCACGAGAAAACATCTCCAGTTGACATGGATACCATACGGGACCATAGGGACTGCCAATAGCTATATATAATGACGAATGTACACTTTTCAAAAAAAGAAAGGCAAATGAAATTAAGAAATGATACTTACAGTTTGGTACACATATGTAAGCTCAAACATTTTTAGGGTTGCACATTGTTTCTGGAATGTTTTAGGAAATAATGCTTGATCAAATGCAACCTAAAATGATTTTGAACGGTTTTATCAATCAGGATTGTCATGATGTGCGTGGATGTCATGCAGCACAAAATATTAGGCACAATGATTGTTTCTCACGTGCAAAGCATGAATACAGCATGTGACTATAAAATACCCAAATGAATCTCACAAGTTCATCCACGATCTTTGCAAGCTATGTACAAATTGGACGTCTCAACGCTGCCTTTTGAAATCACACAATGCACGATTGCAAGCTGGCGAATCAAAGAGTGAGGTGGCAAGGATCTTCAACGTCCATCCCAGCACAATAACTCGATTGCGAAATCGATTTCGTCAAACAAATTCGACAAATGACCGTCCAAGATCAGGAAGACCTAGAGTCACCACAGCTGCCCAGGATCGGTACCTACGTCGCCCCCATCGTACCGCCCGGGACACAGCACAAGAAGAGTTTGGAGCCCGAAGAGTGTCCGATCGGACAATCAGGAACCGTCACCGAGAAGTAGGAATAAGTTCCAAACGTTCAAAAGTTGCCCCCTCCTTGACACTACTGCATTGACATCGGTAGTAAGATGGTGTAACGCGGTGCTGCCATCGCACATATGGTTCATGAATCCCGTTATCTCCTTAGGTAATGGTAGATGGTAGATGGTAGATGGTAGAGACCGTGTCTACAGACGTCATGAACGTTTTGCTCCTAAATGCATCAGACAGGTGCAGTGTTATGGAGTGGGGAGAGATCACATACAGTTGCAGATCGGAACTTGTGCTTGTCCAAGGCAAGTTGACGGCAAATCGATACATTGACCAGATTCTCCGTCCGCACGACCTTAACCTTGTTGACCGTCAACTGCAGTTCTTCCAACAGGACAACGCCAGACCCAATACAGCATGTGCCACCGTGGACTACCTGGCCAATAACATCAATAACGTCCCCTGGCCCTCCAGATCCCCGGATCTAAACCCAATCGAACACCTTTGGGATGAGATTGATAGACGGGTACGTCGACGTCGGAATATACCACAGAATCGTCACACTTGTTCCACATGCGGCAGGAGCAATGGAGAAGGATTCCACAACAAAACATCCAACGACTGATTCGATCTGTACCCAGGAGGTGTCGGACAGAGGTAGCAGCCGGAGGTGGTCATACGAGGTACTGCCTTCAACACCACCTGGTGGACAGCAATAATGATTGTGATGCCTGTTAATCTGTTATATGAAATATGGACAAGATAGCAATGCACTGCCCCACAAAATTTCATTCATGTATCTTTTCCGCTGATCTACACGTCTTTGAATAACACCAAATTTTCATTGATATTTTGGTTATGCGTTTCTTTTTTTTTTTGAAAAGTGCAGTATGCCTAAATTACTCCAATCTGAAAAGAAAGGATGTGCAGATGCAGTGTTTGAAGCGTTGTTAAGGAAACTCATTGTTAGATATAACCGCTCCCTGTCACGTGGCTGTCAAATATTATCCAGATAGTAATCACTCGATGAAAACTCAACAACCAAAATGCAAGAAAAAATCTTCAAAAACACACATTCGATATTTTTGTCATTATAAGCAATATTCTATCTTACCAAAATATCCTGCTCTCACTGTTAAGTGCTAACACACACGGAAGTTTCTTTGTGAAATTCTTGATACTGCTTCAAACTTCAAAAGGCGGGAACTATAGATATCTATAATCATATGTAATTAAACATGAAATCTTAACGCCTTTAAATGTGCATTTGTTCATGTGCACGTGTAACTCATTGCTATGAAATACGCGTGGGAGTATCGACCCGGAAGTCTTCTGAGAGTGACATTAGCAGCACCTATGTCAGAATGGTGAATACAGTGTAAAACACTTCAATGAGCATTTCAGCTGATCATAAATAGTGATATAGTATCGACCATTTCGCAGTTAACAATGCAACATGTTCATAACCTCTTTTAATATATGTTGGTTGATGACAAAGGTTTTGTCCCTTTAAGATGAATTACGCAAAAACGTGCAAAAGTTATACGCGTGAGTATTGTTTTCAATGTGTATTCTGCCAAAACGAAATGCAAAAGCGTCATATAGATTATTACTTTATGTAGCGTACAAAATAATCATGAGATCATAATATATTGTTCAAATTCGGCTGAAGTCATTGTCATTGACCGAAGTACATCATGACAGGCATGAAGCAATCCACTGTGAAGGTGAATGTCTTCTGTTCTCAGTGTCTTGTGTTGTCCAGAAATGATTGACACCGTCTCCTATGGAGCTAATCAGATTACGTTTTGTGTCCTGTCCTAGGGATTATTCAGAATGGGGAGACTGTTGGCCAATGAAGTTCATCTGTATCGTTGTGTAGTAGAATTTCCATGACAGTGTACCAAATCCGTTCACCCGGTATGGGAGAT
Source organism: Haliotis asinina (assembly GCF_037392515.1). Taxonomy (NCBI): domain Eukaryota; kingdom Metazoa; phylum Mollusca; class Gastropoda; order Lepetellida; family Haliotidae; genus Haliotis; species Haliotis asinina. The sequence continues at coordinate 47,281,249 of NC_090285.1, forward strand.
GGCAGCCCACACAATTACACTGACCTTACAAAAACCAGTCAACATTCAGAATGCTGTTCCGAGCAAACGTTTACAACGATGTCTTCCGCCTGTATGGAGAAACTTATAAAGTCGCTTATATGACTCTTAACTACAGTCCATTTGGCTCAAAAGCGGACCGATGAATTACAATGGAAGTAAAAAACTATTAAACATATATTGTAAACCAAAAGTTACTGTGTTCTGTAATCTGATTGGTTGAAAAACACGATTAAATGGTATTAGATTCCCGGAAACTGAAAGACTATTCACCGCGTATTGACACGTAAACAATTGTTTTGTTGTGTCATCAACAGTGGTGACGTCATTCAAATCATATTGTGACGTAAAGTTAGAATGACGTCACAAATGAGCAACTCCAGATTCTACCATGAGAACCAGCTGAAACGGCCAGCTGATGACACTTCATTGCTGTGTCCGTATTCGATGTAAACGAGTGCAGACACTAAAACCCCTTTGGTTTACTTTTGTGTTTACAATGTCGGTAAACATCATGTGTTGGCCAATTTCCGGGTGTTATTGAGTATTTGAAGCACGGGAATATTTCATTTCAAACCTCCGGCTGACGCCGTCGGTTCCAAATGCATTCCCGTGCTTCAAATACTCAATAACACCCGAAAATTGGCCAACACATGATGTTTATCTCCTAAATACTCAGTGAAACGCTGATCATAATCAAACTCTGTGTTTTTGTTTGTAGAATTCATGTCATGAAAATAAAAAATGGTTGTTTAACAAACTATCTTACTATCAGTTATGGCCAGGGTTTTATATAGTATTATATTTTTATTGGTTTTCGAGTTAGATTGCAGTTCAGCATTCCACTTTTGAGCCAAACGGACTAGCAACGAAACACGTCTCCGTCGCTGATATGGCAATAGTCTGTTTCTTGTTGATACCATTGGCGTCGCAACTGACAATGCTGATGTATCAGATAACGTCTCGACGTAACAGATAAATAGCTGCGGCGCGTAGAGGAGTCTTTACTATCTGGGCTGAAATCCTGCGCAACCCCGTTGTTGCTGCAACTGAAGAGAAGAAAGTAGGGTCCCTATCACGTAAGTGACTAACCCATACGACCTTGACCGGACTTGCAGTTTTGACACGTGGTCGGCAGGATCTGGGCAGGTACGTGTTGACCTAACGTTTGATGACGGTTCCATTGTCTTGTAATGGTGCTTTCAGATACGCGAACATACATGGTTACAGCTGAATCTGAGTCGCCTGTCTGCAGTCCACCCGGGGCTGTGATCATCTGTCTCGGCATGTATCTAATTCTTCATTTGCTGTGGAACTACTGTGATGGCTGACAAATGAAAACCCACTGTTCCCAAATCCTAATCAATTCTTGTTGCACGTTCATTACATGTTGGCTGATTCCCAAGTGATTGCGTTAATGCGTCCCCGACACGCCCCTCCCTACTGTTTCTTTTTGATCGTATGTGTATCTTCTTGGTGTATAACAAAACCAGATCGTATGTGTATCTTCTTGGTGTATAACAAAACCAGATCGTATGTGTATCTTCTTGGTGTATAACAAAACCAGATCGTATGTGTATCTTCTTGGTGTATAACAAAACCAGATCGTATGTGTATCTTCTTGGTGTATAACAAAACCAGATCGTATGTGTATCTTCTTGGTGTATAACAAAACCAGATCGTATGTGTATCTTCTTGGTGTATAACAAAACCAGATCGTATGTGTATCTTCTTGGTGTATAACAAAACCAGATCGTATGTGCATCTTCTTGGTGTATAACAAAACCAGATCGTATGAGCATCTTCTTGGTGTATAACAAAACCAGATCGTATGTGTATCTTCTTGGTGTATAACAAAACCAGATCGTATGTGTATCTTCTTGGTGTATAACAAAACCAGATCGTATGAGCATCTTCTTGGTGTATAACAAAACCAGATCGTATGTGTATCTTCTTGGTGTATAACAAAACCAGATCGTATGTGTATCTTCTTGGTGTATAACAAAACCAGATCGTATGTGTATCTTCTTGGTGTATAACAAAACCAGATCGTATGTGTATCTTCTTGGTGTATAACAAAACAAGATCGTATGTGTATCTTCTTGGTGTATAACAAAACCAGATCGTATGGGCATCTTCTTGGTGTATAACAAAACCAGATCGTATGGGCATCTCTGTGCTTATTGTTTAATCAACATGTACATCATCGGTTTGATCATCTGCATGAAATTTGAAAATGGTGTAGAGACGCGACTCCAGCCATCTATGAACACTACCTTGAGAAGTTCCAACTATACCTACTCTTCTGTCGCAATACATTACCTAATGAAGGTGTGATATTGGCAGTGAACTGCTTAATGTCGAGGTGATATTACCAACTAAATGGCTATGGCTTATGTGATATTGCCATCGAATTACCTAATGACGGTGTGATATTGCCTGTGAACTGTTTAATGTCGAAGTGATATTGCACCGAAATGTCTATTGTGGATTTGATATTGCCAGCGAACTCCCTAATGCCGGTGTGAATTTCGATTGAACAAATGAAGATCAAATGTGCACATATCATACGACAATCTAAGATATTTATTGAGTGAGTTAGTTTAGTTTTACGTCGCTTGTAACTATATTCCAGCAAAATCACAGCGGGGGACACCAGAAATGGTTATTTCCATGTGGGGAATCGAACCCGGATCTTTAGTGTAACCAGGGAAAGCTTCAGACACTGGGTTACCTCTCCGTCCCCATATTGCCGGATGTGATATTGCCGGTTGTAATATTGCCGAATGTGATTTTGCTGGATGTGATGTTGCCGGATGTGATATTGCCGGATGTGATGTTGCTGGATGTGATGTTGCCGGATGTGATTTTGCCGGATGTGATGTTGCCGGATGTGATGTTGCCGGATGTGATGTTGCCGGATGTGATGTTGCCGAATGTGATTTTGCTGGATGTGACGTTGCCGGATGTGATTTTGCTGGATGTGATGTTGCCGGATGTGATGTGTCGGATGTGATATTGCCAAAGAACTATCTAATTTCTATGAGATATTGACAATGAACTACCTATACTCCGTAAGTGATAGTTCCACGAAAATGTCTGCTGGGGATCTGATATTGCAGGGGAAAATTCAACTCATTGACTGATTAAACTGTAACCAGTCGAACGTGTTTTACTATTGTTACTATTTCTGTTACGCTGGGGGATACAGTAATGGGTTTGACATATACTTTACAGCAAAAGAAACACAACATAAACGTGAAATTTCACCAGGTTTCTTTTTTCGAAACTTGTGTTTCTTTTGCTGTTCAGTATATGTACGAATCTGTGGTACCCATCGAACCCTTTTAACCAATAGGCATACCGCATTAACTTCGTAAATCGTTACACTTGTCAGCGTCTGGCGCATAAGTATGAGTGTTAAATAATTCTATTTCAAGATGACAAATCAGTCTGTTGTCTGACAGCTCACGCATTATCATTCAGACTCTCCATACGGTGAAATGAAAGCATCCATATTTCTTCCACTCGGTTGATATTCATGTCCCAGTATGGATCACGTCTCTGAGGGGTACTATTTCAACGAGGACCCTAAATAAATCGTCGGTTGTGTTTTTAGACAAACGCTCTGCATATAGATATAATTGTACCCTGCATCAACGAGGAACTGGGGACTAAGTATAAAGTGCCTTCCCTACGTCCGTACTTAGGCACGTTCCGAGTCTTCTTTACGCAAGTCTTTACGAACGGTTGTGCCAATACCGTCAAATTTGGTGACAGTGTACACTGATTGATTACACAGACACCAATTGATTCGGGTGATCTTGGCCTTAATTTCAAGATCACCATGACACTTTAACCACTTTTCAAACTAATGTAAACGCGATATATATCACATTCCAGACTCGATTATTTACACACCGCTGTCATATAGCTTGAATATTACTGAGTGTAATTTTAAATAAACAACAAACAAAATAAACAATAAACAAAACAAACCAATTCAATGTTTCAGGGTCCAAAGGAAGGCCATGTTTGCACAAACGTCCTACTGCAAGTCAAATAAGACGTCAGCAATATTGTTAAATCCACACAAAGGATCGCAACGTTCCAACAATAAAGGGCGGTAGGGTGGCTTAGTGGTAAAGACTTTGGCTCGTCACGACGAAGGCCGGGTCAATTCCCCACATGAGTTTAATGTGTGAAGCACATTGCTGGTGTTTCGAGCAGTGATATTGCTTGAATATTGCTGAAAGCGGCTTAAAACCATACTCACTCACTCTAACAACAGACTGTGTTGGAATCTACATTGTTCCCTACAAGCAGATGTCATTTGTACATATTGTAACACAACAGAACCGTATGTTATTGTTAATATTGTATATTGTCTACACTCCTTCTTAGTCAGTTGTCACTGCAGAAAAAAATAAAATAAATAAATAAAACAAAGATTGATTGACTGACTGATTTAGGCAGATGATGGAACGAGTAACACAGATGTGTGATCCATAACAATTTACAATGTGTGTCCCTCCTTAACATGTCGGTAGCAGTGCCTAAACGTGTCGGTAGCAGTGCCTGTGGACTGTGCGAAGCGGTGATAACCACTTAACCCACTAGCGCTACTGAACTATACTGAACATCAAGCGAAACGCAAGTATCGAAAAATGAATTGTCATAAACGTAAGCGTACATGTTTATGTCTTGTGTTTAAAAACCTGACAAAGCCAGAGCTACTGCTTAGTATCCGTCATGAAAACCAAACATCTATCACTACCACTGACAGTGATACTAATAAATACACTATTTGTTCATAACTGGTTTTTGTTTGTTTCACTTCGTTTCGTTTCCTCGGGTGTGACTGGTCTGCCTCAGCTGTTGCAACGTTTAGATTTATCGGTTAACCTTTTGTTTAAAACATGACATTTCTGTTTTAATGAAATTCGTTGAATTGCCCATAACCCGGAGGAAACCAGTGACACACCTCATCATGTGTTCTGTTTGTCTTGGTCTCCTGGAATCTACGAATCATTATTCCCTGGCTTTGAATTCTCTGAAAGATATTAGTTTAAATTTGCTTCATATTCAACACATTTCATCTTAGAGAAAAACGCATCACCGGTTACATTAACTCTTTCAGAAAAATATTACCTCATAACGTGGATGGTGTAACAGGAGAAAAAGCTCAATCATTCATCAAATATCCGCCTCTAACATGAGTCTTTGATGCCGGTACATTTATTAAGAAGTATCCACACTTTTCACACCGCGATGCCACACACTCAAAACCTACCACTGCTTTCATATTTTCATACGTCGCTGGTTTTTCATCAGGTCCTTTTATCAAACTGCGAACTACGAATCAACGAAGAATTTATTGGTGTTTCTTTTTATCGCTCATAGAAAAGAAATAATGCAGGAATATTTTGATGTCTAAATCGCTGCGTCTTGACTGCTATCTAACTTAACATACTCATCTTCAAAGAGTCCGACATCTGAAGAGTCTGCTAGAGATGAAGAACTGCAAGATGTAAATGCGGGGGAGTATCAATTGTGCATCCTCGACGTGGGTTCATCGAGTAGGCATCGTCCTTTCATCAAACTAATAACAATAATCAAAAGTTTCCGCGTTGTCGCTTATGTATATGGAACGGAAGTCATCAAGCGATGTTTCTACGGTGCGTATAGGTTTAACGTCGCCTTATGCAGGTGAATGCGCCAGGAAAGTACGAAGTAATTTGGGTCCAAGACATTCGCCTATTTGATGAAGCTCAAAAACCGAGGAACATAATGGAGCGAACAGATGATCACCGGATTCTGGTGCCCCAAAGGGAAACAACTTTGAGGTAGTGTACCAGGGCAGAACTGATCTTCAGTAGCCCATTGTTGTCCTACGAGGCGACTAACGGGTTGACTCGTCATCGTATCTCAGTTGCGTAGATCGATGCTCATACTGTTGATCTCTGGATTGTGTGTGCCAGACTCAATTATTTACAACAACCATACAGCTAGAATATTGCTGAATGGGGTGTAAAACTAAACTCACTCACTCACATTTGTAGTAAATAATGATTTGTATTGACTGATTGAAGTTAAGGTATGAGTTAGACACAGGATACATGCACTTTTTCATACATACATTACAAAAAAACATTCGTTGACTCCACACTCCTGTGGACGCTGTCTGAACAGGCATTCACTGGAACTGAAGAAATAATCCGGTTTAGACGATGTGACGGATTGCAGAGCTGATGATAAATGTACAAGTGAGTGAGTGGGTGAGTTTAGTTTGTCGCCGCACTCAGCGGTATTCCAGCTATATGGCGGCGGTCTGTAAATAATCGAGTCTGGACCAGACAGTCCAGTGAGCAACAACATGAGCATCGATCTGCGCACTTGGGAACCGATGACATGAGTCAGCCAAGTCAGCGAGCCTGACCACCCGATCCCATTAGTCGCCTCTTACGACAAACTGAGTCGCCTTTTATGGCAAGCATGGGTTGCTGAAGGCCTATTCTACCCCGGGACCTTCACGGGTCGATAAATGTACAAGCCTCGGATGGGACTGACATTTTATGCAGGTGTTGGCAACTTGGCCGGTTTTGCTATTACTCTTACATATTTTCGCGATTTCTTCCATATTCTTACGACGTGTCCGCTCAAGTCATGGATCCACATCCGTATCCATCCTTCCGTAGCATATGTACATTGTACTTATACTATTCCCAGAAATTATTGAGAATCATGTTGCGTCATGTAACTCATTACGTTTATTAACTTCCGGCGTTTTACTTACATAAACATGTTAAAACATCATCCTTTTACAGTCGCAGTCTTGTTTCAGTACTTTGTTAGACCTCCTTGCTCAGCAATGCATGCCTGAATACGCCTAGGCACACTACCCATCAAAGTTTGTAGGTAATCGTGTGACAGGGTATTCCAATATTGGACCACCTCGGCCTTCATATCGTCAATATTTCTCAGTCCCTTTTGGTTTATTCTGTCCTTCATGACTCCCCACACATTCTCAATTGGGTTTAGGTCTGGGCTGTAACTGGGCCAGTCTAAAACTTGAACATTTTCGCCCGACAACCACTGTTTTGTGTAGCGCGCAGTGTGTTTTGGGTCATTATCATGCTGGAAAATCCAATCATCTTCATACAATGTTTGTGCTGTCGGAAGAAGGTGACCATTTAGAATGTCAACGTATCTTTCTTTTGTCAAGTTTCCCGTGAAAACACACAATGGCGTCACTCCGCGAGCCGATATGCCACCCCACATGTGAAACTTCGGGCTATGTTTTGGTCGCTGGTAGATAGGTTTGACAGTATCTTTGGTCCAAATTTTCACACAATTAGGGAAAAGCCAAACAGAACTTTCATCCGAAAAGAAAACATTATCCCAATCTTGATTTTCATGAGCCCGACACCAGTTTAAACGTTTTTCCTTTTGTGCATCTTTCATCAACGGCGAGGGAATTCCACGTTTTTTCACCCAATTAAGTCTCTGTAATTCCTGTCTAACTGTTTCATTGCATACCTGAGGACTTCCTCTGCTAATCATTTCATTTCTGATGTTCTCAACACTTTTCAATTTGCCCCTACTCACAATCTGCCCAAGTCTTCTGCGATCCACAACACTGAATTTCCTAGGCCGACCTGCCCCTGCTTTGTGCTCTATCCCGGTTCCTGTTTGAATATTCTTCAAAGTTCTGTATACTGTAGACAGAGGAATACCATGTCTACAAGCTAACACTTTAGCATCAGCCTCACCCCTTTCAAAATCATCTAGAATGAGCTTTCTTTTCTCTCTTGCTGTAAATTCTGCCATGTCATCACAGGAAGCTGTCTGCTCAGACAAGGGAGATAACTCTTGACGTAATGAGCTGCCTTCTAAGCCTTCAAGAGTTGTCTCCCTTATTTAGTATGCTTAGTGCATAGTGAAAGCCCTTTTTCCAATCTTAGCATCATTAGAAAAAAACAAAGATTTTCTCAATAATTTCTGGGAACACTGTATTTATGTAACAGTATCAAACAATGCAGATACGGGTGTTCGCGAACTTGTGAGGGCATCCTGCCCCCGTCAGTGACACCGTCACAAACTCACACAAGTCACACTGAGAGTCATCTGAATTAACACGGAAACGCGTGACAAGACATAGGCGGTCCTTCAAAGGAATTATGCATTTCACAGGAATGATCAACGAAGTACAATGATATTACGCAAGTCACTGACAACCCATTCCCCATTTTATTTAGCTCTGGCGACAAAGATGATGTAATCTTAACTTAATTATTTTGACTCGAAATGCTGCTCAGATGTAGCCAGGATGTAGTCCTTCGTTATCGATGTTTCGCTCGTAAAGGTGAGTGAGTTAAGTTTCACGTGGCATGGAAGCCTGAAGTGGTCTTCACACATTGAGCGCATGTGGGGAATTGAACCCGGCTCCTCGACGTGACGAGGGACCTCTAAGCTACCCTGCCCATAAATGGACAGAAGATGGCATTATGTGAAGAAATTAATATGACTCATTGTGATTGCTATTGTCATAGAATTGCAGCTGGTACGTGAATAAAGTCACCATTACCGCATGACGGCACATTGACAGTGCATTTAACATTATCAAGCAAATGCACCATCGAGACTTTAATCTTTAAATGGAAAATTCAAACCATACATTTTCACCTTATGGTTTTTTTCCCGTTTGCTGTTGACGTCACACTGAGCAATATCCCAAGTACATTGTGGTCACGATATGTAAATACAAGTAACGTGCTCATTATAAAAACAAAATATTGTAAACGATAAGAGAACTATAAAACTCTCCCTTTTGTCCATTTATATAATTCACGATTCTGCAGATAAGGTAAGGTTATTTCACAAGCATTAATATCTAAATATAGTTCTTCTACTTCGCTTATCAAACAACTCTGACAATGGCTTTATCAAAGGTATGGTAATGCCCTACTACCTGCTAATGGTCAGCGGTTAAATAATTTTCTTCCTGAGAGCCATCTATTAAAATCCTACACGGAAATACACCGGTACGGATCGAACCCTTTGATCAGTCATCTGAAATCTGTGAATGGAAAACGTACTTTTCTCTAACAAGTCGTTCGAGATAGACGACGTGCAATTTTTACGGCGAGTTCTGAATGACTCTCGAGGGAATCCGATTGCGCTCTATAGGATATTACGTCAATCACAACCGGAAGTTCGTTCATGGATGCTTCCGCATTGGGATCACCTGCTACTGGATCGTAGATTGGAGTGCATTGGTTTTTATATCCACCGGGAGTAGTTAAATTGATGAAAGCCATTTAGAAGATATGCCATCGTACTGAAACAATGCATACCTTTGAATTTACCCGGATGTGAATAATACAATATAACATGTGAATTATTGAGTACACAAATGAATGAATTTTGTTGTCGATTTTATCATGTCATATTAATACTGGAGTGAGTGTCATCACCTTAATAATATGTAATATGGACGTAACCGATTTACCCACGTTACACACTGTCTGAAAATAGTGAGTTTAGTTTTAAATCGCACTCAGCAATAGTCCCGCTATTATGACGGCGGCCTGTAAAGATTTGGGTCTGGGCCAGAAAATCCAGTGATCAACAGCATGAGCATCGACCTGCGCATTTGGAATTCATAACATGTGCCAGCCAAGTCAGAGAGGCTGATCATTCGATTCCGTTAGTCGCCTCTTACGACATGCATGGGTTACTGAAGGCCAATATTCTAACCCGGGCCTTCATAGGATGACTGGAAATATGTCTGTATAGTAGATGTATAGGAGCAATGTATATTTGTAATACTGACTGACTGACTGACTGACTGACTGACTGTGATACTGTCCAAGACAGTGCACATCTTTTTATACTAGATGGGACTTGCCTGGAAATGGTTTTGGTGTTCGCTTAGCTGCCTTATGCAAAAATACCGCTTGTAGACTGCTGCGTCTTTTGTCTAGTATTCGGTAAGTGACATATACCAACACTCTACCACAATCTGCTACACTAGGTACATCTGATCCAATATTAGTGGTGTGTTTAAGAGCTACGATGAAAGGACAGAGCCGACAATACTGGTGGTGTGTTTGATAGCCACGGTAAAACGAATGAGTTGACAATGTTGGTGGCGTATTTAAGAGCCAAGGTAAAATGAGAGAGTTGGCAGTGTTGATGGGTGTTTGATAGCCATGGTAAAATGAGAGAGTTGGCAGTGTTGATGGGTGTTTGATAACCACGGTAAAATGAGAGAGTTGGCAGTGTTGATGGGTGTTTAAGAGCCACGGTAAAATGAGAGAGTTGACAGTGTTGATGGATGTTTAAGAGCCACGGTAAAATGAGAGAGTTGACAGTGTTGATGGGTGTTTAAGAGCCACGGTAAAATGAGAGAGTTGACAGTGTTGATGGGTGTTTAAGAGCCACGGTAAAATGAGAGAGTTGACAGTGTTGATGGGTGTTTAAGAGCCACGGTAAAATGACAGAGTTTACAATACTCGTGATGTGTTTAGAACCTACGGCAACACGCAATCCACTTCATCACCGATAACTGTCAGCACGAGTTTTGAAATGTTTTTACCCAAGTCCGAAATGATGTATATCAAAACGGAGAAATCGTAAGTACTATGTTCGATGCCTAAAATGAATGAATGAATGAACGAATGAATGAATGAATAAAATGTGTTTACTTTGATCTGCGTGTAGCAGTATAATCTTTGTTTCAATCTGGTGCCACATTGAATGTTTCTATCGACATACAGTGTCCTTCGTTACAAAGTCACTATTGGCAGTGTTTATGTCAAACATCGTACTATTTCTATTTATGTGAAAGTTATATATCTATATCTACTCGACTGACACAAAAAGTCCCTTTGAATAAACGCTGTGTGTAAAATAGTTATTTTTATTCCAGGTGTGTCATAGTAACAGTTAATTGAACGAGTATTCTCACGACAGTAAGTAGAGTTTCATTCCGAACGTCATGTCATGGCGGGAAACCCTGGGCCTAGATTTTCGAAGCTCTCTTAGCGCTAAGATAATCGTAAGTGACATACATTGACATTAACTTACGACTGTCTTAGGGCTAATGGAGCTGCGATTCGAAAATCAAGGCCCTGGAAATTACTTTAAAAATTGGACTTGGTCTCACGCCCAGCCCACGCTTAAAGCGACCCGCCATTTTGAATTATAACGGTTTTGCTATTGCAATGAACTACTCATTGTACTTCGACTCTATTGATTTTGACTTAATACTCTTACAAATTTAGAGAGATCGGTCCAAATGTACACCCAACAGTTAAAACATTAGCAATTATACGGTGATAAAATGATCATGATATTCTTCTCATATTTTTCTCATTGACATGTGCGTGATTTAACCCCCCTTTTCTTCCGGGTTAGGATTAATCATAAACATCCCATGCTTGTCGTAAGAGACGACTAAAGGGATTGGGCGGTCAGGTTCGCTGACTTGGTGGAGTCATCCCATTTGCGTAAATCAATATTCATATGTTAATCACTTGATTGCCCTGATCCAGACTCGATTATTTACAGACCGGAATAACAATTCCTGGATTGTCTGAGATATCTTGCTCGTAAAAAAAATCAGGACCAGACTGTACTCTCGAGGCCAATGTTATTTTTTCTGTTGTTCCTGCTGCTATTGTTGTTGTTGTTGTTGTTGTTGTTGTTAAGAACAACTACGATCAAGTGATGACACAACTTTACGGATCATCAACTTCTTTATTATTGTTCTTAGGTTCCTATACTGTTTGCCTGGTATGTTTGAAAACGGTATAAGAACACATATCTGTTGTTAAATTAAAGATGTTGATCACCCATAAAGTTGTGTCATCTCTATACCAACAACTTCTGAATGCCACTCAAACAAATCAACTACGATCAACAAAATTTAAAGTTTTAAAATACTGACACTTCAATTCACCGCGTGTCATGGACACATCAATAAATCCACCAACACGAGATCCACCAATCACCGCTCATGAGAAAGCACATATTTCAACACTGTACATCATACATTGTGTGTATAACCCATGTATCCGTTACTTCTCGTAGATACGGACTATTGACGATCGGATGTCTGCCGCGCTATGATCATGATCATCGGTCATGCTATCAGTCACTGGTAAACGTTGTTTATCGGTCTTATCAGTTTGCTTGAATCTTTAATGAACAACATTGCCAGTTCTCGATATCTTAGGTTGTTGTGTGGTATCTGTAAATCATATAGGAAGTAAGTATTTGTTCTAACATAAAATGAAGCTTTGCATCCCAGTTATTTTCTGGCCATTTTAATTTATTTGATTACAAGAAACGCTATATACTGAATACGAAATGTTCGTTTTTTCGTAGTGTGATCAATCGTTCCAAACACTGCTGAGTATGATGTTAAATTTGTCGGTGTCAGCGAACACGCCAACAGTGGAAACCTATATATTTTACGTTCGCTTGTATAGCGTTGAGGAAAGATGGTTCATGCCGGTTACGTTGAAATGCAAAATCTTAGCATTGTCATGACAAAGTCCACCTGCAAACTATAAGCTTTGATATGTTTTTCAAAGACACACATGAAGCTGTCAGTGATAATTGCGGCCCGATGAAAAGTAATTCTGTAACGTTTTATGACACGTTCTGCTTCGGTTTCCAAGAATACGAGTTCACTTAAAACAACTCAGTGATGTTGGCCCAAATAGTCGCGTCACAGGGATGCACTCATGAGACAAGCGAGTTATTATATAAAAATAAATATTATCTAAACTCATAAGAAACGTTCACAGTTTATCAGTATATATGATTGCATAAATAGATTGTGAAGGATAAAAAACTCAGTTTCCTTGACGGTAATCACTGATAGATCAAATCAGAGTAAAATAACACCTGCAACTATGTAACAGTAATTAAAAAAGCCGCTAAATCAATCCTCTTACATGAGTGAGTGAGTGTTAGTTTTACGCCGCTTTTAGCAATATTCCAGCAAGGACACCAGAAAATGGACTTCACGCATTGTACTCATGTGGGGAATCGAACCCGGGTCTCCGGCGTGACGAGCGAACGCTTTAACCACTAGGCTACACCACCACCCTTCCTCTGACATAATCAAAGACAGCTAAGTAGGACGACTGCAACCGATCAACATCTGAGAATAATGATGGTGATTTGGAGATTTTACGAGCGCTTTCCAAAATAATGTGTATCTCGTACACGCCTGAGAGTTGATCAACTCAACTCTAATGAGTAAATAACCATGGATGGGGAAAATAGCGTAAAATAAACACTGGATGCCTATGAACTAAATAAAGCCTCTTAGACCATAGCAACTGATGAAAAAACCTAGTAGCAAAGATTCAGGACCTCTGACTGGACAAGGGAATGCTAACCTTCAATAATATCAGGCACGAGGCCTATCAAGTATCTATACTTGCAAGACTTAACAGAGGTAATATACCTACAGACTAATTTGACACCCAATAGGAAAATTGTACTTGACCTAGACTGTAAAGTCGGTTAAAAACTGCTAGAAAAACGGAGTATGGATAGCCTTTGCTACGAAGTTCAACAACTCGATAGAACCATAGTAAGTCATGGCCACGAGAAAACAGGCCCATTTACTTGCAAAACCTGAGTTTACAATGCCTACCTAGTATCATGACAAACGTTCTGGTGACGCCCGAGGACGATGCATGATGTGACGAGGACGCCGTACAGGTGCTGGAGATACACTAATGGTTAATGCATCACGCTGGGAACCCGGATTCGATTCTTCACATGGATGCAATGTGTGAAGACCATTTCTGGTGTCCCCCAACATGGTTTTGCTTGAATATCGCTGAAAGTGGCGTTAAACCATACTGATTCGCACGTGTATATCAATGAGACTGCTCACTCAAAAGTCTTCACCATTAGCAATACTTCGAGTAAAATGTCTAGTACAGATAGGATATATATAGTATTACCATAATAATACTTAGATTAGCGCAAACACATTTAAAAAAAAAACAAAGTCGTTAAACTATCCCCAAGTATTAGCAATGCATTTTTTCCTGAATACCACTGTATTTGTATCATTTTCAGGTACCTGCCATTTCTAAATACTTCAGACTTTCACAAATGTACATTTAGGCACCATTTAACACAGTGCTCCTTCAATAAATCTGGTTTCTACTGCAGGCCGAAAACCTTGTTGTCGAACGGAGCAATCTTCAAACAGACAAAGAATTCCCTCCATCTTCACGGGAATGCAACTTGTTTTTTAAAGAACGAAAACACAGGTTACGTATCTCTGTCGCCAGAGCACTGCAGTGAACCGGACGTGACGTAATGTGAGGAAGGATTTTGATTTAGTTGATAAATTTTCATGCTGGTGCTAAGAACCTTGAAGTGTTTAAGCCTTTCTACGGCCCTCTCAACATGGATTCTCACCCGAGATAGTTGCCTGCCTGTTTCACTGTCCTTGGCGCACACCCGTGCCTTGTCCTTGGTAAAAGTAGGTATTGTAAGTCGTGCACCACATGCTGCAAGTTCACCTGATAAAAACATCCACGATCTGCCAAAACGAAATCGCCATGCTCTAAGAACTGAAGAAAAGTAGAGTTATTAACTTGTCTGGCTCGTCCACCAAATGCTCTAGATAGTAATGTGACAGCACCAACAGGAGACAAGAAGCTTGATGGTGCGGTGACTCGTACACTTTGCTCATGTCATGACTCGAGCTGTTAGATTTCCAAGCCTCTCTACAATCAATGTTTACCCTGAAATTTGTGTGTGTGTGTGTGTGCGTGCGTGCGCGCGCGTGTGTATGACATGTATGTGTGTGTGTGTGTGTGTGTGTGTGTGTGTGTATGACATATATGTTAAGTCAAATGTACAATCACTTATAAACAATTCGGTAAAATATTCGATTTGAAATATCATAATAACTATTATTTCCTTGGACACTGAACCTTATCATTAAATCTATCGATCTATAGGCAAACTAGTGTTTGATCAGTACTGGGGATGTATATTGGCATCATTTATTTCAGCACATCGTTAATACAGTGCATCGACATTGTTGCCAACAAACAAAATTAAACATATAGTTTGCATGCATCATTGCAAACTTTGCTTTCTCTACTTCATCATCTCTTTGTGTTGTTTGTCTTCACACGTCCATCCCAGTTGTGTTACAATATAGTCATAGAGATATCTTCTACGGTCTATCTTCCACTGCATAATTTGCGCGTTACAACAGAACAGAAAGTTGTCGTTACAAACACGATCTCCATTGGGTCCAATTTTTCCTGTTGATAGGTTGAAGCCACTTCGATCGCTGCTCATTTTCTCTCGATATTCGATGGAATTTCAGCCCATATACTGACTTGGCACGGTTGAGACATCCAACAACACTTGATATTACGATAGTGAACGAATTCGACTAAATCAAACGAAATCTCCAACTCAGTGAAGAAGTGCTGACGATACTCTTGTAATGTTGTCTGCCCACCGGATGCGCTTGGTGGGGTCACGTGACCAAAGAATTGTGGTAATTCCGGTACAAGATGTTTAACAAGCTCGTCATTTTGCCGATTTCTCGACGTCAACAAGGCTGGGTGACTTTGCCACCACTTAGTGTTCTCAATGTATGATACAGTCAAGCGTGTTAAATGGGAGATTAACAGAAGTCACCAAGACTCATCTCGAAATTTTATTCCTGCCTCACTACAACATGAGTTTTACACACACGCACGCACGCACGTCCGCCCGCCCGTGCGCACACACACGCACAAGCACGCACACATGCACACACACAATTACTTTTACAAAAGCATGTTCAATAAAACATACGACACTCTTCAAGAAAGTGTGGAATCTTCATTTTTCTATTTTCAGTTAAAAATATTTAGGAGATTTCTCGGAGTCAACCAATTGTTGACATGATGATATTGAATGTTTTGGCAGTGCCTCCCCATTTGCACTTCCTAAAACCATAGTTATTTGGAATATAGTTGCTTTTGAAAGATGACTGGTGTGTGGCATGTAATTTGCATGTATATGATTTTTATGTTGAGAAAAAACGACTAGAAACAAACACTAACAAATGAGCGATGCAAGATGAGTGTCAAATTAATGTTTTACGTGATTTCTCGACATTCTTGGAAAAACGTGAAAATAAAAAATGGGACCCGATGCACGTGTATGGGGCTACTGGGTTGTGCACGTGCATATCATGCATTAAGTTTAGGGGTGGTAATAGAGGGAAGTCGTGGTGCGTTCTGTCCTTGTAACATTTGTTAACGTTTACAATGCCGTTAACTGCCTAATATCCAAATTGAAAGTTCAGGTTCCCGTAATTTTTTTAAGAGATTATATCACAAAGCATTTTAAAACTAAGAAAGGTTCATATACATCTGTTCATTTAGCACTAATACATGTCCAACAGTTATGATACACATAAACAGCAGAATCAGTCTGATACAGTAGTGCAGTACAGTTGTCTCACAGGTCATTACGTTACTAACAGTATACAGAGTCTGCATGCAGGGTTAGAGTTTTTACCACGGATACAAGAGTCTTTCTCGCGTCAAAGGCGAGGGTCTAGTTGTCTGTATTTTTTTCTTGTAGGTTGGCGTTCACCGGATCCAAGTTAGCTAATGACGATCTAAGAGTTTTGTTGTTCTTTCTGGATACTGATGATGACTTTGAACAGGCTGGAATGTGCATGGCCAGTTTTGTTCATTTTAGCTTGTCAGATCTCCTCGTGGTTCGCTGTTCTGGCATCGCCGTCGTTCTCGAAATGGTTCCACGTATCGCGGCCTATAGGTGGATAGCTTCTTAGCAGGCAATAATGCGAATACAGGGTAAAATATTTGGTGATTACAAAGACCTGAAAAGTACGCGGCTGGTGAAATAATTTTGTACAAATACTAAAAGTAACATATGTCGTATTTGGGATTTCACTTTCTTAGTAAAGTACAAATTCTAGTACCTTTTTCTATTGAGTCCCATCCGGGATTCGAACCCGCACCTTCAGAGTCAGGCACCTAATCGCCAGCACACAAAGTCAGCCGCCTAGCCTGCTCAGCCACCGCGACTTCCACTGGCTTTGTGGAAAAGATGAGCATGTTGTTGTCAGAATGTAGCAGCAACTGGTCGCCACTGCAGGTCTTGGTGTACAGGTCTGGACGGTCTTTGTCAGAACGTTGGCATGGCAGAAGAGGTAGTTCTTTCGTTCTGGACAAGACTTGACAAGAATGGTGGACCAGATGATGCTACGTCAACTTCTGCAGACTACAATCCTGGTAAGAGACTTTATACCTTGATACAAAGGGCCCGTGCCACCGTGACTCTTTGAAACACATTCTATGTCAACTTGTACATTTGCCAATTTTCAATGCCACATTTTGCCATTTAGATCTTTATGTAGTATCACATGATAACTGATAATCAATTGTGCTAGTTCTTCATTAGCAAACATATCTCAGGTTATGTCACTAATTACAATGTGAAATGTGTTCACCAGTTAGTGAGACTTTTAGAACAAGATTTAGACCATCCCCCACACTTGAGTAAACATTGTTAACACTAATCCATACTAACCCTTGGTGGCCAGGTGGCAAAGTAAGGATAAACCACAAGGACATGCCGAATAGTTGAGTTACCGTCAATTGCTCCCAGGGGTCGATTGATGGAGTTCAATTTTGTAACTCGTTGAAAACAAACCTAAATAGCAATTATAAATAGCAGTTATTCTCAGACTGGCAAATGCTCTCGACCAGGCGCCGCCATTTTTGAAAATCACGGGCTATAACGTCACGGGTTGTAAAGTCAGTTTGAGAATCAGTTAGATTACGGTTTGTTTTCATCAAGTTAGATAATCAAAACCACGTCCTACTCGTAGTTTAATGTGTATTTGAATCACGACCAACATGAGTTTGCATGACACAGCTTGTAATGATTATAACAACAAGTGATTTTGACAGAATGGTCTTTGAAAACAAGTTGTAACTCGGAAGCTAGGCAAAGCAGGTGACAAGATGAAAATGACAGTAGATTGTGAAAACATAATGCTTTCATTTTTCACAACAACTGTCACGATTTCTGTGAACGAGATAGATAATGTACATGATTTCTACGTGTAATTAAATGCCCAAAGAGTACGCGTGTTCTTTAAAGGTCACATGCAGCGTAAAACACAACTTTGCAGATTCTGATACCTTTAGGTATGCATTTACCGAAACAAATCATGAAAAGTGCCAATTCAGTCTATAAAGGTGAAAAAACGCAAACGATTCACTAAATTCCCCCCAGCGCTTGAGGGAAAACTGGTTTCAACAGCTTTGCTGCGCTGCGCCCATAACGCATGCGCAGTGAATAGGTTCACGGAGCTTGGAACAGTATGCATGCTCGGAGTATGAGGTCGTGAGCAGTAGTCTAATCTTGGTTGTGTACACAAACAAGTAAATAATCTACTCGTTACATAAACAAGTTTGTTGATTGTAGTAAGCAGCCTCTGTCACAGAGAAAGCTGAATGTCTGGTTTATTGACACCTGTATGTCTGCCTGCCTGTCTGCTAAAGACAATATACAATAGACAGCTTCAGTCATTAACCACATGCAATTTGAACTTAACACCTATCAGGCTATACGCCATAAACAAAATAAATTGATTTATGACTCGTGCACCCGAGTACAGTCTCTGCCACATTATGTAATTAGGCAGGTGTGATACTTGTACACATGACAAGTTTTTATGTCTGTGGGTTGCAAACAAACTACATCCATTTTTTCGGATGACTGGATTTGACGGAAACTGGTGCAAACTCTTTCAAGTCCTGCTTTGTACTTGGACGAATGACACTTTCCAGTCACGAAGTAGTCTCCATCTCTGCTGAGATGATTTTTGATTTGATCGAACTCAAATTCAGAGGACGTGTATTTACATAAACGCAACATCTGTATATACATTCTCTAGGGATAACAACTTATTCTAGTTTAAATGATGTTTGACAACGGTATATTGGATCCATACTGAAACGATGCATCAAGTACAATAAAAGAAGTTGTTATCCATAAAGAATCTTACTTTCTTGTGAGTAGCCATACTTATAAAAGGCCCATCAAAACGATCATCTTTCTGTACACACAATGAGCCCTCAGTGTATCAGCAAATGAACCAGCCAATCGGAAGTCGTCGTTACCCTTGGGTGCACAGCCACCCACTATGACTGGGTTCGGTCTCCCGAGGTCTTCGTATCGAGGGACGTAAGCCCAAGTACAAAATATTGCACTTTTGAATCGCCACTGTACGCTTATAATTTCGTTTATTTGTTTTTTAACAAGCAGCAATGTATATTAGATGTCATGAATAAGTGATAAATGTGTTTTAATTATGTTTGATTTTTTGGTTGCATGTGACCTTTAAGTTACAGTTTCTAATATCTAAACAGTGTTCATTTTTAAAGAACATGAACAATACTGGACTAAATATGCTTCCTTGTGTGGCACCGGATGAAGGGCTAAACATTTCCGCCTGCTTATTATCATTACAAATACAAGCTATACTTCACCATGCATATTTTGCTAGAGAATAAATACTTGATGTCTTTGGTGTGTATTGTATACAAATATTTTCACAGGTTGAAGACACCAAATGCTTTCCGAAAATCTATAAATGCAGCTCAAATAGGTGTTTTGATTTTCAAATGTTTACCACGAGGGGATTGTATGATAGAAATATGTCGTTGGAGTCGTCTTGCCAAAACACGTGCTTTGTGTGCAATTTGATTCATATGTAACCAGGTTGTTTTTCCAGAATCTGGGATACACGTGAATATTTTTCCCATCACGTTTAAGAGCGAAATACCAATGAAATTATTTCATTTAAGGACATCATCTTCATCCAAAGGAACTAAATCATTCGTAGGTCCTAACCATCTTGGAAATGCCCACCTTTTGTCCAATGTCCAATCACTGTGTATAATTATATATGCCATGTATATATAAGTGTCAAACATTATATATATGTTACTAAGTACTCGTATTAGCCATATGGGGAAGGAACTACCGGTAAGATACATACCTTGCACGGCAGATGCAAGACTTGTTTTGACTTGTGTCGTACAAGATTGGGGCGGTGGGGTGGCCTAGTAGTTTAAGCGTTGGCTCATCACGCCCAGGACCCGGTTTCGATTCTCCACGTTGGTAAAATGTCTGAAGCGCATTTGTGGCGTCCCCTGCCATGATACTGCTAAAAGCTGCGTTAAACAATACTCAAACACTCGTAGGAGATTGACACCCCGATTCGCGAGGTTGGATTGAATGATCATGGTGACCCAGAAGTACTTTTTCACTTTTCCTTTCATAACAATCACGCGAGGTAATGTATACCTGTTGCTGCGGACGTCACAGACCCTTTCCAAAAAGAAGTGGCATGTTGAACGTAATTTAGCCACACTTCCTTAAACGTACTGATGGGAACGTTTCCAGGTCCCACTGATGAAGAAAATGCAAAGGGAGGTAATCTCTCTTGGTCATTTCTATCGGATAGGGCAGACAGATATGGAGTTAACAGAAAGTGTGGGGTTAGGGTCATGACGGTGACTCAGATATGAACGGTTACTTCAATAGCGCTCATCGTCAGTATTCCCTTGTTTGAAGTTTGTCCTAGTTTGTAGATTTTCTGTAAACATAGAGGGCAAATTCATTGTCTACTTTCAAATGTTCATTTGAACTTCTTGTACTTGAACGGGATGGTGCCTCAAGAGTTAGGAACCGCTGAAGTTTCAAACAGTCATTTGAGTTGAATCTCATGCTGTTGATCACGGGATTGTCTGATTAGGGCTTGATTATTTACAGTCAGCTGCCATATAGCTGGAGTATTGCTAATGCAGCGTTAAACAAACAAACTAAGAAGCAAACAAACACATCCAAAAACATCCTGAAGCTGAACATGATCAAGTTGTTCATAGCTTTGTATATGAACTAAACACGAACCATGCAGGACGTTTTCAGTAGTGTTACCAGGTTTAAGCCCATTTGGTTGGCGTTTTGTCACAAAATGTATCCGTATCACTCTTTGGAATATCCTCGATGCATCCACAGCCCGATAAGTGTAAAAGTACTAGTCTTGCTGGCTTTTATCCAGTCAGATGGCACGCTCAGAAAAGTGGTTTCAATCAAAACGTGCTTCGGTAAACAGTAATATGTTAAGAGGTAGGAGGGGATCTGGCAAGTATTTTTTTTACGGTTTCAGATCTGACAGTTTGTCTGTATGAGTTTCCCCCTAAATCTGAGTCGCCGATCGTTCAAGGTTCCTGTACGCTTAAGTAGCCTCACATGCACCGTAGGTAAACAACTGATGAGACGGAGTCTTGTGACAGCTGTGATTGGATGAAATAGTGTAAGACCTTTATGCCTCTTAAAAGCACATGCATCCAGTAATTAAAACTTATCACAAGTATAAGTATTTAATGCTGTCATTTCTATCACCATGGCTTATGCTTCTGTGTGTAAAGATACTTTCAAGCTGGTGAAATGTGGTGCAAAACTGGGTTTGATGTGTTCCGCTTCCTGTGCTTGGACAGTGTGCTGGATGAGTTGTCCAGCAATTGTGTTTTATTGTAGTTTAAAGGCCTGATTGTACCCATGTGGCTGCTGATAGCCTGGATGATTTTAAAAATAATATAGGGTTACTACAGAAGTCTATGGGAAAACATGGTGTTGTATAACCTCAAACCTTCGTGGTAGCTGGCCGCCATTTTGTTGACATAGGTAAACTCGGTTGTAACGGTTTATCTGATTGGCTAGTAGGAGAAAGCAAAGGGAAATAATTGATCCAACCGAGCCTTAGATTCATCCAGGTACTCGTGGAGATTTATCGGAAGGTATGTCCCGGAGATTATCGAGGATGTCTTCGGGCACTTTTTTCTAGATACTTAATTCTATTCATGTTTGATTCGCTTTGTTTCTCTTTTCACAGGGCTGCTCTTAAAATATGTTTGTGTTTGCTGCATATCATATGTGGTATTATTATCTACTGACTGCAAATATTTGCAATGATCGTTAAAACGTTTTTGTTGGTAGGTAAGTTCAACATGCCCAATTAATCTTTTCAAGCAACGATGTGCTGACAGTCACTTGTTCCCTAGAAGAGGAACTCCTCGAGTTCATATCCGACAGTCTTCCATATTTACTAGATGTAACCTTGTCTCGAGAACATACAAAATCTGTTTAATGTTCTGTCTGCAAAGAACAATGCTGTGGTAGGAAAGGGCCTTTAAAATAACAAATGTCGGGCTGTGGCGGTGATTAAAAACCGTAAAGAAACTGATTTTCACAAACTGAAGTAATTATGTGCAAACATCGATTACAAGTGTGAAAACATCATGTATTGATTACAGGCAGCACTTACGGATAAACACTTGCTAAAAAACAAAAGGGCATCTTATTTTTATCAACATGATCGTAGGTAAATATTGGAAGATCAATGAAATGTTTCACAGCTACGGTAATGCGTGCAGATCAAAGTTACAAAAACATAATTTTTCAAATCACGATTTAGATAGCGATCTATCTCAGATGACAAATCAAATGCTGTGGAAGAACATACATTCTTTAACAACTGATGACAGTACACTTGACCAATACGACCACCAGAAAGGGCGACTAGATCACGAATAGGTTGTATTTGAAAAACAGGTATCATGTGTGAAAGGCCTACTATATTTCTAGTGGGGCGCAAATCGATCTAGAGAGTCGCGTCCCTTAGCTTGATGAAACTGAAGTATAAAAATTCGCGGGCATGCACCTGATAACCTGATACTATTTTCATCCCTTACAACCACAGGGGCAGTGAGGAAGGCGCGTGGTTAAAGCGTTCGCTCGTCACGCCGAATACCCGAGTTCAATTCCCCATAATGAGTGACGCCCATTTGCCGTGATGTCGCTAGAATATTGGTAAAAGAGGCGTAAAACTACACTCACTCACTCATTCACTACAATCACAGAAAATACAGAAAGACAGAGGGACAGGAGAGTTAACGCTGACAACAGTATCGCTTTGCAGGGAGCCTAGGGTTCGAATCCATAGGAGAAGTGCTCCTTCTGTCAGCCGAATATGTCTCCACAACACTTTATTCGTAGTCGAAATATATGATAGTGAAGCAACGACTAGTATCATAGAGACGATCGTCAACCCACCTGCAGAGCCGCTGTCCAAGGGCCAAGCCATCCTTACAAAAAGAATGCATACTGGACAAAAATAGTTTAGGATATATGTAAATTTTGAAATCACTAATTGTGATATATTTATGTACTGGCACACTGATAAGATATCAAACATAAAAATACCAATAGCCCTAACTTATTGTGTCCAGTATATATATATACTACTGACTGTCAGGCACCCTGTATCATATACATGTATGGCCGCCCTGCAGAATCCAACACCTCATCTAGTATCCGACCGGTCATACTCAGTTAAGGTTAATTATATGCATGCACCTGACCCGTACGTGGTTGTGCAGATAGCCATGGTGACATGCTGGTATAGTTTCATTTACATTGACAGAACTGTGATTCAGATTAAGATAACACAACTTTAACGTAACTCAGAGAATATACAAGTATGTCTTCCCTGATAAAACCAATCTCCGGCCAAAGGGGTACGAGATATGTATATTTCAAACAGCGAGTAACGTTTTCACAGTAGAAAACGTCTCCACCGAGAATTAGAATTTGTTCATCATGTTCATTTTACGATCAACTGCTGCATATATTGAAATCAAAATTCATTGGTAAAGTTTAATTGTCGTTATTAAGGGTGTTCAAACTTAGTGAACACAAACAAACCTTTGACCACACTCAGGAATACATAGTAATGTTTCCTAACTTTCACTGTTCATCCCTGGGGGCGATGGGGGTAGCCAAGTGGTTGACGCCCGGACAATCGATTATGAAATGCAACGAAAAACAAACACATGCGTATTTACGAGTGATTGAAATTGTTATTACAATTTACGTAAATTTTACCGCAACTAGAATTGTGTTCAAACTTAGTGAACACAAACAAACCTTTGACCACACACAGGAATACATAGTAATGTTTCCTAACTTTCACTGTTCATCCCTGGGGGCGATGGGGGTAGCCTAGTGGTTGACGCCCGGACAATCGATTATGAAATGCAACGAAAAACAAACACATGCGTATTTACGAGTGATTGAAATTGTTATTACAATTTACGTAAATTTTACCGCAACTAGAATTGTTACAGCATGCGTGAAGTTTTATTACAATTTGCGTAATACAATTTACATCAATTGTATTACAGTTTATGTTTTTATTACAATTTACGTAGCTTGCTGCAACTATTACGATTTGCGTTTTCACTATAATTTACATCGTAACACGCCTCTTACCATAAGCATGGGTTGCTGAAGACCAAATGTTACCCGAGTCTTCACGAGTCTAATAACAAATAACACTGATATACAATGCAATGATTTTCATGGTATGTCAGGTTTATTTGCACAATACGAACAAAGAAACTATTGAATAGAGAAGATCAACATAAAATATTTTTTTACACTGGTAAACCTCTGTGTTAGTACAGGCAATAAAATCAATAACTATGTCAGTCATGAAAACAAGGTTGGAAGGACATTATCTTACCTCACACATAA
This sequence comes from Haliotis asinina, assembly GCF_037392515.1. Lineage (NCBI taxonomy): Eukaryota > Metazoa > Mollusca > Gastropoda > Lepetellida > Haliotidae > Haliotis > Haliotis asinina. The sequence goes on from NC_090285.1 coordinate 47,305,966, forward strand.
ATATCATTTGCTGATTGGCTAAGCGCCAATATATTATTTTCAATGTACCCAACTTACAATCAAGGTACATTTCATGGTACCCACTACCAATGTGAGGTCTTTCTGTACTTTGTGGTAGTGCTTCTTTACCTTGAATAACATTGAATCACGAATAATGCACGGAAATTACCGATATATTGCGAATACAAATCGATGGAAGAGAGAAAACTCTAAACCTGTTTTCCTTGTATCGTCTGCAAAATCTAGCGATAGCTACGAAAATATTTGCCTCGCATTCCAGTAAATATATTTTGACAAAACTTTCAAATGAAATCCTTGTGAATATTAAGAAGGGGAGTTACACAGTGGCGACTTTACTAAGACAATACCGGTGGGAAAAACAGCAAGATGCAAAATTCGATTTGAATATTTCACACAGGTTGACTGAAGTGTAGATCTGATACCCATGCTTGAAACAGTTCAAAATTAACATTGAGGTGATCAGTAAAATAAATACCCTTCGGACTCAGGAATCATAAACAAACATCGAGGCTACATCAACCCATGACCCCCTCGAGACCACTGAACAGCTCAACATATATGCCCTACACTCTGGGTCGTAATCATCACCATGCTGTCTCATAGTGACGGAAGTGACACCGAAAGATGCGGAAGTTGGTGAGTGAATTTAGTTTTAAGCCGCACTTAGAATTATTACACCTACATGGCAGGTGTCTGTAAATAATCTAGTCTGAACCAGACAATCCAGTGATCAACAGTATGGGCAGCGATCTACCCAAATTGGATACGACAGTATGTGTCATTCAAGTCAACGAGTCTGACCTCCCGATTTCGTTAGTCGCCTCGTAGGACAAGCATGTGTTACTGAAGATCAATTCTAATCTTCATGAGTGAATGCGGAAGCAAGCACGAGGTCGTGGTGGAGAAAAAAGATGGTATATCTGCTGTGAATCCCGAGTTTCTATCACAAATCACGGAAGCAGTATTTCAAGAATATTTTGTCAGCGCAAACATCATTTTCTGTTAGTTATTTAAAGGCTCAAGCAAAAGACATTCTCTAAAGGTTACCACTTATTTATCCGCACATGATCCATCTGTTCATGTCAAAAAGTGGACACTAAAAGTATGAGAAGGTGAAAAAGATGTTAGTAAGTGAATTGTCTGGTATATACTTATGGAAAGACATGAGGGAACAGCTGAAAGGCCAAGCGTCTCTTCTTTCCAGAATTCCACCTATTGTGCAATGCAAAGCTTGTGATGAGACTTGGAAGAGAATAATGGAACATTTGTACTTTCAAGTGTTCCGTTGTTTGTTTCCATGAGTGCATAATTTTCAATCCAATTGCAAGTCATTTAGCTGGAGTATTGCTTCTTGACTTATCAAGAAACAGCAAAAGACTGGTGGTTTTATAGAATTTCAGACTGGTGAATACGCTAACATGGGGCTGGCAGGTCACTCTTGGGTGAAAATGAGGCAATTCAGGGTCCCGATCCACAGCGTAACGTTACGACCCCTCGTAACTCAATAGTTTATCATAGGCTTACGAATGTCGTAGCGCTACGAACGTTTTGCTGATCGAAACCCATGTCCACGTTTCACTTTGCGATCGTAGCGCTAAGATAATAGAAATTCCCATACTTTAACACACACTTACGACTATTGTAGCACTGCGATCGCTTCGTTGATCGGGACGACCCAGAACGCTATCCTTAGGTATGAGTAATAGTGACTTTTCAAACCAGACAAGCAAAACAAATCATATTTTCTTACTCGCTGCTGCACAACATTTCAATCATGTCGTTGTAATTCTGAATACAGAAGAAGTGAAAGTAGTATCTCCTTTATCAAGAATCCACTTCAGCCGTACGTTCCCCTGGGCGGGACTGGCTACAAGCGGGGCGTTAAGATTCCCCTTTGTGCAGGTGGTCGTTGGCGCGTACCACCAGCCAGCCGCCATCTTGGATGCACAGTCGTAACCACTGGAGTCAGAGTCGTAGGTAGAGAAGAGGGCGTTGTTAATGTTGTCCACGGTGGTCAAAGAGTTCCCGCACAGTTTGCTGAAGGATGTTGAGTAATCACTGATGGTAATTTTATAGCCGTCTGCCTCGTTCCCAACTTTGCAGCGGTCATAATACACCTGACAATAGTCCGACTCATACATCATAAGAATGTTACATTTCATGTCCCCTGATGCGAATAAGAGACTGATGTATTTGAGTCCAAGCCAGTGATTATAACCCGGACGACCAAATCCCCGTACGTACTCTTCCATGGATCTGTTGAAGTCGACATGAGAAGCTGCCAACTTGCGAGACTGGATCACAGTCAGGCCGCCATGCTGAAATTCGCAGAGCACTTCAAATGGCTCGTCGGCACCATCTGGTTGCACGTAGGAGAGTTTTTCTTTCAGACTCTCAAATCCGTGGTGCTTGCCTTCACTGCAGTCTGGAAGAAAGATAATGATAGAGTATTCTCTACAGTATTCATGATATTTGCGGGTCAACCCAGTATCATTGCCACTACCAAGGGCCACTGCCACTTTCATGGACCCAGCACGAGTATACATCTTGAAACATTGTTAGTTGCAATTTCTCAGCCCAGGTCGATATCATTGCCAGTTTCACCGGCCCAGCACAGTTTGGTATCATTGCCACCTTTAAAAAATAAAGATTACTACAGTGAGCTGTCGATGATTTCTTTACACTTATGTACACTTTCAGGCAGAAGTTTCTGTAATGGGACTTTGTTGTTGACATTAAATGTAATTGGTTTTGGGAAACCTTTGCCAAGTTTTAAAAGCAAAATTGAGCTTTGGACTCATCTAAAGTATTGCTATAGTGGAAAGCCAGATTATTTGTCGTGTTCAAAACCGACCGTAACCGAAGAAACAAGTTATCGTGTCATGTAAAGTATAAAGCTTTAAGGACGTCTAAAGCAACCTCTGTCATGTATAGCATAACGCTACAATGACGTCAGCCTTCAATTAGTCAGCCTATACTACACTGTTGTCAACGGCAATCAGTGTCATACACAGCTAATGCTGAATTGACGTCAAACAGCAAAATGTCAAATGTAGTGTAACGCTACATCGAGGTTAACCCGCAAACATGATTATATATGGTATAATGACACAATAACGTCAACCACAAACTGTGTCATGTATGATGTATAGAACAGTTGAAGGTCTACGTCGTTGTAGCGTTATGATATACGTGGCATGGGTTGTTCCACACGTCATTATAGCGTTATGCTATACGTGGCATAAGTTGTTCTAGACGTTATTGTGGCATTATGCCACACGTGGCATAGGTTGCTCTAGACGTCATTGTGGCGTTATGCTACACGTGGCATAGGCTGCTCTAGACGTCACTGTGGCGTTATGCCACACGTGGCATAGGTTGCTCTAGACGTCATTGTGGCGTTATGCCACACGTGGCATAGGTTGCTCTAGACGTCATTGTGGCGTTATGCCACACGTGGCATAGGTTGCTCTAGACGTCACTGTGGCGTTATGCCACACGTGGCATAGGTTGCTCTAGACGTCACTGTGGCGTTATGCCACACGTGGCATAGGTTGCTCTAGACGTCACTGTGGCGTTATGCCACACGTGGCATAGGTTGCTCTAGACGTCACTGTGGCGTTATGCCACACGTGGCATAGGTTGCTCTAGACGTCACTGTGGCGTTATGCCACACGTGGCATAGGTTGCTCTAGACGTCATTGTGGCGTTATGCCACACGTGGCATAGGTTGCTCTAGACGTCACTGTGGCGTTATGCCACACGTGGCATAGGCTGCTCTAGACGTCACTGTGGCGTTACGCTACACGTGGCATAGGCTGCTCTAGACGTCACTGTGGCGTTACGCTACTCGTGGCATAGGCTGCTCTAGACGTCACTGTGGCGTTACGCTACTCGTGGCATAGGCTGCTCTAGACGTCACTGTGGCGTTACGCTACTCGTGGCATAGGCTGCTCTAGACGTCACTGTGGCGTTACGCTACACGTGGCATAGGCTGCTCTAGACGTCACTGTGGCGTTACGCTACACGTGGCATAGGCTGCTCTAGACGTCACTGTGGCGTTACGCTACACGTGGCATAGGCTGCACTAGACGTCACTGTGGCGTTACGCTACACGTGGCATAGGCTGCTCTAGACGTCACTGTGGCGTTACGCTACTCGTGGCATAGGCTGCTCTAGACGTCACTGTGGCGTTATGCTACTCGTGGCATAGGCTGCTCTAGACGTCACTGTGGCGTTATGCTACTCGTGGCATAGGCTGCTCTAGACGTCACTGTGGCGTTATGCTACACGTGGCATAGGCTGCTCTAGACGTCACTGTGGCGTTATGCTACACGTGGCATAGGCTGCTCTAGACGTCACTGTGGCGTTATGCTACACGTGGCATAGGCTGCTCTAGACGTCACTGTGGCGTTATGCTACACGTGGCATAGGCTGCTCTAGACGTCACTGTGGCGTTATGCCACACGTGGCATAGGCTGCTCTAGACGTCACTGTGGCGTTATGCTACACGTGGCATAGGCTGCTCTAGACGTCATTGTGGCGTTACGCTACACGTGGCATAGGCTGCTCTAGACGTCACTGTGGCGTTACGCTACTCGTGGCATAGGCTGCTCTAGACGTCACTGTGGCGTTACGCTACACGTGGCATAGGCTGCTCTAGACGTCACTGTGGCGTTACGCTACACGTGGCATAGGCTGCACTAGACGTCACTGTGGCGTTATGCTACACGTGGCATAGGCTGCTCTAGACGTCACTGTGGCGTTATGCTACACGTGGCATAGGCTGCTCTAGACGTCACTGTGGCGTTATGCTACACGTGGCATAGGCTGCTCTAGACGTCACTGTGGCGTTATGCTACACGTGGCATAGGCTGCTCTAGACGTCACTGTGGCGTTATGCTACACGTGGCATAGGCTGCTCTAGACGTCACTGTGGCGTTATGCTACTCGTGGCATAGGCTGCTCTAGACGTCACTGTGGCGTTATGCTACACGTGGCATAGGCTGCTCTAGACGTCACTGTGGCGTTATGCTACACGTGGCATAGGCTGCTCTAGACGTCACTGTGGCGTTATGCTACACGTGGCTTAGGCTGCTCTAGACGTCACTGTGGCGTTATGCTACACGTGGCATAGGCTGGTCTAGACGTCACTGTGGCGTTATGCTACACGTGGCATAGGTTGCTCTAGACGTCATTGTAGCGTTATGCTATGCATTTCATAGGCTGCTCTAGACGTCATTGTAGCGTTATGCTACACGTGGCATGGGTTGTTTTAGACGTCATGGTAGCGTTATGCTATGCATTTCATAGGCTGCTGTAGACGTCATTGTAGCGTTATGCTATGCATTTCATAGGTTGCTCTAGACGTCATTGTGGCGCTATGCTACACGTGGCATAAGTTGCTCTAGACGTCATTGTAGCGTTATACTGTGAATGTGGGGAACAGAAGTGGCATTTGTGGCCAAGAGGTTACAGCTTGTCTGTCGCTGACACCTCTCAGTCAACTCATCGATCATGATCGCCGCTTGGAAGTGTCATGGCAGACTCCGGGACCGTGTGTAAAGCGAGTGGTTCTGGGTCGTTAGCATCAAAACAGGGCGAGTAGAAGATAGGAAAAGAGAATGCCGTTTCTGATAGCAAACCGTGTCGTATACAGTAAAAGCCACAATGACGTCAAACAGCAAATCGTGTCATATGTACTATAACGCCACAATGACGTCAGCAAACAGCAAATGTCGCGCTGTGCCAGGCTATGATTTTGCATTATAATCTTCTCAGCGGGTGACCTCACCGAGTTAAAATATGAAATCAAGTTGTGTATCAGACAGAATGAGCAATGATGCATTTAGAGTTTTTATATAGGTACTTACTGCCGCATTCAGTAATACTGTGTAATGCTGTAATACAGTGGGACTGGTTTAAACATAATCGAGACAATCAAGTAATCATTATAAGCATCAATATGTGCAATGCCAAGTCAGATATCCTATCAGACAGACTGCGTGAATGAAAGAGACGTTATTTTTAACTGCATGCATTGAAAACAACATTGATTAAACGAGTAAAATACCTTCTTTGATAACACCCGTCAGATGCATTACATAGCTAAGGGGTGATGATATTATGCTGTGCACGAGTAAAGAGTACAGAGGATATAATCCTATTACGTGACTGAAAGACTGGAGTAATTATGAACTGTAGCCCATGTGTAAGTGAATATAATGTCAATATTTTAGAATCCCATTGTAAGATACTGTGCATTCCAACAATAAATATTACAAATATTTGTCTGAGCACGTTAATGCCTAACATAATTAAAGTACCATTATTGAACTTTCCTCATTAACAATGCCTGCCATCCTAAGTGGAACGTTAACGTTAGCGTGGCGATAGTAAAACTGAAGAAAAACTATCCTGCATTATTTTGACGATCCCTTTAAGAGACGAGGTGTGTTTTCATATTTGTCACTTAGTCTTTGACGTGGGGTTATTTTTTGCTCCCCAGCGGTGAACATCATTGAACCATCTAATCACTGACATCTACATTTTGTGACTGCGTGAGCGCGAATGATTCTCTTTTGATCATGCTGTTATTATAAACTGCATAGCTAAAAATTTCAAAGCCAAAACACTGAGTACACAACTGTCTCCATTCCTTTTGCGCAACCAATAACCAGTCCAGAATTTGACACCTACTCATTCAACAGGATATATAGATATTAATCAGAGCTATCTGATACACTTATTTATTGCAACACTACGCTCCTTCTAATGCTTGCAAACACGCCGTGCAGCGTGATCTCTCGTACAACGTGCTTTGACAGGCGGAAATCGTTGAAATCTCAAAACGAGGCTCGTCTACTAGACAAGTATCATTGTACGTCCTACTCTGACAGGGGCGTACATTTGTAAATATGAAGTCTAGCCATAGCTGTTTCCCTTTCACGTGATGAAATTCGGCTGAAAAGTAGGTCATTGTCTGAATTGGTTTATGAGGCTTATGTTTTGATTTGACATAATGAAACCTTCGTCACAATGACATGTCCTCGCTTGTTTGTTTGTCTGTTTTTGAGGCTTTACTCAACATCATTCCACCAATATGACGGCGGCCATCACAGTCAAGTGATGGACATCATAAGACATCCACGCAGTCCTCTTACGACAAGCATGGGTTGCTGAAGAACAGTTCTAGCCTTTGTCTCCAGGGAAAGGAATGCAGTGGTAACAATCACGTAAGTTTATAGAATACACGCACGTCGAACCCAGCTAACGTATCAACGTTTCCGCAACGTTATGGGAAGGTTGTAAATGGGTCACGTCACAACTTTAGTATCGCGTCAGATTACAACCTTATGTCACAACATAACAACAACGCTGCAAACTTACATTGAAGGAACGTTATATTTGGGACTCCTCTCTCCCTTATAACAACGTTTTTGTAACTTGGTTCAAGATAATTTTTTTGCAAAAGATTCCCTTTTAACTATTCAGCTATGGCTTAAGAAAACATACGTCAAAGCAAGATGCAAACTGACGAAAAAACTTTGCATTGAGTTTCTGTTGTGTTTCATATGTAGACCCTATTGTTCATTGCTGGGAAAACTATTAAAAAACCTTTAGCAATATTGCAGCATTGTTACATCGGGGGACTCCAGAGATGGGCGTCACGTATTGTACCCACGTGGGAAATCGGATTCGGATCTTCGGCGTGACAAGCGAACACTTTAACCAGTAGGCTACCTCTACGCTCCCAGTTGTCAAGGAGACCACCTTAGTGTATTGGAGAATACAGCAGTTTTGTAGCACAGTCCGAATTGTACGCCATGGACGAGTCCCTTTTGTGTGATCGATGACGGTGTGGCCCTTAAACAGTGTTTAAAGAGCAGTTAATTCATGAATGTGGGAAGGGTTTTGTCGCTTTTATACACTTAATTATGTGTTCTGAAAATAGATTTTCTCTGACAATGAACATGCAGAGCTACAGCAAGCTATCGTCAGACATGTTGCATACTCTGAAAACGTACGTTTGGCGAGATCGATATTTACATATCTATGCTTCTGAAAGAATGTTGATACTTTTGTTAAGGAAGTAAAGAAATTAGATACATAAGTTTTAAGGCCTAATTATTATCAAGCTTCATTCATAGTAATGGATCTGAGTGTAGCCATGGGATTAAACGTTCGCTCGTCACGCTGAAAACACGGGTTCGATTCTTCACATGGGTACATCCGATGTCTTGCGGCACCGGACGTGCTATTGATAAGCGTGGAGTCATGCACAGTCTTTCGGTTAGGGGGCTTTTAATGAGGGGGCTTTTAAAAATATTTCGGAAAGCTTTTAAAAAACCCATAGTTCCGAACTACAATTGGTGTCCCGTAAGCCATGTTTGTCGTAACAGGCGACTAACGGGATCGAGTGGTCCGACTCGCTGACTTGGTTGACATGATCGGTTCCCAATTGCGCAGATAGATGCTCTTGTTGTTGATCACTGGATCCTCTGGCCAAGACGTGATTATTTACAAACTGCCACCAAACAGACGGAAGACTGCTAACTATTTCGTTAAACAACAATCAACCAAATAACCCAAACGCGTACCGTGACCTACAAACTAACAGGAGGTATATACCCGTGAAGGTCCCGGGGTAGAATAGGCCCCAGGAACACGTGCTTCTGGAGCCCATAAACGGCGACTATGCTTGTCGTAAGTGGCGACTATGCTTGTCGTAAGTGGCGACTATGCTTGTCGTAAGTGGCGACTATGCTTGTCGTAAGTGGCGACTATGCTTGTCGTAAGTGGCGACTAACGGGATCGGGTAGTCAGGCTCGCTGACATGGTTGACACATATGATCGGTTCCCAATTGCGCAGATATATGCTCATGTTGTTGATCACTGGATTGTCTGGTCCAGACTCGATTATTTACAGATCGCCGCCATATAGCTGGAATATTGCTGAGCGCGGCGTAAAACTAAACTCACTCACTCATTCACAGGGGGTAGAAGTTATACAGAAACACAAGAATACACAACTTCACATGGATATCCTGGGTGATTAATAAAAGAGCTGTTAATGAGATGACAAATGGGAAACTGTTAACGATTATTTTGAGGGCTTACGTTGCAAAAATAATGTCAGATGCAGTTCCTTACTTCACTGGCACCATAACTTCCAGTGTTCAAGATGAATAATTGACCAACCTTTGCATGTGTTTATGACAGTGTCGCTCATAGGGCAGGAAACGCTCACCTGATTATTATCATTATTTAACAACGATTCATGAACACAAACAGTGGAAATGATACATCATTTCTGCTCTAGGTAGATATATCTTGTGTGTATTCTGAGTGATATATAACATATCTTTTAACGGTATTTCAGATATAGTGCGGAGTGTCAATAAATTTTGAAGAAAGCGCAAAATAATGCTCCTCAATATAGCTTAAAACCATTTTAGTGAAATCAAGTATTATTTTTTTCAGACAGCTTATTTTAATAGATATTGTTTCGAAAAGTGTTTTTCGAATTATATCCAAAACAGTTACGTTCACTATGATCAAAATTTGACTTCACAATAGTAATAAGTACCTTTTATGACCTTCTCACATCTGTTGCCATAGAAACCAATCGCACAGGCGCAGTTGTCATCCTCACATTGTTTCATCTGTAAATGCATATAAACCTGTTAAGTTGTATTAAGAAATAGAAAACAGATGCACACACTATTGATTACTGAATTGTCTTGTCTCGCCTCGATTATCAACATAACGCGGCCATATTGCATGAATATTGCCCAGTGCGGCAGCAAGAAAGAAAACGTACTGACGGATACAACGAACTTCCGTCGTGAGCAGTCACTGGATATTTCAGTCGAAACGCTTAAAACGGACTACAGTTATATCAAACTAAATTTATTGGTAATTTTCAGTAGTATGCCGTAGAAAACTGTATTGTAAAACATTATGAGGCGTAAGCTTGTTAGTAACGCATGCAAAACCTTAAAAATGGTTCAAGAACAATCAAACATCAGATACAATCTCGATTATTTGCAGGCTGTATGGCCAGAATATTTGCTGAACGAGGCGTTGAAAAAACAGCCAAACCAACAAATTTTGGTTCAGGAGATGCTGCAAACACCTAATTATTGGTTTGCATTTTCCGATTCCGTTAGTCGCCTCTTATGTACAAGCATGGGTTACTGAAGTCCAATTTAAACCCGGATCTTCACGTGTCTGGAAACACCTAACGAAAGCACCACAAAGTCAGTCTTACCTTCTGATAACACGTGCACTCACGTCCATCTGCCTCGTGGGGGCAGTTCTTGCCATCCACGTACATCTTGCACTGGCCGGACACGTGGTCGTCCTGGCAGTGCTTCACACGACGACAGTCAGCGTCATCAGAACACGTTTTAGCACATGTCATCAAAGTAACACCATCGACCGTGGTCTTCAGACCAGTATCCAAGACTTCATCAAATACTTCTGTCTTGCGAAAATTTGAAAACTTATTTCCGCATCCAAGTTTTATGACCTGAAGGACAATGACATATCCTAGCATAAACCTCATCCTTAATTACGCATCAACAACAAAAAGTTCTTCTACGACTGAGTATTCCTATACAGCTGTCCTCGCAGTCTGCTTCGGTAATGTGATCAGAAATTCGTTCACAGGAGGCAACAATGGAAAGATCGATCACCACATCTCCTGTTCATTGATTCGGGTGTTGACGTCAACTAGGAAAAATGATTCGTATTTTTTTAAAAACGAAATATATGTAACGTTACTTGTATGTATGTTTGTCATAAGTATTTTATTGTTTCAGAGGCAGAACATCAATCGCTCATACTGCTTTTGGGCTAAGCTGGTTTCTCTCTAGAAATCGGATTGTTTTTTAAAATTCCGATATGTAGCTCTTAAACAAAATTCACACCTTGTTTACGGCCATGCTCCACAGGAGTAATCTGCCTCATACAGCATGACAACCTAAACTGACCACTGTGTATCTCCACCTCATAAGGAACATAATTCAAAACAGACAAAAGGATAAAAACGATATACATTATCAACATGAGCATGATATACATCATAAGGATAAACAATATGTTCATTATAAGGATAAATAGTTTGTTCACTATAAGGATAAACAATATGTTCATTATAAGGATAAACAATACGTTCATTATAAGGATAAATAGTTTGTTCATTATAAGGATAAACAATATGTTCATTATAAGGATAAATAGTTTGTTCATTATAAGGATAAACCATATGTTTATTATAAGGATAAACCATATGTTCATCATGAGGATAAACAATATGTTCATTATAAGGATAAACAATATGTTCATTATAAGGATAAACCATATGTTCATTATAAGGATAAACCATATGTTCATCATAAGGATAAACAATATGTTCATCATAAGGATAAACAATATGTTTATTATAAGGATAAACAATATGTTCATTATAAGGATAAATAGTTTGTTCATTATAAGGATAAACAATATGTTCATTATAAGGATAAATAGTTTGTTCATTATAAGGATAAACAATATGTTCATTATAAGGATAAACAATATGTTCATTATAAGGATAAATAGTTTGTTCATTATAAGGATAAACAATATGTTCATTATAAGGATAAACAATATGTTCATCATAAGGATAAACAATATGTTCATTATAAGGATAAACAATATGTTCATCATAAAGATAAACAATATGTTCATTATAAGGATAAATAGTTTGTTCATTATAAGGATAAACCATATGTTCATTATAAGGATAAACAATATGTTCATTATAAGGATAAACCATATGTTCATCATAAGGATAAACCATATGTTCATCATAAGGATAAACAATATGTTCATTATAAGGATAAACAATATGTTCATTATAAGGATAAACCATATGTTCATCATAAGGGTAAACACATTGTGATTATAAGGGTAAACATACGTAGATTATAAGGGTAAACATATGTAAATCATAAGGATAAACCATATGTTCATTATAAGGATAAACAATATGTTCATTATAAGGGTAAACATCTTGTGATTATAAGGGTAAACATACGTAGATTATAAGGGTAAACATACGTAGATTATAAGGGTAAACATACGTAGATTATAAGGGTAAACATATGTACATTATAAGGGTAAACATGATATACATTAACATGATACATTATACGTTGTTCACTGGTCGAGTGGGGTACATCAACCCATGGGCTCGGAGGGACCAGTGAACAATGTATTTATGGTACAGAACACCTAAATGTTCATTTTGTACGCGCGCGTAGTGTCATAGGTTTATCGATTATATGTAAAAATCACAATAAGACCGTTTGTAGATTATAGAGAAACATCACATTTGACTGATGGATTCATGTGACTGATTATCTGACCCGCTGCATTGATATCATTATGCATCTAGATTCGATTCTCTAATGAGTATGTTTTCTTGAGGTGGATTTTCTAAGGCGTGACATGTCAGCCCTAAAAGGTCATTTTGACATGTTATTTATTTATTTTTCCTTTTGAAGGAAGGAGCCTAACGGTGATCTGGAAACTATTGACGTACTATATATAAGTTGTTCACAGGTCACGAGGGGGCCTGCGAGCCTGCGGGCTCGAGGAACATAAACACACCTCGAGGGTATATGAGCCCATGGCCCCGAAGGACCAGTGAACAACGCATTTATCTTACCGAACACCTGAATTTTATTTTAAACTGTTTGAAGCACTTCTGTTGAATGCGAGGCGAATCGCCATTTTGCAGACGGCACAAGGTAAACAGATTTAGACTTATCTCCCGGCCATCGATTTTCAATCGCAAAACATCGGTAATTTCCGTGCTTCATGCGTGATTCAATGTGATTCGAGGCCAAGAAGTACTACCATGAAGCACAAGAAGAGTTCGGAATCCCCAGCGGTGCACATTGAAAATAATGCATCCCCTGTAAGCGTGGTACATTGAAAATAATAGAACAGCGCTTCGCCAATCAGAAAGCGACATTCATGTGTGAACTAAGATAATCCTATTTGTACTCTGTAAGCTGTACCAGATCTCCAGGGGTCTACAGGCCAAATGGACAGAGGGTATGGATAAATGTGCTGAGAGGTATGCACCCGTTAAAATCATGTACATCAGACTGTTCTTCTGTATGCTGTAGAAATGTTCTGTTCTGAAAACACGGAAAAGCTAGATCTGGTGTACTTATAAGCCTGTAAACGATACCTGTTCAAACAATGCCGCACTAGACGAGTACAGGAGATGTCAAGTTATGTTCATATTGCAACAAGGCGAGTAAAATGAGTGGTTTTAATTTTGATGATGACCAAACATATACTGTCAACATATGATGTGTTTTATGACGAATAGGGAGCTGTAAACTAAGGTAAGATTAGATTTGGATTAGAATTTAGAGATCTCTAGTCATTCCATATGAACAGAAGCAATTTTTTTAAATTTCAAGACTAAATAAATGTCACACCACATCCGGATGAAAACGTCAGTCCATGGCCAATAATGTTTATAAATACGAAGAAAGTCATTTTAAAACCACCCTATCTGGTTTCCGTTTATGTTGCCAAGATCTGAAAACTGAATGTGGTTAGTACTGTTACGTGGCTAGACATCTGAGAATTTGTAATTTGGTACAATGTCGTGTTGAAACAACATGATTTTCTTTTAATATTTCTTACTTTTTCTCACGACGAAAGCGTGTGAGTATCTAGGCTATGCAATATTCCAGCAATGTCGCGGCATGGGGACACCGGATCCGGAAGTAGGCATACACATTTTACCCAACAGGCAATCGAACCCGAGTTTTGGGCTTGACGAGCGAACGGTTTATCCACATGTTTGAAACATGTTTGAATAATTATCGGCCTGTCTGTACTGTACTCGTACGTACATAAAGCACTGGGCTTACAAGATCAGAATGAAGCTGGACTGGACTGGACACATACAGCCATCAATGAGACAACCCAGAATACGTAGAGGGTGACATGGAAAATGTGAGTTACATCATTCTTTGAAATAAGCCCGAACGCTCAACGTGTCGTTCTGGAAAAAAACCCCAAAAACATAAGCATGTTTATACTCAGTTAACTGACAGTGGAACAGATCCTGGGTTTGCCTCCATAAACACAGCCCTACTCACACCCTGTATTATGCCGAAGGCTGCAGTGTTGGTGAGCGGTGTTGTTGAGTCTACACCTTCTAAATGTTCGGGGTGGGTTGGACCGGACACGTCCCATTCGCTGTCTGGCATGGGGAGCCTGCGTCGCTTCCAGGAAAACATCGCTTCTCACACTCTGGGTGATGCTGAAGGCTGCAGATTTTAGGACTCTACACTCTCTCCTAAATGTTCGGGGTGGTTGGATGAGACAGAGCTTTCTGGGAGTGGTCCCGTTCGCTGTCTAAGGGGCCTTTAAAGAGGGCAAGGGCTTCTGATGAGCCTTACCAAGATGACTGATCCATGATAACCCCCTTTAGTTACATTCATGTGTTTAAATGTTCCAGTAATATTATTATTATTTACAGATTAGAATGAAAATGCAGCAGAGAGGGTTCAGGTGATCCTGGCACAATCAGGCTGGTCAAGCTCATCATCAGCTCAGGGCCCTCGCCCCCTCTACACGCAGCCCAGACAGCGAATGGGACTTCTCCCAGGAAACACTGCCTAGTCGAACCCACCAAGAACTTTCCGGAGAATATGGAGGCTCCCCAACACTGCAGCCTTCTGCATTACCCAGATTGTCAGAAGGGCTGTGCTCCGGTGGAGAACCCGGGCACTCTCCTGATCTGCGCCAAGAGATCAGGAGGTACCAAACCAAGGGCACCGAGAACAATGGGGAGCCTGACGACAGTGTACTTGGGATGCAAGCGAGACATTTCAAAGGCGAGGTCCGCATATTTATCATGCTTTTCCTGAATCTTGCCAATCACATTGCTGTCAAAAGGGACAGAAAATTCAATGATATAAATAATTTCATTGGTTTTATCAAAAAGGACAAGATCAGGTTTGTTGGCTGGAATTCGTCTCAGGCTGTATATTGGCCTATTCCAGAGAAGTTTAAAAGCATCATTTTCCAGGACGCCCTGGACATGTTCAGGGTCATACCATGGATGGACCTCGGAGTCAAAGCCACAGGCATGGCGGAGACGATAATAAAAGCAGCGAGCCATGCCATCATGTCTTTTAAGATATGCTGTTTGTGCCAAGGAAGGGCATCCACTGACAAGGTGTTATTGTACAATCTCACCTTCAGTACACAATGGTGACTGCAAATGTTCATGAAAAACAAGTTCAGAGTGAAAAAAGCTTGAGTAAACATACAGGTTTAATTTTGACATCAGATCAATATCGTTTACTTGTGTTTGTTTGACTGGTGTAGAATTCTTCAGCTCAGGACTTGCAACAGATCGTTCAGGTAACGTTGTTTTCGTGTCGGCTTTCGTTTCCGTGGTGCCCACAGTTATCTTGGATGTTGATGAATTCGAAAGTCCAGATGAGCAGTCATCATTCATAGCTCAATATATCAGAGACAGATGCTGCGACCGCTTTGTTTGCTGGACCCGCAAGCAGCCATCTCATACAACTCAAGTATTATATTAACGACGACATTGGTCTAGGGTGACCTTACCCTTGAAACTCGAAAACACTGAAGATTGCAAATATCAATTTTACATTGATCTATTTTCTGAGAGAGAAACATCATGACTATTTCAGAAAGGATGTAAATAATGTGATGGAAAAAGCACTGAAATTAGGCGCTCTGTTTTCTGCCTCCAAAAATAGCCGTTCCAGTTTTTCTTTGTTGTTTTATTATCTCTTTTATTTGCTCTAATTTTGTTGTTTTTAGAGGAGGCGTAGTCTAGAGCTACATCCGAGCGGCCATCTGGTGCAATAGTAAGGCAGGATAAATACTTTCATTGGCTGGTATGTAAACTTGTGGGAGTGTTCATCCATCCTTAGATTGTTAGGAGCTGAACCTAACGTCTACTGTTTCTGTGGGTCCTGCTTAACGTAGAAGGAAAACAGAACGTCCATTGTAGAGTTTTGTTAGACGCCTTCATGCATGTTTACTTCATTCCTGTTTTCATTGTTCTAATTTAAATTTGTTCATGCATGTGTGCGCTAAAGGATTTATTTTGATATGCAAAATTGCTGTTCTAAGTTTACTTGCCTTTAATATATATATATTTCCTTGGAATATTGAAGTGACACACACTGTAAGACATTAACAGAATCAATATTTAAGTGAGTGAGTGATTGAGTGTAGTTTTACGCCGCACTCAGCAATATTCCAGCTATTTGGCGGCGGTCTGTAAATAATCGAGTCTGAACCAGACAATCCAGTGACCAACAACATGAGCATTGATCTGCGCAATCGGGAACCGATGACATGTGCCAACCAAGTCAGCGAGCCTGACCACCCGATATCGTTAGTCGCCTCTTACGACATGCATAGTCGCCTTTTATGGCAAGCATGGGTTGCTGAAGGCCTATTCCTTCCCTTGACCTTCACGGGTCCAATATTTAAGAGTTACATGCACCAATCATAAAAGCTTTTGGTGACTGGCAAGCGATGTTACTGGGATGCACGCTTGACTGGAATATGCAGCTATGCAGTGGCTCGCTTTAGACAGAGAGAAACTGGCCAACGAGAAATAGTCCAGATGAAAAGATTCCAGACGAACGCATCATGACTATAGAGTTGTCTCCCTGTGAGTAATCTTCTGTGTATGTATTTATCAAGTGCCTCCCCAATGCCTTACACTTGAGCGTTCGTTACGTTTGCGGTAATGTCGCTACAACCAGTTAAAGTGGAAGTTGTGAAATTTTGAAATTTTGACCTCTGCTCCCAAATTTAATTAATGAAAGTTGGGTGTGTCTTTGTGAATACTTGCAGCTACCTGTAAAATGGTTGTAAAGTGATTCACTTACTAATTACCGGACTGGGTTGACTTTACGTTTGGATTGCAGACTAAAGGAAGGCATGTATATAGGAAGGCAAAATTGTCGGCTTGAAGAGCAATCGCTCACGGCCTATGACTAATTTCGTTGATCTCTCGTTAACCTAGCACAAACTACTGTGTCCAGACACAAGTGTACGATTGCTCTCCATGCCAGCAATTTATGATTGAATGCATGCGTGATGCACGTGCGTCTGAGTGTTGTATTTGTACAAACAATTCTCTTTAAACAAAAACCCCCAAAACATTTCAAACCTCAACCAATACTTTTTTGGACAAAACAAGCCATCCGAGCTATCTTCAAATTTGATGTCCTGTGTATATCTAAAAAGTAGGTTCCAATACTCTACTGATTCGTGGAAACGTGTCTGAGAGATTCATCTTCATATGAAATTAATTAAGTTGACCAGGATCTGGTTTCGCGTATGTTTTCAGTTTGCGACGACTCTGATGAGAGAATACTGAAGGAGCTCGTCTCCCAACTTTTCCGACCATTTCATTCTCATGACACCTGGGTCTGCCGTGACATCAGCAAGGGATACAAGAGGGGCGTTAAGATTCCCCTGGGTGCAGGTGGTCGTTGGCGCGTACCACCAGCCAGCCGCCATCTTTGATGCACAGTCACTGAGGTCGGAGTCGTATGTGGAGAAAGGAGCATCGTTGACGTTATCCACGGCGGTTAAAGAGTCTCCACAGTTTGGTTCCATGGTAGAAAAGGAGCTGATCCTTAATGTGAAGAAGTCGTGTCTTCCTCCAAAGCTGCAACTGTCGTAAAACGTTTGGCACGACGAGGAACGGGTCTTAAGGTAGATATTGCATCTCAAAGATGCGATGGCAGAGATGAGGCTGATTCTGTGCAGACCTAGCCAGAAGTTGTATCCTGGGTGACCAAATCCATGGATATACTCCACCAGGGACCGATTGAAGTTGACAGGGGACGCTTGTAGGTCTCGGCTCTGGATTGTTGTCAGGCCACCGTATCGAAACTCACAGAAGACTTCAAACGGTTCTTCAGCTCCATCCGGCTGGATGGAGGAGATCTTTCTCTCCAGCCTCTTTAGGTTTTGACCAAGGTCTTCTCCGCAGTCTGAAAGAAGAACAAAAGTCTCTGGTCGTGTTCACGGAACATAGTTGTCAGTGGTTTTTGTGAGTAGTTCCTAGATAGTTTTGACATAGGATACGTCTTTCTGTTGAGTAATGATATCCTTACCCAGGAGCCGTGAAGATAGGGATAAAATTGATATTCGGTAACCCACACTTGTAGTATGAGGCGAATAACGGTATCGGATGGTCAGGCTCGCTGTCTCGGTTGACAAATGTCATCGTATCCCAGATGCGTATATCGAAGCTCATGACGTTGATCACTGGATTGTCTGGGGCAGTTTCGATTATTTAAAGACCGCCGCCACATAGATAGGATATTGCTGGGTGCTGCGTAAAACTAAACTCACTCACTCAGACCTAGGTCCAAATTAAGCTTTTCCAGCATTTTGGGGGATAGGGTAATTATGATTGCCTTCTGAACCACTCCTTGGACGGTCATCCATCTTAGAATGAATAGCGTAAGTCACAAAATATGTCATGTGTCCCGTATCAAAGATTATGTGGACATAATATTTCACAGCGGTCACTTCGAAGTGTGATTTGAATTGGGCTTCAGGAACCCAAGCTTGTCGTAAGAGGCAATCAAAGTGATCGGATGACCAGACTCGCACCTTGGTTAGCACATGTCATGATATATGAGTTGCATAAGCTTGCTCATACTTTTGATCACTAGATCGCCTGGTCCAGACTCGAATCTTTACAGAACTCCGTAAAATAACTGCTAGCGGCGTTACAGAGTAAATAAACAAACGAAACGTTAACTTTCTAAAGGTAAAGAAATATTTGATCACATATACATGTTCCACATGATCCAGATTACACTTATCGAGGCACTTCATCAACCAGGTACGTGTATCGCCACACCTTCCCCCAATATTTAACCGAATTAAATATCATCACAAACTGTAAATTGGCAGAAGTAAGCACATTATCCAGATGAATGCGGATCGATGTAAATTCACAACGATGTAAATTTGCCCAAAGTCTTTATCAATCACGTTGCCATGTGACGCCACGGTTAATTTGCGTACTTACTTACCTACGTGGCATTTGTGTACATTGGTGCATCTCTATCCATTCGTGACATTGAGCAGGAACCTCTTTTAATGGTACATGAAATGATTAACATGATATAGTATAGGAATATGTCTGCACAGTGAAAGTTTGCATCGGCCACCAAAAGTATGCCGCACTCAATTCACAGCTTTCAGGTTTTGCTTCACATAGTGCGCTATCCAATGAATATTCTGGATATTGTTGTCCAATCACAGCCAACGGGACATTGGGCAGCATCTGCTTTCTGGCAGACTAGGAGCACAGTCACCTCTAATCAAACGCACATGGAATCGAACAGCAAAATCAAAATTACGTTATCATTTAGGGGTATAGCATAGCGTCCCTTAGGAGCCTAAACAAAGACCTCATTGGTCATGGGTTCACATCCGTACCGCGTTTTGTCCAGATCATGTTTCTGTGCGTGTACTTTGAAGACACGCATCAGTTCCGGCTTTATCAGAGCATATGAAATTCAGAGATGCCAATCCTTTATGCAATTTAGCCCAATTAGCATTTGACCAAATACTGATGCAAAATTTCTTATCTGGGGGCCAAAATTAATATAAACGTTTCAAAAGGATTTTCATATTTAATGACAGTGCCAATGTCATTTTCACTCAGTTTTAAGAAATGAGAAGTAACAGGTTTTACATTCCCTTGTAGTTCTAAATTAATCTTATGTATCTTTGAAATCACTTACTGTCATCAGCACACACAACAAAGTGCATGGTTTTCACTTTTCACTTGTGGAAACGTTGTATTGTAGGCTTGGAAAGAATTTCTGTTATCTTTACTGATCAACTTTTAAGTTGCTTGTTGGCTTCGATAGTTCCACAGTGACAATAAGTTTGAAAGTGACAGATAGTGACAGTTCGTCTGTCTGACTATTCGCCATTTTCCCACTTCGTAAGCACTATGACAACTCCTACTTCCTAACACGTTTCCGCAAAGGGACGTAACTCTAGCATCTCAATGGCTTTGTTTACCCTCAGTTTCCACGTACAATTAATTGATTCTCCAAAACGACTTACGAACTTTGAAATTGGCTTTATACGTTTGATAGTGAATACCGTGTGGTCGAAATTCATTGTACGTATGCTACTTGATAATTTAATTTAATCATTATGTATTATTTTGAAAGATTCGTATATTTTTACTGTCATCGTAATCGCGTATTTTGCGTTGTCGTAGCGAATACGGTAAAATAGGATGGATTTGAATCTCCTGAAACTGGTGCGCTCTGATATAGCTGTAAAACACTGTTCAAATAGGCGTTAAACCAAACTCACACACTCAGATGATGAATAATGTAAGGCTGTCGGTGCCTTTCCGCGTTCCCCAGTACCAACCTGCTCTGAATGTTTTTCCGAAAATGAAATAATTAAACATTTTCATATCTCAGTTTTTCTGGTTCCTTTGGAAATCCGTACCTGTACGTGTTTAAAAAATTATGCTTGCACAAGAATAGATGGATTTCATCTTTCTTCATGTACATTGCTTAAAAACATATTTCCGAAGTAAAACTACACGATGTACTTCATAAATACTGTTGCCAAGTTATAACAATTCATAAAACAAGTTACATGAATGCTGATAACTAGTTTTCCCTTTTTTACACTTAAAAATATTTTGTCCAGTTGCAGGCAGGATAAAGTAACGAGAAACAATCACCCCACGTTGAATAATCAAAGGTCAATGTCATGGGGGTCTACCTTGTGTTCCAAAGAACGTGGAACATGTTACAGTAAACTTACGTAAGATGAGGAAAGTGGGACACATTTGACACATCTACTGATGGTGTATCAACTCCCTTAGATATGTACAGCAGAGGGCAAAGTTTCACTCAGTGATCTCTGTGCCGAGTACAGCTCGAGTGAATATGGTTTTAGCAGTATTCAAGCAATATCACGGCTGGGGACACGAGAAATAAGCTTCACACATTTTGCACATGTAGGGATCGAGTCTTCGGCGTGACGAGCGAGCGCTTTAACCACAGCCCCAATAAAATAAAGAGAAAATACAGTATAATGCAAAATGATATTGAAAAATATTGACCTGACTAGTACTATTGCAAATAACATGGCAGTAAAGAGACAACCAAAAAGGTTTGATGTTTGCATGAAAACTTACGTTTTATGACATATTCGCATCTGTTGCCATAGTAACCGATTGGACACGTGCATGTCTCATCATCGCATTGTATTTTCTGTAAGAGAGCAAAATTAATTTTGCAAAACGCAAATAAAACAAACACAATAACAAACATACACTACATTAGAAATGTGATAGCTGTCTCTTAATATGGGTCAAATTCCCATTTAAATGATTACAAAGCAAGTAATTACCTTCTGGTAGCATAAGCAAACTTGACCAGTGTCAGAGTGCGGGCAATCCTTGCCATCCTCGTACAACTTGCACTGGCCAGTTGTCGCGTCGGTTTCGCAAAACTTAAAACGTCGACATTCTGCTTCAATGAGACATTCCCTGGCACACGTCATCAAAGTCAGGTAGTCTATTGTTTTCTTGAGACGAAGATCTAAAATTTCTTCAAAGAGTTCCGTTTTACGAAAATTTGAAAATTTGGAACCCAAACCAGTTCTGACAATTAGCAAAAATACTAAACCCTCCAAAACCCCCATACTGGAGAAAATGTCTGTGTGACTGGGTCCTGGCGAGTTTTCTCTCGTCTTACAAACTGGTGTATATTTCAGTTCGATTATTGGTGGATCCTAAGTGCATTGATGTTTACCGTTAATAAAAAAAAGTCAAGACGATAAGACGTAGATATGTCACGTGTTTTAATTAGTTGATGGCGGACGTCAGAGAAGGCATGATGCAGCGCACGTTACTATGGTGAATTGTTGAGAGAGAGAGAGAGAGAGAGAGAGAGAGAGAGAGAGAGAGAGAGAGAGAGAGAGAGAGAGAGAGAGAGAGAGAGAGAGAGAGAGAGAGAGAGAGAGAGAGAGTTAAGAATAGCGTGAGTGTGGGGACTATTAAAATACACGGTATTTAATGTCAGCATGTGTATAGCCTATTATACGACACGCAGTACTAACTATTTGATCCTGCAAAGGAAATATAGCGGCTCTGGTATTCGTACTGTCGTACTTTTTTTTTTGTGCATCTTAATAACTAGTTTCAACATGAAATAACGCAGGGTGAGATATAGAGAATACCACAATCACTGTGATCGTCAACAACTTCATAACAAGGTGACGCAACCCTCTAAAAACTCCAGTTCAAGAGTTCAAGACTTGATGAACAACAACCTTATATTTCAAACTACTGAAAGAGGCAGTGGTGAACTTTGAAAAACTGAAATCTCATAAAAGTGAGCGCTCGTGTTTAAATCTTCTATGTTAAACTTGACATTAAGCCAGAGGTGCGTTTCTTTTGCTTTTGAGCACACCTTTGGACTCTTAAGGGAGGTAACTCCCGTTTAAACATACCAGAACAACAACAAGCCACGTGCGCTGTCCAAATTTCAAGATTTTTTAATGCAGCATCGACTGGTTACATAACCATGACAACCCAAACACTCAGGTAAAGCAATCCTGTTGTGTCGGTGACATGACTACGTATACGTCCCCCATTTTTCTGCCCTTCTTGACGAGGTTTCACAGATTTTGACCGGTTTTCGATCAGTCAACATTTTTAAGCTAAACGAAAACAACTGGGCTGCTATTATGGCGGCGTCAAGGAGGATAAATTATTGAAGGGAAGGTTAAAAACCAAGAATATTTCACAACAATGTTGTAACTGCAATGTTTTTTGTATTTATATTTTGTTTGTTTGGTTTGGTTTGGTTTGCCTTTTAATATGCCTAAATATGCACGGATGACTGACAGTTGTAATATTGACAAAACATTTAGTTGAAACATCACGACTGTATGATGATTCAGAAATGGTGTGTTTAAGTTACCATATTTTAGACTGTTATCTCTGTTGACAAAGAAATATTTTTGGTGCATTTTCGAAAACCTTCCGTGCTTAAACACGGATGAGTGAGTTCAGCTTTACGTAGGCTAATTTAGCAATATTCCAGCAATATCACAGTGGGAGACACAAGAAATGAGCTTCACACATTGTACCCAAGTAGGGAATCGAACCGGACATTTAGCTTGATAGGTTGAATAGAAAGAAATTGATGACACGATAACTTTGTCTTTGTTACGAGATAAAATGGTACGATAAATTTTGATGTTTCTTTACTTCTTTTGAGTGATATAAGACGACTTAGGATACGCCGCACGTGTTTATTTCCATTCCAAGTCTTGACATGTAGTTGTGGGTGAGTATGGTAGCCCAGTTCGAAAAGCATTCATTCATCACGCAGTATCCTATGTTCGAGTCCCAACATGGGTACACAGTGTGAAGCCTATTTCGGGTACCCAGTGTGAAGCCTATTTCGGGTACACTGTGTGAAGCCTATTTGGGGTACCCCTGGATCTGACATTTTATAAGCGGCGTAAAATCATACTCCTTCATTTTCGATTTGACAGGAGAGTGCAACGTAAACAAGCTCAATAATATGATCTATGATTCTACTCTTATCAGTTCCGTCAGTTCCGATGCAGTTCAAACAATGGAACGAACTGACAGATAACTGTGACTCTGCTGTACAGATAAACCTTGGTTACAATCGATCAAAGGCACTTACAATCAACCTTGTGTTCGTCTTATCCACTTACCACACGATCTTGTGGGTTTAAGATAACTATCATACCTGAGACAAATCGTACAACGGTACAGGGGCAAATATTTGTCACCAATTGTTTGGCATCACCAAACTTCTTGCTAAAACCAACAGTGAAGATCCGGGTTAGAATTCAGGCTAGCTATTCTCGAAACGTTCGTAGCGCTACGTATTTCTTAAGCCCATTCTTAACACATTGGCTACGATCAAAGTTAAGAATTCTTAGGGCTACGAACGCTTCGAGAATAAGGGCCCTGGGCTTCAGTAACCCATGCTTTAAGAGGCAAGTATCAGGATCATCGGAATCATGTGGTCAGGCTCGCTGACTTGGTTGACATATGTCATCGGTTCCCAACAACGTAGATCCATGCTCATGACGTTGATCACTGGAAAGAGTGAGTACGTGCGTTAGTATGGTTTTATGCAATATTCCAGCAATATCACAGAAGGGGACACCGAAAATGGCGGACCACCGGATTGTCTTGTCCAGACTCGATTATTTACAGACCGCTGCCATATAGATGGAATGTTTCTGAGTGTGGCGTAAAACTAAACTCACTTTCTCCATGACACAGTCATGAAGTAAGTGGACGTCACGTTGCTAAGGAGAAATGCACCCGAATTTTATGAAAGTATGAAAATACCAACAACCATTTTCATAAATATGGCTCCATATTTAGTGACATTATGAACATCGAACTGAACACAAGAATGATTTTGTCAATTTCTCAAAACACAAAATGGCAGCTGTGATCCAGCAATTATCACGCGTATGTTGGTGGTTAAAACGTTCGCTCGTCAGGCTGAAGGCCCGGGTTCGATTCCCCACATCGGTACACTATGTGACACCATTTCTGATGTATATCGCCATGATCTAGCTGGTATATTGCTGAAAGCCGCGTAAAACCACACTCACTCACTCATTATAGCAAAATAATCCACTTTTGCCACTGCAGGTTGCATTTCTAAAAGTAAGTGAAATGGCCTTTGTTCCAGTTATTACGACAAATGTCAACTTAATGTGTGAGAAGAGCCCCATGTAGTATGGTGATGTATAGATACGGGTTGAACAGTTGTGCTCTGGACTTTAACTTTGGTGTGCTTCGGCAAATATATCAGCCTTGTAACGTTTGGATCATGTTTGAAAATAATGCTGTTCAAATCCAGTTTCCAAGCCAATTATTCCATTTTCTTGGAGATTAATGCATGTAGTATTGATCTCAATCTGGGTTATTTTCAGCTACCACCAAGAGGAGTGGGGTAGACAAGTGGTTAAGGCGTTCACTCGTCAAGTCGAAGACCCGGGTTCGATATCCCACATGGGTCCAATGTCCATTTCTAGTGTTCCCGCAGGAATATTTCTAAAGGAGGCGTAAAACAGTGCTCACTCACCCCAACATCACCAATAGCTGTTGTATTTTGGCAATTAACTGTAAAATTATGCACCAAGTCATATGGAAAGGATCAGAGGATTTCAGCTTTCCAGGTAGTTAAATTCCCTATTAGATTCAAGAATTAAATTTATCCTTTCATTTTTGTTTCACTGACGTCGTTTCCTTTTTTCAATTAGTGTGTTGTTTCACAAATAACAGCAAAGAGTTTCTTGACACAAGCAACACGCGTGTCCTTGTGTTTAGTTACATATAAAACTACAAGTTCAATACATGATCAATTTCTACTATTTTCTTCACCCTGGAATGATTGCACTGGATACCATTACGCAGTGCCTTCGATCTTCCATCAGGATGTGCAGTTATCTGCTCTTACCCTCTATCTCCTTTAACCGCAGTGAAGAATGTAGTATTGATATCATGTAGGTGCGGTTGGGTAGCCTCCTGGTTAAAGCGTTCGCACATCACGCAGAAAACCCGTGTTGGATTGTCAACATGGGTACAAAATGTGAAGCCCATTTCTGGTGTCCCCCGCCATGATAATGCTAGAATATTGCCAAGAGCGGCGTAAAACCATACTCACTCTCTCACACACTGATATCGCGTGTACATATTATCTATCACCACCGTAGGTTCGAATTCCAGAGTGTATTTCCATGTTCATTAGGGTTTTATCAGCACTCGGAGGTGTCGCCCATTGGTTTTACTTGTTTGTCGTCAATATTACTGGAAACTTGAGTTTGACCACCCAACAGCACGATGACTCGTAAACGGTTTACCGACGCTAGAAATATTGTTAACGCCGCTTTCGGCAATAATGTAACTATATGGCGACCAGTCAAGTCAGGGCCAGACCACCCAGTGATCAACATTATGAGCATCGGTCTACGCAACTGGCCTGCGATGACACGTGTCAACAAGTCATCGAGATTGACCATCCGATTCCGTTAGTCGCTTCATACGACAAGCATGATTTACTGAAGATCAGTTCTTACCCGGATCCCGTTAGTCGTTTCATACGACAAGCATGATTTACTGAAGATCAGTTCTTACCCGGATCCCGTTAGTCGTTTCATACGACAAGCATGATTTACTGAAGATCAGTTCTTACCCGGATCCCGTTAGTCGTTTCATACGACAAGCATGATTTACTGAAGATCAGTTCTTACCTGGATCCCGTTAGTCGTTTCATACGACAAGCATGATTTACTGAAGATCAGTTCTTACCCGGATCCCGTTAGTCGTTTCATACGACAAGCATGATTTACTGAAGATCAGTTCTTACCCGGATCACTACTGGTCGTCGCCATTTGGTAACGCCGAACACCTGAGTCACGGCCATATACACGTGATATTTCTGAAATACTGTCCAAAACCCAAACCACACTGACTCACACACTCAGTCGTCACAATATAACAAAGTAACAGAAACAATTCCCTATTATAAAGAAATATATATCTTTAATCGCACATCGTCCGAACAGATGAATCAGTGCATAGATAGACGTATTTTTAATTTAACAAAGGTACATTTACATATACAAACAGGTCAATATTCTACCACATAAACATCTTTGGACGGAATGCTGAAATGATAGGTACATCAACAATCGATAACGAGTTACATAACAGAGTACTCAGTGCACACAGTCACATTTTGTCTAACCGCTATGTACGCAATGCATTATGCTAGAATTGATATTATTATTGTAACCAATAGTTTCGAAACGACGCTGATAAGGATCAAATATATATCTTAAGAAAATATCAATATTTGTTGATTTCATTTTTGTGTTATGCATGTTAAAGTGACACTTTAATGGTAGTTATTTGATGCTTTAGTGGGGGTTACCATGAAGATAATAGTTCATCTATGTACTTATCAGAGAAAGGTAGGTTTGTGTATATCGACTTTACGTGCCAATATGAAGCTAAAAGGGTTTTTTACCTGTCGGAACCATGAAATCATATCGAGATATCCGAAATATCGAGACATCCGTATCGAGTTAAAAGAGTTCAAATAATGATAAATAATGAATAATTTTGCCGGGACCGAGAAATTATATCGAGACTTATCGACTTATCAGAGTTCGACACAACGGTGTTCGACTATATACACCATTTAGCACTAAGGTGCTGATCATCACGTGATTAATATTACAAGCTTTACCGGCTAATATGCACATCTAGTTATTTTGCTTTAACTGAAATACGTTCTGGTAATAAATAGAGACTTTGTTTAATATAAATAATTGAAAAAATAGATGAAATGAAAACCTATTCAATTTAAGTTATTACTTGTAGTTTGTAAAAGTGTTATGATTATTTCCTCTTTTGGCAAGGAAGAATGACCACATTTACCATGCAGCCGCTATAACAGTTCCGACCCGTGAAGATCCATTGTAGATCTTCAGTATCCAATGATTGTCGTAAGACGTGATTAACGGGATCGGGTGATCAGGCTCACTGATTGGTTGACTCGTCACCGTATCCCATTTGCGTAGATCGATCGTCATGCTATTGATCACTGGATTGTCTGGCTCAGACTAGATAATTTTCAGACCACTGCCATAGAGCTGGCATATTGCTGAGCGTGGCGTACAACTAACCACAACAGCTCCCTATAGTTTCCCAGTACATGAAACACTACTGTTGATATATCTGTATGTGACCTTCATATCCACAAAATCAATGCGGTGAGGAAATTTCGATTAATCAGTATTTGTAATGTGTAGTATCTTGACAACATACTTCAACAGTTGACTGATCAATATTGATTATCAATAGGATTTTGCGTATGTCCTCTCTAAATCTAATCAAAGATTTCATAATTGCTATGACACAGCATTATTATTTGTTGTTATTATTCGAAAACATTAGTAGTATCGCCAGAGTTCACGCATTTCGAGTTAAAGATGTTTTGGTTAAAACCGTATTCGCTTTTATAGCTAATTATCATGCAAATACGACTAGCTGACATGAACGATTATCAGAAATATCGTTGATGGGAATAATTATTAATGATTATTGATATCGACTCTGTTAACAGAGAGTTATGGATTTGGAAATGATTTTGTCGTCTCTGTTAACTACTCCATGAATAAATATGTCACCGGTTACCAAGGATCTGAAATATACTGAACAGCAAAAGACCACAAATTTCGAAAACTAAAAATGAAATCTCATAAAGGTAAGAGCTCATGTTTATGGTCTATATCTCCTATTTAAAAACTTGACAAAAAACTGTGTTCTCAAAGACTATGTCATATTCGTTCAAAGTTACTTCCCAGTATTTATCGATAGGCAATCGATATTTAGTTCTTTGGATCAGCCCTACAAGCATATCTTTACCCTTTTAAACTGGTGATACATTCAAACCGCCACAAAAACTGGTCTGTGAGTGAGTGAGTTTTACCCCGCTTTCAGCAATATTCCAGCAATATCACGACTGCGGACAGAATTTCGAATATCAGTTAGGAAATATCATATTCCTGAACATTTCACCTTATTGTAAATTTTTAAAACGTTGCTATTGTAAGGTGTTAGAGGTCCTAGTGGGGTATACCCCACCTGAAAAGAGTTGACTGAAATGAGTTTGTCCGGGGTAGTCCATGTGAAACGTCGTAGCTCTAGCCTGCTAGAGTGACACCGGTTACCGCAAGTCATTATTGGATGTCCGATAACAAAATCGCTCTTATTCCACATTCTCCTTAATATATATCGTTACATATGATCAAACCAGATGTTTGCAGAATGTACATATTACAGCTGTATTACATAAATAATACAATGTAAGTTTGTCATCATTTCATCTCGGGCGTGTTAGTATCTGAAATATACATTTTCGAAGTTCAAAGAAAAGGTTTTATTTCATTTAATTGCAAGATCAGCTTTGATAATTATTTCCTTTCAGGTCATGTTTTGTTACAGTTAGACTACAAAACAGCAAAAACACACTCCTGAAAGATGTTTAAGGTCAGTTGAAGGTCAAATACAGCGAAAACAAATCAATACTAACGACTGCATAGTTCAAGGAAATCAAGTTCCCAGTTTCGTAAGTAAGAAAGTGACTTGTACAAATATCAAGCACGGCCAGTAGGATGTTACATATGACATCGTTACATATGATGGCTCTCATTATTTCAGAATATCCCTTAGCTACCACAGCGTGTTCAGTCTGACCTGATCCGGTAAATACTAAAGCATTGTGTGACCGTGTCACAACTGGTTGGGTCTATTATTGTAAAGGGGTGTATCAGTTTATTGTCAACATGTCCGAGACATGGTCGCCGGCTGACATCTTATTGTCGAGAAATCGTCAGCATTGTCCTAGACAAGTGGCTTCAGATGATTTAATGTTTCTGATTCGGGCTTTTTGTCAGCGATCAACATCAATTGGCGTTTCTAGTGATCACTGAGTGATGGCGAGAGTGCATCGGCTTGAAAAAGTATCTGACGTCTGTACGTTGCAACGTAAACCAAAATGGATAGCATATGACTGTATAAACAATTCAATTAAACATGGAATGTATTTTTTTTAGAAGTGTTGTTTTCCGGGACATGTGCTGTAACGAATTCATCTATTCAGAATTCGCACATAACATTCTCTGCTCCCCTATTTAATGAAGTTAACCCGACCTGCCGTTTGTGCCATGTGACCTGGCGGGTCATGCTGAACAATCTGCAAGTGCCTTAATCTAATGTGCATCGCTACCTAACTAAGGGAACTGGGAATTACCTGATTATTCATGAAAAGCGTAAAGTACATTTTTTCCCTCTCCAACGTATTGGCTAGTCCATATCGCATGGTAAGTCAATGCGTATAACATAATTTGCCACGCCGTATCATATAGCATACTAGTGCGTATCACTCAGTATCCCGTTCCATATAACACACTAGCGTGTATCACACTGGACAACCCAATGTATCACACCCATGTTCTGTGTAACATCTGTGTAATGCTAAGTAACATCGTTTCACATCCCCATGTAACTTCGTATCACATCCAATGTAACATTGAATCCTTGTCCATTGTGTCTCTATGTAACTTCGTACCACATCCAATGCACCATGAAATCGTAATTTGCATGACAGTGTATCATCGTATCGACTCACATGTAACCTCGTATGAAATCCCATGTAGCATCAAATCAATGTAATTTGTTTCTCAATGAAACACCGTATCACGTCCAATGTAAAATCAAATCAGTCTTTTGTATTTCTATGTAACATCGTATCACATGCTATGTAACATCGTATCACATCCTATGTAACATCGTATCACATGCTATGTAACATCGTATCACATCCTATGTAACATCGTATCACATCCTATGTAACATCGCTATATAACATCGTATCATATCCTATGTAACATGACTATGTAACATCGTATCACATCCTATGTAACATCGCCATGTAACATCGTATCACATCCTATGTAACATCGCTATCTAACATCGTATCACATCGCTATGTAACATCGTATCACATCCTATGTAACATCGCTATGTAACATCGTATCACATCGCTATGTAACATCGCTATGTAACATCGTATCACATCGCTATGTAACATCGTATCACATCCTATGTAATATCGTATCAGATCCCATGCAACATCGCCCCTTTCTCAATGTAACTGTTACGTCATATTCTCATATGTCATCCCTATTATATAATACATCATACCCTCACAACATAGTGTACAAATACCATGTAACAATACCATCCGCGTCAACGGGAATGGGTCGAGGAACCGAAAAAATGTCCTTGTCTCCGTGCACTATACAAACATTATCACAAACATTGTTTTATCACAGTTAACAAATCTACAACAGAAAATATATTTCTAACAAATCACAGTTACAGCCGAGTAATTCTTGAAGCAATAACACTTGACGTGGATCGACCATGTATTTAGAACCACAGCAGACTCATCCATATCAAGTAGTGTTCTGGAACTCAGGGTCACATCTCCAACACTAACACCCAGTGGTAGTTGAGCGGGTTAGGCTCCTTTTATGTGTTGGTGAGGGGGATGTTTGTCGGGGGAGGGAGGGAGGGGCACAAAGTGATTTCAGTGTTGCGGTCTGGGGGTGAGTGAGTGAAGCTTTACGCCGCGTTTAGCAGTATTCCACCAGTTTCACATCGGGGAACACCAGAAATGAACTTCACACAGTGTACCTGTGTAGGGAGTCGAACTCGGGTCTCCGGCGTGACGAGCCAACGCTTTAACCACTACGCTACCCAACCGCCCCTGCTATCTAGGAAAGTCAACTATAAATTAGTGAACTGAACGACCGTATACATTGTGAAGCGACCAGGGCCTCCCTATCGTCCTTTTATGTAATGCATAAATGTATGTGGTATATCAGTCTTAAAGAAGTCCAAGAGAATAACCAATCTTGATTAACCGACGGAACCGTCTCCACTTGGCGTAAAATACGGATGGATGCCATAAGGTTGTCCATGTCTTGCCCACCTTTCGTCACTCGCACCAAATACGGTTCAGGGTTATGCAGCAGTAGGAAAACATAATACATCACTGTATGCACATACACTGTTCAGTTTACGAGTCATGGCTTTGAATCCTCACAATGTTCCACATAGTAAAGGCCTTTATATGATCATTGCAACATCTAGGACTGACACTTCATGAGGCACTTGGGGAGGAATTCTGTTTCTATTGAATCTTTGGCCTAGGGTTGAATCTAATTGCTGACACACTGTCCGGCACCTCGATGTCTGGGTATACACTGTTCATGTTATATCTGGCCGTATTCATCAGTTTCTTGATGGCTTTCACTATATAGACGCCGGCAATTAGTACTCCGGCTCCTGCCAGAGTAGCTGCAACCCCTACTCCGATGTAGTACGTTTTCTCTGGGCAGGTATCCACTGGGGCCAGGGTTGTCCCCTGAAACAGATACAAATACGCTTGTAAAAACAGAACGTCAATAGTGAAATTTACGTTGTAAATGACCATAAATTATAAAATACGAATGCTATAAGTTTTAAACTTTATAGAAAATTTTAATATCCGATATTCATTTTTGCAATACATCTTTTACATAAATGGAAGATAAGTTAAAAATGTCTTCGTGGCGTTGCATATACTTTGAAAATTATAACATTGGACAGCTTTTACAAAAAATAACAAAATAATATTAATAATAATATGTGCGCAAAAGACAAGAACTGTTTAGTGAACAAAAGAGTGACTGAGTGAGTTTAGTTTTACGCCGCGTTTAGCAATATTCCAGCAATATTACGGCAGGGGACACCAGAAATGGGTTTCACACATTGTACCCATGTGGAAATCGGACCCGGGTCTTCGGCGTGACGAGCGAATGCTTTAACCACCTGGCTACCCTTCCACCCCAGTGAATAAAAGAAGGCATATCAGTTGTTGAACTCATTTAATTCCATGGATATGAGATACATGTTTCGTGATATATGGAGTCATTGTACAATCACTGGACGGCATTTACTTCATGTACAGAGTCATTATGCGCTACGATAGAGAATGGTGCTCTGATGCTGATAGGTGTGGAGTGATTATGTTAGTTAATCGTCACTTTAAGTAAGCTGAATCAGCATAAACGCTAAATCGTCAGTGTGCCCTAGAAAATCTTAAGGAATGACATCACCAGAACGTGAGAAGGTAGTCATTAAATTTATTCAACACAAGGTCAGTTAAACTTAGCTTCTAACCTTCCGTTGTCACTTAAACGTCACCAGAAAAATGTAATTAATGCTAAGTTTAATTTGTAAAGGAGTATCTTCAAATTCTCATGAATATTTTAACGTCGCCGCATCAATGAAAAAGATACAGTTCAATTGTGAGTTACGCTTACCAAAGCAGTTGAATTCGTTGTCTGTAGCGCCGTGCTAGAAGACGTCGTGGCTGTTGACGATGACATATTAGATGATGTCACTGTAGTTACTGTTGTGGCAGATGTTGTGTGGGACGTACTTGTCACCGTTGTCCACGTGGGGGATAGAGATGGCCTTGGTGGAAGGACAGAACTTGTTGTCTTTCGGGATGATGTCGATGTGGTTGCGGTTGTTGAGGCTGCCCTTGTGCTTGTAACTGTAGTCTTTGACGACGGGAATGATGTTGTAGGTGCATTAGTTAGTATTGTAAAAAACGTGGTTAAAGTTGTTGAGTGTGTTGGAGTGGCGGTCGTTACAGCGCTGCTTGGGCTGGTGAATTTGGTCGTTGTTGCCGGACGTAATGTTATGGAGAATGTGGTTGGTTGGACGGAGGGTGAAGATGTTGTACCCGTAGACACACCAGGAACAGTGCCAACAGATGATGCTGATGTTTGTGTTGATGCTGCTGTGGATCGTGCAGAAGTAAATATACGAGAAAGAGTCGATCCAGGATAAGTAGAAGATGAAGTAACTGTGTTTGTCGCAGTTGATGATTTGGAAGATGATTCTGCAACAGGAACAGTACTAGCCCCTGTCACTGTGGCTTCAGATGTTTCTATAGACGGGACATTAGCAGTCCCCGTCACTGTGGTTTCAGATGTTTCTGTAGTTGAGACACTAGCAGTCCCCGTCACTGTGGTTTCAGATGTTTCTGTAGTTGAGACACTAGCAGCCCCTGTCACTGTGGCTTTAGATGTTTCTGCAGTTGAGACACTACCAGTCCCTGTCAGTGTGGTTTCAGATGTTTCTGTAGTTGAGACACTAGCAGTCCCTGTCATTGTGGCTTCAGGTGTTTCTGTAGTTGAGACACTAGCAGTCCCTGTCACTGTGGCTTCAGATGTTTCTGTAGTTGAGACACTAGCAGTCCCTGTCAGTGTGGTTTCAGATGTTTCTGTAGTTGAGACACTAGTAGTCCCTGTCATTGTGACTTCAGATGTTTCTGTAGTTGAGACACTACCAGCCCCCGTCACTGTGGCTTCAGGTGTTTCTATAGACGAGACACTAGCAGTCCCTGTCACTATGGCTTCAGATGTTTCTGTAGTAGAGACACTACCAGCCCCTGTCACTGTGGTTTCAGATGTTTCTGTAGTTGAGACACTACCAGTCCCTGTCACTGTGGCTTCAGGTGTTTCTGTAGTTGAGACACTAGCAGTCCCTGTCATTGTGGCTTCAGATGTTTCTATAGACGGGACACTAGCAGTTTCTGTAGTTGAGACATTAGCAGTCCCTGTCACTGTGGCTTCAGGTGTTTCTGTAGTTGAGACACTACCAGTCCCT
Organism: Haliotis asinina; assembly: GCF_037392515.1. Lineage (NCBI taxonomy): Eukaryota > Metazoa > Mollusca > Gastropoda > Lepetellida > Haliotidae > Haliotis > Haliotis asinina. The sequence continues at coordinate 47,340,446 of NC_090285.1, forward strand.
GTCACTGTGGCTTCAGATGTTTCTGTACTTGAGACACTAGCAGTCCCTGTCACTGTGGTTTCAGATGTTTCTGTAGTTGAGGCACTAGCAGACCCTGTCACTGTGGCTTTAGATGTTTCTGTAGTTGAGACACTACCAGCCCCTGTCACTGTGGCTTCAGATGTTCCTGTAGTTGAGACACTAGCAGTCCCTGTCACTGTCACTTCAGATGTTTGTATAGACGGGACACTAGCAGTCCCTGTCACTGTGGCTTCAGGTGTTTTTGTAGTTGAGACACTAGCTGTTCCTGTCACTGTGGCTTCAGATGTTTCTGTAGTTGAGACACTACCAGCCCCTGTCACTGTGGCTTCAGATGTTTCTGTAGTTGGGACACTAGCAGTCCCTGTCACTGTGGCTTTAGATGTTACTATAGACGGAAAATTACTAGTCCCCGTCACTGTGGTTTCAGATGATTCTATTGTCTGTCCACTTGCAGTTCCAGTCGCTGTCGCTTGAGATGATTCAATACTCGGGACACTAGTAGCCTCTGTCACTGTGGTTCCAGATAATTCTGTAGATGAGACACTACCGCTCCCTGTGGAATCTTCAGTTGTCACCTGACTTACAGTAGATGTTTCTGTGGTGGCAGACTCCGGAGAAGTTACCTGTGTTGTCATGGACCTTCCAGAAACTGCTTGTGGTGACGTAGTTTCCTCAGAAGATGTGGAAGCTTGAGAGGTGGTTTCCAGAGTGTGGGTAGAGATTGGGCTGGTGGTTACCTCTGTTGTACTTTCCTGTGTGGGAGAAGTGCTTTGCGAAGTGCTTGATGCTTCCTGTGTGGAGATGGATGTTTGAGTAGTTCCAGTAGAGGGTTCAGTTGTGCTCTCTGTGACACTCACGGACGAGAGTGTGCTGGACGTTTCAGTAGCTTCTGTTGTTTGGATGGAAGGTGATGAGATTGTGGTTACCTCCTGTGTGGATGTGGATTCTTCAGTTGTCACCTGACTCACAGTAGATGTTTCTGTGGTGGCAGACTCCGGAGAAGTTACCTGTGTTGTCATGGACCTTCCAGAAACTGCTTGTGGTGACGTAGTTTCCTCAGAAGATGTGGAGGCTTGAGAGGTGGTTTCCTGAGTGTGGGTAGAGGTTGGGCTGGTGGTTACCTCTGTTGTACTTTCCTGTGTGGGAGAAGTGCTTTGCGAAGTGCTTGATGCTTCCTGTGTGGAGATGGATGTTTGAGTAGTTCCAGTAGAGGGTTCAGTTGTGCTCTCTGTGACACTCACGGACGAGAGTGTGCTGGACGTTTCAGTAGCTTCTGTTGTTTGGATGGAAGGTGATGAGATTGTGGTTACCTCCTGTGTGGATGTGGATTCTTCAGTTGTCACCTGACTTACAGTAGATGTTTCTGTGGTGGCAGACTCCGGAGAAGTTACCTGTGTTGTCATGGACCTTCCAGAAACTGCTTGTGGTGACGTAGTTTCCTCAGAAGATGTGGAAGCTTGAGAGGTGGTTTCCTGAGTGTGGGTAGAGGTTGGGCTGGTGGTTACCTCTGTTGTACTTTCCTGTGTGGGAGAAGTGCTTTGCGAAGTGCTTGATGCTTCCTGTGTGGAGATGGATGTTTGAGTAGTTCCAGTAGAGGGTTCAGTTGTGCTCTCTGTGACACTCACGGACGAGAGTGTGCTGGACGTTTCAGTAGCTTCTGTTGTTTGGATGGAAGGTGATGAGATTGTGGTTACCTCCTGTGTGGATGTGGATTCTTCAGTTGTCACCCGACTCACAGTAGATGTTTCTGTGGTGGCAGACTCCGGAGAAGTTACCTGTGTTGTCATGGACCTTCCAGAAACTGCTTGTGGTGACGTAGTTTCCTCAGAAGATGTGGAAGCTTGAGAGGTGGTTTCCTGAGTGTGGGTAGAGGTTGGGCTGGTGGGTACCTCTGTTGTACTTTCCTGTGTGGGAGAAGTGCTTTGCGAAGTGCTTGATGCTTCCTGTGTGGAGATGGATGTTTGAGTAGTTCCAGTAGAGGGTTCAGTTGTGCTCTCTGTGACACTCACGGATGAGAGTTTGCTGGACGTTTCAGTAGCTTCTGTTGTTTGGATGGAAGGTGATGAGATTGTGGTTACCTCCTGTGTGGATGTGGATTCTTCAGTTGTCACCCGACTCACAGTAGATGTTTCTGTGGTGGCAGACTCCGGAGAAGTTACCTGTGTTGTCATGGACCTTCCAGAAACTGCTTGTGGTGACGTAGTTTCCTCAGAAGATGTGGAAGCTTGAGAGGTGGTTTCCTGAGTGTGGGTAGAGGTTGGGCTGGTGGGTACCTCTGTTGTACTTTCCTGTGTGGGAGAAGTGCTTTGCGAAGTGCTTGATGCTTCCTGTGTGGAGATGGATGTTTGAGTAGTTCCAGTAGAGGGTTCAGTTGTGCTCTCTGTGACACTCACGGATGAGAGTTTGCTGGACGTTTCAGTAGCTTCTGTTGTTTGGATGGAAGGTGATGAGATTGTGGTTACCTCCTGTGTGGATGTGGATTCTTCAGTTGTCATCCGACTCACAGTAGATGTTTCTGTGGTGGCAGACTCCGGAGAAGTTACCTGTGTTGTCATGGACCTTCCAGAAACTGCTTGTGGTGACGTAGTTTCCTCAGAAGATGTGGAAGCTTGAGAGGTGGTTTCCTGAGTGTGGGTAGAGGTTGGGCTGGTGGTTACCTCTGTTGTACTTTCCTGTGTGGGAGAAGTGCTTTGCGAAGTGCTTGATGCTTCCTGTGTGGAGATGGATGTTTGAGTAGTTCCAGTAGAGGGTTCAGTTGTGCTCTCTGTGACACTCACGGACGAGAGTGTGCTGGACGTTTCAGTAGCTTCTGTTGTTTGGATGGAAGGTGATGAGATTGTGGTTACCTCCTGTGTGGATGTGGATTCTTCAGTTGTCACCTGACTTACAGTAGATGTTTCTGTGGTGGCAGACTCCGGAGAAGTTACCTGTGTTGTCATGGACCTTCCAGAAACTGCTTGTGGTGACGTAGTTTCCTCAGAAGATGTGGAAGCTTGAGAGGTGGTTTCCTGAGTGTGGGTAGAGGTTGGGCTGGTGGTTACCTCTGTTGTACTTTCCTGTGTGGGAGAAGTGCTTTGCGAAGTGCTTGATGCTTCCTGTGTGGAGATGGATGTTTGAGTAGTTCCAGTAGAGGGTTCAGTTGTGCTCTCTGTGACACTCACGGACGAGAGTGTGCTGGACGTTTCAGTAGCTTCTGTTGTTTGGATGGAAGGTGATGAGATTGTGGTTACCTCCTGTGTGGATGTGGATTCTTCAGTTGTCACCTGACTTACAGTAGATGTTTCTGTGGTGGCAGACTCCGGAGAAGTTACCTGTGTTGTCATGGACCTTCCAGAAACTGCTTGTGGTGACGTAGTTTCCTCAGAAGATGTGGAAGCTTGAGAGGTGGTTTCCTGAGTGTGGGTAGAGGTTGGACTGGTGGTTACCTCTGTTGTACTTTCCTGTGTGGGAGAAGTGCTTTGCGAAGTGCTTGATGCTTCCTGTGTGGAGATGGATGTTTGAGTAGTTCCAGTAGAGGGTTCAGTTGTGCTCTCTGTGACACTCACGGACGAGAGTGTGCTGGACGTTTCAGTAGCTTCTATTGTTTGGATGGAAGGTGATGAGATTGTGGTTACCTCCTGTGTGGATGTGGATTCTTCAGTTGTCACCCGACTCACAGTAGATGTTTCTGTGGTGGCAGACTCCGGAGAAGTTACCTGTGTTGTCATGGACCTTCCAGAAACTGCTTGTGGTGACGTAGTTTCCTCAGAAGATGTGGAAGCTTGAGAGGTGGTTTCCTGAGTGTGGGTAGAGGTTGGACTGGTGGTTACCTCTGTTGTACTTTCCTGTGTGGGAGAAGTGCTTTGCGAAGTGCTTGATGCTTCCTGTGTGGAGATGGATGTTTGAGTAGTTCCAGTAGAGGGTTCAGTTGTGCTCTCTGTGACACTCACGGACGAGAGTGTGCTGGACGTTTCAGTAGCTTCTATTGTTTGGATGGAAGGTGATGAGATTGTGGTTACCTCCTGTGTGGATGTGGATTCTTCAGTTGTCACCCGACTCACAGTAGATGTTTCTGTGGTGGCAGACTCCGGAGAAGTTACCTGTGTTGTCATGGACCTTCCAGAAACTGCTTGTGGTGACGTAGTTTCCTCAGAAGATGTGGAAGCTTGAGAGGTGGTTTCCTGAGTGTGGGTAGAGGTTGGGCTGGTGGTTACCTCTGTTGTACTTTCCTGTGTGGGAGAAGTGCTTTGCGAAGTGCTTGATGCTTCCTGTGTGGAGATGGATGTTTGAGTAGTTCCAGTAGAGGGTTCAGTTGTGCTCTCTGTGACACTCACGGATGAGAGTTTCCTGGACGTTTCAGTAGCTTCTGTTGTTTGGATGGAAGGTGATGAGATTGTGGTTACCTCCTGTGTGGATGTGGATTCTTCAGTTGTCACCTGACTTACAGTAGATGTTTCTGTGGTGGCAGACTCCGGAGAAGTTACCTGTGTTGTCATGGACCTTCCAGAAACTGCTTGTGGTGACGTAGTTTCCTCAGAAGATGTGGAAGCTTGAGAGGTGGTTTCCTGAGTGTGGGTAGAGGTTGGGCTGGTGGGTACCTCTGTTGTACTTTCCTGTGTGGGAGAAGTCCTTTGCGAAGTGCTTGATGCTTCCTGTGTGGAGATGGATGTTTGAGTAGTTCCAGTAGAGGGTTCAGTTGTGCTCTCTGTGACACTCACGGACGAGAGTGTGCTGGACGTTTCAGTAGCTTCTGTTGTTTGGATGGAAGGTGATGAGATTGTGGTTACCTCCTGTGTGGATGTGGATTCTTCAGTTGTCACCCGACTCACAGTAGATGTTTCTGTGGTGGCAGACTCCGGAGAAGTTACCTGTGTTGTCATGGACCTTCCAGAAACTGCTTGTGGTGACGTAGTTTCCTCAGAAGATGTGGAAGCTTGAGAGGTGGTTTCCTGAGTGTGGGTAGAGGTTGGGCTGGTGGTTACCTCTGTTGTACTTTCCTGTGTGGGAGAAGTGCTTTGCGAAGTGCTTGATGCTTCCTGTGTGGAGATGGATGTTTGAGTAGTTCCAGTAGAGGGTTCAGTTGTGCTCTCTGTGACACTCACGGATGAGAGTTTGCTGGACGTTTCAGTAGCTTCTGTTGTTTGGATGGAAGGTGATGAGATTGTGGTTACCTCCTGTGTGGATGTGGATTCTTCAGTTGTCACCTGACTTACAGTAGATGTTTCTGTGGTGGCAGACTCCGGAGAAGTTACCTGTGTTGTCATGGACCTTCCAGAAACTGCTTGTGGTGACGTAGTTTCCTCAGAAGATGTGGAAGCTTGAGAGGTGGTTTCCTGAGTGTGGGTAGAGGTTGGGCTGGTGGGTACCTCTGTTGTACTTTCCTGTGTGGGAGAAGTGCTTTGCGAAGTGCTTGATGCTTCCTGTGTGGAGATGGATGTTTGAGTAGTTCCAGTAGAGGGTTCAGTTGTGCTCTCTGTGACACTCACGGATGAGAGTTTGCTGGACGTTTCAGTAGCTTCTGTTGTTTGGATGGAAGGTGATGAGATTGTGGTTACCTCCTGTGTGGATGTGGATTCTTCAGTTGTCACCCGACTCACAGTAGATGTTTCTGTGGTGGCAGACTCCGGAGAAGTTACCTGTGTTGTCATGGACCTTCCAGAAACTGCTTGTGGTGACGTAGTTTCCTCAGAAGATGTGGAAGCTTGAGAGGTGGTTTCCTGAGTGTGGGTAGAGGTTGGGCTGGTGGGTACCTCTGTTGTACTTTCCTGTGTGGGAGAAGTGCTTTGCGAAGTGCTTGATGCTTCCTGTGTGGAGATGGATGTTTGAGTAGTTCCAGTAGAGGGTTCAGTTGTGCTCTCTGTGACACTCACGGATGAGAGTTTGCTGGACGTTTCAGTAGCTTCTGTTGTTTGGATGGAAGGTGATGAGATTGTGGTTACCTCCTGTGTGGATGTGGATTCTTCAGTTGTCACCCGACTCACAGTAGATGTTTCTGTGGTGGCAGACTCCGGAGAAGTTACCTGTGTTGTCATGGACCTTCCAGAAACTGCTTGTGGTGACGTAGTTTCCTCAGAAGATGTGGAAGCTTGAGAGGTGGTTTCCTGAGTGTGGGTAGAGGTTGGGCTGGTGGGTACCTCTGTTGTACTTTCCTGTGTGGGAGAAGTGCTTTGCGAAGTGCTTGATGCTTCCTGTGTGGAGATGGATGTTTGAGTAGTTCCAGTAGAGGGTTCAGTTGTGCTCTCTGTGACACTCACGGATGAGAGTTTGCTGGACGTTTCAGTAGCTTCTGTTGTTTGGATGGAAGGTGATGAGATTGTGGTTACCTCCTGTGTGGATGTGGATTCTTCAGTTGTCACCTGACTTACAGTAGATGTTTCTGTGGTGGCAGACTCCGGAGAAGTTACCTGTGTTGTCATGGACCTTCCAGAAACTGCTTGTGGTGACGTAGTTTCCTCAGAAGATGTGGAAGCTTGAGAGGTGGTTTCCTGAGTGTGGGTAGAGGTTGGGCTGGTGGTTACCTCTGTTGTACTTTCCTGTGTGGGAGAAGTGCTTTGCGAAGTGCTTGATGCTTTCTGTGTGGAGATGGATGTTTGAGTAGTTCCAGTAGAGGGTTCAGTTGTGCCCTCTGTGACACTCACGGATGAGAGTGTGCTGGACGTTTCAGTAGCTTCTGTTGTTTGGATGGAAGGTGATGAGATTGTGGTTACCTCCTGTGTGGATGTGGATTCTTCAGTTGTCACCCGACTCACAGTAGATGTTTCTGTGGTGGCAGACTCCGGAGAAGTTACCTGTGTTGTCATGGACCTTCCAGAAACTGCTTGTGGTGACGTAGTTTCCTCAGAAGATGTGGAAGCTTGAGAGGAGGTTTCCTGAGTGTAGGTAGAGGTTGGGCTGGTGGTTACCTCTGTTGTACTTTCCTGTGTGGGAGAAGTGCTTTGCGAAGTGCTTGATGCTTTCTGTGTGGAGATGGATGTTTGAGTAGTTCCACTAGAGGGTTCAGTTGCGCTCTCTGTGACACTCACGGACGAGAGTGTGCTGGACGTTTCAGTAGCTTCTGTTGTTTGGATGGAAGGTGATGAAATTGTGGTTACCTCCTGTGTGGATGTGGATTCTTCAGTTGTCACCTGACTTACAGTTGATGTTTCTGTGGTGGCAGACTCCGGAGAAGTTACCTGTGTTGTCATGGACCTTCCAGAAACTGCTTGTGGTGACGTAGTTTCCTCAGAAGATGTGGAAGCTTGAGAGGTGGTTTCCTGAGTGTGGGTAGAGGTTGGACTGGTGGTTACCTCTGTTGTACTTTCCTGTGTGGGAGAAGTGCTTTGCGAAGTGCTTGATGCTTTCTGTGTGGAGATGGATGTTTGAGTAGTTCCAGTAGAGGGTTCAGTTGTGCCCTCTGTGACACTCACGGATGAGAGTGTGCTGGACGTTTCAGTAGCTTCTGTTTGGATGGAAGGTGATGAGATTGTGGTTACCTCCTGTGTGGATGTGGATTCTTCACTTGTCACCCGACTCACAGTAGATGTTTCTGTGGTGGCAGACTCCGGAGAAGTTACCTGTGTTGTCATGGACCTTCCAGAAACTGCTTGTGGTGACGTAGTTTCCTCAGAAGATGTGGAAGCTTGAGAGGAGGTTTCCTGAGTGTAGGTAGAGGTTGGGCTGGTGGTTACCTCTGTTGTACTTTCCTGTGTGGGAGAAGTGCTTTGCGAAGTGCTTGATGCTTTCTGTGTGGAGATGGATGTTTGAGTAGTTCCACTAGAGGGTTCAGTTGCGCTCTCTGTGACACTCACGGACGAGAGTGTGCTGGACGTTTCAGTAGCTTCTGTTGTTTGGATGGAAGGTGATGAAATTGTGGTTACCTCCTGTGTGGATGTGGATTCTTCAGTTGTCACCTGACTTACAGTAGATGTTTCTGTGGTGGCAGACTCCGGAGAAGTTACCTGTGTTGTCATGGACCTTCCAGAAACTGCTTGTGGTGACGTAGTTTCCTCAGAAGATGTGGAAGCTTGAGAGGTGGTTTCCTGAGTGTGGGTAGAGGTTGGGCTGGTGGTTACCTCTGTTGTACTTTCCTGTGTGGGAGAAGTGCTTTGCGAAGTGCTTGATGCTTCCTGTGTGGAGATGGATGTTTGAGTAGTTCCAGTAGAGGGTTCAGTTGCGCTCTCTGTGACACTCACGGACGAGAGTATGCTGGACGTTTCAGTAGCTTCTGTTGTTTGGATGGAAGGTGATGAGATTGTGGTTACCTCCTGTGTGGATGTGGATTCTTCAGTTGTCACCCGACTCACAGTAGATGTTTCTGTGGTGGCAGACTCCGGAGAAGTTACCTGTGTTGTCATGGACCTTCCAGAAACTGCTTGTGGTGACGTAGTTTCCTCAGAAGATGTGGAAGCTTGAGAGGTGGTTTCCTGAGTGTGGGTAGAGGTTGGGCTGGTGGTTACCTCTGTTGTACTTTCCTGTGTGGGAGAAGTGCTTTGCGAAGTGCTTGATGCTTTCTGTGTGGAGATGGATGTTTGAGTAGTTCCAGTAGAGGGTTCAGTTGTGCCCTCTGTGACACTCACGGATGAGAGTGTGCTGGACGTTTCAGTAGCTTCTGTTTGGATGGAAGGTGATGAGATTGTGGTTACCTCCTGTGTGGATGTGGATTCTTCACTTGTCACCCGACTCACAGTAGATGTTTCTGTGGTGGCAGACTCCGGAGAAGTTACCTGTGTTGTCATGGACCTTCCAGAAACTGCTTGTGGTGACGTAGTTTCCTCAGAAGATGTGGAAGCTTGAGAGGTGGTTTCCTGAGTGTGGGTAGAGGTTGGGCTGGTGGTTACCTCTGTTGTACTTTCCTGTGTGGGAGAAGTGCTTTGCGAAGTGCTTGATGCTTTCTGTGTGGAGATGGATGTTTGAGTAGTTCCAGTAGAGGGTTCAGTTGTGCCCTCTGTGACACTCACGGATGAGAGTGTGCTGGACGTTTCAGTAGCTTCTGTTGTTTGGATGGAAGGTGATGAGATTGTGGTTACCTCCTGTGTGGATGTGGATTCTTCAGTTGTCACCCGACTCACAGTAGATGTTTCTGTGGTGGCAGACTCCGGAGAAGTTACCTGTGTTGTCATGGACCTTCCAGAAACTGCTTGTGGTGACGTAGTTTCCTCAGAAGATGTGGAAGCTTGAGAGGAGGTTTCCTGAGTGTAGGTAGAGGTTGGGCTGGTGGTTACCTCTGTTGTACTTTCCTGTGTGGGAGAAGTGCTTTGCGAAGTGCTTGATGCTTTCTGTGTGGAGATGGATGTTTGAGTAGTTCCAGTAGAGGGTTCAGTTGTGCCCTCTGTGACACTCACGGATGAGAGTGTGCTGGACGTTTCAGTAGCTTCTGTTTGGATGGAAGGTGATGAGATTGTGGTTACCTCCTGTGTGGATGTGGATTCTTCACTTGTCACCCGACTCACAGTAGATGTTTCTGTGGTGGCAGACTCCGGAGAAGTTACCTGTGTTGTCATGGACCTTCCAGAAACTGCTTGTGGTGACGTAGTTTCCTCAGAAGATGTGGAAGCTTGAGAGGTGGTTTCCTGAGTGTGGGTAGAGGTTGGGCTGGTGGTTACCTCTGTTGTACTTTCCTGTGTGGGAGAAGTGCTTTGCGAAGTGCTTGATGCTTTCTGTGTGGAGATGGATGTTTGAGTAGTTCCAGTAGAGGGTTCAGTTGTGCCCTCTGTGACACTCACGGATGAGAGTGTGCTGGACGTTTCAGTAGCTTCTGTTGTTTGGATGGAAGGTGATGAGATTGTGGTTACCTCCTGTGTGGATGTGGATTCTTCAGTTGTCACCCGACTCACAGTAGATGTTTCTGTGGTGGCAGACTCCGGAGAAGTTACCTGTGTTGTCATGGACCTTCCAGAAACTGCTTGTGGTGACGTAGTTTCCTCAGAAGATGTGGAAGCTTGAGAGGAGGTTTCCTGAGTGTAGGTAGAGGTTGGGCTGGTGGTTACCTCTGTTGTACTTTCCTGTGTGGGAGAAGTGCTTTGCGAAGTGCTTGATGCTTTCTGTGTGGAGATGGATGTTTGAGTAGTTCCACTAGAGGGTTCAGTTGCGCTCTCTGTGACACTCACGGACGAGAGTGTGCTGGACGTTTCAGTAGCTTCTGTTGTTTGGATGGAAGGTGATGAAATTGTGGTTACCTCCTGTGTGGATGTGGATTCTTCAGTTGTCACCTGACTTACAGTTGATGTTTCTGTGGTGGCAGACTCCGGAGAAGTTACCTGTGTTGTCATGGACCTTCCAGAAACTGCTTGTGGTGACGTAGTTTCCTCAGAAGATGTGGAAGCTTGAGAGGTGGTTTCCTGAGTGTGGGTAGAGGTTGGACTGGTGGTTACCTCTGTTGTACTTTCCTGTGTGGGAGAAGTGCTTTGCGAAGTGCTTGATGCTTTCTGTGTGGAGATGGATGTTTGAGTAGTTCCAGTAGAGGGTTCAGTTGTGCCCTCTGTGACACTCACGGATGAGAGTGTGCTGGACGTTTCAGTAGCTTCTGTTTGGATGGAAGGTGATGAGATTGTGGTTACCTCCTGTGTGGATGTGGATTCTTCACTTGTCACCCGACTCACAGTAGATGTTTCTGTGGTGGCAGACTCCGGAGAAGTTACCTGTGTTGTCATGGACCTTCCAGAAACTGCTTGTGGTGACGTAGTTTCCTCAGAAGATGTGGAAGCTTGAGAGGAGGTTTCCTGAGTGTAGGTAGAGGTTGGGCTGGTGGTTACCTCTGTTGTACTTTCCTGTGTGGGAGAAGTGCTTTGCGAAGTGCTTGATGCTTTCTGTGTGGAGATGGATGTTTGAGTAGTTCCACTAGAGGGTTCAGTTGCGCTCTCTGTGACACTCACGGACGAGAGTGTGCTGGACGTTTCAGTAGCTTCTGTTGTTTGGATGGAAGGTGATGAAATTGTGGTTACCTCCTGTGTGGATGTGGATTCTTCAGTTGTCACCTGACTTACAGTAGATGTTTCTGTGGTGGCAGACTCCGGAGAAGTTACCTGTGTTGTCATGGACCTTCCAGAAACTGCTTGTGGTGACGTAGTTTCCTCAGAAGATGTGGAAGCTTGAGAGGTGGTTTCCTGAGTGTGGGTAGAGGTTGGGCTGGTGGTTACCTCTGTTGTACTTTCCTGTGTGGGAGAAGTGCTTTGCGAAGTGCTTGATGCTTCCTGTGTGGAGATGGATGTTTGAGTAGTTCCAGTAGAGGGTTCAGTTGCGCTCTCTGTGACACTCACGGACGAGAGTATGCTGGACGTTTCAGTAGCTTCTGTTGTTTGGATGGAAGGTGATGAGATTGTGGTTACCTCCTGTGTGGATGTGGATTCTTCAGTTGTCACCCGACTCACAGTAGATGTTTCTGTGGTGGCAGACTCCGGAGAAGTTACCTGTGTTGTCATGGACCTTCCAGAAACTGCTTGTGGTGACGTAGTTTCCTCAGAAGATGTGGAAGCTTGAGAGGTGGTTTCCTGAGTGTGGGTAGAGGTTGGGCTGGTGGTTACCTCTGTTGTACTTTCCTGTGTGGGAGAAGTGCTTTGCGAAGTGCTTGATGCTTTCTGTGTGGAGATGGATGTTTGAGTAGTTCCAGTAGAGGGTTCAGTTGTGCCCTCTGTGACACTCACGGATGAGAGTGTGCTGGACGTTTCAGTAGCTTCTGTTTGGATGGAAGGTGATGAGATTGTGGTTACCTCCTGTGTGGATGTGGATTCTTCACTTGTCACCCGACTCACAGTAGATGTTTCTGTGGTGGCAGACTCCGGAGAAGTTACCTGTGTTGTCATGGACCTTCCAGAAACTGCTTGTGGTGACGTAGTTTCCTCAGAAGATGTGGAAGCTTGAGAGGAGGTTTCCTGAGTGTAGGTAGAGGTTGGGCTGGTGGTTACCTCTGTTGTACTTTCCTGTGTGGGAGAAGTGCTTTGCGAAGTGCTTGATGCTTTCTGTGTGGAGATGGATGTTTGAGTAGTTCCACTAGAGGGTTCAGTTGCGCTCTCTGTGACACTCACGGACGAGAGTGTGCTGGACGTTTCAGTAGCTTCTGTTGTTTGGATGGAAGGTGATGAAATTGTGGTTACCTCCTGTGTGGATGTGGATTCTTCAGTTGTCACCTGACTTACAGTAGATGTTTCTGTGGTGGCAGACTCCGGAGAAGTTACCTGTGTTGTCATGGACCTTCCAGAAACTGCTTGTGGTGACGTAGTTTCCTCAGAAGATGTGGAAGCTTGAGAGGTGGTTTCCTGAGTGTGGGTAGAGGTTGGGCTGGTGGTTACCTCTGTTGTACTTTCCTGTGTGGGAGAAGTGCTTTGCGAAGTGCTTGATGCTTCCTGTGTGGAGATGGATGTTTGAGTAGTTCCAGTAGAGGGTTCAGTTGCGCTCTCTGTGACACTCACGGACGAGAGTATGCTGGACGTTTCAGTAGCTTCTGTTGTTTGGATGGAAGGTGATGAGATTGTGGTTACCTCCTGTGTGGATGTGGATTCTTCAGTTGTCACCTGACTTACAGTAGATGTTTCTGTGGTGGCAGACTCCGGAGAAGTTACCTGTGTTGTCATGGACCTTCCAGAAACTGCTTGTGGTGACGTAGTTTCCTCAGAAGATGTGGAAGCTTGAGAGGTGGTTTCCTGAGTGTGGGTAGAGGTTGGGTTGGTGGTTACCTCTGTTGTACTTTCCTGTGTGGGAGAAGTGCTTTGCGAAGTGCTTGATGCTTCCTGTGTGGAGATGGATGTTTGAGTAGTTCCAGTAGAGGGTTCAGTTGTGCTCTCTGTGACACTCACGGACGAGAGTGTGCTGGACGTTTCAGTAGCTTCTGTTGTTTGGATGGAAGGTGATGAGATTGTGGTTACCTCCTGTGTGGATGTGGATTCTTCAGTTGTCACCTGACTTACAGTAGATGTTTCTGTGGTGGCAGACTCCGGAGAAGTTACCTGTGTTGTCATGGACCTTCCAGAAACTGCTTGTGGTGACGTAGTTTCCTCAGAAGATGTGGAAGCTTGAGAGGTGGTTTCCTGAGTGTGGGTAGAGGTTGGGCTGGTGGTTACCTCTGTTGTACTTTCCTGTGTGGGAGAAGTGCTTTGCGAAGTGCTTGATGCTTCCTGTGTGGAGATGGATGTTTGAGTAGTTCCAGTAGAGGGTTCAGTTGTGCTCTCTGTGACACTCACGGACGAGAGTGTGCTGGACGTTTCAGTAGCTTCTGTTGTTTGGATGGAAGGTGATGAAATTGTGGTTACCTCCTGTGTGGATGTGGATTCTTCAGTTGTCACCTGACTTACAGTAGATGTTTCTGTGGTGGCAGACTCCGGAGAAGTTACCTGTGTTGTCATGGACCTTCCAGAAACTGCTTGTGGTGACGTAGTTTCCTCAGAAGATGTGGAAGCTTGAGAGGTGGTTTCCTGAGTGTGGGTAGAGGTTGGGCTGGTGGTTACCTCTGTTGTACTTTCCTGTGTGGGAGAAGTGCTTTGCGAAGTGCTTGATGCTTCCTGTGTGGAGATGGATGTTTGAGTAGTTCCAGTAGAGGGTTCAGTTGTGCTCTCTGTGACACTCACAGACGAGAGTGTGCTGGACGTTTCAGTAGCTTCTGTTGTTTGGATGGAAGGTGATGAAATTTTGGTTACCTCCTGTGTGGATGTGGATTCTTCAGTTGTCACCTGACTTACAGTAGATGTTTCTGTGGTGGCAGACTCCGGAGAAGTTACCTGTGTTGTCATGGACCTTCCAGAAACTGCTTGTGGTGACGTAGTTTCCTCAGAAGATGTGGAAGCTTGAGAGGTGGTTTCCTGAGTGTGGGTAGAGGTTGGGCTGGTGGTTACCTCTGTTGTACTTTCCTGTGTGGGAGAAGTGCTTTGCGAAGTGCTTGATGCTTCCTGTGTGGAGATGGATGTTTGAGTAGTTCCAGTAGAGGGTTCAGTTGTGCTCTCTGTGACACTCACGGACGAGAGTGTGCTGGACGTTTCAGTAGCTTCTGTTGTTTGGATGGAAGGTGATGAGATTGTGGTTACCTCCTGTGTGGATGTGGATTCTTCAGTTGTCACCTGACTTACAGTAGATGTTTCTGTGGTGGCAGACTCCGGAGAAGTTACCTGTGTTGTCATGGACCTTCCAGAAACTGCTTGTGGTGACGTAGTTTCCTCAGAAGATGTGGAAGCTTGAGAGGTGGTTTCCTGAGTGTGGGTAGAGGTTGGGCTGGTGGTTACCTCTGTTGTACTTTCCTGTGTGGGAGAAGTGCTTTGCGAAGTGCTTGATGCTTCCTGTGTGGAGATGGATGTTTGAGTAGTTCCAGTAGAGCTTTCAGTTGTGCTCTCTGTGACACTCACGGACGAGAGTGTGCTGGACGTTTCAGTAGCTTCTGTTGTTTGGATGGAAGGTGATGAGATTGTGGTTACCTCCTGTGTGGATGTGGATTCTTCAGTTGTCACCTGACTTACAGTAGATGTTTCTGTGGTGGCAGACTCCGGAGAAGTTACCTGTGTTGTCATGGACCTTCCAGAAACTGCTTGTGGTGACGTAGTTTCCTCAGAAGATGTGGAAGCTTGAGAGGTGGTTTCCTGAGTGTGGGTAGAGGTTGGGCTGGTGGTTACCTCTGTTGTACTTTCCTGTGTGGGAGAAGTGCTTTGCGAAGTGCTTGATGCTTCCTGTGTGGAGATGGATGTTTGAGTAGTTCCAGTAGAGGGTTCAGTTGTGCTCTCTGTGACACTCACGGACGAGAGTGTGCTGGACGTTTCAGTAGCTTCTGTTGTTTGGATGGAAGGTGATGAGATTGTGGTTACCTCCTGTGTGGATGTGGATTCTTCAGTTGTCACCTGACTTACAGTAGATGTTTCTGTGGTGGCAGACTCCGGAGAAGTTACCTGTGTTGTCATGGACCTTCCAGAAACTGCTTGTGGTGACGTAGTTTCCTCAGAAGATGTGGAAGCTTGAGAGGTGGTTTCCTGAGTGTGGGTAGAGGTTGGGCTGGTGGTTACCACTGTTGTACTTTCCTGTGTGGGAGAAGTGCTTTGCGAAGTGCTTGATGCTTCCTGTGTGGAGATGGATGTTTGAGTAGTTCCAGTAGAGGGTTCAGTTGTGCTCTCTGTGACACTCACGGACGAGAGTGTGCTGGACGTTTCAGTAGCTTCTGTTGTTTGGATGGAAGGTGATGAGATTGTGGTTACCTCCTGTGTGGATGTGGATTCTTCAGTTGTCACCTGACTTACAGTAGATGTTTCTGTGGTGGCAGACTCCGGAGAAGTTACCTGTGTTGTCATGGACCTTCCAGAAACTGCTTGTGGTGACGTAGTTTCCTCAGAAGATGTGGAAGCTTGAGAGGTGGTTTCCTGAGTGTGGGTAGAGGTTGGGCTGGTGGTTACCTCTGTTGTACTTTCCTGTGTGGGAGAAGTGCTTTGCGAAGTGCTTGATGCTTCCTGTGTGGAGATGGATGTTTGAGTAGTTCCAGTAGAGGGTTCAGTTGTGCTCTCTGTGACACTCACGGACGAGAGTGTGCTGGACGTTTCAGTAGCTTCTGTTGTTTGGATGGAAGGTGATGAGATTGTGGTTACCTCCTGTGTGGATGTGGATTCTTCAGTTGTCACCTGACTTACAGTAGATGTTTCTGTGGTGGCAGACTCCGGAGAAGTTACCTGTGTTGTCATGGACCTTCCAGAAACTGCTTGTGGTGACGTAGTTTCCTCAGAAGATGTGGAAGCTTGAGAGGTGGTTTCCTGAGTGTGGGTAGAGGTTGGGCTGGTGGTTACCACTGTTGTACTTTCCTGTGTGGGAGAAGTGCTTTGCGAAGTGCTTGATGCTTCCTGTGTGGAGATGGATGTTTGAGTAGTTCCAGTAGAGGGTTCAGTTGTGCTCTCTGTGACACTCACGGACGAGAGTGTGCTGGACGTTTCAGTAGCTTCTGTTGTTTGGATGGAAGGTGATGAGATTGTGGTTACCTCCTGTGTGGATGTGGATTCTTCAGTTGTCACCTGACTTACAGTAGATGTTTCTGTGGTGGCAGACTCCGGAGAAGTTACCTGTGTTGTCATGGACCTTCCAGAAACTGCTTGTGGTGACGTAGTTTCCTCAGAAGATGTGGAAGCTTGAGAGGTGGTTTCCTGAGTGTGGGTAGAGGTTGGGCTGGTGGTTACCTCTGTTGTACTTTCCTGTGTGGGAGAAGTGCTTTGCGAAGTGCTTGATGCTTCCTGTGTGGAGATGGATGTTTGAGTAGTTCCAGTAGAGGGTTCAGTTGTACTCTCTGTGACACTCACGGACGAGAGTGTGCTGGACGTTTCAGTAGCTTCTGTTGTTTGGATGGAAGGTGATGAGATTGTGGTTACCTCCTGTGTGGATGTGGATTCTTCAGTTGTCACCTGACTTACAGTAGATGTTTCTGTGGTGGCAGACTCCGGAGAAGTTACCTGTGTTGTCATGGACCTTCCAGAAACTGCTTGTGGTGACGTAGTTTCCTCAGAAGATGTGGAAGCTTGAGAGGTGGTTTCCTGAGTGTGGGTAGAGGTTGGGCTGGTGGTTACCTCTGTTGTACTTTCCTGTGTGGGAGAAGTGCTTTGCGAAGTGCTTGATGCTTCCTGTGTGGAGATGGATGTTTGAGTAGTTCCAGTAGAGGGTTCAGTTGTGCTCTCTGTGACACTCACGGACGAGAGTGTGCTGGACGTTTCAGTAGCTTCTGTTGTTTGGATGGAAGGTGATGAGATTGTGGTTACCTCCTGTGTGGATGTGGATTCTTCAGTTGTCACCTGACTTACAGTAGATGTTTCTGTGGTGGCAGACTCCGGAGAAGTTACCTGTGTTGTCATGGACCTTCCAGAAACTGCTTGTGGTGACGTAGTTTCCTCAGAAGATGTGGAAGCTTGAGAGGTGGTTTCCTGAGTGTGGGTAGAGGTTGGGCTGGTGGTTACCTCTGTTGTACTTTCCTGTGTGGGAGAAGTGCTTTGCGAAGTGCTTGATGCTTCCTGTGTGGAGATGGATGTTTGAGTAGTTCCAGTAGAGGGTTCAGTTGTGCTCTCTGTGACACTCACGGACGAGAGTGTGCTGGACGTTTCAGTAGCTTCTGTTGTTTGGATGGAAGGTGATGAGATTGTGGTTACCTCCTGTGTGGATGTGGATTCTTCAGTTGTCACCTGACTTACAGTAGATGTTTCTGTGGTGGCAGACTCCGGAGAAGTTACCTGTGTTGTCATGGACCTTCCAGAAACTGCTTGTGGTGACGTAGTTTCCTCAGAAGATGTGGAAGCTTGAGAGGTGGTTTCCTGAGTGTGGGTAGAGGTTGGGCTGGTGGTTACCTCTGTTGTACTTTCCTGTGTGGGAGAAGTGCTTTGCGAAGTGCTTGATGCGTCCTGTGTGGAGATGGATGTTTGAGTAGTTCCAGTAGAGGGTTCAGTTGTGCTCTCTGTGACACTCGCGGACGAGAGTGTGCTGGACGTTTCAGTAGCTTCTGTTGTTTGGATGGAAGGTGATGAGATTGTGGTTACCTCCTGTGTGGATGTGGATTCTTCAGTTGTCACCTGACTTACAGTAGATGTTTCTGTGGTGGCAGACTCCGGAGAAGTTACCTTTGTTGTCATGGACCTTCCAGAAACTGCTTGTGGTGACGTAGTTTCCTCAGAAGATGTGGAAGCTTGAGAGGTGGTTTCCTGAGTGTGGGTAGAGGTTGGGCTGGTGGTTACCTCTGTTGTACTTTCCTGTGTGGGAGAAGTGCTTTGCGAAGTGCTTGATGCTTCCTGTGTGGAGATGGATGTTTGAGTAGTTCCAGTAGAGGGTTCAGTTGTGCTCTCTGTGACACTCACGGACGAGAGTGTGCTGGACGTTTCAGTAGCTTCTGTTGTTTGGATGGAAGGTGATGAGATTGTGGTTACCTCCTGTGTGGATGTGGATTCTTCAGTTGTCACCTGACTTACAGTAGATGTTTCTGTGGTGGCAGACTCCGGAGAAGTTACCTGTGTTGTCATGGACCTTCCAGAAACTGCTTGTGGTGACGTAGTTTCCTCAGAAAATGTGGAAGCTTGAGAGGTGGTTTCCTGAGTGTGGGTAGAGGTTGGGCTGGTGGTTACCTCTGTTGTACTTTCCTGTGTGGGAGAAGTGCTTTGCGAAGTGCTTGATGCTTCCTGTGTGGAGATGGATGTTTGAGTAGTTCCAGTAGAGGGTTCAGTTGTGCTCTCTGTGACACTCACGGACGAGAGTGTGCTGGACGTTTCAGTAGCTTCTGTTGTTTGGATGGAAGGTGATGAGATTGTGGTTACCTCCTGTGTGGATGTGGATTCTTCAGTTGTCACCTGACTTACAGTAGATGTTTCTGTGGTGGCAGACTCCGGAGAAGTTACCTGTGTTGTCATGGACCTTCCAGAAACTGCTTGTGGTGACGTAGTTTCCTCAGAAGATGTGGAAGCTTGAGAGGTGGTTTCCTGAGTGTGGGTAGAGGTTGGGCTGGTGGTTACCTCTGTTGTACTTTCCTGTGTGGGAGAAGTGCTTTGCGAAGTGCTTGATGCTTCCTGTGTGGAGATGGATGTTTGAGTAGTTCCTGTAGAGGGTTCAGTTGTGCTCTCTGTGACACTCACGGACGAGAGTGTGCTGGACGTTTCAGTAGCTTCTGTTGTTTGGATGGAAGGTGATGAGATTGTGGTTACCTCCTGTGTGGATGTGGATTCTTCAGTTGTCACCTGACTTACAGTAGATGTTTCTGTGGTGGCAGACTCCGGAGAAGTTACCTGTGTTGTCATGGACCTTCCAGAAACTGCTTGTGGTGACGTAGTTTCCTCAGAAGATGTGGAAGCTTGAGAGGTGGTTTCCTGAGTGTGGGTAGAGGTTGGGCTGGTGGTTACCTCTGTTGTACTTTCCTGTGTGGGAGAAGTGCTTTGCGAAGTGCTTGATGCTTCCTGTGTGGAGATGGATGTTTGAGTAGTTCCAGAAGAGGGTTCAGTTGTGCTCTCTGTGACACTCACGGACGAGAGTGTGCTGGACGTTTCAGTAGCTTCTGTTGTTTGGATGGAAGGTGATGAGATTGTGGTTACCTCCTGTGTGGATGTGGATTCTTCAGTTGTCACCTGACTTACAGTAGATGTTTCTGTGGTGGCAGACTCCGGAGAAGTTACCTGTGTTGTCATGGACCTTCCAGAAACTGCTTGTGGTGACGTAGTTTCCTCAGAAGATGTGGAAGCTTGAGAGGTGGTTTCCTGAGTGTGGGTAGAGGTTGGGCTGGTGGGTACCTCTGTTGTACTTTCCTGTGTGGGAGAAGTGCTTTGCGAAGTGCTTGATGCTTCCTGTGTGGAGATGGATGTTTGAGTAGTTCCAGTAGAGGGTTCAGTTGTGCTCTCTGTGACACTCACGGACGAGAGTGTGCTGGACGTTTCAGTAGCTTCTGTTGTTTGGATGGAAGGTGATGAGATTGTGGTTACCTCCTGTGTGGATGTGGATTCTTCAGTTGTCACCTGACTTACAGTAGATGTTTCTGTGGTGGCAGACTCCGGAGAAGTTACCTGTGTTGTCATGGACCTTCCAGAAACTGCTTGTGGTGACGTAGTTTCCTCAGAAAATGTGGAAGCTTGAGAGGTGGTTTCCTGAGTGTGGGTAGAGGTTGGGCTGGTGGTTACCTCTGTTGTACTTTCCTGTGTGGGAGAAGTGCTTTGCGAAGTGCTTGATGCTTCCTGTGTGGAGATGGATGTTTGAGTAGTTCCAGTAGAGGGTTCAGTTGTGCTCTCTGTGACACTCACGGACGAGAGTGTGCTGGACGTTTCAGTAGCTTCTGTTGTTTGGATGGAAGGTGATGAGATTGTGGTTACCTCCTGTGTGGATGTGGATTCTTCAGTTGTCACCTGACTTACAGTAGATGTTTCTGTGGTGGCAGACTCCGGAGAAGTTACCTGTGTTGTCATGGACCTTCCAGAAACTGCTTGTGGTGACGTAGTTTCCTCAGAAGATGTGGAAGCTTGAGAGGTGGTTTCCTGAATGTGGGTAGAGGTTGGGCTGGTGGTTACCTCTGTTGTACTTTCCTGTGTGGGAGAAGTGCTTTGCGAAGTGCTTGATGCTTCCTGTGTGGAGATGGATGTTTGAGTAGTTCCAGTAGAGGGTTCAGTTGTGCTCTCTGTGACACTCACGGACGAGAGTGTGCTGGACGTTTCAGTAGCTTCTGTTGTTTGGATGGAAGGTGATGAGATTGTGGTTACCTCCTGTGTGGATGTGGAATCTTCAGTTGTCACCTGACTTACAGTAGATGTTTCTGTGGTGGCAGACTCCGGAGAAGTTACCTGTGTTGTCATGGACCTTCCAGAAACTGCTTGTGGTGACGTAGTTTCCTCAGAAGATGTGGAAGCTTGAGAGGTGGTTTCCTGAGTGTGGGTAGAGGTTGGGCTGGTGGTTACCTCTGTTGTACTTTCCTGTGTGGGAGAAGTGCTTTGCGAAGTGCTTGATGCTTCCTGTGTGGAGATGGATGTTTGAGTAGTTCCAGTAGAGGGTTCAGTTGTGCTCTCTGTGACACTCACGGACGAGAGTGTGCTGGACGTTTCAGTA
The DNA here is from genome assembly GCF_037392515.1 of Haliotis asinina. NCBI lineage: Eukaryota > Metazoa > Mollusca > Gastropoda > Lepetellida > Haliotidae > Haliotis > Haliotis asinina. Next base: position 47,360,921 of record NC_090285.1, read on the forward strand.
GCTTCTGTTGTTTGGATGGAAGGTGATGAGATTGTGGTTACCTCCTGTGTGGATGTGGATTCTTCAGTTGTCACCTGACTTACAGTAGATGTTTCTGTGGTGGCAGACTCCGGAGAAGTTACCTGTGTTGTCATGGACCTTCCAGAAACTGCTTGTGGTGACGTAGTTTCCTCAGAAAATGTGGAAGCTTGAGAGGTGGTTTCCTGAGTGTGGGTAGAGGTTGGGCTGGTGGTTACCTCTGTTGTACTTTCCTGTGTGGGAGAAGTGCTTTGCGAAGTGCTTGATGCTTCCTGTGTGGAGATGGATGTTTGAGTAGTTCCAGTAGAGGGTTCAGTTGTGCTCTCTGTGACACTCACGGACGAGAGTGTGCTGGACGTTTCAGTAGCTTCTGTTGTTTGGATGGAAGGTGATGAGATTGTGGTTACCTCCTGTGTGGATGTGGATTCTTCAGTTGTCACCTGACTTACAGTAGATGTTTCTGTGGTGGCAGACTCCGGAGAAGTTACCTGTGTTGTCATGGACCTTCCAGAAACTGCTTGTGGTGACGTAGTTTCCTCAGAAAATGTGGAAGCTTGAGAGGTGGTTTCCTGAGTGTGGGTAGAGGTTGGGCTGGTGGTTACCTCTGTTGTACTTTCCTGTGTGGGAGAAGTGCTTTGCGAAGTGCTTGATGCTTCCTGTGTGGAGATGGATGTTTGAGTAGTTCCAGTAGAGGGTTCAGTTGTGCTCTCTGTGACACTCACGGACGAGAGTGTGCTGGACGTTTCAGTAGCTTCTGTTGTTTGGATGGAAGGTGATGAGATTGTGGTTACCTCCTGTGTGGATGTGGATTCTTCAGTTGTCACCTGACTTACAGTAGATGTTTCTGTGGTGGCAGACTCCGGAGAAGTTACCTGTGTTGTCATGGACCTTCCAGAAACTGCTTGTGGTGACGTAGTTTCCTCAGAAGATGTGGAAGCTTGAGAGGTGGTTTCCTGAATGTGGGTAGAGGTTGGGCTGGTGGTTACCTCTGTTGTACTTTCCTGTGTGGGAGAAGTGCTTTGCGAAGTGCTTGATGCTTCCTGTGTGGAGATGGATGTTTGAGTAGTTCCAGTAGAGGGTTCAGTTGTGCTCTCTGTGACACTCACGGACGAGAGTGTGCTGGACGTTTCAGTAGCTTCTGTTGTTTGGATGGAAGGTGATGAGATTGTGGTTACCTCCTGTGTGGATGTGGATTCTTCAGTTGTCACCTGACTTACAGTAGATGTTTCTGTGGTGGCAGACTCCGGAGAAGTTACCTGTGTTGTCATGGACCTTCCAGAAACTGCTTGTGGTGACGTAGTTTCCTCAGAAGATGTGGAAGCTTGAGAGGTGGTTTCCTGAGTGTGGGTAGAGGTTGGGCTGGTGGTTACCTCTGTTGTACTTTCCTGTGTGGGAGAAGTGCTTTGCGAAGTGCTTGATGCTTCCTGTGTGGAGATGGATGTTTGAGTAGTTCCAGTAGAGGGTTCAGTTGTGCTCTCTGTGACACTCACGGACGAGAGTGTGCTGGACGTTTCAGTAGCTTCTGTTGTTTGGATGGAAGGTGATGAGATTGTGGTTACCTCCTGTGTGGATGTGGATTCTTCAGTTGTCACCTGACTTACAGTAGATGTTTCTGTGGTGGCAGACTCCGGAGAAGTTACCTGTGTTGTCATGGACCTTCCAGAAACTGCTTGTGGTGACGTAGTTTCCTCAGAAAATGTGGAAGCTTGAGAGGTGGTTTCCTGAGTGTGGGTAGAGGTTGGGCTGGTGGTTACCTCTGTTGTACTTTCCTGTGTGGGAGAAGTGCTTTGCGAAGTGCTTGATGCTTCCTGTGTGGAGATGGATGTTTGAGTAGTTCCAGTAGAGGGTTCAGTTGTGCTCTCTGTGACACTCACGGACGAGAGTGTGCTGGACGTTTCAGTAGCTTCTGTTGTTTGGATGGAAGGTGATGAGATTGTGGTTACCTCCTGTGTGGATGTGGATTCTTCAGTTGTCACCTGACTTACAGTAGATGTTTCTGTGGTGGCAGACTCCTGAGAAGTTACCTGTGTTGTCATGGACCTTCCAGAAACTGCTTGTGGTGACGTAGTTTCTTCAGAAGATGTGGAAGCTTGAGAGGTGGTTTCCTGAGTGTGGGTAGAGGTTGGGCTGGTGGTTACCTCTGTTGTACTTTCCTGTGTGGGAGAAGTGCTTTGCGAAGTGCTTGATGCTTCCTGTGTGGAGATGGATGTTTGAGTAGTTCCAGTAGAGGGTTCAGTTGTGCTCTCTGTGACACTCACGGATGAGAGTGTGCTGGACGTTTCAGTAGCTTCTGTTGTTTGGATGGAAGGTGATGAGATTGTGGTTACCTCCTGTGTGGATGTGGATTCTTCAGTTGTCACCTGACTTACAGTAGATGTTTCTGTGGTGGCAGACTCCGGAGAAGTTACCTGTGTTGTCATGGACCTTCCAGAAACTGCTTGTGGTGACGTAGTTTCCTCAGAAAATGTGGAAGCTTGAGAGGTGGTTTCCTGAATGTGGGTAGAGGTTGGGCTGGTGGTTACCTCTGTTGTACTTTCCTGTGTGGGAGAAGTGCTTTGCGAAGTGCTTGATGCTTCCTGTGTGGAGATGGATGTTTGAGTAGTTCCAGTAGAGGGTTCAGTTGTGCTCTCTGTGACACTCACGGACGAGAGTGTGCTGGACGTTTCAGTAGCTTCTGTTGTTTGGATGGAAGGTGATGAGATTGTGGTTACCTCCTGTGTGGATGTGGATTCTTCAGTTGTCACCTGACTTACAGTAGATGTTTCTGTGGTGGCAGACTCCGGAGAAGTTACCTGTGTTGTCATGGACCTTCCAGAAACTGCTTGTGGTGACGTAGTTTCCTCAGAAGATGTGGAAGCTTGAGAGGTGGTTTCCTGAATGTGGGTAGAGGTTGGGCTGGTGGTTACCTCTGTTGTACTTTCCTGTGTGGGAGAAGTGCTTTGCGAAGTGCTTGATGCTTCCTGTGTGGAGATGGATGTTTGAGTAGTTCCAGTAGAGGGTTCAGTTGTGCTCTCTGTGACACTCACGGACGAGAGTGTGCTGGACGTTTCAGTAGCTTCTGTTGTTTGGATGGAAGGTGATGAGATTGTGGTTACCTCCTGTGTGGATGTGGATTCTTCAGTTGTCACCTGACTTACAGTAGATGTTTCTGTGGTGGCAGACTCCGGAGAAGTTACCTGTGTTGTCATGGACCTTCCAGAAACTGCTTGTGGTGACGTAGTTTCCTCAGAAGATGTGGAAGCTTGAGAGGTGGTTTCCTGAGTGTGGGTAGAGGTTGGGCTGGTGGTTACCTCTGTTGTACTTTCCTGTGTGGGAGAAGTGCTTTGCGAAGTGCTTGATGCTTCCTGTGTGGAGATGGATGTTTGAGTAGTTCCAGTAGAGGGTTCAGTTGTGCTCTCTGTGACACTCACGGACGAGAGTGTGCTGGACGTTTCAGTAGCTTCTGTTGTTTGGATGGAAGGTGATGAGATTGTGGTTACCTCCTGTGTGGATGTGGATTCTTCAGTTGTCACCTGACTTACAGTAGATGTTTCTGTGGTGGCAGACTCCGGAGAAGTTACCTGTGTTGTCATGGACCTTCCAGAAACTGCTTGTGGTGACGTAGTTTCCTCAGAAAATGTGGAAGCTTGAGAGGTGGTTTCCTGAGTGTGGGTAGAGGTTGGGCTGGTGGTTACCTCTGTTGTACTTTCCTGTGTGGGAGAAGTGCTTTGCGAAGTGCTTGATGCTTCCTGTGTGGAAATGGATGTTTGAGTAGTTCCAGTAGAGGGTTCAGTTGTGCTCTCTGTGACACTCACGGACGAGAGTGTGCTGGACGTTTCAGTAGCTTCTGTTGTTTGGATGGAAGGTGATGAGATTGTGGTTACCTCCTGTGTGGATGTGGATTCTTCAGTTGTCACCTGACTTACAGTAGATGTTTCTGTGGTGGCAGACTCCGGAGAAGTTACCTGTGTTGTCATGGACCTTCCAGAAACTGCTTGTGGTGACGTAGTTTCCTCAGAAGATGTGGAAGCTTGAGAGGTGGTTTCCTGAGTGTGGGTAGAGGTTGGGCTGGTGGTTACCTCTGTTGTACTTTCCTGTGTGGGAGAAGTGCTTTGCGAAGTGCTTGATGCTTCCTGTGTGGAGATGGATGTTTGAGTAGTTCCAGTAGAGGGTTCAGTTGTGCTCTCTGTGACACTCACGGACGAGAGTGTGCTGGACGTTTCAGTAGCTTCTGTTGTTTGGATGGAAGGTGATGAGATTGTGGTTACCTCCTGTGTGGATGTGGATTCTTCAGTTGTCACCTGACTTACAGTAGATGTTTCTGTGGTGGCAGACTCCGGAGAAGTTACCTGTGGTGTCATGGACCTTCCAGAAACTGCTTGTGGTGACGTAGTTTCCTCAGAAAATGTGGAAGCTTGAGAGGTGGTTTCCTGAGTGTGGGTAGAGGTTGGGCTGGTGGTTACCTCTGTTGTACTTTCCTGTGTGGGAGAAGTGCTTTGCGAAGTGCTTGATGCTTCCTGTGTGGAGATGGATGTTTGAGTAGTTCCAGAAGAGGGTTCAGTTGTGCTCTCTGTGACACTCACGGACGAGAGTGTGCTGGACGTTTCAGTAGCTTCTGTTGTTTGGATGGAAGGTGATGAGATTGTGGTTACCTTCTGTGTGGATGTGGATTCTTCAGTTGTCACCTGACTTACAGTAGATGTTTCTGTGGTGGCAGACTCCGGAGAAGTTACCTGTGTTGTCATGGACCTTCCAGAAACTGCTTGTGATGACGTAGTTTCTTCAGAAGATGTGGAAGCTTGAGAGGTGGTTTCCTGAGTGTGGGTAGAGGTTGGGCTGGTGGTTACCTCTGTTGTACTTTCCTGTGTGGGAGAAGTGCTTTGCGAAGTGATTGATGCTTCCTGTGTGGAGATGGATGTTTGAGTAGTTCCAGTAGAGGGTTCAGTTGTGCTCTCTGTGACACTCACGGATGAGAGTGTGCTGGACGTTTCAGTAGCTTCTGTTGTTTGGATGGAAGGTGATGAGATTGTGGTTACCTCCTGTGTGGATGTGGATTCTTCAGTTGTCACCTGACTTACAGTAGATGTTTCTGTGGTGGCAGACTCCGGAGAAGTTACCTGTGTTGTCATGGACCTTCCAGAAACTGCTTGTGGTGACGTAGTTTCCTCAGAAGATGTGGAAGCTTGAGAGGTGGTTTCCTGAGTGTGGGTAGAGGTTGGGCTGGTGGTTACCTCTGTTGTACTTTCCTGTGTGGGAGAAGTGCTTTGCGAAGTGCTTGATGCTTCCTGTGTGGAGATGGATGTTTGAGTAGTTCCAGTAGAGGGTTCAGTTGTGCTCTCTGTGACACTCACGGACGAGAGTGTGCTGGACGTTTCAGTAGCTTCTGTTGTTTGGATGGAAGGTGATGAGATTGTGGTTACCTCCTGTGTGGATGTGGATTCTTCAGTTGTCACCTGACTTACAGTAGATGTTTCTGTGGTGGCAGACTCCGGAGAAGTTACCTGTGTTGTCATGGACCTTCCAGAAACTGCTTGTGGTGACGTAGTTTCCTCAGAAAATGTGGAAGCTTGAGAGGTGGTTTCCTGAGTGTGGGTAGAGGTTGGGCTGGTGGTTACCTCTGTTGTACTTTCCTGTGTGGGAGAAGTGCTTTGCGAAGTGCTTGATGCTTCCTGTGTGGAGATGGATGTTTGAGTAGTTCCAGTAGAGGGTTCAGTTGTGCTCTCTGTGACACTCACGGACGAGAGTGTGCTGGACGTTTCAGTAGCTTCTGTTGTTTGGATGGAAGGTGATGAGATTGTGGTTACCTCCTGTGTGGATGTGGATTCTTCAGTTGTCACCTGACTTACAGTAGATGTTTCTGTGGTGGCAGACTCCGGAGAAGTTACCTGTGTTGTCATGGACCTTCCAGAAACTGCTTGTGGTGACGTAGTTTCATCAGAAGATGTGGAAGCTTGAGAGGTGGTTTCCTGAGTGTGGGTAGAGGTTGGGCTGGTGGTTACCTCTGTTGTACTTTCCTGTGTGGGAGAAGTGCTTTGCGAAGTGCTTGATGCTTCCTGTGTGGAGATGGATGTTTGAGTAGTTCCAGAAGAGGGTTCAGTTGTGCTCTCTGTGACACTCACGGACGAGAGTGTGCTGGACGTTTCAGTAGCTTCTGTTGTTTGGATGGAAGGTGATGAGATTGTGGTTACCTTCTGTGTGGATGTGGATTCTTCAGTTGTCACCTGACTTACAGTAGATGTTTCTGTGGTGGCAGACTCCGGAGAAGTTACCTGTGTTGTCATGGACCTTCCAGAAACTGCTTGTGGTGACGTAGTTTCCTCAGAAGATGTGGAAGCTTGAGAGGTGGTTTCCTGAGTGTGGGTAGAGGTTGGGCTGGTGGTTACCTCTGTTGTACTTTCCTGTGTGGGAGAAGTGCTTTGCGAAGTGCTTGATGCTTCCTGTGTGGAGATGGATGTTTGAGTAGTTCCAGTAGAGGGTTCAGTTGTGCTCTCTGTGACACTCACGGACGAGAGTGTGCTGGACGTTTCAGTAGCTTCTGTTGTTTGGATGGAAGGTGATGAGATTGTGGTTACCTCCTGTGTGGATGTGGATTCTTCAGTTGTCACCTGACTTACAGTAGATGTTTCTGTGGTGGCAGACTCCGGAGAAGTTACCTGTGTTGTCATGGACCTTCCAGAAACTGCTTGTGGTGACGTAGTTTCCTCAGAAGATGTGGAAGCTTGAGAGGTGATTTCCTGAGTGTGGGTAGAGGTTGGGCTGGTGGTTACCTCTGTTGTACTTTCCTGTGTGGGAGAAGTGCTTTGCGAAGTGCTTGATGCTTCCTGTGTGGAGATGGATGTTTGAGTAGTTCCAGTAGAGGGTTCAGTTGTGCTCTCTGTGACACTCGCGGACGAGAGTGTGCTGGACGTTTCAGTAGCTTCTGTTGTTTGGATGGAAGGTGATGAGATTGTGGTTACCTCCTGTGTGGATGTGGATTCTTCAGTTGTCACCTGACTTACAGTAGATGTTTCTGTGGTGGCAGACTCCGGAGAAGTTACCTGTGTTGTCATGGACCTTCCAGAAACTGCTTGTGGTGACGTAGTGTCCTCAGAAGATGTGGAAGCTTGAGAGGTGGTTTCCTGAGTGTGGGTAGAGGTTGGGCTGGTGGTTACCTCTGTTGTACTTTCCTGTGTGGGAGAAGTGCTTTGCGAAGTGCTTGATGCTTCCTGTGTGGAGATGGATGTTTGAGTAGTTCCTGTAGAGGGTTCAGTTGTGCTCTCTGTGACACTCACGGACGAGAGTGTGCTGGACGTTTCAGTAGCTTCTGTTGTTTGGATGGAAGGTGATGAGATTGTGGTTACCTCCTGTGTGGATGTGGATTCTTCAGTTGTCACCTGACTTACAGTAGATGTTTCTGTGGTGGCAGACTCCGGAGAAGTTACCTGTGTTGTCATGGACCTTCCAGAAACTGCTTGTGGTGACGTAGTTTCCTCAGAAGATGTGGAAGCTTGAGAGGTGGTTTCCTGAGTGTGGGTAGAGGTTGGGCTGGTGGTTACCTCTGTTGTACTTTCCTGTGTGGGAGAAGTGCTTTGCGAAGTGCTTGATGCTTCCTGTGTGGAGATGGATGTTTGAGTAGTTCCTGTAGAGGGTTCAGTTGTGCTCTCTGTGACACTCACGGACGAGAGTGTGCTGGACGTTTCAGTAGCTTCTGTTGTTTGGATGGAAGGTGATGAGATTGTGGTTACCTCCTGTGTGGATGTGGATTCTTCAGTTGTCACCTGACTTACAGTAGATGTTTCTGTGGTGGCAGACTCCGGAGAAGTTACCTGTGTTGTCATGGACCTTCCAGAAACTGCTTGTGGTGACGTAGTTTCCTCAGAAGATGTGGAAGCTTGAGAGGTGGTTTCCTGAGTGTGGGTAGAGGTTGGGCTGGTGGTTACCTCTGTTGTACTTTCCTGTGTGGGAGAAGTGCTTTGCGAAGTGCTTGATGCTTCCTGTGTGGAGATGGATGTTTGAGTAGTTCCAGAAGAGGGTTCAGTTGTGCTCTCTGTGACACTCACGGACGAGAGTGTGCTGGACGTTTCAGTAGCTTCTGTTGTTTGGATGGAAGGTGATGAGATTGTGGTTACCTTCTGTGTGGATGTGGATTCTTCAGTTGTCACCTGACTTACAGTAGATGTTTCTGTGGTGGCAGACTCCGGAGAAGTTACCTGTGTTGTCATGGACCTTCCAGAAACTGCTTGTGGTGACGTAGTTTCTTCAGAAGATGTGGAAGCTTGAGAGGTGGTTTCCTGAGTGTGGGTAGAGGTTGGGCTGGTGGTTACCTCTGTTGTACTTTCCTGTGTGGGAGAAGTGCTTTGCGAAGTGCTTGATGCTTCCTGTGTGGAGATGGATGTTTGAGTAGTTCCAGTAGAGGGTTCAGTTGTGCTCTCTGTGACACTCACGGACGAGAGTGTGCTGGACGTTTCAGTAGCTTCTGTTGTTTGGATGGAAGGTGATGAGATTGTGGTTACCTCCTGTGTGGATGTGGATTCTTCAGTTGTCACCTGACTTACAGTAGATGTTTCTGTGGTGGCAGACTCCGGAGAAGTTACCTGTGTTGTCATGGACCTTCCAGAAACTGCTTGTGGTGACGTAGTTTCCTCAGAAGATGTGGAAGCTTGAGAGGTGGTTTCCTGAGTGTGGGTAGAGGTTGGGCTGGTGGTTACCTCTGTTGTACTTTCCTGTGTGGGAGAAGTGCTTTGCGAAGTGATTGATGCTTCCTGTGTGGAGATGGATGTTTGAGTAGTTCCAGTAGAGGGTTCAGTTGTGCTCTCTGTGACACTCACGGATGAGAGTGTGCTGGACGTTTCAGTAGCTTCTGTTGTTTGGATGGAAGGTGATGAGATTGTGGTTACCTCCTGTGTGGATGTGGATTCTTCAGTTGTCACCTGACTTACAGTAGATGTTTCTGTGGTGGCAGACTCCGGAGAAGTTACCTGTGTTGTCATGGACCTTCCAGAAACTGCTTGTGGTGACGTAGTTTCCTCAGAAGATGTGGAAGCTTGAGAGGTGGTTTCCTGAGTGTGGGTAGAGGTTGGGCTGGTGGTTACCTCTGTTGTACTTTCCTGTGTGGGAGAAGTGCTTTGCGAAGTGCTTGATGCTTCCTGTGTGGAGATGGATGTTTGAGTAGTTCCAGTAGAGGGTTCAGTTGTGCTCTCTGTGACACTCACGGACGAGAGTGTGCTGGACGTTTCAGTAGCTTCTGTTGTTTGGATGGAAGGTGATGAGATTGTGGTTACCTCCTGTGTGGATGTGGATTCTTCAGTTGTCACCTGACTTACAGTAGATGTTTCTGTGGTGGCAGACTCCGGAGAAGTTACCTGTGTTGTCATGGACCTTCCAGAAACTGCTTGTGGTGACGTAGTTTCCTCAGAAAATGTGGAAGCTTGAGAGGTGGTTTCCTGAGTGTGGGTAGAGGTTGGGCTGGTGGTTACCTCTGTTGTACTTTCCTGTGTGGGAGAAGTGCTTTGCGAAGTGCTTGATGCTTCCTGTGTGGAGATGGATGTTTGAGTAGTTCCAGTAGAGGGTTCAGTTGTGCTCTCTGTGACACTCACGGACGAGAGTGTGCTGGACGTTTCAGTAGCTTCTGTTGTTTGGATGGAAGGTGATGAGATTGTGGTTACCTCCTGTGTGGATGTGGATTCTTCAGTTGTCACCTGACTTACAGTAGATGTTTCTGTGGTGGCAGACTCCGGAGAAGTTACCTGTGTTGTCATGGACCTTCCAGAAACTGCTTGTGGTGACGTAGTTTCATCAGAAGATGTGGAAGCTTGAGAGGTGGTTTCCTGAGTGTGGGTAGAGGTTGGGCTGGTGGTTACCTCTGTTGTACTTTCCTGTGTGGGAGAAGTGCTTTGCGAAGTGCTTGATGCTTCCTGTGTGGAGATGGATGTTTGAGTAGTTCCAGAAGAGGGTTCAGTTGTGCTCTCTGTGACACTCACGGACGAGAGTGTGCTGGACGTTTCAGTAGCTTCTGTTGTTTGGATGGAAGGTGATGAGATTGTGGTTACCTTCTGTGTGGATGTGGATTCTTCAGTTGTCACCTGACTTACAGTAGATGTTTCTGTGGTGGCAGACTCCGGAGAAGTTACCTGTGTTGTCATGGACCTTCCAGAAACTGCTTGTGGTGACGTAGTTTCCTCAGAAGATGTGGAAGCTTGAGAGGTGGTTTCCTGAGTGTGGGTAGAGGTTGGGCTGGTGGTTACCTCTGTTGTACTTTCCTGTGTGGGAGAAGTGCTTTGCGAAGTGCTTGATGCTTCCTGTGTGGAGATGGATGTTTGAGTAGTTCCAGTAGAGGGTTCAGTTGTGCTCTCTGTGACACTCACGGACGAGAGTGTGCTGGACGTTTCAGTAGCTTCTGTTGTTTGGATGGAAGGTGATGAGATTGTGGTTACCTCCTGTGTGGATGTGGATTCTTCAGTTGTCACCTGACTTACAGTAGATGTTTCTGTGGTGGCAGACTCCGGAGAAGTTACCTGTGTTGTCATGGACCTTCCAGAAACTGCTTGTGGTGACGTAGTTTCCTCAGAAGATGTGGAAGCTTGAGAGGTGATTTCCTGAGTGTGGGTAGAGGTTGGGCTGGTGGTTACCTCTGTTGTACTTTCCTGTGTGGGAGAAGTGCTTTGCGAAGTGCTTGATGCTTCCTGTGTGGAGATGGATGTTTGAGTAGTTCCAGTAGAGGGTTCAGTTGTGCTCTCTGTGACACTCGCGGACGAGAGTGTGCTGGACGTTTCAGTAGCTTCTGTTGTTTGGATGGAAGGTGATGAGATTGTGGTTACCTCCTGTGTGGATGTGGATTCTTCAGTTGTCACCTGACTTACAGTAGATGTTTCTGTGGTGGCAGACTCCGGAGAAGTTACCTGTGTTGTCATGGACCTTCCAGAAACTGCTTGTGGTGACGTAGTGTCCTCAGAAGATGTGGAAGCTTGAGAGGTGGTTTCCTGAGTGTGGGTAGAGGTTGGGCTGGTGGTTACCTCTGTTGTACTTTCCTGTGTGGGAGAAGTGCTTTGCGAAGTGCTTGATGCTTCCTGTGTGGAGATGGATGTTTGAGTAGTTCCTGTAGAGGGTTCAGTTGTGCTCTCTGTGACACTCACGGACGAGAGTGTGCTGGACGTTTCAGTAGCTTCTGTTGTTTGGATGGAAGGTGATGAGATTGTGGTTACCTCCTGTGTGGATGTGGATTCTTCAGTTGTCACCTGACTTACAGTAGATGTTTCTGTGGTGGCAGACTCCGGAGAAGTTACCTGTGTTGTCATGGACCTTCCAGAAACTGCTTGTGGTGACGTAGTTTCCTCAGAAGATGTGGAAGCTTGAGAGGTGGTTTCCTGAGTGTGGGTAGAGGTTGGGCTGGTGGTTACCTCTGTTGTACTTTCCTGTGTGGGAGAAGTGCTTTGCGAAGTGCTTGATGCTTCCTGTGTGGAGATGGATGTTTGAGTAGTTCCTGTAGAGGGTTCAGTTGTGCTCTCTGTGACACTCACGGACGAGAGTGTGCTGGACGTTTCAGTAGCTTCTGTTGTTTGGATGGAAGGTGATGAGATTGTGGTTACCTCCTGTGTGGATGTGGATTCTTCAGTTGTCACCTGACTTACAGTAGATGTTTCTGTGGTGGCAGACTCCGGAGAAGTTACCTGTGTTGTCATGGACCTTCCAGAAACTGCTTGTGGTGACGTAGTTTCCTCAGAAGATGTGGAAGCTTGAGAGGTGGTTTCCTGAGTGTGGGTAGAGGTTGGGCTGGTGGTTACCTCTGTTGTACTTTCCTGTGTGGGAGAAGTGCTTTGCGAAGTGCTTGATGCTTCCTGTGTGGAGATGGATGTTTGAGTAGTTCCAGAAGAGGGTTCAGTTGTGCTCTCTGTGACACTCACGGACGAGAGTGTGCTGGACGTTTCAGTAGCTTCTGTTGTTTGGATGGAAGGTGATGAGATTGTGGTTACCTTCTGTGTGGATGTGGATTCTTCAGTTGTCACCTGACTTACAGTAGATGTTTCTGTGGTGGCAGACTCCGGAGAAGTTACCTGTGTTGTCATGGACCTTCCAGAAACTGCTTGTGGTGACGTAGTTTCTTCAGAAGATGTGGAAGCTTGAGAGGTGGTTTCCTGAGTGTGGGTAGAGGTTGGGCTGGTGGTTACCTCTGTTGTACTTTCCTGTGTGGGAGAAGTGCTTTGCGAAGTGCTTGATGCTTCCTGTGTGGAGATGGATGTTTGAGTAGTTCCAGTAGAGGGTTCAGTTGTGCTCTCTGTGACACTCACGGACGAGAGTGTGCTGGACGTTTCAGTAGCTTCTGTTGTTTGGATGGAAGGTGATGAGATTGTGGTTACCTCCTGTGTGGATGTGGATTCTTCAGTTGTCACCTGACTTACAGTAGATGTTTCTGTGGTGGCAGACTCCGGAGAAGTTACCTGTGTTGTCATGGACCTTCCAGAAACTGCTTGTGGTGACGTAGTTTCCTCAGAAGATGTGGAAGCTTGAGAGGTGGTTTCCTGAGTGTGGGTAGAGGTTGGGCTGGTGGTTACCTCTGTTGTACTTTCCTGTGTGGGAGAAGTGCTTTGCGAAGTGCTTGATGCTTCCTGTGTGGAGATGGATGTTTGAGTAGTTCCAGTAGAGGGTTCAGTTGTGCTCTCTGTGACACTCACGGACGAGAGTGTGCTGGACGTTTCAGTAGCTTCTGTTGTTTGGATGGAAGGTGATGAGATTGTGGTTACCTCCTGTGTGGATGTGGATTCTTCAGTTGTCACCTGACTTACAGTAGATGTTTCTGTGGTGGCAGACTCCGGAGAAGTTACCTGTGTTGTCATGGACCTTCCAGAAACTGCTTGTGGTGACGTAGTTTCCTCAGAAGATGTGGAAGCTTGAGAGGTGGTTTCCTGAGTGTGGGTAGAGGTTGGGCTGGTGGTTACCTCTGTTGTACTTTCCTGTGTGGGAGAAGTGCTTTGCGAAGTGCTTGATGCTTCCTGTGTGGAGATGGATGTTTGAGTAGTTCCAGTAGAGGGTTCAGTTGTGCTCTCTGTGACACTCGCGGACGAGAGTGTGCTGGACGTTTCAGTAGCTTCTGTTGTTTGGATGGAAGGTGATGAGATTGTGGTTACCTCCTGTGTGGATGTGGATTCTTCAGTTGTCACCTGACTTACAGTAGATGTTTCTGTGGTGGCAGACTCCGGAGAAGTTACCTGTGTTGTCATGGACCTTCCAGAAACTGCTTGTGGTGACGTAGTGTCCTCAGAAGATGTGGAAGCTTGAGAGGTGGTTTCCTGAGTGTGGGTAGAGGTTGGGCTGGTGGTTACCTCTGTTGTACTTTCCTGTGTGGGAGAAGTGCTTTGCGAAGTGCTTGATGCTTCCTGTGTGGAGATGGATGTTTGAGTAGTTCCTGTAGAGGGTTCAGTTGTGCTCTCTGTGACACTCACGGACGAGAGTGTGCTGGACGTTTCAGTAGCTTCTGTTGTTTGGATGGAAGGTGATGAGATTGTGGTTACCTCCTGTGTGGATGTGGATTCTTCAGTTGTCACCTGACTTACAGTAGATGTTTCTGTGGTGGCATACTCCGGAGAAGTTACCTGTGTTGTCATGGACCTTCCAGAAACTGCTTGTGGTGACGTAGTTTCTTCAGAAGATGTGGAAGCTTGAGAGGTGGTTTCCTGAGTGTGGGTAGAGGTTGGGCTGGTGGTTACCTCTGTTGTACTTTCCTGTGTGGGAGAAGTGCTTTGCGAAGTGCTTGATGCTTCCTGTGTGGAGATGGATGTTTGAGTAGTTCCAGTAGAGGGTTCAGTTGTGCTCTCTGTGACACTCACGGACGAGAGTGTGCTGGACGTTTCAGTAGCTTCTGTTGTTTGGATGGAAGGTGATGAGATTGTGGTTACCTCCTGTGTGGATGTGGATTCTTCAGTTGTCACCTGACTTACAGTAGATGTTTCTGTGGTGGCAGACTCCGGAGAAGTTACCTGTGTTGTCATGGACCTTCCAGAAACTGCTTGTGGTGACGTAGTTTCCTCAGAAGATGTGGAAGCTTGAGAGGTGGTTTCCTGAGTGTGGGTAGAGGTTGGGCTGGTGGTTACCTCTGTTGTACTTTCCTGTGTGGGAGAAGTGCTTTGCGAAGTGCTTGATGCTTCCTGTGTGGAGATGGATGTTTGAGTAGTTCCAGTAGAGGGTTCAGTTGTGCTCTCTGTGACACTCACGGACGAGAGTGTGCTGGACGTTTCAGTAGCTTCTGTTGTTTGGATGGAAGGTGATGAGATTGTGGTTACCTCCTGTGTGGATGTGGATTCTTCAGTTGTCACCTGACTTACAGTAGATGTTTCTGTGGTGGCAGACTCCGGAGAAGTTACCTGTGTTGTCATGGACCTTCCAGAAACTGCTTGTGGTGACGTAGTTTCCTCAGAAGATGTGGAAGCTTGAGAGGTGGTTTCCTGAGTGTGGGTAGAGGTTGGGCTGGTGGTTACCTCTGTTGTACTTTCCTGTGTGGGAGAAGTGCTTTGCGAAGTGCTTGATGCTTCCTGTGTGGAGATGGATGTTTGAGTAGTTCCAGTAGAGGGTTCAGTTGTGCTCTCTGTGACACTCGCGGACGAGAGTGTGCTGGACGTTTCAGTAGCTTCTGTTGTTTGGATGGAAGGTGATGAGATTGTGGTTACCTCCTGTGTGGATGTGGATTCTTCAGTTGTCACCTGACTTACAGTAGATGTTTCTGTGGTGGCAGACTCCGGAGAAGTTACCTGTGTTGTCATGGACCTTCCAGAAACTGCTTGTGGTGACGTAGTGTCCTCAGAAGATGTGGAAGCTTGAGAGGTGGTTTCCTGAGTGTGGGTAGAGGTTGGGCTGGTGGTTACCTCTGTTGTACTTTCCTGTGTGGGAGAAGTGCTTTGCGAAGTGCTTGATGCTTCCTGTGTGGAGATGGATGTTTGAGTAGTTCCTGTAGAGGGTTCAGTTGTGCTCTCTGTGACACTCACGGACGAGAGTGTGCTGGACGTTTCAGTAGCTTCTGTTGTTTGGATGGAAGGTGATGAGATTGTGGTTACCTCCTGTGTGGATGTGGATTCTTCAGTTGTCACCTGACTTACAGTAGATGTTTCTGTGGTGGCAGACTCCGGAGAAGTTACCTGTGTTGTCATGGACCTTCCAGAAACTGCTTGTGGTGACGTAGTGTCCTCAGAAGATGTGGAAGCTTGAGAGGTGGTTTCCTGAGTGTGGGTAGAGGTTGGGCTGGTGGTTACCTCTGTTGTACTTTCCTGTGTGGGAGAAGTGCTTTGCGAAGTGCTTGATGCTTCCTGTGTGGAGATGGATGTTTGAGTAGTTCCTGTAGAGGGTTGAGTTGTGCTCTCTGTGACACTCACGGACGAGAGTGTGCTGGACGTTTCAGTAGCTTCTGTTGTTTGGATGGAAGGTGATGAGATTGTGGTTACCTCCTGTGTGGATGTGGATTCTTCAGTTGTCACCTGACTTACAGTAGATGTTTCTGTGGTGGCAGACTCCGGAGAAGTTACCTGTGTTGTCATGGACCTTCCAGAAACTGCTTGTGGTGACGTAGTTTCCTCAGAAAATGTGGAAGCTTGAGAGGTGGTTTCCTGAGTGTGGGTAGAGGTTGGGCTGGTGGTTACCTCTGTTGTACTTTCCTGTGTGGGAGAAGTGCTTTGCGAAGTGCTTGATGCTTCCTGTGTGGAGATGGATGTTTGAGTAGTTCCAGTAGAGGGTTCAGTTGTGCTCTCTGTGACACTCACGGACGAGAGTGTGCTGGACGTTTCAGTAGCTTCTGTTGTTTGGATGGAAGGTGATGAGATTGTGGTTACCTCCTGTGTGGATGTGGATTCTTCAGTTGTCACCTGACTTACAGTAGATGTTTCTGTGGTGGCAGACTCCGGAGAAGTTACCTGTGTTGTCATGGACCTTCCAGAAACTGCTTGTGGTGACGTAGTTTCATCAGAAGATGTGGAAGCTTGAGAGGTGGTTTCCTGAGTGTGGGTAGAGGTTGGGCTGGTGGTTACCTCTGTTGTACTTTCCTGTGTGGGAGAAGTGCTTTGCGAAGTGCTTGATGCTTCCTGTGTGGAGATGGATGTTTGAGTAGTTCCAGAAGAGGGTTCAGTTGTGCTCTCTGTGACACTCACGGACGAGAGTGTGCTGGACGTTTCAGTAGCTTCTGTTGTTTGGATGGAAGGTGATGAGATTGTGGTTACCTTCTGTGTGGATGTGGATTCTTCAGTTGTCACCTGACTTACAGTAGATGTTTCTGTGGTGGCAGACTCCGGAGAAGTTACCTGTGTTGTCATGGACCTTCCAGAAACTGCTTGTGGTGACGTAGTTTCCTCAGAAGATGTGGAAGCTTGAGAGGTGGTTTCCTGAGTGTGGGTAGAGGTTGGGCTGGTGGTTACCTCTGTTGTACTTTCCTGTGTGGGAGAAGTGCTTTGCGAAGTGCTTGATGCTTCCTGTGTGGAGATGGATGTTTGAGTAGTTCCAGTAGAGGGTTCAGTTGTGCTCTCTGTGACACTCACGGACGAGAGTGTGCTGGACGTTTCAGTAGCTTCTGTTGTTTGGATGGAAGGTGATGAGATTGTGGTTACCTCCTGTGTGGATGTGGATTCTTCAGTTGTCACCTGACTTACAGTAGATGTTTCTGTGGTGGCAGACTCCGGAGAAGTTACCTGTGTTGTCATGGACCTTCCAGAAACTGCTTGTGGTGACGTAGTTTCCTCAGAAGATGTGGAAGCTTGAGAGGTGATTTCCTGAGTGTGGGTAGAGGTTGGGCTGGTGGTTACCTCTGTTGTACTTTCCTGTGTGGGAGAAGTGCTTTGCGAAGTGCTTGATGCTTCCTGTGTGGAGATGGATGTTTGAGTAGTTCCAGTAGAGGGTTCAGTTGTGCTCTCTGTGACACTCGCGGACGAGAGTGTGCTGGACGTTTCAGTAGCTTCTGTTGTTTGGATGGAAGGTGATGAGATTGTGGTTACCTCCTGTGTGGATGTGGATTCTTCAGTTGTCACCTGACTTACAGTAGATGTTTCTGTGGTGGCAGACTCCGGAGAAGTTACCTGTGTTGTCATGGACCTTCCAGAAACTGCTTGTGGTGACGTAGTGTCCTCAGAAGATGTGGAAGCTTGAGAGGTGGTTTCCTGAGTGTGGGTAGAGGTTGGGCTGGTGGTTACCTCTGTTGTACTTTCCTGTGTGGGAGAAGTGCTTTGCGAAGTGCTTGATGCTTCCTGTGTGGAGATGGATGTTTGAGTAGTTCCTGTAGAGGGTTCAGTTGTGCTCTCTGTGACACTCACGGACGAGAGTGTGCTGGACGTTTCAGTAGCTTCTGTTGTTTGGATGGAAGGTGATGAGATTGTGGTTACCTCCTGTGTGGATGTGGATTCTTCAGTTGTCACCTGACTTACAGTAGATGTTTCTGTGGTGGCAGACTCCGGAGAAGTTACCTGTGTTGTCATGGACCTTCCAGAAACTGCTTGTGGTGACGTAGTTTCCTCAGAAGATGTGGAAGCTTGAGAGGTGGTTTCCTGAGTGTGGGTAGAGGTTGGGCTGGTGGTTACCTCTGTTGTACTTTCCTGTGTGGGAGAAGTGCTTTGCGAAGTGCTTGATGCTTCCTGTGTGGAGATGGATGTTTGAGTAGTTCCTGTAGAGGGTTCAGTTGTGCTCTCTGTGACACTCACGGACGAGAGTGTGCTGGACGTTTCAGTAGCTTCTGTTGTTTGGATGGAAGGTGATGAGATTGTGGTTACCTCCTGTGTGGATGTGGATTCTTCAGTTGTCACCTGACTTACAGTAGATGTTTCTGTGGTGGCAGACTCCGGAGAAGTTACCTGTGTTGTCATGGACCTTCCAGAAACTGCTTGTGGTGACGTAGTTTCCTCAGAAGATGTGGAAGCTTGAGAGGTGGTTTCCTGAGTGTGGGTAGAGGTTGGGCTGGTGGTTACCTCTGTTGTACTTTCCTGTGTGGGAGAAGTGCTTTGCGAAGTGCTTGATGCTTCCTGTGTGGAGATGGATGTTTGAGTAGTTCCAGAAGAGGGTTCAGTTGTGCTCTCTGTGACACTCACGGACGAGAGTGTGCTGGACGTTTCAGTAGCTTCTGTTGTTTGGATGGAAGGTGATGAGATTGTGGTTACCTTCTGTGTGGATGTGGATTCTTCAGTTGTCACCTGACTTACAGTAGATGTTTCTGTGGTGGCAGACTCCGGAGAAGTTACCTGTGTTGTCATGGACCTTCCAGAAACTGCTTGTGGTGACGTAGTTTCTTCAGAAGATGTGGAAGCTTGAGAGGTGGTTTCCTGAGTGTGGGTAGAGGTTGGGCTGGTGGTTACCTCTGTTGTACTTTCCTGTGTGGGAGAAGTGCTTTGCGAAGTGCTTGATGCTTCCTGTGTGGAGATGGATGTTTGAGTAGTTCCAGTAGAGGGTTCAGTTGTGCTCTCTGTGACACTCACGGACGAGAGTGTGCTGGACGTTTCAGTAGCTTCTGTTGTTTGGATGGAAGGTGATGAGATTGTGGTTACCTCCTGTGTGGATGTGGATTCTTCAGTTGTCACCTGACTTACAGTAGATGTTTCTGTGGTGGCAGACTCCGGAGAAGTTACCTGTGTTGTCATGGACCTTCCAGAAACTGCTTGTGGTGACGTAGTTTCCTCAGAAGATGTGGAAGCTTGAGAGGTGGTTTCCTGAGTGTGGGTAGAGGTTGGGCTGGTGGTTACCTCTGTTGTACTTTCCTGTGTGGGAGAAGTGCTTTGCGAAGTGCTTGATGCTTCCTGTGTGGAGATGGATGTTTGAGTAGTTCCAGTAGAGGGTTCAGTTGTGCTCTCTGTGACACTCACGGACGAGAGTGTGCTGGACGTTTCAGTAGCTTCTGTTGTTTGGATGGAAGGTGATGAGATTGTGGTTACCTCCTGTGTGGATGTGGATTCTTCAGTTGTCACCTGACTTACAGTAGATGTTTCTGTGGTGGCAGACTCCGGAGAAGTTACCTGTGTTGTCATGGACCTTCCAGAAACTGCTTGTGGTGACGTAGTTTCCTCAGAAGATGTGGAAGCTTGAGAGGTGGTTTCCTGAGTGTGGGTAGAGGTTGGGCTGGTGGTTACCTCTGTTGTACTTTCCTGTGTGGGAGAAGTGCTTTGCGAAGTGCTTGATGCTTCCTGTGTGGAGATGGATGTTTGAGTAGTTCCAGTAGAGGGTTCAGTTGTGCTCTCTGTGACACTCACGGACGAGAGTGTGCTGGACGTTTCAGTAGCTTCTGTTGTTTGGATGGAAGGTGATGAGATTGTGGTTACCTCCTGTGTGGATGTGGATTCTTCAGTTGTCACCTGACTTACAGTAGATGTTTCTGTGGTGGCAGACTCCGGAGAAGTTACCTGTGTTGTCATGGACCTTCCAGAAACTGCTTGTGGTGACGTAGTTTCCTCAGAAGATGTGGAAGCTTGAGAGGTGGTTTCCTGAGTGTGGGTAGAGGTTGGGCTGGTGGTTACCTCTGTTGTACTTTCCTGTGTGGGAGAAGTGCTTTGCGAAGTGCTTGATGCTTCCTGTGTGGAGATGGATGTTTGAGTAGTTCCAGTAGAGGGTTCAGTTGTGCTCTCTGTGACACTCACGGACGAGAGTGTGCTGGACGTTTCAGTAGCTTCTGTTGTTTGGATGGAAGGTGATGAGATTGTGGTTACCTCCTGTGTGGATGTGGATTCTTCAGTTGTCACCTGACTTACAGTAGATGTTTCTGTGGTGGCAGACTCCGGAGAAGTTACCTGTGTTGTCATGGACCTTCCAGAAACTGCTTGTGGTGACGTAGTTTCCTCAGAAGATGTGGAAGCTTGAGAGGTGGTTTCCTGAGTGTGGGTAGAGGTTGGGCTGGTGGTTACCTCTGTTGTACTTTCCTGTGTGGGAGAAGTGCTTTGCGAAGTGCTTGATGCTTCCTGTGTGGAGATGGATGTTTGAGTAGTTCCTGTAGAGGGTTCAGTTGTGCTCTCTGTGACACTCGCGGACGAGAGTGTGCTGGACGTTTCAGTAGCTTTTGTTGTTTGGATGGAAGGTGATGAGATTGTGGTTACCTCCTGTGTGGATGTGGATTCTTCAGTTGTCACCTGACTTACAGTAGATGTTTCTGTGGTGGCAGACTCCGGAGAAGTTACCTGTGTTGTCATGGACCTTCCAGAAACTGCTTGTGGTGACGTAGTGTCCTCAGAAGATGTGGAAGCTTGAGAGGTGGTTTCCTGAGTGTGGGTAGAGGTTGGGCTGGTGGTTACCTCTGTTGTACTTTCCTGTGTGGGAGAAGTGCTTTGCGAAGTGCTTGATGCTTCCTGTGTGGAGATGGATGTTTGAGTAGTTCCTGTAGAGGGTTCAGTTGTGCTCTCTGTGACACTCACGGACGAGAGTGTGCTGGACGTTTCAGTAGCTTCTGTTGTTTGGATGGAAGGTGATGAGATTGTGGTTACCTCCTGTGTGGATGTGGATTCTTCAGTTGTCACCTGACTTACAGTAGATGTTTCTGTGGTGGCAGACTCCGGAGAAGTTACCTGTGTTGTCATGGACCTTCCAGAAACTGCTTGTGGTGACGTAGTTTCCTCAGAAGATGTGGAAGCTTGAGAGGTGGTTTCCTGAGTGTGGGTAGAGGTTGGGCTGGTGGTTACCTCTGTTGTACTTTCCTGTGTGGGAGAAGTGCTTTGCGAAGTGCTTGATGCTTCCTGTGTGGAGATGGATGTTTGAGTAGTTCCTGTAGAGGGTTGAGTTGTGCTCTCTGTGACACTCACGGACGAGAGTGTGCTGGACGTTTCAGTAGCTTCTGTTGTTTGGATGGAAGGTGATGAGATTGTGGTTACCTCCTGTGTGGATGTGGATTCTTCAGTTGTCACCTGACTTACAGTAGATGTTTCTGTGGTGGCAGACTCCGGAGAAGTTACCTGTGTTGTCATGGACCTTCCAGAAACTGCTTGTGGTGACGTAGTTTCCTCAGAAGATGTGGAAGCTTGAGAGGTGGTTTCCTGAGTGTGGGTAGAGGTTGGGCTGGTGGTTACCTCTGTTGTACTTTCCTGTGTGGGAGAAGTGCTTTGCGAAGTGGTTGATGCTTCCTGTGTGGAGATGGATGTTTGAGTAGTTCCAGAAGAGGGTTCAGTTGTGCTCTCTGTGACACTCACGGACGAGAGTGTGCTGGACGTTTCAGTAGCTTCTGTTGTTTGGATGGAAGGTGATGAGATTGTGGTTACCTCCTGTGTGGATGTGGATTCTTCAGTTGTCACCTGACTTACAGTAGATGTTTCTGTGGTGGCAGACTCCGGAGAAGTTACCTGTGTTGTCATGGACCTTCCAGAAACTGCTTGTGGTGACGTAGTGTCCTCAGAAGATGTGGAAGCTTGAGAGGTGGTTTCCTGAGTGTGGGTAGAGGTTGGGCTGGTGGTTACCTCTGTTGTACTTTCCTGTGTGGGAGAAGTGCTTTGCGAAGTGCTTGATGCTTCCTGTGTGGAGATGGATGTTTGAGTAGTTCCTGTAGAGGGTTGAGTTGTGCTCTCTGTGACACTCACGGACGAGAGTGTGCTGGACGTTTCAGTAGCTTCTGTTGTTTGGATGGAAGGTGATGAGATTGTGGTTACCTCCTGTGTGGATGTGGATTCTTCAGTTGTCACCTGACTTACAGTAGATGTTTCTGTGGTGGCAGACTCCGGAGAAGTTACCTGTGTTGTCATGGACCTTCCAGAAACTGCTTGTGGTGACGTAGTTTCCTCAGAAGATGTGGAAGCTTGAGAGGTGGTTTCCTGAGTGTGGGTAGAGGTTGGGCTGGTGGTTACCTCTGTTGTACTTTCCTGTGTGGGAGAAGTGCTTTGCGAAGTGCTTGATGCTTCCTGTGTGGAGATGGATGTTTGAGTAGTTCCAGTAGAGGGTTCAGTTGTGCTCTCTGTGACACTCACGGACGAGAGTGTGCTGGACGTTTCAGTAGCTTCTGTTGTTTGGATGGAAGGTGATGAGATTGTGGTTACCTCCTGTGTGGATGTGGATTCTTCAGTTGTCACCTGACTTACAGTAGATGTTTCTGTGGTGGCAGACTCCGGAGAAGTTACCTGTGTTGTCATGGACCTTCCAGAAACTGCTTGTGGTGACGTAGTTTCCTCAGAAGATGTGGAAGCTTGAGAGGTGGTTTCCTGAGTGTGGGTAGAGGTTGGGCTGGTGGTTACCTCTGTTGTACTTTCCTGTGTGGGAGAAGTGCTTTGCGAAGTGCTTGATGCTTCCTGTGTGGAGATGGATGTTTGAGTAGTTCCAGAAGAGGGTTCAGTTGTGCTCTCTGTGACACTCACGGACGAGAGTGTGCTGGACGTTTCAGTAGCTTCTGTTGTTTGGATGGAAGGTGATGAGATTGTGGTTACCTCCTGTGTGGATGTGGATTCTTCAGTTGTCACCTGACTTACAGTAGATGTTTCTGTGGTGGCAGACTCCGGAGAAGTTACCTGTGTTGTCATGGACCTTCCAGAAACTGCTTGTGGTGACGTAGTTTCCTCAGAAGATGTGGAAGCTTGAGAGGTGGTTTCCTGAGTGTGGGTAGAGGTTGGGCTGGTGGTTACCTCTGTTGTACTTTCCTGTGTGGGAGAAGTGCTTTGCGAAGTGCTTGATGCTTCCTGTGTGGAGATGGATGTTTGAGTAGTTCCAGAAGAGGGTTCAGTTGTGCTCTCTGTGACACTCACGGACGAGAGTGTGCTGGACGTTTCAGTAGCTTCTGTTGTTTGGATGGAAGGTGATGAGATTGTGGTTACCTCCTGTGTGGATGTGGATTCTTCAGTTGTCACCTGACTTACAGTAGATGTTTCTGTGGTGGCAGACTCCGGAGAAGTTACCTGTGTTGTCATGGACCTTCCAGAAACTGCTTGTGGTGACGTAGTTTCCTCAGAAGATGTGGAAGCTTGAGAGGTGGTTTCCTGAGTGTGGGTAGAGGTTGGGCTGGTGGTTACCTCTGTTGTACTTTCCTGTGTGGGAGAAGTGCTTTGCGAAGTGCTTGATGCTTCCTGTGTGGAGATGGATGTTTGAGTAGTTCCAGTAGAGGGTTCAGTTGTGCTCTCTGTGACACTCGCGGTCGAGAGTGTGCTGGACGTTTCAGTAGCTTCTGTTGTTTGGATGGAAGGTGATGAGATTGTGGTTACCTCCTGTGTGGATGTGGATTCTTCAGTTGTCACCTGACTTACAGTAGATGTTTCTGTGGTGGCAGACTCCGGAGAAGTTACCTGTGTTGTCATGGACCTTCCAGAAACTGCTTGTGGTGACGTAGTGTCCTCAGAAGATGTGGAAGCTTGAGAGGTGGTTTCCTGAGTGTGGGTAGAGGTTGGGCTGGTGGTTACCTCTGTTGTACTTTCCTGTGTGGGAGAAGTGCTTTGCGAAGTGCTTGATGCTTCCTGTGTGGAGATGGATGTTTGAGTAGTTCCTGTAGAGGGTTCAGTTGTGCTCTCTGTGACACTCACGGACGAGAGTGTGCTGGACGTTTCAGTAGCTTCTGTTGTTTGGATGGAAGGTGATGAGATTGTGGTTACCTCCTGTGTGGATGTGGATTCTTCAGTTGTCACCTGACTTACAGTAGATGTTTCTGTGGTGGCAGACTCCGGAGAAGTTACCTGTGTTGTCATGGACCTTCCAGAAACTGCTTGTGGTGACGTAGTTTCCTCAGAAGATGTGGAAGCTTGAGAGGTGGTTTCCTGAGTGTGGGTAGAGGTTGGGCTGGTGGTTACCTCTGTTGTACTTTCCTGTGTGGGAGAAGTGCTTTGCGAAGTGCTTGATGCTTCCTGTGTGGAGATGGATGTTTGAGTAGTTCCTGTAGAGGGTTCAGTTGTGCTCTCTGTGACACTCACGGACGAGAGTGTGCTGGACGTTTCAGTAGCTTCTGTTGTTTGGATGGAAGGTGATGAGATTGTGGTTACCTCCTGTGTGGATGTGGATTCTTCAGTTGTCACCTGACTTACAGTAGATGTTTCTGTGGTGGCAGACTCCGGAGAAGTTACCTGTGTTGTCATGGACCTTCCAGAAACTGCTTGTGGTGACGTAGTTTCCTCAGAAGATGTGGAAGCTTGAGAGGTGGTTTCCTGAGTGTGGGTAGAGGTTGGGCTGGTGGTTACCTCTGTTGTACTTTCCTGTGTGGGAGAAGTGCTTTGCGAAGTGGTTGATGCTTCCTGTGTGGAGATGGATGTTTGAGTAGTTCCAGAAGAGGGTTCAGTTGTGCTCTCTGTGACACTCACGGACGAGAGTGTGCTGGACGTTTCAGTAGCTTCTGTTGTTTGGATGGAAGGTGATGAGATTGTGGTTACCTTCTGTGTGGATGTGGATTCTTCAGTTGTCACCTGACTTACAGTAGATGTTTCTGTGGTGGCAGACTCCGGAGAAGTTACCTGTGTTGTCATGGACCTTCCAGAAACTGCTTGTGGTGACGTAGTTTCTTCAGAAGATGTGGAAGCTTGAGAGGTGGTTTCCTGAGTGTGGGTAGAGGTTGGGCTGGTGGTTACCTCTGTTGTACTTTCCTGTGTGGGAGAAGTGCTTTGCGAAGTGCTTGATGCTTCCTGTGTGGAGATGGATGTTTGAGTAGTTCCAGTAGAGGGTTCAGTTGTGCTCTCTGTGACACTCACGGACGAGAGTGTGCTGGACGTTTCAGTAGCTTCTGTTGTTTGGATGGAAGGTGATGAGATTGTGGTTACCTCCTGTGTGGATGTGGATTCTTCAGTTGTCACCTGACTTACAGTAGATGTTTCTGTGGTGGCAGACTCCGGAGAAGTTACCTGTGTTGTCATGGACCTTCCAGAAACTGCTTGTGGTGACGTAGTTTCCTCAGAAGATGTGGAAGCTTGAGAGGTGGTTTCCTGAGTGTGGGTAGAGGTTGGGCTGGTGGTTACCTCTGTTGTACTTTCCTGTGTGGGAGAAGTGCTTTGCGAAGTGCTTGATGCTTCCTGTGTGGAGATGGATGTTTGAGTAGTTCCAGTAGAGGGTTCAGTTGTGCTCTCTGTGACACTCACGGACGAGAGTGTGCTGGACGTTTCAGTAGCTTCTGTTGTTTGGATGGAAGGTGATGAGATTGTGGTTACCTCCTGTGTGGATGTGGATTCTTCAGTTGTCACCTGACTTACAGTAGATGTTTCTGTGGTGGCAGACTCCGGAGAAGTTACCTGTGTTGTCATGGACCTTCCAGAAACTGCTTGTGGTGACGTAGTTTCCTCAGAAGATGTGGAAGCTTGAGAGGTGGTTTCCTGAGTGTGGGTAGAGGTTGGGCTGGTGGTTACCTCTGTTGTACTTTCCTGTGTGGGAGAAGTGCTTTGCGAAGTGCTTGATGCTTCCTGTGTGGAGATGGATGTTTGAGTAGTTCCAGAAGAGGGTTCAGTTGTGCTCTCTGTGACACTCACGGACGAGAGTGTGCTGGACGTTTCAGTAGCTTCTGTTGTTTGGATGGAAGGTGATGAGATTGTGGTTACCTCCTGTGTGGATGTGGATTCTTCAGTTGTCACCTGACTTACAGTAGATGTTTCTGTGGTGGCAGACTCCGGAGAAGTTACCTGTGTTGTCATGGACCTTCCAGAAACTGCTTGTGGTGACGTAGTTTCCTCAGAAGATGTGGAGGCTTGAGAGGTGGTTTCCTGAGTGTGGGTAGAGGTTGGGCTGGTGGTTACCTCTGTTGTACTTTCCTGTGTGGGAGAAGTGCTTTGCGAAGTGCTTGATGCTTCCTGTGTGGAGATGGATGTTTGAGTAGTTCCAGTAGAGGGTTCAGTTGTGCTCTCTGTGACACTCGCGGACGAGAGTGTACTGGACGTTTCAGTAGCTTCTGTTGTTTGGATGGAAGGTGATGAGATTGTGGTTACCTCCTGTGTGGATGTGGATTCTTCAGTTGTCACCTGACTTACAGTAGATGTTTCTGTGGTGGCAGACTCCGGAGAAGTTACCTGTGTTGTCATGGACCTTCCAGAAACTGCTTGTGGTGACGTAGTTTCCTCAGAAGATGTGGAAGCTTGAGAGGTGGTTTCCTGAGTGTGGGTAGAGGTTGGGCTGGTAGTTACCTCTGTTGTACTTTCCTGTGTGGGAGAAGTGCTTTGCGAAGTGCTTGATGCTTCCTGTGTGGAGATGGATGTTTGAGTAGTTCCAGTAGAGGGTTCAGTTGTGCTCTCTGTGACACTCACGGACGAGAGTGTGCTGGACGTTTCAGTAGCTTCTGTTGTTTGGATGGAAGGTGATGAGATTGTGGTTACCTCCTGTGTGGATGTGGATTCTTCAGTTGTCACCTGACTTACAGTAGATGTTTCTGTGGTGGCAGATTCCGGAGAAGTTACCTGTGTTGTCATGGACCTTCCAGAAACTGCTTGTGGTGACGTAGTTTCCTCAGAAGATGTGGAAGCTTGAGAGGTGGTTTCCTGAGTGTGGGTAGAGGTTGGGCTGGTGGTTACCTCTGTTGTACTTTCCTGTGTGGGAGAAGTGCTTTGCGAAGTGGTTGATGCTTCCTGTGTGGAGATGGATGTTTGAGTAGTTCCAGTAGAGGGTTCAGTTGTGCTCTCTGTGACACTCACGGACGAGAGTGTGCTGGATGTTTCAGTAGCTTCTGTTGTTTGGATGGAAGGTGATGAGATTGTGGTTACCTCCTGTGTGGATGTGGATTCTTCAGTTGTCACCTGACTTACAGTAGATGTTTCTGTGGTGGCAGACTCCGGAGAAGTTACCTGTGTTGTCATGGACCTTCCAGAAACTGCTTGTGGTGACGTAGTTTCCTCAGAAGATGTGGAAGCTTGAGAGGTGGTTTCCTGAGTGTGGGTAGAGGTTGGGCTGGTGGTTACCTCTGTTGTACTTTCCTGTGTGGGAGAAGTGCTTTGCGAAGTGCTTGATGCTTCCTGTGTGGAGATGGATGTTTGAGTAGTTCCAGTAGAGGGTTCAGTTGTGCTCTCTGTGACACTCACGGACGAGAGTGTGCTGGACGTTTCAGTAGCTTCTGTTGTTTGGATGGAAGGTGATGAGATTGTGGTTACCTCCTGTGTGGATGTGGATTCTTCAGTTGTCACCTGACTTACAGTAGATGTTTCTGTGGTGGCAGACTCCGGAGAAGTTACCTGTGTTGTCATGGACCTTCCAGAAACTGCTTGTGGTGACGTAGTTTCCTCAGAAGATGTGGAAGCTTGAGAGGTGGTTTCCTGAGTGTGGGTAGAGGTTGGGCTGGTGGTTACCTCTGTTGTACTTTCCTGTGTGGGAGAAGTGCTTTGCGAAGTGCTTGATGCTTCCTGTGTGGAGATGGATGTTTGAGTAGTTCCTGTAGAGGGTTCAGTTGTGCTCTCTGTGACACTCACGGACGAGAGTGTGCTGGGCGTTTCAGTAGCTTCTGTTGTTTGGATGGAAGGTGATGAGATTGTGGTTACCTCCTGTGTGGATGTGGATTCTTCAGTTGTCACCTGACTTACAGTAGATGTTTCTGTGGTGGCAGACTCCGGAGAAGTTACCTGTGTTGTCATGGACCTTCCAGAAACTGCTTGTGGTGACGTAGTTTCCTCAGAAGATGTGGAAGCTTGAGAGGTGGTTTCCTGAGTGTGGGTAGAGGCTGGGCTGGTGGTTACCTCTGTTGTACTTTCCTGTGTGGGAGAAGTGCTTTGCGAAGTGCTTGATGCTTCCTGTGTGGAGATGGATGTTTGAGTAGTTCCAGTAGAGGGTTCAGTTGTGCTCTCTGTGACACTCACGGACGAGAGTGTGCTGGACGTTTCAGTAGCTTCTGTCGTTTGGATGGAAGGTGATGAGATTGTGGTTACCTCCTGTGTGGATGTGGATTCTTCAGTTGTCACCTGACTTACAGTAGATGTTTCTGTGGTGGCAGACTCCGAAGAAGTTACCTGTGTTGTCATGGACCTTCCAGAAACTGCTTGTGGTGACGTAGTTTCCTCAGAAGATGTGGAAGCTTGAGAGGTGGTTTCCTGAGTGTGGGTAGAGGTTGGGCTGGTGGTTACCTCTGTTGTACTTTCCTGTGTGGGAGAAGTGCTTTGCGAAGTGCTTGATGCTTCCTGTGTGGAGATGGATGTTTGAGTAGTTCCAGTAGAGGGTTCAGTTGTGCTCTCTGTGACACTCACGGACGAGAGTGTGCTGGGCGTTTCAGTAGCTTCTGTTGTTTGGATGGAAGGTGATGAGATTGTGGTTACCTCCTGTGTGGATGTGGATTCTTCAGTTGTCACCTGACTTACAGTAGATGTTTCTGTGGTGGCAGACTCCGGAGAAGTTACCTGTGTTGTCATGGACCTTCCAGAAACTGCTAGTGGTGACGTAGTTTCCTCAGAAGATGTGGAAGCTTGAGAGGTGGTTTCCTGAGTGTGGGTAGAGGTTGGGCTGGTGGTTACCTCTGTTGTACTTTCCTGTGTGGGAGAAGTGCTTTGCGAAGTGCTTGATGCTTCCTGTGTGGAGATGGATGTTTGAGTAGTTCCAGTAGAGGGTTCAGTTGTGCTCTCTGTGACACTCACGGACGAGAGTGTGCTGGACGTTTCAGTAGCTTCTGTTGTTTGGATGGAAGGTGATGAGATTGTGGTTACCTCCTGTGTGGATGTGGATTCTTCAGTTGTCACCTGACTTACAGTAGATGTTTCTGTGGTGGCAGACTCCGGAGAAGTTACCTGTGTTGTCATGGACCTTCCAGAAACTGCTTGTGGTGACGTAGTTTCCTCAGAAGATGTGGAAGCTTGAGAGGTGGTTTCCTGAGTGTGGGTAGAGGTTGGGCTGGTGGTTACCTCTGTTGTACTTTCCTGTGTGGGAGAAGTGCTTTGCGAAGTGGTTGATGCTTCCTGTGTGGAGATGGATGTTTGAGTAGTTCCAGTAGAGGGTTCAGTTGTGCTCTCTGTGACACTCACGGACGAGAGTGTGCTGGACGTTTCAGTAGCTTCTGTTGTTTGGATGGAAGGTGATGAGATTGTGGTTACCTCCTGTGTGGATGTGGATTCTTCAGTTGTCACCTGACTTACAGTAGATGTTTCTGTGGTGGCAGACTCCGGAGAAGTTACCTGTGTTGTCATAGACCTTCCAGAAACTGCTTGTGGTGACGTAGTTTCCTCAGAAGATGTGGAAGCTTGAGAGGTGGTTTCCTGAGTGTGGGTAGAGGTTGGGCTGGTGGTTACCTCTGTTGTACTTTCCTGTGTGGGAGAAGTGCTTTGCGAAGTGCTTGATGCTTCCTGTGTGGAAATGGATGTTTGAGTAGTTCCAGTAGAGGGTTCAGTTGTGCTCTCTGTGACACTCACGGACGAGAGTGTGCTGGACGTTTCAGTAGCTTCTGTTGTTTGGATGGAAGGTGATGAGATTGTGGTTACCTCCTGTGTGGATGTGGATTCTTCAGTTCTCACCTGACTTACAGTAGATGTTTCTGTGGTGGCAGGCTCCGGAGAAGTTACCTCTGTTGTCATGGACCCTCCAGAAACTGCTTGTGGTGACGTAGTTTCCTCAGAAGATGTGGAAGCTTGAGAGGTGGTTTCCTGAGTGTGGGTAGAGGTTGGGCTGGTGGTTACCTCTGTTGTACTTTCCTGTGTGGGAGAAGTGCTTTGCGAAGTGGTTGATGCTTCCTGTGTGGAGATGGATGTTTGAGTAGTTCCTGTGAAGGATTCAGTTGTGCTCTCTGTGGCGCTCACGGACGAGAGTGTGCTGGACCTTTCAGTAACTTCTGTTGTTTGGATGGAAGGTGATGAGATTATGGTTACCTCCTGAGTATGTGTTGATTCAGATGTTGCGAAGTGACTTATGGTGGAGGATGAGTCGTTTGTTGAATTGCTGGGAACATCCCTTCTATGTCTGTTGTTTTTATTTTGGAATGTTTTGTTTAAATTGACATTGTTAACTTTTATTTTCTGTGCGTTTGCTTTTTTTGACCGCATTTTTGTATCTTGTCGTGGATGTTTAGAAGATTTTGAAGATGATGTCAAATTTTCTTTAACTTTCTGTCTCTTTAGAGCACCGGACAAGTGATGTTCCTCATTGTTTTCCTTGCTGGTGTTTATTCTAATTGCCGAAGGATACTTGTTAATACCTTGAGCAAAGATGCTCTGAGGCAGGTTTTCCTTATTCCTTCCTGAAACCAGAGGTGCTTTTAAGGACGGAGCTGTGTGGATATTTACCTGATTTGTTGAAAGAAGCTTCCTATGTTGATTATTTGAGCTCGCCCATTCTTCTGTTCTTTTTCTATCGTTTTGAAAATGTGCTCTCTGGAAATTTGAAAAGAAGCATTTTAAACTGGTCATTGAAAAAGATCCAACCCAATTAAGTCATCTCTGAAAGGATATAGTAATCAAAGCATACGAGTATGAAACGAAATGTCAAGCCACAACAATATTCCAGCTAAATCCTTTATTTAAATCCCTCGATGTATTAAAAATGGATCTTAGGATATCAGTGCGGTGCAGAGTAACTGTAGCGCAATTAGGGTTGCGACACAAAAAGAAAATGACCAGTCTTCCTGTGTGCGAGCTCCTGTCGGAAACAGAAACACTGGTCATTCTCCTCTCTGTTGCGCAACCATATTTGAGCGACAGTTTTTGGTGAGTGATGGCACGAATTGTTAGCTGAAAAGTAGGTTGGTGCTACCACTGAATGCATAGCGTATCCTGGTCAAGGGTAGGATCATCTACGCAATCTCATTCGAGAAACGCAATAGACTCTGGTCATGACGAACATAAAGGGAAACGAAAAAGAAATGTTCATTATATTTTTGTGTCTTTTGCCTGATCTCGGATACACCTTCCGAACGACAGTGACATGTGGACAGTGAAGACTCATTTCATGCTCGTCATGTAAACAATACCGTGCGCTCGCAATATTAACAATGCCTACATATATCTTAATACAATCAGTACACTTCAGCATGTCCTAGTGGTTTCCAAGATTTCAGCTCGGGTAGGCTGGCATACTGAGACATTTATTACCGCAATATTGTGTTTACAGACATCATTTACAACCCCCCAAATGATGTACCACATGCCTAGTAAGGGTAGCCGAGTGGTTAAAGCGCATGCTGACCACACCGAAGGCCCGGGTTCGATTCCTCAGAAATGTGAAGCCTTTTTTCTGGCGTCCCCCGCCATAACATTTCTGGAATAGTTCTGAGAGCTTATTTGTTGAAGAGTATCTTATATATCTTTTTTTTCTTTTTTCTCTTTAAAAAAAGAATCTATTAATATGGTTTCCGCCATATTTGTTTTCCAAATAGGTCGTATCTAGGTAGTAGGCATGGTTTTCCGCTGTTTTAGACAATCTTCCAATAACACAATGGCCGCGGACGCTAGAAATGGACTGCATGCATTATATCCCTGTGGAGAATCAAACCCGGTTTTCAGCGTGCCGAGCGAACGCTTTAACCTCTGTTCTGCCCCATCGCCCCAACAATAGTAGGTAGAAACACTGCATCATATATAGAACTACACAATGTTTCAATGTGTCGTTTGTCTGTTGTTTAACGCCGCAATGGCCCAACTGTATAACGCCAGGCTAGAAATAATCTGGACCTGATGTTTTATCATAGATATAGGATATTTTTATATTTTAGCTATATGATATTTTTATATCTTAGATATAGGATATTTTTATATCTTTGATATAGGATATTTTTATATTTTAGCTATAGGATATTTTTATATCTTAGATATAGGATATGTTTATTCCTTAGATATAGGATATTATTATATTTTAGCTATAGGATATTTTTATATCTTAGATATAGGATATTTTTATATCTTTGATATAGGATATTTTTATATTTTAGCTATAGGATATTTTTATATCTTAGATATAGGATATGTTTATTCCTTAGATATAGGATATTTTTATATTTTAGCTATAGGATATTTTATATCTTAGATATAGGATATTTTTATATCTTTGATATAGGATATTTTTATATTTTAGCTATAGGATATTTTTATATCTTAGATATAGGATATGTTTATTCCTTAGATATAGGATATTATTATATTTTAGCTACAGGATATTTTTATATCTTAGATATAGGATATTTTTTTTCAATTCTAATGTTTTTAATTAGACACTCCAACCGACCCACCTTTAGATCAGTGCGACTACATGTAACACAAAAACATTCTGCCCAAACAGTGAATTGTTTCTTCACACGAAATAGACACATACACCTGTATAATTATATAAAAGGAAGTTTAACTATGCAAGCTCATGAATTAATAGGAATCAGGTGAACTCCTCTCTGTGTAGACCAAAGTGACCCGTTTTGAGTAGTTAGGATATTTGATTCAAAAGAGAGAATGAAAATGATTTATTTTTCTGCCTTGGAATTGGTAAGTCCCAAAATACGACCCTCTTAAGCTTTAGCTTCCACTCAGTGTAGATTTCATAGTCACTATATCTAATGTCTTTAAGCTGTATCTGAAAATACCGAAAAACCGAAATGAAAATGTCATTAACCAGTTCAGACTATAAAGTACCTTCAGCCGTTCCCAATTTTCTCGTGTGAAAGTGAAGAGACACTGCTGTTACGAGTGTATTTACTGAAATATGTGTTATTATTGATTAAGTGATAGTTATTATTGGGTCACAATCTTAGAGTTTTGAATGATAGTTATTATGGGTCACATTTCGTGTCATGGTAATACTACTTTAGCGGCACGCCTTTTGAGATAGCGCTTTGGAGTTGCTTCCCTTTAGTGTGTGTTTTGACTGTTCGTAAATATGAGGCTGGTCGCGAAGTTTCGACTTTCGACTTACACTGGAGTTGTGTCATCATTCGGCATATCTACGTCTGTCTGTCTCTTCGTCAACGTTCAACCTACATTCAAGATCGCTTCCTGCATTACATTTAATATAACTGTTTCAGTCAAACCCAAGACTTTGGTGAGTTGATATTATATTTGTGACCCATTACTTTAGATGTAATTCAGCTGCTTTGTACTGGAACCCGCTATTGTGAATCACTTTATCTTGCTCTCTGGTCAATGCCACAGGAACCCGACATCGCAGTGTAGGTTAAACATAGACCATAGATATACACTCACGTCACATATATTAATAGAGTAAAGGAGCAGCAGCTGCCATATTGGATTGTCGTGCAGACATCGACTCGTTCCGATTTCAAGCTGAAATGTACACTGTGAATTCGGTGACATTCAAAACTATGCACACGTACCTCTCAATTATACATGTCCCTACACATCCTGCCTGATTTCCACGACATAACACCCATTTTATTAACTTTAATACGTCCTCTCAGACTCGAAAATCAAACCAAAACACCTCTGGGGTGAACGTTATCCCGCACTCGCAGCCTCTCGCTTCATCGTTGAAGCGAAGTATTTATAGTATCGGTAAACAAGACGATATGGTTTGTGAGCGAAAAGTTTTGGATGAAATATGAATCTGACACCCGATCAGGTTTCAACAAAACAAAACTAAAAACGATTTTCAAATTTCGCTAATGTAATGAATTTGTTCTTGAAAAATTACTTACGTTCAGCGGACCAATGAGATTGCTCGAGAGGTTGCGAGTGCGGGATAACGTCGATGTCTGCACGACAATCCAATATTGTCGTGAGCTGTTGCTCCTTTACTCTTTTAACATATATGACGTGAGAGTATATCTATCGTCTATGTTTAACCTACAGGGCGATCTCGGATTCCTGTGGTCAATACATATTTATTGAATATTTTAGACTTGTCAGTGTTATATCTTGCTGGTTCACAGAGGATTTCTTATACCTTTTGTCACAGCAAATTATTAACCGTGACACTGCTGACAACTATGGTTACACAAAATTGTGTTAAGAAATGAATTTTAATTTTAGAGTTTAAACAAATCGAATTTCTATATTTTATGTCGGGATTTAGGCAGCATGTCGTTAACTGAGACGCCAACAGACTGTCTCTGTTAGGAGTGTGATTCACAATTTGTCTGACTGAATGGTTACTCCTGTATTATATTTTAACGGGCGACATTTATATGTGTAATATGTCAGTTTTATTTTTTAATTATTTAAATATTTATTTTAAATATATTTTATAACCGTTTCGGTTCTTCAGTTCCGATACGTTTATTGACAATCACATAATTATTTTCATATTTAACTTCAAGTCATCTTAATATATTTAAACTGTAATATAACCTCAAACCTCTACATACAAATCTCACACCTGACTGATTCTCAAATTCTGTAAATAAATACACCAGAGCTGTAGCAGCTTTGGTATCGGAATGGCAACAGTTTGATAAACATCTTAGACACCAAAGAACAAACACCGACTTTAAATTATATTTGCTATCGGATATACAAGTGCATAGTTTAGTCATTAAATTTGAGAATACAGACCTTGATAACTCAACCCCCCCAACCGCCACCCTACTCCGCCATCCCCAACCGCCACACTCACTCCGCCCCATCCCCACAACCGACTCGTTAATTTGCATTTGTTTGTTTACGTCACTTTAAGCAATATTGTGCAATATAACAGTATGGGACACCAGAGATGTGTTTGACACCTTGTAACCATGTGAGGATTCAAACCCGGGCCTTCTACCTGACGCTTAAACAACGTACTGCTGCAACGGCAGGTCTTGCCTTAAGACACCACACAGCTTGGTGACAAATTGATGTCAGTGAGAGGACTGAATGACCACTGTATGAATATCTGATAAGGACTAATCTCGAACTGATAGTGTTTATCAAAAAAGCTTTAATGAAATAGATAAGGATAATTTGTTCCATTTTCCGCAAAGTCTGGCATGGACATTTTGACACCGCAAACATGCGGCGAATTGAGGAAGGGCTGAACTGAATAAACAGTGTGTAGATATGACGACCGTGAGTAAAGAGTGAGGGAATGTATAAACAAATGAATGAGAAACTATGTCTACTTGTGTAAATAAATTGATTACTGAAATTTGGCATATGCTGGTAAACGTATACATGATTGCTAGAGAGGTTTGTCTACGTGTATAAATAATGGGATTATTGAAAGAGGGCATATGCACATAAATGTGTAAATGTTTGAATGAACTACTATAGCTAAGTGTGTAAATAAATGGATTGTTGAAATATGGCATATGAAGGTAAACATTTAAATGATTGATAGAGAGACTTGTCTACGAGTGCAAATGAATGGATTATTGAAATAGGACATATGTACGTAAACATGTAAATGATTGATAGAGAGACTTGTCTACGAGTGCAAATGAATGGATTATTGAAATAGGACATATGAACGTAAACATGTAAATGATTGATAGAGAGACTTGTCTACGAGTGCAAATGAATGGATTATTGAAATATGGCATATGAACGTAAACATGTAAATGATTGATAGAGAGACTTGTCTACGAGTGCAAATGAATGGATTATTGAAATATGGCATATGAACGTAAACATGTAAATGATTGATAGAGAGACTTGTCTACGAGTGCAAATGAATGGATTATTGAAATATGGCATATGTACGTAAACATGTAAATGATTGATAGAGAGACTTGTCTACGAGTGCAAATGAATGGATTATTGAAATATGGCATATGAACGTAAACATGTAAATGATTGATAGAGAGACTTGTCTACGAGTGCAAATGAATGGATTATTGAAATAGGACATATGCACGTAAATGTATAAACAATTGAACGCGAGGCTATGACTACGTGTGTAAATGGATTATTGAAGAAAGATATATGTAGGTAAACATATAAATGATTGAATGAGCGACTATGTCCCTTTAAACACAACAGATAATTGAACGAGAGAATGCTAATGTGTGTCAATAAATGAATGATTAAAGGATAGACTATCAGTTTTTGTAAAATATATGAATGACCGGATGAGACAATGTGAGAGCTAATACATGAGTAGTTATATGGTTCATTGTGTCAATGTATCTTAACAAATGAATACTGGTAGTTGAATGAGATTTCATTTTAGCATGAGTGAATAAGTCCTTGAATGAGAGACAAATGAATGTGAGGGTAGATGAATTAGTACTTCAATAAGAGACAATGTTAGCGGGAGCTAATCAGTACTGAATGAGAAACAATGTTGGCGAGAGTGCGTTAAGGTTTTTAATAAGAAAAGGTTAGCACGAGTGAGTTAATACTTGAATGAGAGACAATGTTAGCGCGACTAAGTATTTGGATGAAAGAAAATGAAATGTTAGCGAGAGTTCACAGTCTAAGTAAACATAGTCTCAGAGTTATTCGTTACACTGGTTGTAACGTGCGACCTGTGCATCACCCGGAAGCGATCGTACGCTAAATAGCATTCGGAATCGTTCGGGTACGAACCTTTTCGAGATAAAAAGTTCAAAAGGTATTTGGTAAGCTGTGTTATGATTGGTCAATCTCAAAGGTTACCTGTTGCGACCTCGCATAAGGTTTTGTAGACTCAGCAGTGGAGTGTAACGAAAAGTACTGAGGCTAAGTTTACTTTAACTGCGAGAGGGCATTAAGTTTTAAAGAAGAAACTATGAGAGTGAGTGAATAAATACTTAAATGTGAGACCATATAGTAGAGAGAATACATATGGTCGCACAACTGAAGTGAGGGAGGGCTTAATGTTCTAAGCGATCGCCTGTCACTCAGATCCGAGTTCGATTCCCCAAATAGTACAATGTGATTTGCCATTTTGTAACGGTTCATCAAAATCGTTCTTACTTTCCCTTTTAACACTGAAGTGATTGACTGGATTCAGAAAAAAAACCCCAAAATAGTGGACTTTGCTTACGAAAGGTTTGGACTGAAACTAGGCAAGGCCCTGAGCTCCTGCTGAGATTGTGGTAGTGTTGCTTAAAGCGACCTCTACTCCCACTTTCAGAGACACAGCTGCATGTGCTGAAGCAATGAGTAATACAACCTCAGCCTCGAACACGACAAACTGGCCATTGTACATCATACGCTCATTTGTTGTTCACAAGTATAAATGAACAGTTTTAGTGTCCAAAGACTCAGCTTCCAATACAAATATACCAATACAGACAGTAGCGGCTCACAACACAAGCGAACACTCGGGTGGCAGGTACAAGACAGTTTATTACCGGAACCGTAGTTACACGCATGCGCGGTCAAACGGAGACAACACGCATAGTTCGCATTCGTATTCACATACACAACAGTGACGTGGAAAGGTCTTGTATATGTAAAGGAATTTGCACGAATTAACCAGTCCTTTAATCAAACACATCAAGATAACACAAACTAATGTATTTTTCTGACAGTTTACGTACCCACCTACATGAACAAGTTAGCTACCAGCACCGGTATATGTGTGCGTGCTTAATTTACGGCCACGCTTGTGTGTTCCTGACATTTTGTATTGTGTATATTAATGTGGCAGGCAACAATACTCGCCTACATCTAAGTGTAGGTAATGGAGAACACTTAGGCAGAACAGGCAGTCATGCATTAGGTATGTTTTATGAGGGCTGAGTGGAGTACCCGTCCTTCCACACTAAGTAGGGGCAAATAATTGATACCATCTTTAAATTTGTGACTGTGTGCATCGTTGTGTGTATGAGTGTCCGTTTATGTTCAGTCATTGGTCTTAGTGAGTGAGTGAGTTTAGTTTTACGCCGCACTCAGCAATATTCCAGCTATATGGCGGTGGTCTGTAAATAATCGAGTCTGGACCAGACAATCCAGTGATCAACAACATTAGCATCGATCTGCGCAATTGGGAACCGATGACATGTGTCAACCAAATCAGCGAGTCTGACCACCCGAACCCGTTAGTCGCCCCTTACGACAAGCATAGTCGCTTTTATTGCAAGCATGGGTTGCTGAAGGCCTATTCTACCCCGAGACCTTCACGGGTCTCATGGCAAGCATGGGTTGCTGAAGGCCTATTCTACCCCGAGACCTTCACGGGTCTCATGGCAAGCATGGGTTGCTGAAGGCCTACTCTACCGCGAGACCTTCACGGGTCTCATGGCAAGCATGGGTTGCTGAAGGTCTATTCTACCTCTAGACCTTCACGGGTCTCATGGCAAGCATGGGTTGCTGAAGGCCTATTCTACCCCGAGACCTTCACGGGTCTCATGGCAAGCATGGGTTGCTGAAGGCCTATTCTACCCCGAGACCTTCACGGGTCTCATGGCAAGCATGGGTTGCTGAAGGCCTATTCTACTCCGAGACCTTCACGGGTCTCATGGCAAGCATGGGTTGCTGAAGGCCTATTCTACCCCGAGACCTTCACGGGTCTCATGGCAAGCATGGGTTGCTGAAGGCCTATTCTACCCCGAGACCTTCACGGGTCTCATGGCAAGCATGGGTTGCTGAAGGCCTATTCTACCTCTAGACCTTCACGGGTCTCATGGCAAGCATGGGTTGCTGAAGGCCTATTCTACCCCGAGACCTTCACGGGTCTCATGGCAAGCATGGGTTGCTGAAGGCCTATTCTACCGCGAGACCTTCACGGGTCTCATGGCAAGCATGGGTTGCTGAAGGCCTATTCTACTCCGAGACCTGTTTAGCTGTCTGATACGGACTTGATGTTATATCAGTCACACTGTACGTTACCAAAATACACTTAAGCACAAAGAACACAAAACAGATGTAACCAGTGAGCCAGGTAAATTATGAGTCATCGTACGACCTCTGTAGAAAGAAACAATCTGTGACACCTTAGTTAACGACATGCTGCCTAAACCTCGACATAAAATATAGAAATAAGATTCGATTAATCTTTAGAATTAAGATTAGTTTGTAAATACCATTTTATCATGAAGCAAGGAATTGGAATTCAGTGTAACAATAGTTGTTTGTAGAGTGAAAAATTCGGATCTGCTGAAATGTAGGCCGTTGTCTGAATTGGTTAACGAGACTCATGTTTCGGTTTGTCAAAATCCTTCTCACTTTCCCTTTCAACGCCAAAGTGGATAAAATGAAACAAATATGCGGACCTCGCTTTCGAAACGTTTGGACTGAAAACTAAGCAAGGCCATGGACTCCTGATTAACTTTACCAGTCCGGACCCTCTTAGCTGCTGTAATCTATTCCAGTCTAAATAAG
The DNA here is from genome assembly GCF_037392515.1 of Haliotis asinina. Lineage (NCBI taxonomy): Eukaryota > Metazoa > Mollusca > Gastropoda > Lepetellida > Haliotidae > Haliotis > Haliotis asinina. The sequence continues at coordinate 47,399,824 of NC_090285.1, forward strand.
GAGACGAAGAGTGTGGATCACCCGGACCCTTTTAGTTCCAGTAATCTATTCCAGTCTAAATAAGGAGACGAAGAGTGTGGATCTCCAGGACCCTCTTAGCTCCAGTAATCTATTCCAGCCTAAATAAGGAGGCGAAGAGGGTGGATCTCCCGGACCCTCTTAGCTGCAATAATCCATTTCAGTCTAAATAAGGAGACGGAGAGGGTGGATTTCCCGGACCCTCTTAGCTCCAGTAATCTATTCCAGTCTAAATAAGGAGACGGAGAGGGTGGATCACCCGGACCCTCTTAGCTGCAATAATCTATTCCAGTCTAAATAAGGAGACGAAGAGTGTGGATCTCCTGGACCCTCATAGTTGCAGTAATCAATTCCAGTCTAAATAAGGAAACGAAGAGTGTGGATCTCCCGGACCCTCTTAGCTCCAATAATCTATTCCAGTCTAAATAAGGAGACGAACAGTGTGGATCTCCCGGACCCTCTTAGCTGCAATAATCTATTTCAGTCTAAATAAGGAGACGAAGAGTGTGGATCACCCGGACCCTCTTAGCTCCAGTAATCTATTCCAGTCTAAATAAGGAGACGGAGAGGGTGGATCTCCAGGACCCTTTTAGCTGCAATAATCTGTTCCAGTCTAAATAAGGAGACGAAGAGTGTGAATCTCCCGGACCCTCTTAGCTGCAATAATCAATTCCAGTCTAAATAAGGAGACGAAGAGTGTGGATCACCCGGACCCTCTTAGCTCCAATAATCTATTCCAGTGTAAATAAGGAGACGAAGAGTGTGGATCTCCCGGACCCTCTTAGCTGCAATAATCTATTCCAGTCTAAATAAGGAGACGAAGAGTGTGGATCACCCGGACCCTCTTAGCTGCAATAATCTATTCCAGTCTAAATAGGGAGACGAAGAGAGTGGATCACCCGGACTCTCTTAGCTACAATAATCTATTCCAGTCTAAATAAGGAGACGAAGAGAGTGGATCACACGGACCCTCTTAGCTACAATAATCTATTCCAGTCGAAATAAGGAGACGAAGAGAGTGGATCACACGGACCCTCTTAGCTACAATAATCTATTCCAGTCTAAATAAGGAGACGAAGAGAGTGGATCACACGGACCCTCTTAGCTACAATAATCTATTCCAGTCGAAATAAGGAGACGAAGAGAGTGGATCACACGGACCCTCTTAGCTGCAATAATCTATTCCAGTCTAAATAAGGAGACGAAGAGAGTGGATCACACGGACCCTCTTAGCTGCAATAATCTATTCCAGTCTAAATAAGGAGACGAAGAGAGTGGATCACACGGACCCTCTTAGCTGCAATAATCTATTCCAGTCGAAATAAGGAGACGAAGAGAGTGGATCACCCGGACCCTCTTAGCTACAATAATCTATTCCAGTCGAAATAAGGAGACGAAGAGAGTGGATCACCCGGACCCTCTTAGCTGCAATAATCTATTCCAGTCTAAATAAGGAGACGAAGAGAGTGGATCACCCGGACCCTCTTAGCTGCAATAATCTATTCCAGTCGAAATAAGGAGACGAAGAGAGTGGATCACCCGGACCCTCTTAGCTGCAATAATCTATTCCAGTCGAAATAAGGAGACGAAGAGAGTGGATCACCCGGACCCTCTTAGCTGCAATAATCTATTCCAGTCTAAATAAGGAGACGAAGAGAGTGGATCACACGGACTCTCTTAGCTGCAATAATCTATTCCAGTCTAAATAAGGAGACGAAGAGAGTGGATCACACGGACTCTCTTAGCTGCAATAATCTATTCCAGTCTAAATAAGGAGACGAAGAGAGTGGATCACCCGGACTCTCTTAGCTACAATAATCTATTCCAGTCTAAATAAGGAGACGAAGAGAGTGGATCACCCGGACTCTCTTAGCTACAATAATCTATTCCAGTCTAAATAAGGAGACGAAGAGAGTGGATCACCCGGACTCTCTTAGCTACAATAATCTATTCCAGTCTAAATAAGGAGACGAAGAGAGTGGATCACCCGGACTCTCTTAGCTACAATAATCTATTCCAGTCTAAATAAGGAGACGAAGAGAGTGGATCACCCGGACTCTCTTAGCTACAATAATCTATTCCAGTCTAAATAAGGAGACGAAGAGAGTGGATCACCCGGACTCTCTTAGCTACAATAATCTATTCCAGTCTAAATAAGGAGACGAAGAGAGTGGATCACCCGGACTCTCTTAGCTACAATAATCTATTCCAGTCTAAATAAGGAGACGAAGAGAGTGGATCACCCGGACTCTCTTAGCTATAATAATCTATTCCAGTCTAAATAAGGAGACGAAGAGAGTGGATCACACGGACCCTCTTAGCTACAATAATCTATTCCAGTCTAAATAAGGAGACGAAGAGAGTGGATCACCCGGACTCTCTTAGCTATAATAATCTATTCCAGTCTAAATAAGGAGACGAAGAGAGTGGATCACACGGACTCTCTTAGCTATAATAATCTATTCCAGTCTAAATAAGGAGACGAAGAGAGTGGATCACCCGGACTCTCTTAGCTACAATAATCTATTCCAGTCTAAATAAGGAGACGAAGAGAGTGGATCACCCGGACTCTCTTAGCTACAATAATCTATTCCAGTCTAAATAAGGAGACGAAGAGAGTGGATCACCCGGACTCTCTTAGCTACAATAATCTATTCCAGTCTAAATAAGGAGACGAAGAGAGTGGATCACCCGGACTCTCTTAGCTACAATAATCTATTCCAGTCTAAATAAGGAGACGAAGAGAGTGGATCACCCGGACTCTCTTAGCTACAATAATCTATTCCAGTCTAAATAAGGAGACGAAGAGAGTGGATCACACGGACCCTCTTAGCTACAGTTATTTATTTTAATCTAAAGAAGAAGAAGATGAAGAAGAAGTATGAAGAGTCAGCAAGATCCGAGCCCTCCTAGCTGTACTAATTAATGTTAATCTAAATCTAAGAATAAGACAGCTGAAAAGAGGCCTTCCGGAAAGGAAAGTACATGTTCTATGAAATAAGACTGGAGTGCTGGGTATCAATTTCAAATACCCCAGAATGCTGATGCTATTTCAAGGAGCGCCGTTGCCTGTACCTACAGCTCCATTCATCAGGTATGGGTTTCACACAGGGTGTTTTGCACAACAGTGCCGCCAGCGATATATCGAGGAAAGTCATTGTGTTTTATGATGTGTTATTGGACGTTTTGTAATACATAAGGCAGGGGAAAATCCAACCAGGGCGTAGTTAAGTTTTCATAAATTTATGTTTTAACTATGATATTTTATAATGGTTAAAACCAACTTAGAGTTTCAAAAATATTATTCGTTTTTCGACTTTGCCACGTTTTTGACGCACAGTGCGATCGGTGTTGAAGGGGGTTTAGGCCCACGCTAACTGGCACTCCATGCCAGTTTGGTTCAGGTATAACCCCTCTTTTATATTTGTAAACTCACATATTCCTTTAAATAATTTTGTACATGGATTGGTCAACAAGTGTATTCCCACCGGAGGATCTCACCCATACATCCAGTTATCCATCCTGACGTTTCTCTAATATTAATGTACATGTATGTGTTGTGTCTTAATGGTTTTCAAAGCGATTTGTCGGATCCAAAACGTTGAAAGCAATTGCCTAACGGAAGAACTTCGATGTTAAGGGTTACAGTAATCAACTTTATCTTCGTCTTAATGTTCTGATGTGAATCAATCAAGTTGTTAATAACGACAATAAAGACACTTAGATACTGACAGGCACATTGAAAGTAGGTACCAATTAATTGCAACTTCTGTCCCTGTGAGGAGCAGCATGGTAGCCGAATGGTTGAAGCCTCCGTTCGTCACGCTGAAGACCCTGGTTCGATTCCCAGTTGTGTACAACGTGTGAAGCCCATTTCTGGTGTCCCCTGTCGTGATATTGCTCGAAAGTTGCTAAACCCAGCGTAAAGCCATATTGATTCACTAACAAACTCACTCACTGACTCTTTCCCTGTGAGTGTCCATCTGTATTTATAGCCGAAATGAGCAAATCATAGTGCTGACGTATATATCAAAATATATTAAATATTCGCATGTGTGATTCGAAATCGTAAGTGTTGTTGGGTTGGGCCGTCAGATTATCTTTAGTTTTCAATCGCCGTTTACCTGAATAAAGCCTTTAAAGAACTGGCAATTACTTGGATACAGATAAGTATACAGGTGTGAAAAGCTTGTGCACTGATACCGGTGAGCTTTCTAGTCCAGGTGAGATACTGTGTATGTACTGATGTGAGTACATTGACCCGGCCTGCTTAAACCCCCAAGGACCGAACTGCCACAACGATGACGTTGCGTAGTGATTCTTGACTATCGTAACTCTAAGCGTGATCGAGTGTCGTGCTGGTAAGCCAATGCTACAGTAGAATGATGAGAATAGCCACTGAACGAACAGGCACAGTGCGGCCATATCCAAACATGGAAACGAAACTATTCACCTTTAATGTTTGCCGAAAACGACTTTTAAAAATGAAACAGATATGGTATAGTGATACATTTCATATAGGTAACGTAGTTCCGTTTTTGACGTTACGCTTGAAATGTTTCGAAAAATGTACCCCTTTTTCATTTTTAATTCTTGTTAAAAAATAAAATTCATTTTTCTATCCAGTCCAATTTTGTGTATGCAATACCATTTGGTGCCAGACTGTCAATAGACGTGGAAGTTGAGGAGAGGGGTGGGGTGGGGGAAGACTAAGTGCAAGGGAGGAATAGAGTAAAACAGTCAGCATTTAATTTAAATTTATGTGATAAACACGGGATATATCACGTAAAAATTAGTATAGTAACAGGTGGAATATTTACGAATATGAAATACGACATATATTGCCTATGTTTTATCGTATAAGTAACACAATTTAGTAATTTCAGCGTATGGACGGAGAGCGGAAAGGTTCGACCCCGTCTTATCAAAACGCATCAAAAAGTGGTGATACCCTTGACAGGTGCTCAGTAGACCGGAGTGGAACAAGGAGTGGTCGGGTTGGAATCTGAGTGGGGTTCCATGCCAAACAGCCGCATAGTATCTCAGGTGGCAGGTCTGTAACACTGGGATAAGCCTGGACTTGTGCAAGACGCCACACCCACATGTGCACGCACGTGGCCGTGTATGTGCAATAATCCTGCACGCGACGTTAATCTCCATTTCATTTCACCTGTCAGGTTCCTAAGTAATGCTTCAGTACTGCTTATCACAGACTTGGGGATTTCTATGATATCTCAAGTGAACACAGGAATCTAGTTTGGACTAGAAATACTCTGTCTCCCTTCACGACGGGCACTTTCTTTACGCAAACAGGTGTAATGATAAGCCAGACGTGTACCAACCAGATATAGCATCTTATCGTGTCGATACTCATGCTATCTACCACTGGATTGTCTAATCCAGACCGCCGGAAATAATTTATGGAATATTGGTGATTGCGGCTTTAAACAACAAACAAACTTAGTGGACGAGTTTCATTTTTAATTAGTATACTAAGCATTCATTTTAACCACCTGATATCCATTCGTGGGACTCTGACCGTGGCATGCCTTATTAATTGGATTTCACTGACTGACCTTCACCGTTTCAATTTGTAAGGTTAACGAAGTAATCTATGAATATTTTCAGTACAATCAAACAGTAAATATCCAGCAATGGGGGGTTGATTATTTTTATTGATGGTGTTGATTAACTGTGCATGTTCAGCGAGTGAGGATACTGAGTGAGTTAGTTCAGTAAGTGAGGGTGTTGACTTAGAAAGATGTCGACTGATTAAGGCTGTTACTTGAAGACGTTAGTGAGGTTGTCGAGTAAGTGAGGTTGTTGAGTGAGTGAGAGTGTTGACTAAGAAACTGTGTCGACTGAGTAAGGGTGTTCATTGAGGGTGTTTACTGAGTGGGGTTGTTGAGTGAGTGAAGGTGTTGACTAAGTGAGGTTGTTGAGTGAGTTAAGGTGTTCACTGAGGCGTTGAACTGGTTCTCGGCATGAAGACACCAGTATCAAAAACTCTGAAAACTCACCCGAAATCCTTCCGAAGATGAGGACTCTTCCTCGTCCTCCATGTCCAATCTCGTGTACCTGTGTCTAGTCCGTGCCTCATTGACCAGGATGAGACAAACTATTCCGAAAAGCACACATTTATAATAGTTTGTCATTGTTTCACGAAAAACAATCGCATGCACTATATCTGGTCGTCGATCACGTCAGAGGTGCATAACTTATTCCAACGAAATTCAACATCATGGCAGGAGTTTGTGGAGGAGAGTCACGTCCACGATCCTGGACACACTGAAACTTCGGCATATATGCTGACGTTTGTATAGGTGTTGGTTAGGATAGCGAACAGTTAACGCCAGGGACTTTCTACGGTTGTTTAGTAATTTATCACTACCGGGCAGACTTCAACAGGCTGTACCATACAAAGCGCTAGCGTTAACCCCTCCTAGATCCAGTCTGATAACTAAGCTCTTTCTTTGCAACTGAAACCTTATCGCTGCTTAACAAAACATAGAGAATTAATCACGACAAGTGAATTAAATGCGAGTAATTCACATATGGAAACGGATCACATGCTACTTACATGGTTTCTGTGTATTGCTCAATGTTTATGGTCGGTCTCTACGTCTGTTTTTTTGTTTTTGTTTTTGTTTTTGTTTTTAATTTTGTATATATGATATATTTTTTAATGACTAGCTTATGGCAACATATACGAGAAAAGTAATTTAGATATATAACTTGATATTGATTTTGTGTCTCAGTTTGAAGTCTTGAATATATTTATTATGATCTGACTTTTCATGGATTCGTTGAGTTAATATTTCATATCGAAACATTTATCATAACAGTACAATATATTGACAGCTATCAGCATGCCGCGAAAATTCTGGTTAATGAAATAGTTGTATGTGCAATTTATCTGAAAACAAAATGATTTTAGAATTTACGGACATTTCATTACGAGGTTGTGTTGTTTGGAGCAGCCGTAGTACCTGTCCGGCAATACGCTTCATTATTGGCGTGGACGAATGAATATCCGGGGTAGAATAGGCCTTCAGCAACCCATGCTTGCAATAAGAGGCGACTGTGCTTGTAAGAGGCGGCTAACGGGATCGGGTGGTCAGACTCGTTGACTTGGTTGACACATGTCATAGGTTCCCATTTGCGCAGATCGATGCTCATGTTGTTGATCACTGGATTGTTTTGTCCAGACTCGATTATTTACAGACCGCCGCTATATAAGCTGGAATATTGCTGGGTGCAGCGTGAAACAAAATTCACTAACGCACTCATTATGTGTAATTATACGCTGCCCACCCCTAAAACAGTAAATAATTGAGACAATAACGCATTTCAGAGACGTATGAGTGAGTGATTATGACTTTTCTCCACTTTAGCAATAATCCAGCCATGTTCCAGAACCGGAGCACCTGAAATGAGTGCACGTATGTGGGGAATCGAACTGGTATTTCGACTTGACAATCGAAAGCCTTGACCACTGGACTTCCCAACCGCCCCTTATAAATGTGTCAACTGAGAACTCTTTGTACTGATCCGAAGTATAATTCGTATTTCGAGGATGTTTATGTTTTTCATTTTTTACCTACCGCAGGTAGTTTTTTTGATATGTAAAGAAGATAAATGATCTTAGTAAATAAATCGTTAGAATGAGTCACGCCTAATACATGCCGTCTTAAATTATTTCCAAGAAGTACTGATAAGATTCGCAGTCGAAGCACTTAATAAATCCTAACGAGAAAATCTGTTTCAAGATGAAATGATATAATTAAATAATATCCCAATTTTCATGTCGTCGTGGTAATATTATTTGTATTAATCCTAATATTTGGGGACACGTGGAAGTATTTCGGTAAGTTTATATATGCATTGTTAGGGCCACGAACGTACTACGTATCGCTGTTATCAACTCGCAACACTGCATGTTGAATATGCTAGCAACCGTGTATGATGCAGTCGCTGCACAGAGTTCGGTTTTAACGGAGTTATTTATTCACCGTGGGAGAGGGCTATAAACCGTTTGTGATGTTCTTTTTGTATTTTCGGATTATCGGTAGCTTTGACAGGTAACTCCGGAAGTAAAATGTGCATAGTCTATAGGGAAGTTGCCACACAACCCGCAGTCTCGCAACTAACGATGAGAGTGAGTGAGTGAATTTGGTTTATCTCTGTATTTAACAGTATTATCTCACGGGGTGTCAGTTTAAATCGGATGGAAAGCTCAAGTGATGTGGGTCTTAAACTGTTACTCACAGCTAGGAATAGTGCTGACGAAGTGGGGCCAGATAATCAGTACAAATTTGGCATTCAATCCCTCGATCAGAGGATTGTGGCAACACTAAGGACTGTGCATAGAACTGCACGGAGTGAGTTCAGTTTTACGCCGCTTTTAGCCATATTCCAGCAGTGTCACGACAGGGGACACCAGAAATGGGCTTCACACGGTGTACCCATCTGGGGAATGGAACCCGGATCATCAGCGTGACGAGCGAACGCTTTAACCACAAGGCTACCCCATCGCCCGCCAAAACTGAAACAATGCATGTTTGCTCGTGTTGGATGGCGATGTTCTCATTCTTTATACGGGTGTCAGAGTGGTGTTTGGGAACCAAGGTTTGCAGTATCGCAAAGACAGTTTTCTGGCTAATACCGTATGACGTTTAACGTTTTTGATCAAATGCTATTTTAAACCGTACAGTTTCTTTGATACATTGACATTAGCTACATATACTTTCACTACACTGCATAATTTGCTACTATGACTACAGTTACTATTTATCGTAAGGCACTACATTTCTTACACATAGTCATGTCACCCGAACTACAAGCTCGACCCCTGAAGTGACCTGCCTCTTCCACCCAGTGTCACTGGCCAATAGGGTTTAGTTCCTGCTCCTATTGTTCGAAAGTTTACGATAACCGATGCCAATCTTGAAACCATGGGTAATTAACCCGCTACGTAACTTGCCCTACTAAACAGTACGGCGAAATAACACGCCTACAGCGATTGTAATGCTGATGCCAACACAGGCATAAGGCCTCCGCCTAGTTACGCGTCGATCGTATCAGTAGATGATTGATTTATCGCTGATCGAAATGAACGGAGGGTTTCAATAGCCGTATCGATAATGTTCTCTACTGATTGAACTGGGAGCTCAGGGCGTTAACTAAAGCATTGCTGACAGGTGTAAAGTGTATTGGCGTAGGACCAGTGCAACTCGGTAACTTCACTACTACTACTACTACGACGACGACGACGACTACTACTACTACTACTACTACTACCACTACTAATACTACTAATACTACTACGTACGACCTGTGTAAAATCCTGGCTAGAACTGGTCTTCAGCAACCCATGCGTGTCGTAAGAGACGACAAACGGGTGGTCAGGCTCGCTGACTTTGTTGACACATGTTATCGTATCCCAGTTGCATATGTCGATATTCATGTTGTAGGACCCAGGATTGTCCGGTCCAGATCCGATTATTTACAGACCGCTGCCATGTAGCTGAAATATAGCTAAGTGGGTGTAAAACTAAACTCACTCACTCATTCACACCCTTTTGGTCCGTAGATCCCTGAAGATGCGGGTAAGAACTGGTCTGCAGTAACCCATACTCGCTGTAAGAGGCGACTAACAATCGGGCTGCTAGACTCGCTGACGTTGTTGACACATGTCATCGTATCCCTTTTGTGAAGATCAATACTGACTGTCGATCACTGGATTGTCTGGTCTTGACCTATTTTATTAACCGACGTTTATTTACAGATATTTGCAAAAATAAAATATGTCTTTTCATGTGTGGACACTAGTTCGACTCGAACACTTGATATTCAAACTCCGATCCAATTAAAAGATGTAAGCAAACGATTTTTGAATTGTCTTGACATGTGAATATTTTAAAGCCAACCCTTGACCAAGTGGATGAGAACAATGAAAACTCCAAGTGTTGTTTTTCGTGTTATCTCAGCCGTGCAATAACTGTCCATATACACAAAGGGCTAATCCACTTGTCAGAACCCCTGCACTTCAGTTGAGCCCAAGAACGCGTGACACTTTTTCTTCAACAAGGAATGGACATGTGGAAAAACAGCAACATTTGATTGCAATGATGTGACCTACGACCTTCGAAACGCGCGTTCTACCATGAGGGTGCTTGACTCAAGCATTGTACAAATTCTTTACTGATTATCTGAAGTGTTTAGGGGAGGCAAGGGGTGATTGCCCAGTGGTTCGCTCGTCAAGGGGTTGTCAGACTCGCTGACGTAGTTGACACGTCATCCTATCCCAATTACGTAGATCGATGCTCATGATGTCGGTCACTGGATTGTCTGGTCCAGACTTGATTATTTATAGACCACGGCCATATGGTTTGTATTGCCATGAGTGCGACATTTTATACAACATGCAAGATGTCACCAGCTTAATTCTGTTCCCGAGGACGTAGAGCTTGATCTCTCTTTGAGAACGAATCCTAATGCAAAACCGTGTCGAGCGCACATAAAATACGCAATGCACCGTGACTGTTGTGTGTGACCAGTCAATGCGCTGGGCCCCGTTTCACAAAGCTACCGTAAGTCTAAGATCTCGTAATCTTTCTCGTGGCACCCGTAGCTCCTGTGTTAGAGTATGAGAGGTACAACGGCTACGAGAATATCTAAGAGATCTTAGTTTTGTAAAATGGGGCCCAGAGAATTTTCATGAAACGAGAATGTGTTTTAATAATTGTATCATGATACGTTTTTAAATATGGTCATCCAGTGTACTCTTCAGTTTTTCAGGGATTTTACAAAATGCGAACACAAAATCCAGGTATTCGTTGGGTAGACGTCAGGTGTGTCAACTATTCTGTCCAAAATCGAGTCTTGACTAGACGGTCCAGATTGACAGGGATTAAGGTCCATTAGGTCGCCGCTTCCAACATGGGTGGGGGATCATTGAAGAAAATGCACATCATGCTGAGGGTTTGAATAACCAGTTCCCGTTAACATGTCGAAAGCGTATGTACAATAAGACGTAGTTAACGCTATGTGATTATGTATGTTTGTTTTTAACGCTTATGTTTAGCAACATTTCAGTCATTAAAGTTCTGGGCATCAAATCTGTTGTAATAAAACCACCTTATGCCAACTTACGCCCCTTATAAAGACCCGGGCATAATACTTAATCTAGTTGTACTGTCTTTGTGTCCTAGGTTCTAGCATACACATAACACACCACCACCTTGCGCTTTTGAAATAATGTTGTTTCATTCAAAAGCTACGCAGTACTCTTGTTTAGATGCACGGTAAGTGATAAATGGGCTGTGTATACTTCTGCATGGCAGAGCATGTAATAAAATGTCTGATGTGCAATGACAAAGCGAAACAAACAGATTCTTTATGACTGAACTGAATGTAAGTGGGTTAAGTGTCAGCAGGTTAACACTTTATACCTCACACTATATTCAATGCCATAATCAGAGGATTTTAGTGAGTTAGTTTAGTTTACGCCGTTTTTCATATTCCAGCAATTTCACGGCGAGGGACTACAGAAATAGGCTTTACGCATTGTGTCCATGTGGGGAATCGAAACTGGATCTTCAGCGTGACGTGCCATCACCTCAACCACTAGGCTACCCCACTCTCCACAATGGATGTAACGAATTTAGAATGATAGAACAATGGAAAAAGTACAAGTGTCAATGTTTTATTTTAAACCTGTTGTGAATCTTTCAAACATATGACTAATATGACCGTTAGCACCCATACAGTTCCACGCGCAAGCCCGGGTGTGTCCCCACCCCTTTGTGCCACGTGAGGGGGAGGAAGCGGACAAACCGGGCCCGGATTGGGGGATCGAACGGCTTCAGTTGGGGAATCAAGTAGGAAGCACTGCCGTAAAATATCTGAAGATGAAGAAAATGTGTATTAATAAATGATGAAGCAAACAAAGGTATATTTTATATTCAAGTTAATATTACAGTATTTATCATAAATGATACAGATGGTGAAATGACCTCGGCCGAAATGAACTCAGGCCCACATCCGTTACCTACATGACGAGTGAGTAACGAGTTGTGATATTCCATGTTATGAGTGAGTGAGTTTATTTCTACGCCGCTTTATCAATATTCCAGCAATACCTATGACAGATTGACTGAAATACCAGCACTTGGTTTAACATACTGCAGCCATGTGGGAAATAATCGAACCCGGGGTTCGGCATAACGAGCGAACGCTTTACCCTCATACCTACCCCACCGCACCTTTCACGTTACGAGGTGATGATTGTATAGCTGACTTAAAAGAATACATTACCTTCCTGTAGATAATAGGAATTAGTTACCTATGACGCAAGATTAAGTCATTAATACCTCTAGATTGTGCTATGAGAAATGGTAGTGAGGTAAAGCCGAGTCGATTAGATTATCCACAGGAGACTGATTGTTTATGAATTAAGACTCGTAATCAGTATATACGTGTATTTTAGAATTCACTTAGTCAGTGAAGAGTGGGATATTTTTGTTTTGGGACGTTTTTACTGTTTTAAACCCTAGTTAACGACAACACGATTATGATTGCTACGTCAGAACTGAGACAAACCAGTGCATGTCAAATAGAGAAACGCTTCGTTACTGCCGGGTACCCATTTAAGACGTCACTATTATGTGAACAGAGGATCGGATCCCGGTACACTTCGCAGAAGAGGCAAATAAAGTGAATGTCCGTGTCCCTTTTTTTCATCCTCATGAAACACATACTCACACACTCGGTCATGTCATAGTCATGTCATAGATGCTCACCTCAGTCTTCTTAGTGGTAGCATCGAGAACGTCCGTGAAGACGTTACCGTCGGTGCTATATTGGACGGTGAACTCGCTTGTGTAGAAGTTTGTGCTGACGCCCTGCACAGCAAACCGGTTCAGTTTCATCTCTGTGTTCAGATCAACCTGCCGGACACAGGTAGAATGATCGATAAATCAAATGCAAATCAAGAGAGAGATCCTTCGGAAACAGTTCCGGGCACAATTCAAGAGATCGATACCAAAACACAAACTGAGTTATTGATACACCTGCAAAAAATCAAAGATCGATGTACCAGACAATAAAAGAATCGATCTGCCGGACACTACCGCGATATCGACACAGATCCAACTCTGATGGGTCGGCCTATCGGAAACCAGATATCTATTTGTAAATGCTACCATTCCTTGTCAGTCTTCGTGTGGTATTCTGGTCACAATAGGCCCCGGGTACGTGCGACATGGCTGATTATGTGCACTCAACAACGAGTACACATGTACCATACCTGTACTCGGGGTTTTCACCAAGTTATATACTCTTTTTTAAAAAGTAGGGGAAATTCATGTTTAATGTACGATGAACAAGTGATGGTAGACATATAGGAGTCAATCAATGCTCATATGATAATTGTAGTGTATTGGTGATAATAAGTTGTGCAACTAGTATGATTAGCATCTGTGACCGGAAGCGGCATGGCCTGTGCGGGGAGTAACGAATAAAGAAAGGGACAGCCAAGACATGTCTCTCGTCTGTGCATGTGATGAACTCTACTCTGGCAAACACCACAATAAAAAATAATATCTTGAGAGTGCATCACCACATGCACTTCCATCTGACCAAAGCTGTAATGTGTGACTCCACCACAAAGGGTCAGACATTATTTCAGACCCCAAGGCACACAGCGAATGAGTCTCCCAATGACCAATTGGGTGAGTATGTTCCATTCTTCTTGAAGCGCACACCAAGTTCCTCCAGTGTAGTGTTTAGGCATGGTGATAAAGGGAAATTTGTCGTTCATTAGAATTCTTCCTTTGAAAAATTAACGTTTATGCATCCTATCCCTAATTGAAAGTTCACGTTCAAGTACTTTTTGGACGAGCCATACGTCCAAGACCAGCGTTACTCCAGGTCTTTCTCCGAAATTAAACAGACATGCCATTATGTAGTGGGAATAATGTTCAAAACTTAATTACTAATATAATATATATAAAATTTACATATATTAACATTAGAGAGTGAGCTTTAGTCATCATCCAAGACAGATTCATAAAGCTGACAAATACATACCGATTTCACTGAGATTACGTTGAACCCTCCCGTCATTCCCACCCTCTCGCCCCGTTACAAGGGTGTAAGGGTGGACCCCAGAATTACCTGCAGCCAGGATCCAAGTCCTTGCCCCACCCACCCCACACCAAGAGGTGCGTCTAGACGTCCGTCAGATGCCTTGGAGCCGTTAAAGCTGTAGTGTGCCGTGATCTGGGCGTCGGGGACCACCTTGTTCTTCATGCCAACGCCGAGGGGATTCAAGGAACATACTGCAACAAGACCAGATCTAGACTCGTAGACGTTCCGGTAGCCAGTATAAATTTGAAAAATATATTCTAAAAACCTTTTGTATTAATGTTCCCTGTTGCACGTCGCGGATACACGACTGCATAAAAGAAGTAACCACAACATGGCTTTAAATATCAATTCATCTTACTTGGTGTGTATTTCTGCAAGATTTGGTAACTGTCAGGAGTCTAATGAACCGGACCGGTGTATATATCTTATCACATTTATCCACAACCGCTTGGCCTGTAGACCTCAGAAGGACTGGGCCAGAATTGGCCTTCCTCAACCCATGCTTGCCGTAAGCTCCGACTAACGGAATCAGGTGGTCAGGCTCGCTGGCTTGTTTCACACATGTCATCGTATTCCAATTACACAGATTCATACTTATGTTATTGATCACTGGATTGTCTGGTACAGATTCGATTGTTTACATATCGTTGGGATGTAGGTGGAATATTGTTATGTGAGGCGTGAAAAATATCCAAACCAAACGTAATGATCTGTACACCGAAGCTCACAAATGGACAGTCAAGGTAAAGAGTTCCACCTACAGACATCACAGGTGGTACCCCCATACAGGGGCATGCAGTCGCAGCGGAAGCCCCCCGGGACGTCCACGCATGTCCCCCCGTGAAGACAGGGCCCTGAGGAACACAGCTCTCGCTCTACAAGAGAACTTGTAAAATATTTTCTGCATTTTCAAATAAGTCAAAGGCTAGTCCATATATATAATTATAACGTTAAGACAAACTGAATGTTACTAAACATATTAAAGAAATGAATCCTGAAGGCAATCATGAAACAATGGGTGCTAACAGTATGGGATTCAGTTGAGGACATAGTATCATACATAGTAATATTGCTTGATCATCATGCAAATGTCTTACAATGCGATAGGTTTGGTTACCCTTAATCTATCCGTGACGATACCCGTTAGAATTGGTCTACAGAACCCATGCTTGTGATAAGAAGGGACTAATGGACGGCAAGAGTTGCTGACTTGGTTGATACATGTCATCAGCCAGTTGTGCTGATCGATGCTGTTGATCACCCGATTGTCTGGTCCAGACCCGATTATTTACCGCCCGCTTTAATATAGCTGGAATATTGCTCAGAGCGCCGAAAAACAGCAACCAAAATTACCCGAGAGTCAATACAATAGTAACAAACGAATACACACGATTTTAAGGACGCATGCACAGATATGTATGTATACGTCATCATGTTTTTTCAAAAACTCTATTGGGTGAAAGATAATGGATAATGTATGCGTGCGTGCGTGCGTTCATGCGTGTATGCGTGTATGCATGTATGCGTGTATGCATGTATGCATGTATGTATGTCTCCAGCAGTGAACGATGGATTCAGCCATGACGTACATCGATCACGTACCTCTGATGTCAATGGAGAAGGTGCCGTCGGCGTACTTGCCGTCTTTGTCAGTGATACGGATGCTGAAGCTGTAGGTAGCGTCATAGTTGGGCGCCATGCCGCTGATGACGCCAGTTTTGTTGTTGAGACTGATGCCAGGTGGGAATCGACCAGATATCAAGGCAAACTGTAACTCTCCACCCTCGGGATCCTTGGTTGTATAAATCCGTACACGGTCAAGCGACTACAGATTCATCCCGTTAAAACAGATCTCCCGCCTTCCATACACAGTCAAACGTCTCAAGTCACACCCGTTAAGGACCTCCCGCCATCCATTCACTTACTTATGTAACACATACACTAAGTAACATTAAGACTTGATTTTAAATATCACACTACAAAGAACCAAGTGAACATATACTCAATTCAGATGCTAATGTGATCTGTTCTTTCTCGAAATATGTACTTAGATGTACTATTCAACCTGTTTTTTCAGTTTTTTTCAGTTTTAATGGTTTTTTATTCACCAAATTCTCTTTTTTGTCATTTCAAAATTAAAAACGTGGGTGAAATGTATTGTGATATCTAAATATCCTTATCCAAAAGATGAATGGTACAGCATTTCCAGCACTTGTTATATTTTTTAATTAAACAAATAATGATTAGAATAATGTCATGATCACCGATATCTGGTAAACCGGAACACAGGATATGATAATATGGCTTGAAATTTTGTACGTAACTAGAATACAGCGTCATACTAACCATATTCGGGAGTTATACAAAGAAACATACCCAGGAGTTATTCAAACAAACATACCTGGGCGTCACACAAACATACCTGGGGGTTATACAAATGAACATACTAAGTATATTCGGAAGTTATACAAATATACTAAACATATTTGGGAGCTATACAAACATACTAACCATATTCGGGAGTTATACAACCAAACATAAACAGGAGTTTATACCTGGGAGTTATACAAGCAAACATATAAAACATACCTACGTTCGAGGTATACGAAACGACAGACATGGCTAATGCAAAATAAAAAAAACATACTTGGGCGTCACACGGACACACGTAAGCGTTGCACAAACATAATTTGGCGCATACAAACAAACATATCTGGGAGTTATACAAATAAACATATCTGGGAGTTATACAAACAAACATACCTTGGCGCTGATAGCGACGGACAGGTTTTTCCCTGCATCGAACGTGCCCAGAGAGTCATGTACAGTTTGTTTGGTCCAGACAGGTGGAAGGCTGTTCACCATCTGCATCATAAACACTAATACATCCAATATATTCTATATTCAAGGCCCTAGCTTCATATTGTCTAATTGTAAACGTCCATGCATAATATTTTCATGGCTATTTTTCCAATAACGTCCAATATTTCATCTCTGTTTTTGCGTGCGAGTGTGCGCGTGCGTGTGTGTCTGTGTGTGAAAAGAAACAGGGGTAATAACAAGTGTGTTGTAGTGGTTAGTATGCTGGCCTCTCACGCCAAAGGCCCGGGAGACACAATAATGTTGTGATCTGAGTTTCACGCTGTGTTGTGTCCCTGGTCAAGACTCTTCTTCCACATTGCACTCAGTCCAGCCAGCTGTTTAAAACGGGTACCCGAAGAGCGAAAGTACAGACCAATATGGTCACGCTTAGCTCTAAGTAGCAGTTTTGGAAGTACAATTCCGTCAAGGTCATAACACCAGAGAGCAGAATCGCGTTGGATTCTAGGCGCAAATATTAGCATTATCATTAGTTGTTGATCAGCTTTTAAATCGATTCAGCAATCAGTTGGACACATGGAGGTTCGACACGAGGGTATTTGACCGCATCTGCCTAAAAACCTCATACCATTCAGGAATATTCCATTTTTGCGAGCATACCACTAGCAAATACCAATGCACTTGAGAAGCAAGTAAGTTATATCAGATGAAACATTTTTAAAGGAATGAAATATATTGTCACATTTTCCATTAATTTCTCTTCATCATCTCTTTCCACCTAGGGTTTATAATTTGCGTTTAATCAGTCGTGTAAATCCAGTATTCCCTATTGTTCTTAATGGTATATGTAACCATGTTACTGACAGCGATTACACCCTCTATGTCGTAGCCGTTGATGTATAAAGATCCATTCTTTCCAGGGTACAGCAGTATATCACCTCCAACACCTCCCTGAAAACGAAAACCACAAATAAAGGCAATGAGAACAATTATCAAGCTGGTTGTGGTCACTAAAACGCACTATTTGGATCAGGTATCCTGTGATTAGACATTTGTAATGCCACTGTAATGCAAAAAAGAAAACTTTGGAGGGCAGTTCCGTTATCATTATATACTCTCCAAAAAAGAAAACGCATAGACGAGAGATCTGTTGCGAGAATGTCGTATTTTCAAACATGTATAACGCGTCCACAAACAGACTTTAGTGCATACAATTTTACACTGGGCTAGAAGAAGGTAATGTCTACACATCCAAGTGGATACTTTTAGATAACGGAGATGTTGGTGACGACGTAGCACGACGCCGACGTCGGGTTTCTTTGATTTCAGACCAATCCGTTTCATCTTGTTCCGTTCAGTTTGACCGGACATCCTCCTAAGTCGAGGCACCCTGGCTGCCGTGTCTCACATGAGGCAGTGCGATCACGCAAATACAGTACCCGGATGTACCGATCTTCGGCTGCAGTGCCCGTACAGGGAGTTATTTGTTATACCTGTTTGGTTGCAACGAGCTGTAAGCCATAATGATATCTTGCTCAGACTAACATTCAGAGGCCTGGCAACAAGAGATTGGTAATCTCCAGTATGCATTCTTTCAATGGGGATGTTCCGTGTCGGAGGGACTAGACGTGACGTTGTGATGTGATCTTGAAACTAGTTAAAAACGAAAGCCAATTTCTGAAAGTATTCTGGATTTTTATTGCCAGACAGTGGATGCTCCTTTGCTGTACAATTTAATTTGAAAGGAAATTTCTGTTGCGTTGTGGAGATACCTTTCTAATCCTGGTAAGAAATCTCGTCAAAATCAACATTTCCAGGTAAAATCGATTTTCCACTTCCACTGTAAAATCATGTTATCAACACTATAGGTACATATTTTGACAATTGTTTGAACACAATAGGTAATTAATATATTTTTTAAAAATACAAGTCGCCTATGCGTTTCTTTTCTTTTTTTGTTTTTTGATAATACTTATTATACTATTCAGGCGTTCATAAGGGATATTTATTTTAGAGATAGGACGTTGTTTTAGCGACTGTTTTTCAGACTCTCATTCGCGCGACAGTGAGTGAGTGAGTTTTACGCCGCACTCAACAATATTCCAGCTATATGGCGGCGGTCTGTAAATAATCGAGTCTGGACCAGACAATCCAGTGACCAACAACATGAGCATCGATCTGCCCAATTGGGAACCGATGACATGTGTCAACCAAGTCAGAGAGTCTGACCACCCGATCCCGTGTGTCGCCTCTTACGACAAGCATAGTCGCCTTTTATGGCAAGCGTTGGTTTCTGAAGACCTATTCTACCCCGGGACCAACCAATGTTTCACATAACCAGTCTGTCCAAATTAAAGATTTTTGTATTTCTGGTGAACCGCTATATTGCTGTAATATTGCTAAAGGCGGCGTAAAACTAAACTCACTAGCTCACTCACTCAAAATTTTCGTGAACGTATGTATTAAAATGATTGTGAACATATTACCTGAACTACAACGCTTCCGTTTGGCTCGGCCGTCACGTTTACATTTGGGTAGTTTACCTCTAAGAAACTGAAACATATACACACATTTTACAATTGGCATTAAAATTTAAATTCAGATCACGTTTCATCACGTCTAATAACCTCACCTTCCATAAAGTCTCACGACTGAAAGAGCCAAGGTCAACAAAACTAACAACTTCCCCTCCATTTCAGATGTTGTTTTCAAATCTCACATGGCGAAGAATCTTTGCGAACTATTTCTTCAAGCGGACCCCGTTCTGTGGCCATTCACCGCTATTTTTTTAACTGCGGAGGAATACACACAGTCTCATGTCTTCCATCAGTGAAGTAACCGTTACATGAGCACTTCAGATGACCTTTGGTTTCACGAAAAGATAACGGCATGAGTTGGATTGCATGTTTAACCAATTGCGTGCATGTTCACATGTGACGTAATCAGTGTACGATCCTCCGTCGGAAGAAGTAAACGTTTTCCAAGAAAACTTCAAACGTTAGTTCCGAGATCGTGTCGTCATTTATAACGTCCTTGTTTTCCTCGTTCTGATAACGATATTCCAAATTAAAACGCCCTCTATTAGTCCTTCCAGCTTTCCACTTATATTTTATTTTTTATCATTATTTGTTTTCATTATGCCTTCTTTCTTTCTTTATTTTTTTTATGAGGTGGATATATATTGTTAAGTTGTAACAGCTTTAAAATTTGTGAAATCGAATTGTGTAGAGGGCTGCATAATTATCATACATATTTTCAATCATTCTCAACAACTATTTTAGTTACTTAAATATGAAAAAATGTCATTCATGGGAATAAGGTTCTCGTGATGAGCACGTTTAATGTTTTTGTGATGAAGATGATTTAACGAGCGCTTCGGATTGCACCAGTATCGCATTCGGAATAGTTCGTAAAATCCCCGAGATTAGACCAGACAACCCAGTGATCAGTACGATGGGATACGATGACATGTGTTAACCATGTCAGCGAGCTTGACCACCCGATCCCATTAGTCGCCTTTTACGTCAAGCATTGGTAACTGAAGATCATTTCCAACCCGGGTCATAGAATTAAAGTGAAAATACAAATACAATGATGATCACAGTGACCTTGCTCTATGAAACCGACATTAGTCCGGACTAATACAAGCAATAAGTACGTAAGTAAATTAATGTTAAATACGACGATGAGTCTCATTTCGCTTAACCTCACCTCACCTCGCCTCGCCTCAAACTTAATGAATATTCAATATCTTTTGTCTAGATGCAAAAGTGCATATTAAATCAGCAATTTATCCCAAATACAGGACCTGATCTTCTCCAGTCTATCATGTGTATATAGTATATAATGGTTATGAGAGCTATGTATTCTAATCTCCGAGTGTAAGGTCATCTATCTGTCTATGTAAGTGAGATCTACCTACCGAGTGCGTTATCCTCCTGTAGGGACATACCTGTGTCGGAGGGAAAGGCGACAACCTCCACGAACGCTGCATGTGATGTCTCACCTGTATTAGTTCTGCTTCATACAAGGCTGCCAATATGGCACCCGTCTTCCTGTTAGTTGTTCTTTTACAGATAGGATGTGTTCAAAGTCAGGTAGATGGCGGGTAAGTGTGATATATTTTTACTTTAAGAACATTTATAAAAACGTTTGATTTGAAGCAAAATATAGTTTCACAAGAGATTATGCTATTCTGGGATTGATATGATTATCTGTACGATCATGTTTTGCGTTAAAATGTTTACTAATCTTAATTCGTATTTTTGTTATTTTGTTTCTATAAAGATGTAGTTTTAACACTTTTCTCCTTTCAGCATCTTGGAAATCCATTACCCAGACATCGTGCTTGAGACGGACGGAGATGGCAACATCACATTTGGGGTGAGTGAGTGAGTGAGTGGGTGAGTGTGGTTTTACTTCGCTTTTAGCATTATCACAACAATAACTCTGCGGGGGACACCAGAAATGGGCTTCGCACATTGTAACCATTTGAGGAATCGAACCCGGGTCTTCGGTTTGACTAGCGGACGCTTTAGCCATTAGGCTAGCCGCTGCCCCGTTTATAGCGTAACCGTAGTTTGTTATCCTACTGTCCACTAAAGTATACAGCAAGTGGCGGGACTAAATGAACAATTCGTTATATCCGTCAGTTCGTGTTATCTGTCAGTTCGCTATATCCGTCAGTTCGATATATTCGTCAATTCGTTATAGCCACCAGTTCGTTATATCGTGTTGGTGTTTATTGTAGATCAGATGTGATGAGTTTACCGATTCCATGCGTTGCAGGCGGGTTCTTCTGGCAGTGTTTACCTGAGACCTGGAACAGGGGGGACGGTGCTGTATCATGATTTTGACCTCCTCTACTTTATCAAGGTGAGAAAATAAAACCCATAAAACATATATATGACGATTTACACTCACACATAACTTATGAAATGCAATAAGTGAAATATAACACATAGCATGTAAAATATGTAATTAGTAACGTATGAACATAAGCATATATTATACAACTCATAGCTAACATATTCACAGTTGTAGATAATACACAGCGCCCGACACGTTGCATATCACTAATTATCCAGGAAACTTAACCCATGGCAAACTTTGAGTCGTATGTAAGTCATTATACACTATGACCTTTTGTCAGCGCCCATAGCTCTTGTATGTACTTAAACAACATAAAATGCATGTTCCATTGTAGAATGACATGTCTCTCTTGTAGATCATGCGGAGTCTCCCGCCAGTTTGGGGTATCCCATCAGCTGTTGGATTTTTCGGCAAATACAACGGCGGAGACTACGTCAACATAACGCTCAACGCCAAGGTACCAGGTCATGTCCTCATTCATAATTCATATTTTATGTTATTGCTATATTTAGAGGGGTTCAGATTACAAGTCTATGCGAATTCCAGTGCAGTCTGAATATTCGTAAACATTGCTCAGTAAGTGAATTCAACTGTCTCTTGAAATCATTGGGTATTCATATGATTCATATTTCTAGCTGTCCGTTTCCTTTTGGAATGAACGGCTGGTATATGCCACTGAAGCGAAGATAAAAACGCACGATTATTTTATGTTAGAGTTAATATGTATAATATGCAAGAATATTATTATTTACTGCTTTTGAGAGTTGCCATGTGCAAAGACCACAGGTCTTCTTTCTTTCAGTTGCAGTTAAACAACGCTATACGCTTTGAGTCACTGCCCTACACTGATCCACATGTAACACATGTGATCTCATATGACTTTTATTAAAACTGCCCTGGTTACCGGGCGGGATGAGATGGCCCTATGACCGCCACCCTTCTAGTGCTTGGCAGCGTAGTTTTTAGTGTGTACTCATCAAATGAGCAGGATAATAACCTTAGCGTTTTGAGAATGGACCTTGTGTTTGGAAGATAGCCCAATACCAATACACGCTATCTACTACCCTTTTAGCATCACGATGCTAAGATTCTAGTCATGATGATATATTGCCAGAATAGTGTGCACTAAAGCTGCGATATGATAAGGGTGGCGATACGATACTTACCACGATATTAACGCCTTTAATGCTAACACCAACCGTGAAACACCTTAAGACCAAAAAGGTTTAAATAAAAGAAACTTTACTTTGAAAAAGTCGCATTAGGCACTTTCGCTTAAAAAAGTACAAATATATAAAACATGATAAAGTTATAACAGAGAAGGTAGATCAAAAACATCTTTAATGTCTGCATGTTGCCGGATGCTGCCACTGCAGTCAGATAACAGAATGAAATTCGTGTTGACTTTAAAACCAGTTTATTTAGACATGTCGCGATTGTAGCAATATCCAAGGTTAAACATCGATGTATCGTGGCCTATTTTAAGTATCGTATCAGGATATACGTCAATGTAAAAAGCTGTAACGATTCGCTATATCAGCGGGGAGTGCGACGTTCGGTGTAGGCACTACCGCCGTTACCAAGGAAACATAGCAATGTAGCAGGAATCTGAAGCTGAAACAGAAGGATAAAGAAGTCATTAACATGTATACCCAGGCAACAACATGTGAATCAATACCGTTTCAGGACCCTGAAGGAGAAGAACTGCTTTACACAATCGTTGCCGGTGACCTTCCAACTGGTATTGTCCTTGACCCAAGAAACGGTGTCATCCGGGGCTTTGCTCCCGACGAAAATGCATATTATGTCGTCACTATCCGGGCATCTGACAACCAACACAAGCATGCTGACGCTGTCTTTCGGTTTGAGACGAAAGGTACTTGTTACTTGCCAAAGAAAATACAATTGGGAATGTCGGTATCATTCATCACTGGTTCACATTAATGGAAAACGACAACGTCAATGAATGATCGGGTTGAAACAAACAAATAGGCTTCCAACATCTTCCGTGCGTGTTGTGGGAAATCAAACCCGCGAACGAGCGAAAGCTGTATCCACTGTGCTAACCCCACATGTTACCTTTGAAGATCCGGTTTAGAATTGTTCCAGGAATTCAGCAATACGATTAACGGGATCATCGTATCCCAAATGCGTAGATCGATCCTCATAATGTTTAATCACTGGATTGTCTTGTCCAGACACGATTAGTTATACACCGCCGCCATGTAGATAGGATATTGCTAAATATGACGTTAAACAAACAATCAAAACAACGAGCAGACGTCAAAAACTTCACCATCATCTCCCTTTCAGACACGGACAGATGCAAGCTCCTGACACCGTGTCAGAACGGCGGAGTTTGTGAGGACAGGAATGGCTTCTACAAGTGCAATTGTGTCGGCGTCTTTGGTGGCACAGACTGCGAGAAAGGTGAGAGTTAATGCCACCATGTACACTCAGTCTAGAGCCGGTGTTCCTTTAACTACAGCAACTGATAAATCTTAGTAGATAGGTAAGATAGCCTTGGCTCTGAGATCGTCAACGATAGTCCTGGACTTGTTGGGCTACAATGTGGTATGACTCTTGAGTGCTCATTTTGTGGTGTCCATGAGCGTCATTGGAGATACTCTTAGATTTGTTTCATAATTAAATAATTAAATTGAAAATACATTCCAAGAGAATACATAGAAACGACCCTAACGAAATCAAAGAACTCACGAATTGTTTTGACTGTCTTTAGTTGTCAACTGCCATGCCTGGTGGGTATTTAAACACACAGCTTTCTAACAATCGTAACTTCTCGTGTCATTCCGGCAAGCCGGATGGTCGCGGAAAGAGGCAAGTTTCTATTTGCAGGTGTTCTTTGACCTTTTTGAGATGAGATCACGTCTTTGGAATCATCCTTCTCTATCAGTCTATCTCTATCTGTCATTGACCTACATGGGTTACATTTATATTTCGTGTCTCCTTCAGCATGTAATGAAACATCATTCGGAGTAGACGCCCATCACAAGCTCATCCCCGACGCACAGATGTCTGCGTATCGGAGTCACAACACCAGTTTTGCATCTGATGGGCGCCTGAATGGGAAGGGATGGTGCGGGGTGGACCAGCGCTCCTGGCTGCAGGTGGATCTCGGTAATAACGATACTACTACTGCTACTGCTACTGCTACTGCTACTGCTACTGCTACTGCTACTGCTACTGCTACTGCTACTGCTACAGTATTATTTACTACTACTACTACTCCTGGTAATAATACTCCTACTACTACGTATATTTTCTCGGCTACTACTAGTGCTACTGCCCCAGCTGCAATTTCTGTTGCTACAGCTACTATTATTCTGCTACTACCCCTACCACTACTACTGCTGCTATACTACTACCCCTATAACTACTACTGTTGCTACTACTACTACTACTACTACTACTACTACTACTACTACTACTACTACTACTACTACTACTACTACCGCTACTACTGCTGCTGCTTCTGCTACTACTACTGCTACTACTGCTGCTCCTTTCTTTACTACTAATAGTATGCTGCAGCTGCTGCTATGGCTCCTACTACTGCTACCACTACAGCCTTCACTATTATTTACGAATATTGTTCCCACTATGATTGTAAATGTATCAAGTGTTACTGGCTTCGTTAGCATGTAAGGCACACCAACAAAATACCGCATACCTGCTAGCCATATTGTTCAGTGTCACGTCACCATAACCCTAACAAAAAGTAAACATGCTTGCTTTCAAAGATCGTGGAAGGTATCTGGTATTCTGTAGTTTTAACGCGTGTAGTTCTAATGTTGAACTGGGCAAGTACGAAACGAATGAATAAATATGAAGTCTACACTTTCACAAACCCATTGCCACAACTAGTATAGCTACAAACCGTTGTACCTTAAGGTAAGCTCAGGCTCGTTCACCGCGTGTTGATGGAGGGGATCACAACCAATCTGTACACCGGCCTCTACGAACTGCAGTACAGCAGGGACGGCCACAACTTCCTCAACTACACCCAGACACCTGCAGCAAACTCCACAGCCACACCCGTCGTCCTGGTAAGACTCATTTCGGCATCACAATATAGTAGCCCTTTGGCGTTTTAACATTATGTTTAATACTTTCACCATCTGTTGACTCAGAATTACTTTGTACACATCTACGTATAATTAGTCATAGCATACCGAACAACAAAAAAACCCGCAGATTTCCCATAAAAGTAAGCGTTCATGTTTATGTCTTCTATTTAAAAAACTTGACAAAGCAGCAGAGTTGTGTTTCTTTTGTTGGTCGGTATATGTACATATATGTAGCCTCGCGGTTGGTTTTGTACGAGTGCGTGCAGAAATATTTTTATAAATATCTAGTCCCTATCTTTAGCGCTTTGATTTGTCATTACAATCCTGAATCATTTCAAAAGGTATTGTTTTTATATATGCTGCTGTTTTAAGGTACTTTTTGAAATTAAGTACATCAGAATCTATGAGTCCAAAATACGCAGGCAAAATGTTTTTATTACTATTTTTGTGTGAAAAAGGCAGGTTTCTACGTTGAACCTACTCTTATAGGAATAAATAAATGTCCCTTGACATGAAATGTTTTTACTGAATAGAAAATAACAAATAAAACAAAAAATAACAAATACAAAATACACTCACAACAGCCCAAAACGACCAAATTAATTTTCTCTGTTATTCTGTTACAGAAAATGGAAGGCAACAGTACCATAACAGACACACCGTTACCCACGGTATTGACTACTCGCTATGTTCGTTTTCTGCCTCTCAGCTACGGCACGGGGTTCTATCCCTGCATGAGAGTCGACTTATTCGGCTGCGACATCTACTAGCCATCACACAAACCATGTACTTTCAGCAAAGAGTTACAGATTAAAATGATAACCCTTTATCCCATGGTCTTATTGTCCTTCCTGAAGATAGCGTTTAAGACTTGTGACCATTCATTGATCTATCACAAAGCTCTTTCAAATGGTTGTTGACAGTGGAAGCATTGTACGTGAGTAAACGCGTGTCATAAGAGTGAATGAGTTCGTGAGTATGTTTTTACGTGACTTCTCGAAATATTCCAGCAATATTATTTCTGGGAACACCTGAAAAGGGCTTCACAAGCCGCACTCAGCAATGTTCAAGCTATATGGCGAGTCTGTAAATAATCGAGTCTGGACCAAACAATCCAGTGATCAACAACCTGAGCATCGATCTGCGCAATTGGGAACCGATGACATGTGTCAACCAAGTCAGCGAGTCTGACCACCCGATCCCGTCACCTCTTACGACAAGCATAGTAGCCTTTTATTGCAAGCATGGGTTGCTGAAGGCCTGTTCTACCCCGGGACATTCATGGGTCTAATTATAAGAACAAAAATAAAGATGATGATACGGAGATGATGATGATGATGATGATGATGATGATGAAGGTGACCAAGTTGCATCTGGGTTACAACTAAATACTCGTGACGAGTGAGTATGTGTGGTTTTACGCCGCTTTAGCAATACTCCAGCAATATCAGAAACACCAGAAATGGGTTTTATACACATGTGGCGAATCGAACAGGATCTACGGCGTGACGAGCGAACGCTTTAACCACGAGGCTACCCACCACCCCAGAAAGTACGAGTGAAAGGCATATCCTAAACAACGAGAAATGTGTTGTGGTTCGGATTGATTTTATAGAAATAGCTTCGTGTTTGTATTTCTAGATAGAGTGATAAGCAGCCATGAATTCATTTTCTTTAATGAATAAATATACTGAAGGGCAAAAGAAGGTACACAACTACTTACATAGTAGCTGAAAATGCAACAAACTAGAAATGGTCATTCAATAGTGATGTAATTGAATATATCACAGAAAGGTTTGGTCCTCAACTGTCCAGTGTTTCCAGCTTAATGTGTTCATAAGTTTGGAGTTTATAAATATTTGGAGCAAATACAGTTGGCATGTCGTTACATACACTAGTAATATTGAGAAGCTCAAACGTATCTTGTGATCTCATGATCCTCAGTGATTGTTCAATTTTTCATCAAATATGATGTCTTCTCTACTTCACCACTACTGGACACGACCCGACTTCGAATCCCCAGACGGATACAAGTTATGAAGCCCATTACTGATGTTCACTGCCGTGTTATTGCTAGAACATTGGTAAAAGCGGCTTAAAAATATACTCACTCACTCATGTAGTGTCATCGAGAACCCTATAATCCGTCGACTTTTGGGACCCTGTTTTTCACAAATTATCTTTCAACCACAAATGCCTCAAAAACCTTTTTGTGCAAACGCTCTGTATATCTATGACTTGCCGAAGGTTTAAATTCATGCACTACCTTGTTTACATTGCCATGCAAACAAACCTATGCGAACTGTATAATCATCACAAATTCATTTTGAACAATTAGATTCCTTGAAGTTTTTTTGAAGACCCTGTATGAAGCATGTGAATACAAGATTAAGAATGTCAGTGTTCTTCTTCTGATCCAGACGTGCCATATGCACCTAGTTCTACTTCTGTGATATTTTCTGAGTTCAGATCTAAATTCACTGGGTAAACAGACCATTTTTCAAACCATCCATGTGTGGAGACAACCCCCGATGTGACTGCAATGCCATCATAGGTCCCAATATGAAACACTTCAGGCGATCTCACTCGAGTCCTTAACTTCTTCTCAAAGGCAGCGAATACAAACGCCGTAGAGGACGGGGTCTCCCAAGAATGAAGGTAGCAATTAAAACGTTCAACATGTTTATTCTTTACGAAGATCTAGTACAAGTGACAACCCAGAAGCTCCACCTTCATGCATGGTCTGTAGGACTTGTTCCAGGCTGTCGGCACCAGTCTCAAGAAGCGGGTCAGTAGCGGAGATGTCCTGCCGAGGTAGCTGGTGACCACTGCGGACGAGGTCGACCCTGCAAGTTCCTGCAAGAGATAACAATATAGTTAAGGCATGAAGTAACAAAAGGTAGTAATGGCTAGTTCTGGATTTATGCTATTTTTTCTGACTTGTCAAATTAAAGCATTTTTCATCGAGTCCATATGATACCTCCTCCGTGTGAAGAACTACCAAAGCTGTATCTCATAAAACAGTGGGTGAATGTTATTCTATGACGCTTTTAGTAATATTTCAGTAATATCACGACGAGGACACCAGATATGGGCTTCACACATTGTACCCATGTTGGGAATCGAACCAGGGTCTTCGGCGTGATGAGCGAACGCTTAATCCACAAGGCTATCCTACCGTCCCTCTCGCGAAAGACGTTATCCAATGTATTAGAATAAACTGAAAATGATGAACATGTTTTAGACTCCTTCAGACTTATTGACAGAAACCAAAGAGAATCGGCCAGAGAAAAATATTTCCAAAATGCGAACCACATTCGGGAGAGAATGTCAAAACAAACAATCTTTTTTCAAGCTGTGTAAGAACGCGACACAAAACAGCTATATGGCGTTTCAGTGACAGGTAGCCACGTTTTATGCGATTCGGTGGTGTTCAGATGACGTCTGGGCTCATTTGAAGAGCATTCTGGACTTTACGCGGGGTGTATTTGAGATACATTCAAGCTGTATTACAACGTAAAAATTTCCGATACATTTAGAGAATATTCCACCTCAAGTCCAGCAGCAATCGAGATACATTGCGACTCATTCGAGGCGCATTCGAGACATTCTGACAGAATTTGAAGTGACTGGTCTTTTCTGTTTTCCCTCGAATATGTTCAGGAGACTTAAAATACGGTTAGAATGGAGTAAAAATATTTAGAATACAGTTAGAATTCAGGAAGAATACTTAGAATGCAGTTCGAATACACCTCGAAAGTTTTAAGCATGTTCATAACATTCGGGCATGTTACAAGAACTGACGCGAATAGTTGGAATGCATTCAGAATGCAGTAAGAACTTTCAGAGTTCACTTCCAATTTCCAGGAATCTCCAGAAATTTTCATTCCGACAGCATTCCGGCTTATCCTGCTTCAGGTGTGATGGGCGTATAAATGTATGGCCGGTACAACAACTACTACAGGGTCCCACATACCCAAAAGGTTCATGTTCACTCATACTAATATTCCTGGTGTGTGGCGCTGTTCTCTAAATAATCGAATCTGAACCAGACAATCCAGTGATACCCATCATGAGCCTTGACCTGTGCAACTTGAACACGAGGACATGTCACCCGAATTAGCGAGTGTCGCCACCCGATTCCGTTACTCGGAAGACCAATTCCTTCCCGGATTTCCACGATTAGACTATTAATCAAACTGACGCTAAGGGACCCTTCTACTTTACCTGAAAATGGACAGTTTTTCACTTGTTTCAACATCCAGCATGTTTCAACTAAAAGCAGTTACCTCTACGACGCCGGTGAAGGGATTGGTGTAGTTGTTGAAATGCCTGCCGTCGAGACTATACTGGACTAGGTACTTGGAGGTGTAGTAACGGCTGTCCTGGCCTTGCATCTGAACACCGTGAATCAACGTCTGGTTGCCTGGCAACATAGAAGGGCGTACTGAGAGAGGTTCCGCGTTGTAATACCTTGTCCATTGTTTAACCTTTTTCTCTATCTTGTGAATGGAGTATAATCACTTAGAAAGTATCAATTCCATAGTCATATGATGTTTATAATAGAAATGATCAATTTGTTCGTGTTCCAATGATTTTAGGTCGGTGGGGAAGCCCGGTGGTTAAAGCGTTCGCTCGTCACGCCGAAAGGCCCAGGTTTCATTCCCTACATGGGTACAATGTGTTAAGATTTTAAACATATTTTGTTTCTCGGCGTTGAAAGAACATTTAGAAGACAGTGGCAACTGACGTCAGATTGTGTCTTGGTGAGAGTTTAACTCACCTAGATCCACCTGGAGCCATGAGTGATCCCCAACTCCGAACCACCCCTTACCCCCGATCCTCCCATCGGATGCGCTGGACGTTGTGTAAGTGAGGTACGCCGACATTTGCGCATTATGGACTGTCTTGACACTTTGAGATACTCCAAGAGCGTTGCTTGTGCAGTCTGAAATGGACAAATACTTAAATCATAACGGTGCAACATTAACCTTCCCAGACACTGAATATCTCCCTGAGATAAATTCCCGGTATGACAATAAAATCAAGGCTTCTTAGAGATACGACCACATCTATGGACAAGGTCGACACCCAATGTAAGGTAACATACTCATCTCGCAGAGTTTCCCGCCATATGGATGGACACAGTCACATCGGAATATTCCGAGTTGTTCTTCGCAGGTGCCATCATGCTGGCACGGACTGTCCATACAGACATGAGAACCTGGAAATACATACAATTACAATTAGAACATTCAGAATTGATTCATCATTGTTGAAAGGGTTGGGCATGCCCTCGACACTATCTGAATATATACAGCTTTCCAATCCATAAGGGCTGCACGAAAACATTGGCTTGCTACTCGCCTCTTTGCAAAATCCACTCTAATTCCAGATAGCAAAGGTTTGCTGTTCCTATGTTGGCATATGTGTTTGTTGCGTTGGCTAATGGTTTGACAACAATGGCCCAACGTTATCTTAAAGGCTCAGAGTAACGTTGACTATGGACACGTTGGTCCTACAGTGAGTGGGCCAACATTTGAGAAATAGTTTTCCCTGACCTTACATCTGTTTCTCAAAGTTGACTCAACGTTGGTCCAACATTGTGAATAAAAGAGTGAGCACATGGCCATTTTCAGCCGTGATTTCGTATTAAGATTTTAATGAAAGTTGAAACACTTACACAGAAGAAATGCAAGAATTCATTTCCGTGTCTTTCAGCTATAATGCCGTGAATTTTACAGCGGTTTTTTTCTTCAAATTGAAATCCAAACTTCTCATCACTGATAAATCACCTGATATGCAAAGAGCAGACGACACTACATTTCTGGAGGCTTTCAGCTGGTAACTATGCATTGTTAATTCTGTGATACTGAAGAAATGTTGCAAGTGGTTGATTATTGTTAAGGAACGGAGAGTTACTCGGACATTACCCTATACTTAACCCCTAGGCTACGTCACCGAGAGAGGTGCTGAAATGGGGTAACAGGAACCAAAGCAACTTTACTTTTGACCGCAATTTTGAAGATTGCATCTGCGAAGGCGCCCAGGGTGTTGGTTGCACGGACCGTCACGACGTAGGTGGAGTCAATGTCGGGAGCCACACCCTTCAGCTCCCCAGTGAGAGGGTCCAGACTGATCCCCACGGGAAGGTCCCCAGCTACCACGTTGTACGTCATGCCGCGACCCTCGGGATCCTGGAAACATGACGACACAGCATAGGTCTATAACAGGTCGGCAATGCACCTTTCTCTGCGCTCCTCCCTCGCAGCAAATAGTGAACTTTGTCAATATTTTGGTGATAGTTTGTGCATTTGTGCATTTAATGCCACTTTTTCAATTTCAGGAATCACATAAATTCTGCTAAAACCTCAAAGAGTTGATCTGATGTTCTGACTGTGGTCAGCGTTTCATGACATAATAAGTACTTTATGTTTATTAGTTTTCGAGTTACATTGCAATTCATCGCCCGCTTTTCAGCCAAACGGACTGCAGTGATTAGGCAAAGTCAGGTCTCAGAACAACAGCAAAAGAAGAAAACTTAAAAGTGACCCTACCTTAGCGTGGATGAAGACTGATATTTTTTGCAGTCCCAAGAAGGATCCCAAGTAGCCGTATGTCCCATAGTCGTCCCAGATGGGAGGGGTGGCGTTGACCAGCTGAATGATAGAAGGGAAAGTGCATCATGACGGGAGCTTGATTTGCTTAATGATTAACTCACAATTTGCTTTCATATATGTATCCACTGGGATGTACAAGACTATGGAAAGAAAGTTTTTCTATGTAATTAAATGGACAGGGTATCCCACAACTTCACGGTTGGTTGTCAGATGATGAACATATTCTGAAAATAGCATCATTGCACAGAAATATGTGAAATGTTTTGTTTGTTTAAATTCGCACTCAAGATGATCTGGCTATATAGATGGTGTCTTCATGATCTACGCAACTGAGACTTACGAAGGACACGAAGTCTACGAGAATGACCACCCGATACATCAGTCGCCTCTAACGACAATCTTGGGTTGCAGTAGACCAATTTTAAACCAAATGTACCTACCCTGATGATGTTGAGGAGGTCGACGTTCTTGTAGTAGACGGTGTGGCCATCAGACGTGATGATCGACACGTTGCCAGGCTTCAGAGCCTGATACAAAACAGGTGATTAGAGTGCATAGTTGTTTCAGGGATCATAGGATCATGTTTGTATTCATTTTTTCTATTCATCTCTGAATCAAAGTGTGTGATCATACGAAAACATTTGTATTCATAAATTGCACTCGTGTGTGAACCAAAATGTCCCTCCGAAATTGTTATATCCTTGTAACTGCGTCTATACTACAACTGTTTACTAGAAACCCTGTGGGGGTTTCACATTGTATTTGGTCCCAATCAATATACAGTGGATGCCCTCTAAACCGGTATTCGTGGTGACCGGCAAATATGCCGGTATAGCGTGCATGCTGGTTTAGTGTACTTTTCCCACTCGTCCGCTTGACTGGTCTAGCCATCTTGACACACTGAGCGACTGACAAATCATGACATGAGAATTTATTTATGATAAAAGTGACACTCACCAATATACCCCAACTGCCTAATCGTTAGCCATACCCTTTTTTCAGGCAGTATCAATGAGACGATCAATATCAATACCGATCCACGGTATTGTTAATACACGTTTAGCCAGTCAGCCGAGTGGAGATGCCGGTTTAGAGAGCGTTAATTACTGTAAAAACAGTCAATCAAGCGGTCTTACGAAATGTGTCGAAATACGATGAACTGATGCCGGAGCAGAGGGTGTGTAAATGATCATAAATTAACTAGCGTCTGTAGGGACCAAGATCTCGTGCTGATATTGACAGCATGCCGGATTGGGGGCGGGGAATTAGGCTGCTGGTTTACAGGGCTTCCACTGTGAGCCTTGTGTAAAAGGTAACTTGGTGAATCGGCTGTTCATAGCTACAATAAACAATACATGCACAAACAAGACGGAAACATTACAAGTCGGCTTCATCACTGTACTTATGTGGGATTTGAACCCAGTTTTCGACGTGAAGAGCAAAGTAAACTTTCAAAACAAATTCCCACTATTCACATTTCCTCGTGATCTTTCTTAATCACATAATTACATAGCCCTGCATATGCAAATCACCGTTGGTGTAACCAAAAGGTCGAGGGGTTTTCTTTCGCCATTCTTACCTCAAACGTCAGGCTTCCGTTGTATCCTGAGACGAA
Source organism: Haliotis asinina (assembly GCF_037392515.1). Taxonomy (NCBI): domain Eukaryota; kingdom Metazoa; phylum Mollusca; class Gastropoda; order Lepetellida; family Haliotidae; genus Haliotis; species Haliotis asinina. Next base: position 47,434,008 of record NC_090285.1, read on the forward strand.
CTCCATACTTGGAACGCGGTTGACGATGGGGGTAAACCTACAGTAAATGTTCTGTGACTGTTACTTCTCGTATATAAATTCATTTAAAAAGCATCACATAAATTTGGCATTTGTTGCCTACAGTTTAGTCTTAGATTCGATGTTGAAATTCCTGCATAGGCAGCAACAAACGGTAGATCATAATCGAGGGAGTCGAACCAACAACCTGCTGATCCTTGCAGCTAAGGGGCATAACTCTGCACAGCGGCGCTTGTCGGACCACTAGTTCACTCGAGTCCGCTTTGAACATTTAGTGAATTCTAGGTTATTTTAGGTAGATATTTAGAACACAAAAGTTACTGTGAGACACATCACCTATTGTGTCATGATATACTATAAATGAATAATAAATCTTACTGGCTCGCTCCATTGACGGATAAAACAACTGCAGCCAGGAGACATGTCGAATGCAACGCGGACGCCATTTTGAAATATTCCCTGATGAAAATGTTGCACTCACATTTCATGTGATTTTCTCGGCAGTTCAAAGGCTGGCCTATGGTCATCCTCTTTCTCCTGTGTCATATTTCCATCACACTTTTGTATCTTAGCAAGACAAACACGCAAGAAAACTTATCATTTTGAACTTAACACGTAACCAATTTGTTAGTCCATCAGTCCTCTGTAGGCTGATAATTGAGCCGGAACTACTTTTTGGGGTCGTAGTTTATCGCGCGGAGTCTGTAGTGAATTTTTTTGTCAAGCTAAAATTGTTCTGTTTCTTAGACGTGTGAAATGTCAAGGAACCTTCCCAACAGTGCTCAGGAAAAAATGTGTCGGGACAGAAGTACCTGGGTTTTAGATCCCTTCCGTTCCTGAAAACTTGGAACTTGAAAATATTGCGCTCGTGTTACCGCCATGGCGTCTTTAATGTTGTTTGTTGCTGTCGTCTGCCAAGTTCTTCGGATCGCTGGTACTGCGTGAGTCGATGTGCTACTATTTTTCACTTAGACAAATCAAAGACCAAACGAATAGTATATTTTAGTAATATAGTGTAATTACATAACAATGTCCTTCAAAATTTCATTTACAAAACCAATTTCATATGCAATGTTTGATTTTTCCTTCATTTGCAATAATTATCAAAATAATCGATTTACCTTGCGTTTGGGAGTGATTAGACCGTTCGCATTTGACGCAAGTGATGTCCCAGCTAAGTGATTATGAAACATGCCACAGTTACCCAATAGTCAAGGGGTACCCGGTAGGGCCGGGTTGTTAACGTTCTAGCGACCAATGGACAGCTTGCAGCTGAGAACGAAATAAGCACAGTGGGACACTGTACAAAAATGTGGTTCGCAATGATCCTACTTTGGGTCAATGGAAAGGAATCTATTCACCATTAAGATCTAGTTTCGGTTGTCCGTTGTGATTGTCGCTATTACGATCTGGTGTAACTGTTGCAAAATGTCCAACGACGCTAACCTAGCCTCCTCACTTGCCTCGAAGGGACGAACATGAAAAGCAAACCTGAGGGTTGAAATATTTCGCGGTTGAAACATAGAAGACCAGTGCTCCCAAATGACTGTTTTATGTGGTATCTACAGAAATATCTTGCCAAAACTGACTCAAAGCCATATACAGTCTCCAGATCCCCAGGTTGATGTCCGTGAAATAAAAATGTCGCCTGAAATGAATGATGCAGTTTTCCTCTGTAGGACTCACTTTAATATTCGGCGATGTTCTGACTTTTTGTATATGAAGGGGCTGGTTGGTTGATGTTTAACACCGCACTCAGCATTATTTCAACTACATGGTATAAGTAATCGAGTCTGGACCAGACCATCCCGTGATCAACAGCATGAGCATCGAGTTACCCAAATGAGATACGGTGACACATGTGTGAAGCAAGTCAACGAGTCTGACCACCTGATCCCGTCAGTCGCCTCATACGACAAGCATGAGTTGCTGAAGACCAATTCTAACCCGGATCTTCACTGGTATATATAAACGGGGGCGAGATCTCATCGCGATAGCCGATCTCGAAGTGAAAGTAGATCTATTGTCTTCTTTCAGTTTCTTCGAGGTTCAGTACCCCAGTGTCGTTTTGTCAGCAGAAGTAGGAGGAAATGTCACCATCAGGGTAAGTGCTTCCTTATCCTTACACGTGCTTCCCTATCCTTACACGTTCTTATTTATTATGTATTACTAAAATGTTACTACATTATCGAAAATAATTTCAGAAAGAATAACATAAGAAAGCCGAAACATGAATACTGAAAAATAACATTTCGCTTTTTTTAGAGAGTGAGTATGGTCTAACGCCAGTTTTAGCAATATTCCAGCAACATCAAAGCGGGGACACTAGAAATGAGCTTGACGCATTGTGCCCATATAGGTACTCGAACTTAGTAAGTACTTTAACCACTAGACTACCTATCCCACATTTCCCTTGCTTTTTCTAACTGCCTTATCGTTAAAGAGGACTCTCGTCATCCTGAGGACCCACAGGTACAAACGTTAATATGTCGAGCCGATTTCGGGTGTTCCTAGACATGGTGTTGTTGGAATATTGCGAAATCGGTGTAAATCCAGCCACTAACTTCACTGTTAACACATAGGCTGGTCCCGACATCGGCAGCATCTTCCTCAGATCGTCAACACGTGGTAGTATCTACATCGACGGCACCGACATGATGATTGTCATAGAGGTAAGTGCACATCATCACGAGATGTATCTATTGTTAATTGTGAACTGTCGTAGACGAAAAAAACAAACAAAAACAAAAAAAACATATGAACTGATACACAGACTGGAAGCATATCTATACTGTTCGAAACTTCGTCATGTGATGTAGTCTTTCCATACATTTCACAGCATGTCAGAAAGATGTTGGCAGGACGCGATTAAACGCACATACCATTTGAACCAGTGAACGCGTCTGGATAATCGGTTAGCCGTACATACCATTTGAACCAGTGAACGCGTCTGGATAATCGGTTAGCCGTAGTGGTTTCGGTGAAGACGGCGCCAATTCTTTTCCTTGACCAACCCGTGACAATCCGGGGTAGAATAGGCCTTCAGCAACCCATGCTTGCCATAAAAGGTGACTGTGCTTGTCGGAAGAGGCGACTAACGGGATCGGGTGGTCAGGCTCGCTGACTTGGTTGACACATGTCATTGATTCCCAAGTGCGCAGGTCGATGCTCATGCTGTGTTGATCACTGGATTATGTGGCCCAGACTGGATTATTGACAGACCGCCACCATACAGCCGAAATATTGCGGCGTAAAACTAAACTCACTCACTCATTCACTTTCCTTGACCTGACTTGATTTTTATATATTCTTACCCTGGTATAGATGGTTGTATCGGAAGATGATACAGTCTCTATTATTGCACGTTCTGTTGCATGTGGTGGACGTGCAAGGAACGTTTCATTGACCACAAAGCTACCCCACCGACACAGAAACACATGACCATGGGTTCAAATCCCACATGTGCCCTGATTATGTCTCTTGGTATGTTCGTACCACAAATCTGCTCTTGGGTTTCAAACAATGGTAAACGTCTATACCACGAGTATACGTATGCGTTTCATCTGTAAGACTTAACCGGTGGGGCGGTGAGGAAGGCAAGGGGTTAAAAGGCGTTCGGTCGTCTGACATGCTATACCATGCTATACACTAACGTGCTCACTGTTGGACTCACTCCTTTCCTAGATGCTAAACAGCCTCCCGCCCATCTGGAGCGACATGTCGGAACACGGGTCTCTCGGGACCTATCTCGGCGGGACATCTGTCTCTATTAAAGTCACGGCACAGGTAACATAATTATTATTCAACCGATATTTTATTCACATGACAATAACATCACCATGCAAAAGAAATTGTTAGACTATTGCTGATTTTCAGTGGAAACAGCATTCGAAGTTTCACTTTCAAGGTGGCAGGCAATCTTATATTTACCAACAAAATATAGAAATCAGCAATTTCTACATTTCATTGATAAAATAGGAGAATCCCTGCCCTGTCTTCGGAATATGTTGGAACGAATTTGTATTCAAGCAAAGTGTGAATAATCATAAATAGCTTTCTTGGTAGGTCTTTGAGTTCTAATAACATGTTTTTTTCTTTCTCTCAAAAGGACCCAGAAGGAAATCCTATCAGGTATGAGAAAGTATCCGGGGCTTTTCCTCCGGGGGTAGTTTTGAACAAGGCCACAGGTGAAATCTCAGGTGTCACACCCGATATAGATGCAGTGTATGAATTTGGCATCCGGGCAACTGACAATCACGGGAAACACGCCGATCAGACGTTTACCATCCTCACACGCGGTAAGGAGCTTTGTTTTGATTCAAAGGTGTCAAACGTGATCAGGGACCTAGAACACGCGTTTGACATAACGTCGTTACATGCACACTGACACTGGTCATTCGGTAAAGAGATTGCACTTGAAACACCGTTGACATATGGAGTTTGCACTTTACACATTGCCGTGACTTGTACCCTCTAAATGCTCTTAACATCTTTGGCTAACCCACGGTTACTCATTGTAGAGAGCTTGCGCACAACGCGCTGCCCATGACGTTACTCAGAGTTCGAAACTTACTGTACGCTTTACATGTTTGTAGATGCGCTTACTTAAGACCTTCGTTCGTCTTGCACACCGTTGTCAGTTGAGAAACGTCATATTCCATCTACCCATCTGTTTCTGTCTTGAGTTGGGTATCTGGAATACATTGTTTTATCTTCGATGCAGAGAAGAACCAGTGCCGGACAATTCCTTGCAAGAATGGTGGTTCCTGCATTGATGACATCGACGATTACTCTTGCAGCTGCCCCACGGCCTACGGGGGCAAGAATTGTCAGTTAGGTAGGTGTGGAACCTGTGCGCGAAGTTTCCAAGTTTAGCTTGCCAGCCGTCCTGCAGCCTGTTCAGCTTGACCTTAGCTACTCTACGTATGCATTACCCGGTAGGTTAACTGGCGCAAGCCACTGGTCGAGTGCAATGGCGTATTTTCACTTGATCAGGTCACTCTGAACAAGTTGTAGCTATGCCTGAAAGTAGCTAGCCCACAAAATGGTTCACAGCAAAGATCTCCAAAACAGATGAGAATGAGATATTGTAGGCATGACTCTGGTTTCACCGTTAAGCTGCAAATATACTACCCATCAAAGGTTTTGACTCACTAGTGTTAACATAGCCACTTACTTCAGTCAACTGTTCTAAACTTAATTTTGCAAAATATTCCACACTGTTTGAAGGAACTGTTTACACATGCACTGATGTTTTGCAAAACAAATCCATAACGCTGAAAAGGTTATTGTCATTAGTTCAGTAAGAACCTCCGTGAAAGTTAGCGAATTCTTAACAAAACTGTACGTCAAGACGCAACTGTTCACATCCACGATGTTTGCACGTGGTTTTCGGCATTTCGATGCATGATCCTTGGCAGATCATCTGCAGAAGGTTGTATTTGGTTCCCCTAGAATAGTGGAGAAATTCATCTGCGACGTAACCGTATACACATACATAACATATAGTGAGTGCTTTAAGTGAGTCTAAACCAAGATGAGGGGTATGTCATGTACATTTTTATCAGGCCATAATCCTGCATGATTCACAAGTGTATTAGAACTTAACAAGTTGAAGTGAGTGAGTGAGTTTAGTTTTGCGACGCCCTCCACAATATTCCAGCCATGGGGCGGCGGTCTGTCAATAATCGAGTCTGGACCAGACAATCCAGTGATCAACAACATGAGCATCGATCTGCGCAAATGGGAACTGATGACATGTCTCAACCAAGTCAGGGAGTCTGACCACCCGATCCCGTTAGTCGCCCCTTACGACAAGCATAGTCGCCTTTTATGGCAAGCATGGGTTGCTGAAGGCCTATTCTACCCCGGGATCTTCACGGGTCTAGTCTACCCCGTGACCTCCACGGGTCTATTCTACCCCGGGACCTCCACGGGTCACAAGTTTGAGTGAATGTATTTCCAAAATGACACCATGACAATTCAGTAGCCAGTCGGGCCTGTGACTGTGGAGATTTATTGGCCTGACTGGAGTTTTACTGGCCACAGACTAGCGGGCTAGTGGCTGTCAGAACTACCACAAGTAATATTACCACTACTACCTGTGAAGATCCAGGTTAGATTTGACCTTCAGTGACCCATGCTTGTCATTGGACCGACGGGATCGGGTGGTCAGACTCGCTGACTTGGTTGACACGTCATCGTATCCCAAAATGTGTAGATCGATGCTCATACTGTTGAGCACTGGATTGTCACTGGATCACTGGCACAGATTCTATTATTTACAGACCGCCACCATATAGCTGAAATATTGTCGAGTGTGGTGTTAAACAACAAACAAACAAAAACTTAAAAAAGAACTACTACTTCTTTATACACCAGTAACAACACTACAACCACTGCCTAAATATAGCATCTATAGACAAAAACCCATCCAAACCACAGAATACCTTTTATCCACCAGACTGTGCGAACAACGCCGTGGGTGTAGACGTTGGTCTCATGAACATCCCCGACGCCCAGATGTCTGCCCACTTCTCTCACGCGGACTACGCCGCTTGGAACGGCCGTCTCAAAGGCTCGGGCTGGGTCGGAGAGCAAGTAGTCAACTCGTGGTTGCAAGTATGATGATGATTAGCGATATACATTTATACATGTCGATATACCGATATATCGATTGTCTGGCACGTCTATATAGCATGTACAATATCACCATTAAATCCGCTCTCAGATATCGACTGTAACCAACTTCACATCGGTTACAGCGGAAATGGATGGTCAGGGTCTCTGACTTGGTTGACACATGACATCGCATCCCAGTTGCGTAGATCGGTGCTCATGCTGTTAATCAGTGGATTTCCGGTCCAAGTTTGACCATTTACAAACCGCTGCCATATATATGGAATATTGCGGAATGCGCCATTAAACAACAACTAAGCCAAACCAATACCAATGTCCGTAAAAAATTCTGGTGGGTTGTAATTTATACACTGAGTGTAAGATCGAGATCTGAAAGGGAGACATCCCTTCTGGTATTTCGTAGATTGACCTTGGCTCGGTGATGGACTGGTTCGCAGTGACGATGCAAGGGGCCGTCAGCTCATCCTACTATACCACCACCTACACCATGGCGTACAGCGAGGACGGTGACAACTTCCAAGACGTCAAGGATACCGCCAGTAACACTCTGGTGGGAATTATTTTTGATAGATGTCAAGAGCAGAGGCCCGTATAACTCCGGCGGTTAAACGTATTTTGGGCAAAAATTAGAGTCTTTGCAATGTCACAGCCGTATGCGGTGATCAAAGATAACAGAAAATACAATGTTTATCTGTAATACTGCTGTGTAACTATGAGTGTGGAATAGCAATACTGCATCACTGTGACTTTTCTGTAAAGTGTTGAAGCAGTTACTGCATCACTATTACTTAACTGCATCACTACAACTTTACTGCATCACTACAACTTTGCATCACTACAACTTTACTGCATCACTACAACTTTGCACCACTACAACTTTACTGCATCACTACTGCATCACTACGACTTTGATGTAAACAGTAGTATATGAAATAAGCCCAAATCCCAGCTAGACATCAGGATTTAACCAGACCAGATATGGTGAGTTTGCCCAGATGAATGGAATATATAAATTTATACACCATCGGAATGGCTAACTGTAAATGTAGACCCACCGTCAGGAAGCGGACAGGACTTATTTCATACACTGCTGTAAGGGTCGAATACTTTACGCTGCACCAGTACGACTTTATTGTAGGCGTCTAATCAATTACTGCATCACCATGACCTCTTTGTAAGCGTCAAATGCTTTACTGCACTGCTACGTTACTGTAGGTGTCAAATAAATTACTGCATCACCTTGACTTCACTGCTAGTGTCGAATCAATTACTCCGTTACTATGACTTTAAGTGTCGAACCCTTTACTGCAGCAACCAAGTCTTCACTGTTTAGTGTTGAACCCATTACTGCATCACCTAGACTTCACTGTCAGTGTCGAATCAATTACGACGTTATTACAACCTTACTGTAATTGTCGGATGCATTACTTCATTACTAAGGATTTACTATGAATGTTGCGGAAAATGTCGATGCGTAAATTTTTCTTCCAGATATTCAATGGCAGTACTCTGTTCGACACCATGACGAAGACCATCCTTCCAGCGCCTCTACAGGCCCGGTATGTTCGCTTCATCCCGCGCACTGCCGCCACAAACCCTGGTATGAGAGTCGAGGTGTTCGCCTGTCCAAAATAACGCCATGTTCAAAATCTGCAGACCTAGAACAGTCAGTCAGCTGAATTAAGAAGACAGAAGATGGTAGTATAGCCAGTGATGTATTGACAGATGGAATCAGGGATTAATTCAAAGTGGACTTCACCTGGGTCAAACTGGAAGACCTAGGACGTTTGATAAACCCATAAAAAATTGTTTGGGCTTCGGCTCGTCACCTTTTAACAGTGCACGCAAATAAAATTATCTTAATCACTGTTGCTGTTATTCATTCACCGATGTGCCCTTTTGTGTTTGTTGGTTCTTGCCTTCTATTCTCGCGTCATGACGGACGTGAGTGAACCACATGCAGAGTGAGTTCAGTTTAACGCCGCAGTCAACAATATTCCAGATATATGGCAGCAGTGTGTAAATAATCGAGTCTGGACCAAACAATCCAGTGATCAATAACATGAGCATCGATCTGCGCACTTGGGAACCGACGACATGTGTCAACCAAGTCAGGGAGTCTGACCACCCGATCCCGATAGTTACCTCTTACGGAAAGCATATTCGCCTTTTATGGCAAGCATGGTTTTCTGATGACGTATTCTAACCTGGATCTTCACTTGTTTTTAGTGGAGAAAAGTCTTTACCAGCTTTCATTTGAAACGGTAACATTATTTCGGCCACGCCAAACAGCAGGGACATGGCACTGTTTGCATGTATCACTCACAATAATGTCCATGCTGACTGGCTGCACAACCAAATACACAACCAGGGAACATGTTTCGGTCAGCGTCAGACTGAGTTTTCTTCGATGTAGAAAATGGACATTGCATACGTGCTGGCTTAGAGTACATGTTATCTACAACTTAAGAGTTCCAGTATCTTCATCTGAAAGGCTGCAGTCTCTATTACAGAAAGAGCTCCAGTATCTTCATATAAAAGGACCCTTAAAGGTATCCAGCAGCTGATGCTCATTCTTTCGCCACTGTTAAAGTGAGACTCTGAGTGAGCTTATTTTCATGCAACCTTCCGCAATAGTCCAGTAATATCACAGTGGGGGACACCAAAAATGGGTTTCACACACTGTACTCATGTGGGGAATCAGACGTGGGTCTTCCACATGGCAAGCAAATGCTTTAACCACTAGACTACCCCACTGCCCAGAAAACCTTGGAGTCAACTTTGGTATATGGTACCGTTGGTATATGACCAGATGGTGGCCACATGAACACGTGCATACACCTAGTTGCAGGTACAGCAACGTGCAGTAAACTTGGACAAAGTGCTGGTCCCAGTCCACCCAGCTGTCAATTGGGTACCTCGTTAGGATGAGAGAGCCACAATAAACTCGGTGCGCCTTGTGGCAGCAAGAGTTGTATACTCCCCAGGGAGTTGAGATTGAAATACGATGTGCTGTTGAGACTGACATCCGGTGATCCAGGGAAAAATACCAGCGCCTTGAGCATGCACTAGTGCATGGATATGTGCGCTATATAAATATCCAATCTAAAATCTAAATGAGCAGAGGCGTTCGAGGCACTAACAGAAAACCTTGAATATGATCTTCCATCTGGTAGACTTTTAGCTGCCATCGCTAAAGTATAAAACCACTCAGACTGAGATTTCAATATTTATTTCAAGTATAAAATTTTGAAAAAGTTTTCCCAGTGAAAGCCTGCTTTCACAGTCATAACCATACCATTATAACAACACATGGAAAATACTGTATACCAATAAAATAGTTCTTGAAACAAAAAATTGCAAATTCATGGATGGAATACAATGTTACCTGTAACTTAGAAGGGTATTTTGATTAATTCAGTGCATAAATGATGTGTGAGTAAAGAGTTGGTCCTGAAGCATTTCAATCAAGGCCAGGACTGAAATTTCAATATGGTTTTATCTTAATTGTTCACTCGAAACCATATTGCTTTCCTTTGTTATACCATATATAGGTATAAGGAATTCAAAATTTTCACAAATGCTAAGGAGATCACATAAAGGAAAAGAATGTCTTACAGCAGCAACTGTCTATCTAATTAGGCGCACAATCCTCTGCGTATATAACATTAATCTCCAAAGAATTTTCAGAAATCGTCATTCCTGTTTCACACAACCCAACACCTAAAATGTATCACAAACAAACATTTAATAGCCAGTGGTAGCCTTTTTTGACATATGACACACTCTGAGACATGGGTATACAGAGTAAGGGGAATAACTCTTATTGCCACTGTCCGTATTTTTAAACTGTTCACAATACTGATTAAAATTTCGTACTGAGCAATTGTAAAGTGAATGAATTGAGTCTAACGTCACTTTCAGCAATATTCCAGCAACATTACATCAGGGGACACTAGAAATGGGCTTCACAAACTGCACCCATGTGGAGAATCATCCTTCTGTTTTGACGTGCAGGGGCTTTAACCACTGGGCTACCCCACCACCTTCTCAAGGGTAAAGAACAAGAGACTATGTCATACATTGTCCATCACTTCAAAAACTGATGTCCAAATACAAGGCTTCAGTGAATGTTCAGTGGATGTTTCACAAATGTTTCTTTCCTTCAATAAATTCAAACTAAAAAATATTGTACATGAAAATTTAACAAGTTCTCCTTTTTGTTAAATAATTTCAGAAAATCTCAGAAAATATAAATATATATGTAGAATGTACAAATAAATAGATGAAAATCATTATCATCTTCTATCATGAACAACCTGTGTGTTAATGCAATGACTTTAGCATCAATTAAATCGACTACTAAATCCAAAACAAGTACAAAGCATAAACTGAACATTATTAATTCATATATTTGTAATAAGATACAGGTTACACAAAAATGACACAAAATATGCAATAAAGCTCTCTACAACATGTCTTTGATTCACATTAAATGCATAAATTAGTCAAAAACAACACATGTAAACAGTAAATTGTAAACATGCTTTAAATGACTTCAAAGTCAAACTATAAAAAGGTAAAAAATCAGCAATTGTTACCATTTCAAAGTAAATAGGTAAAATTTTCATGAAAGATGTGTATGATTTCTTTCTTTGGTGCATATTCCTACATGACATTTATAATACTTTGATTGTATTAATGCTGACTTTGACAAGGTCAAGTAAATCATCATTTGTAAATAAGTGCTAGATAAGCTGGTGTAGTAAGACACATGATATGGGACACATAAAATATATAATCTTCACATAAGGTAAAGCCAATTCATGGAGTATTTCTTCATCAATTTCATTACACATAAATGTGTGCCTGCTGAGACATCATAATGCTAAGACACATTTCATGCAATGTCCACTCCTATTGACGCCATTATTGGTAACTGCATTTCACCCCTTTATCATAGATATAACAAGAAATACATGTGTACTTCTATTAAAGTAATTGAATAGAAAACTATATATTAACTGCTGTTAGAAGGTACAGAAACTTCATCTCACTTGGTAAGTCTCTGGGCCATCATGACTGCCATTTAGATAATGCATTGCATAATTCCATGTTCTTTAGTTACTTTCAGTCTCACGACTTAATTATTTCATAATTTTCAGACTTCAAACTATTCCAGACACTTAATATTTTATGGTCACAACTTTTCCACCTGCAACACCATACGTTTTCAAATACAGAATCTGATAAAATGTGTAAAAGATAACATATATATTTTGGTTTTCATCAGCTACATCAAGTCCAATGAAATCCATCCCATCAAATACCAATAATTTATATATGAAGATGACTTTTCCTTCACTTAAACACAGTAAACATTTGCAAAGTTGCTTGCTATATGAATTTGTATTTGAATAATGCTGGATTTGCATTGAAGCAATGATGAAGATGTCACTTCACCAGATAAATGCTGTTTTTGCTCTTGAGACCACGTTGCTGACGTTCTGACAACACTGAGATGCCAAGCTCTGGTAGTGTTGTAACACTGCCCGATTCTCCTCCACCTTGGCTGACCGAGACTTCAGCTCCTCACGGATGCTGGAAGTAGGGGCTCCAGACTCCACTGGTTCCTCATAACTGGCTACAATTACTGCCACCTTCTGGTCAACTCGCTCCAAACGCTCTGCCAAGGGAGGGAACTCTTTCAGGATGACTGCTCCAGAGGCTGCATACTGTCACAGAAACATACAGCTAGTATATCTGAGTTGACTGAAGGACAGCATAGAACACAAGTGGTTACCAGGGGTTAAAAAATCCCATCGCCTAATGCCTGGGACCAGTCAGTTTTCATTTCGGGCAATCAAATAATGGTATCTTACTTGTCCGTGGACTACTGGATAATTTCCCCTTGTTTCAAACTGCAAATAATCTTGGATTTCATTTCCTATCTGCTCATAATGACGCTATTAAAGTTCGCAATAATAATAAAGTAGAGCTAGTAGGGAGTGAAATTATCACTCTTCGATAAATAGTCCAGTGGACATTAATATCACGCATCGTGTCATAAAATCAGGGCAAGTGGAAATTTGTCAGGACAAGTGACGTTGAAGTCACTTGCCCTGTGGTAAGTAGCTTTTCGAAATATTTTTGAACCCCTGGTTACAATGTTTCAAACCCCAGATCTGGTTGTCATAGACATCACTCCTGAATTTGACATCCCTATCCATCTTTCTCATCAGCTCCCACCTCTGATTGCCTACCAATTCCAGTACATCAAAAACTCTATCCTACCCTTGACCTTTCCTATACATTCTAATCCCCGTATATCAATCCCAACTTTAACACGAAGAAATCCTGTATCCAATACAACACCATCCTTGCAAATATAAACTCACTCTATGGTAGGTACTATAAAAGTGTACCCCAGATACTCTAGCTGAAAATTCCATTCTGCATTCTGCCATTTTCTTCATCAGAAATGTCATACTGTTGTATTCGATTACAGTATATTAGAAACCAGCATACACAGTAACAAACTTTTTGCACCGCACAATACCGCTAGCAAATCAATTAAACGGGAACAACAACGTACGGTTATGGTTTTTGGTTATGGAATATGGACTCATCCCTGGGTTTGGGGTATTACGTACGTTTATGTATTTTGACTTTCTTTAGGGTACATTTCTGTATACAGAAACATGCCTGCCATATGTACATAGTCTTACACATTTGCTGTAGTTTTAGCTATAATTCCAGTTTCTCAACTGGGGTTTGAAATCAAACACTGTTCTATCCCAAACCATCCTTTCCTATACGTCACAACGCTTCACAACTTATTCCATACAACCCATTCTCTCAGATTTCACACCATCCCATCCTACCCTACCACACTTAAGCCCCTTCCACTATCTTCCAGCCATCACATCCCTTCACAACACACTCCATACAACTCATTCTCTCAGATTCCACACCATCCCATCCTACCCTACCACACTTAAGCCCCTTCCACTATCTTCCAGCCATCACATCCCTTCACAACACACTCCATACAACTCATTCTCTCAGATTCCACACCATCCCATCCTACCCTACCACACTTAAGCCCCTTCCACCATCTTCCAGCCATCACATCCCTTCACAACACACTCCATACAACTCATTCTCTCAGATTCCACACCATCTCATCCTACCCGACCACACTTAAGCCCCTTCCACCATCTTCCAGCCATACCTCCTTGTTGAATGTTGTGAGGATGTTTTTCAGTGCTTTGCTCATGTGAGTGTCCTCGCTGAGTCGCTTCACTCTCAACTGATAGACTTCTCCCTTCTCCACAAGCTGAAACAACAGAGAACAGGCCAACAAAGCCATTAGATTACAACACTGATTTCGATTCTTCAAGTCAACCTCTAAACTATCTCCCTTCCATACTAAAGGGTTGTGATCGTTCATAGCAATATGGGCTTTGCCTCTGATCCTTAACATACGACAATGGTTGAGGTGAAAGCATCAACTATCAACAGAATAAAGACAAACTTTGCCATTAGACTATGGATTTTGGGCCTTCAAGTCAAACACTGTAGAGTTATCTCCCTTTTCCACCAGCAGAAACAGCAGAATATCAATCCTGAGTGGAAACGTGCCTGGAACCCTTTGAATGCAACCAGTTTCAAAACATCGCACCTACACTCACCAAGCAGTTGCCATTTAAGTCAGTGTGGGTTTAATGCTGTTGTTTATTAAGGCACATGAGTTAAATGTGGGATGAGAAGTCGATGTAAGACAAGTCTCAGCCATATACCACTCTGGTGAAGCTCACAAGCATTGTGGTGTTGCCTAGTACAAATCCACTGTAAACCCATTATCACATGTTCCTGGTGTGAACTTCAGAGAGAACTTTGCACAATGAGTAAATCCTGTTCCTGATGGTGCCCATAGACTCATTCAGTGTAACAAGGTAGAAACAATCACATGAGTACATACCTGCAACTTGAAGTCTGCTTCACCCAGGTATTTCCGCAATCCCACAATGCAGTTCTCTATACTTCCTTCACCATGACCTATGACCTCTACATCTTCACACAAGGATACAAACTTCTTGAAAGACTTGTCATTGAGATTTTTAAGGGTGTCAATGCGGTCGAAGATTTTCACAAGCTCTTTCTCCCCAAAAGCCTTGTCAATCTGAAACAGTGTTTCCAGGTAAATATTGTCTTTACCCCCGGTTGATTATTTGTATGTTGTTTAAATTAATATAATGCCAGACTCAGCAATATTCCAGTGGTCGATAAATAATCAAGCCTGGACCAAACATCTATACAATAACATGTGCCAACCAAGTCAGCAAGTCTGACCACTGAATCCTGTTTATTGCCAACACAGGCTACTGAAGACCAATTCTAACCTGGATCTTCACGGCTTCTGCAATTTGACTGACTGATAATGAGCAACAATACGACTAAAACGTCAAACAATATCCTAAGCATTTGATAAACTCATCCACTTCACTGATATAATTTTAATCACCTGTTCAATGCCAACAGTTTTCAGTTTCCTGGTGATCTTCTCCTGGTCAGTATCTGGAACCTCCTCTGTCTGTGTCCGAGACTTCCATCTCCTCTCCATGAACTGATCCTCCAGGATGTGTCTGATGAAGCTCTGGATGGCGGTGTGGACAGAACCATCGCCATCACTTGCTGACACCATCACGCTGTAACAGGTGTACAGGATGTCACAGACATTGTAACAAATATAAAGTCCAACTTCACTTATGCTAACACTTTTCTCACATAATGTCTGGATAAATGAATATTTGTATCACTTCATAACATTCTGTTGTGAAATGTTACACATCTACAATAAGTCGGAGATTCTCATGTGATATACAGTGTATCACAGATATACAGTTTTCCTTGTAGTACCAGCAGGGAGACCTGCGAAGATCCAGGGTAGACAAATGTCATCGGTTCCCAATTGTGCAGATCGATGCTCATGCTAATGATCACTGGATTGTCTGGTCCTGACTCAATTATTTACAGACCACCACCATTTTATTGCTGAGTGCAGCGTAAAACAAAACTCACTCACTTGTAGTGATTCTACAGAGACTGCACCCAGAGACTCACCTGCCCACAAAGTTATGTTCCTCCGCCATCTTCTCCAGCTCCAACACACAGGCTGGCTTATTAGTCTCCCTGTCAGACAGTATGTCAACATCATCAGATACTGTAAACAATCACAAACGTCAACAGCATTAACAAACATCACCATCTACACACAAACATCACTAGCTAGAAAAATCAACAGATGAAAACATCACAGAACTTCATGGAGACATCGCTACACACGGTACTCACATAGTTTGCTGTAATCTGTGTCCTTCAAACGCTTCCCTTGAGGATACAAGCTCTGGCCTTCTGCCTCCATTCTCTGTTCCACCTGCAGACATTCACACAACTCAGTGTTTGCAATACTTTGCCAGTTGACCGCTAGGTCCTCCTGCCACCTGCAGGTTTTAACATCTACAGGCCAGAAATGAAATCTGCAGGCCCATTTTTCTAAAGTCAAACCAATAAAAACAAAATAGACTAAACTGGTCACAGTTTCACACCGTTCCTAGAAAATCAATTAATGAAGCCTATGGTGAAGAGGCGCAGATAGACGTATTTATTTGTTAAAGACTAGTGTTGACATTCCTATGTGCGAAGTGCTTAAATACCAGGAACTGATACTGTTAGTTATTGTAACATGATGAATCATAGATGATTCCTGAATGTAAATAAAGGGGAAAAAACATGGGTAAGATTCCAGTCGTAAAAAAGACTGATGGTTTACTGAAGGCTACAAGGACCTGCAGATATTTGTAACTGCCAGCCCAATGCAATGACAACCAGTGCTGGGCCACGGTGAGTGATTATTGCGAATGTTGCCTGCAAACATTCAAACTCAAAGTTTGGATCACTTTAAGTACATTGCCCAAAAGCAATGGACTTTGATATTTTCTGTATTTATGGAGGTATGTGAGTGAAAAAACTTTCCTTTGTACATCCTTTTAGCTCCCATGGAAACATATCCTTACTAGTACATCATGCTGTGTAACTCACATTACTCTGGGTGCGAGCTATCCCATAACAAACAAACAAACAAACAAACAAACAAACAAACAAACAAACAAAAAGAATATATCAGAGAATGGGATATTTCTTGGAGGATCATAAAGATACAAAATACACACTTCACTGTTTAGTTTCATGTAATTACATCATCATCATCATCATCATCATCATCATCATCATCATCATCATCATCATCATCATCATCATCAGGCGGTGGGGTAGCCTAGTGGTTAAAGCGTTCGCTCGTCACGCCGAAGACCCGGGTTCGATTCCCCACATGGGTACAATGTGTGAGGCCCATTTTCTGGTGTCCCCCGCCGTGATATCGCTGGAATATTGCTAAAAGCGGCGTAAAACAAAACTCACTCACTCACTCATCATCATCATCATTTCATCATCACTGTTTCTGTGAAAGAAGAGGCACTCACTATGTCACATTTGGTTCCTAAGAGAAGAACGGGAAACTTGACAGGGTCCACAGTGAGTGTGCCAGTCACATCTTGTTTCTCAACTCCATCACTAGGTGGTGTTGTCTTCTTTATGTTTGTCACGACAATCTGTTTCCATACGTTAGCCATCATGATAGATTCCGGATCTGACACATCAACTACCACTGCAAACACAAGTAAGAATTACCTCATATTATCCCAGGATGCATCCTCGATAATCTCCAGAGAATACATTCTGTGGTGTCTACACTGGGAAGTTAAGCATACCAATCACATCTCACTTTCGCTTTTCAAATTATCAGACTCATTAAATTTGGCAACACAAATGATGCAGAGGTACTCTGAAAGAAGTAGAAGGAGTTCTTCCATTGTAAATTCTTAAAGTTTTGGACCTGTCAATTTGTCTGTATGATTACCCCCAAAATCTGAGCTGCACTGCGAACAAACCAATCACCACTGTGACCGCAATATTTGTTAACACTGGCAAGCTCCATTGTAATGGTGGATTAGCTGATTGGAGGATTTGATGGCAGCAAAGGGAGGTAATAAAATTATCAGGCCAGGCCATAGATGCATCCAAGGTAGAGTCGAGATATATCGGAATGTATGTTCTGGAAATAATCGAGGATGTAGATATGTGTTACAAAACCCATCTCTTCCATTATTAGATTCTCTTCAAGTCTGGAAATAATCGATAAATACAGCTAAGCTTACTTGAAAGACAATGAGAGTATTTTTTCACCACTAGACTGTGTGTTTAATTATTCTACTGGATACTGCAATGCGTGCTGCAACAATTTTTGGACAGGAAACAGTGAAGTTGCCATATGATTGATGCATATAAGTGAGTGAGTGAGTTGGCCTTTACACCGCTATTCCTGCAATATCCTGGCATGCCATAACAAATATGGGCTTCAAGCATAATGTACCCATTTGGGACTTAAATCAATATCTTTGGTGTCACTGTTGAATGCCTTAACCATTAAGCTACCCCACAACCCCTGGTGGCAGACAAGTCAACTTGTTTACCTTGTATGTATTTGGTTGCTCTGGTACAGTCTACTGGCTGAATTAGCCAAACAAACTCTGTTAGCCTAGAAACCCTGCAGTGCAGATTATGACTAATAGCAGTGAATGAAATAAGCCAAAATCCCTGCCAGATATAAGGGCTGGTAACTTCATAATGCTACCATCCTGAAAAGGATTTTACCAAACTCCAAGATATTGTGAATTTACTCAGATGTATGGAACACACAAAACTTTTACCAAAAAATCTAGCTGACTACCTGTAAATTTAGACCATCCATCAGAAATCTAGCCTGTCTAAGCAGTCGGACAGGTCTTATTTCATGCACTGCCAGTAGCTACTTAACACACTTACTTACAGACTTACCAATGGCAGCATCCAGGTCCCTGAAGTAGGACTTGTAGAGGTCAATGTCCTCCCTTCCAGGAATGTCCCACAGGGACAGAGACACAACAGCATGGCTTGGTAGATTCACCTTCATCACATGGTTCTCTGAACAAGGGAGTTAATTCAATGGATAAACAACTTATGTAACATGTGTGCAATGTTTTGTGTAGAAAGTGACTAAAGGCGCCATAAACATGTGAATAACAGATGTTTATACTTGGTTAATTGTTGATAATGAGATGTTCATGTTTTAAGAACGTATAAAGTTAAAATAATTGAAGTGTGTTTGATATACATACCAGAATAACTAAAATTAACAGGGCATTCTGAGGTGAAGCTATGAATACACAAAGACTTTTAAATTGGAAAGTGGTCAAATGTAAAATAATGAACACATATGTAACTGATGAATATGATGTTAAGTGAGTTCAGGTTTTACATTGCACTGGCAACACTACAATGGGAACTGTAGTCAGATGGGTCCACAAAGCATGTCATCTAGACCAACAGTTGACTTTCATTTTGTGTAAGCTATGGTGGCTGAATGGGCTAGATCCCTAATTTGTGTTTTGTTAATTAAGGACGGACTGTGCATGTAGGTTTGAATCCCAAATGACATTCAACAACAAAAAGTACAAGAATCTAATGTCCACTGTCTATCATATACATCTATATCATATAAGCTGTTTAAACTAATGACGTTCCTGCATAACATCATCAGTACTAGAAGCATCTTTATACACCTATTGACATAAGTACTATCATACATGAAGCAATTTCATATTTTGTATTGTGCAATATATTGTTACAGTCCTGGGTCACGTTCCTCAAAGCAGTCCTAGAGCTACAATGAATGGAACTCCCATACTTAAAATTAACATAGACTTATGACAGTTGTAATGATACAATCGCTTTGAGGAAAGGGGCCCTTGTCGTTTCCAGAGGTGTTGCAGATTTTGTTTTTTGTTTGCTGTACTAAGATATAACAAACAACAATCAGGAACCTCAGATGTTTAAGAACGAAATCTCCCATACCCAAAGTACCATGTGATAATACCTCTGACATCGACTAGCGATGGTTTTTATTACAAATCCTTGCCATTTCTGGCTACACCGATATGACATCACATTCCGCATTGCAATGCTTACCATAGCGCCTCAGTGTGTCAATTTGGACCACCAAATAGGTTGCATGGCCCCAAACGTAACCAAATGCTGATTGTTGGTATACATACCAATGACAGCCCTCTGTGTAGGAATGTAGAGTGGGCTGAACTGGTTGCGCATATAGCGCAGGAATATGTTGGTTTTTCCTACTGATGGATCACCTGCAGCATAGAAACATGCACCATTTCTCAACTAGAATGATCTGATCAACAAGTTTCAACAAAAATATATTCAGCGGTTTAGGAGTTCTGATCCAGAAATAGAAAACAGATAGCAGACAGATGACATAATAAATGCTATACAACTTACAAGACAAATGTTGTGGATAACTATACTGAGTCAAAAAAGAAACTTCACATTCTTTCTTCAGGGCACTACAAAAGAACAAGAGATGGTAAGATGGTTAAACTGATATTATTTCATTGCTGACATCTGTTTGATGTACTCAATACACTGACAGTGCCACAATCAGTTCCATTAGGCTACACTGCCATTCCTAACCATGGGTATACAGAATGTCAAGTCACAAGAATAAAAATTCGGAATTTCTCAGTTCAATATTGTGTATGGCCGCCACGCGCATTCACCACTGCCAAACACCATCTCCTCATTGACTGCCTGATGTGTGTGAACAATTGGTTGGGGATTCTGCGCCATTGCTCTTGCAAGGCAGCATCAAGTTTCAGCAAATTCTGAGGTTGGTTCCTACGACCATTAAGCCTTCTCCCAAGTGCATCCCAAATGTGCTCTATTGGATTAAGGTCAGGGGACCTCGATAGCCAGTCCATGATGTTGATTCCAGTGTTTTGAAGCAAATTTCATGAACATCGCAGTATGCGGGAGAGCATTATCATGCTGGAACTGTAGACCTGGGCCATGAGCCGCCATGAAAGGAACGAGTTCAGGGGTGAGCACCTGATCGCGGTAAGCAGCAGCTGTAAGGTTTCCACGGATGACCAGAAGTCAGGAACGGTTGTTCCCACAGAAAGCGCCCAACACTATGCAACCTCCGCCGACAAATCAGTCGACTTCCTGTACACAACATTGGGCATACCATTCACGATGTCGTCTCCCGACTGCCTGCCGTCCGCGAATCTGAGAGTAAACCTGGATTCATTGCTAAAGACAACTCGATTCCAGTCTCTCTGCATCCATCAGAGGCGATGTTGGGCTCACAGCAGATGCTGACGTTGATGAGACGGTGTCAATAATGGCTCATGATAGGGACGTCGAGAAAGGAGATTGGCAGCCCGCAACCGATTTCAAATGGTCTGTGAGAACAGTCAGCCTCTAAACATCTCAGCCCTGGTTTGAGTAGCCGGCAGAAATCTGTCACTTCGGTGACGTAGGAGGATGTGACGGTCACCTGCTCGTGACGTCACATGTGGACGACCCGACCTTGGGCGATCAGAAGTGGTGCCAGTTTGTTGTAGACGACCTCGCAAGTCATACACAGTATGGCAGCTGCATCCCATTGCTCTTGCAACGTCAATAACTGATCTTCCCGCTTGCAACATGTCAACGGCACATTCACGTTGCACATGTGACAATCGTGGTATTAAAAGTACCATTAGAACTGTGGTTTAAAAGTGTTTTTTCAATCCTTGAAGCCAATGCAAACACATGCAAATGAAAAAAACTTTGATGCGAAGATCATATGATCGACTGCACATGCAAAACCTGATTTGGCACTAATGTCATTTGCACAACAAATGGATGAGTTTGAGTGGGTTTTGCTAACATTTTCAAGAGTCGAAAAATAGGGATTCCATTTTCGATACACAGATGTATCATCAGAGAAAAATTATTCATTATTTTTGAAAATTACACTTTGTGAAGTTTAGTTTTTGACTCAGTATACTCATATTACTACACCAACTTCTAAATGATTCAAAGAATTTCACAATAAATGTTGTATTCAGCAGTGAGCAAACTGGGGGCATATGAAAAATAAATTTGTTATTGTTCTTCACTGATGTTAAATTTGTTTTTGTTCATGTCAGTGGATACAGGGTTCACTGGATTATATAAAATTATATAGAAAAGCAAAATGATATTGATAAAGCAGTGATAAAATGTCTTAATGACTCCCATCTCTCCTAGTTTACTAGTGAATACTGAGTAGTCATGAATGAAGCTGTTAGAGAAGTTAAGAATTTCTCAAGCACTTCACTTTGTATCTCTGAAGTTCATTACATGAATTAATAAAAGTATAGTTTATACCTAATGCTGTCCTTTTTTTCACCTGAGCAGATACAATTCAAAGGTACAGCTTAATCAAGCCATAAGCAACCCACAATAAAATGTGTTGTTTTAAGCAGTCCGTCTTTTGGGAGGTCGATCTGTCTTGTCTTGATACCATTCGTTTATGGGAAAGTTAATAATTTATGGCCTGGGGGTGATGGTGATTTTTATGGAGAAGGGTTCAGGCGAAAACAGCACCAACTACAATTTCTTGGTTTTACTTTTGTGAAATAAAAAAAATATCTTAGGTAAGTATTAAATTCAAACCTTACCTTAGGTAAGTATAATCAACTAGGCAGGCCAGCCGAGACGTAGAAGTGGAGAAGAAAGACAAGGTGGGTCACCGACAAAGTAATTAACAAAACACTCACCATCCGCCGACAAAGATAATCCATACAAACAATTATGGAAAGTATGTCCTGATAATCAGATTGCAGTATGGTTAGATAATAAATGTGTCTACTCTGCCGACGGTGATTGGAAAGTGCATCCTATACCCAAGAGGCTTGCAGTATGTTTAGAAAATAAATGCGTCTACTCTGCCGACAGTGATAGAAACCATTTACTCAACTGGAATCACTCAAACTCAGTGTCAAAATGAAACTGTATTTAAAACCCCAGAATGTACCCATTACACATCATTCATCACAATGTCTCACCACAGTACTAGTGTTGTATGCAATAAGACTGTCAGAAAAAAAACAACATGCCGTGTCTTGCAACCAGTGTGATTTATGGACTCATCCAGTTTGCGGTACCAGAATGTCTGTATCACGTTACCGTGAGGTGAAATGAAGGGGATTTCCCTTTCATATGTGTTCGTTGTTGCAGGAATTCCTTTGACAACATGATGGACACTGTCATATAACAACAAATACGACAAAAGAATGTTTGATATATAGCTAAAAAAAAAAAAATAATAATAAAACAATAAAGTCAGTGTTTTGTCATTTTGTTTTTTACATATGGTGCTGTTTCCGCTAACGATTCTGGTGCCGTTCTGCTGTGGTGCCGTTTTAGCTATAATGTACAATGTGTGAATCATTTATTATTTTTTCTACTGCCCATATGCTTAATCTATCACTTGCAATGTACTCACCAACAATAACTATTTTCAATGCAGGGATTGTTTTAGTTTTCAAAATTGACTGTCCATCTGAAAAAAAGGAAAACATAGTTTGCATTGTCACAATTTGTGCATGATTGATATCTAAGTAAAATCAGAGACCATATAATAGATATATTATATGGTCTCTGGTAAAATTCTAGTAGTGTCAAAGTCGGTCGTATCAACAATATGGAAAGCAATTATACGATTTTAGTTGTGTATGATACTTTAAGTGAAAGCCTACGGGAGAAACTGAGAGGCTTTCCCAAACGGGCAAATTCTTTGGCCATATCATGACGTAAAGTTCGCGAAAACAGAGACCTATCTAAAGAATATACAGCACGACAATCAACACATCGACCTATCACTGTAATAATCCTCTGTCGATTCTAATCTCACCCTGGACAGTAGTTCTATCAGAGCTGCAACCAGTCCCCATGGCTCATGTAATCATTGCTAACAGATGAAAGGTGTTTTCGATTCTGCAGTCGATTTCAGGTGTTATTACGTGTACTCGGATATTTTCGGACTTGTTCGGTATGTAGGTAAAGGAACGGGTAGATCGAGTAATGAACTACATGATAGGTTGTTCCGAATGCTGTTGTTTACAGTTTCTATGTTTAAAACGTCACACGAGCACACATATGGGTGACGTCACATTGTCGTTCACGGTGTATCGTGTCTTACGTGAGACAGTGTTACTGATAGATGGTAGTTAGTCTTACGAAGATCGTCATGTACGCAAACAGTTCAAAGAAACACGGACAACAGCTGATATTCTATGGGTAGAAATTATCATGCATTAAAATTTAAGATTTAATCGAACCATGTGCGGGTTATTTGTTTTTGAATGTTGTTAGGGACATTATGGACATTTTCTGTTTGTAAGTCATAATGTAATTTATTACCTACGAGGGATACAATATCGGGATTTATATTTTTCATACGAGGTCCTAGGGCAAAATATTAGGTTGCTGTGGTGACGTGACGTCATGGACAATGGTATGGCGTCACGTTTCTTCTGTGACGTTGCGTTCTGCATGAGGACACGGCCGGTACCCAGCTTATGTTTGAAAGTAAATTTGGTTTTGTTATTAAGGCTGGTACCGTGTCATGTCCTGGGTTCAGTTGTGTTGAAACATTTGATTTTGATTTTTCAAAGTTGTTAAACACTATTTCAAATGACAGACTTCATTCCTTTACCAGTGGGTATTTGTCAACGAAAGAGCCAAGAGGTGAACATGGACGTGGTTATGGATATGTCTTCAGAAGTTCAGGACATTTTGTTAAAATATAAAGCATTAGCGTTTAAAGTTCAATATCATCAATGAAAAAAATTAGGGTGAAACATTTAGACAAGCAGATGACATATTCCCATGCCGTTATATCCCAATTACTTACAGGATATTAGTTATACATACAGTTACTTTTACGCTATTATTTCCATGACAATGCTGTCTGTCACTGGACTGCCTGATCCACACTA
Source organism: Haliotis asinina (assembly GCF_037392515.1). Classification (NCBI taxonomy): domain Eukaryota; kingdom Metazoa; phylum Mollusca; class Gastropoda; order Lepetellida; family Haliotidae; genus Haliotis; species Haliotis asinina. Next base: position 47,458,649 of record NC_090285.1, read on the forward strand.
GCTTACTTACAATATGTATCAAACTTTATCTGTTTTGACTTTAGTCTGTCTGTCTCATCTCTTGTAAGCCAGAAGCCACTTTCAAAACATTTGAAAGTGATGTTTTTTCGATAATTTGATTGCCAAATTAACTGGGCATGCTCTGTTTCTAACATTTCACTACTAAATTGGTGAGTAAGCTGGCAAGATTTTACGCCATTTTTAGCAATATTCCGGGAATGCCATTACTTAGATCCCCAGAAATTACCAGCATGGATCATGTCACTTCAGTGTCACACAATACATTTGCCAGGGTAATGGACGGGTGTGGGCACTGAAGGGAGTGAGTGCCTTTCTGTAACATTTACATACTGGTACATGTAGATACAAACACAATGTAAGCCTAAGTTACCTTGAATACATGAATATGTGTGCATATCCATGGGGGTGTCACTAAAATCTAGACAGGGTTGATAGAACACATTCCCATGATCAATTCAATTTCTGAACACATCGAAGATGCAGGTAGAATAGACCTTCAGCAACCCATGCTTCCACGAAAGGTGACTATACTTGTCGTAAGAGGTGACTAACAGGATCAGGTGGTCAGGATCGGTGACTTGGTTGACACGTCATCAGTTCCCAATCGTGCAGATCGATGCTCATGCTGTTGATCATTGGAATGTCTGGTCCAGACTTGATTATTTACAGACCGTCGCCTTATAGCTAGAATACTGCAGAGGGCAGCGTAAAACTAATCTCATTTACTCACTCCCTCACACCGCCAGCATTCATGGGCGACAATGCTAGAAGGCGGATTAAGAGTCAAGAGTCGAAATCCCACTGCATTTTAGGGACTTGATGGATGGCGTAATACACCAGAGGGATCCTCCTCTACAGCAATGTGATTGGAACAAGCCCTTCATCAAGAATCAAGCATAATTTATCAGCGTCAAATCCATAGTGAGGAGGAAAGTCAGAGGTGTTACTGCATTTGGCACACTTTACAACCAGATACTGATATTTGGCTCGGTTATTGATACCTGTGGTATATCTTGTGGATTATGACCGCAAATGTCAACATGAATGCAGTATGAAAGTTGCTCATTTATTGATACCTGTGGTATTCTTGAGGATTACGACCACAAATGTCAGCATGAATGTAGTATGAAAGTTGCTCGGTTATTGATACCTGTGGTATTTCTTGGGGATTATGACCATAAATGTCAACATGAATCTAGTATGAAAGTTTACATGAATGTCGTAACGTATGATCTAGTCCAGATCCAGTATCAGTAACACTACTGAGGCTGGACATATACTCATTGGGGTGTGTGCAGATCCAGCGGGGTGTGTGTGCACCCCAACCCTTTTGTCCTGAAAGTTTGTTATGACCATTGAAACTCTGACGAAAAAGTATGTATCCCCCAACCCCTCACTCTTTTCTGAATAGTGTGCACACACCCACTCTCTCTTCCCCGCAACCCCCTCCTCCAACCTTTCTCAGAAAGCTGTACCCACCCCTGATACTCACCTATTAACAAACACCAGGAATCGTATCTATCTCAATGAGTGTTTTTCTTAAACTTAGAAAAATGAAATGGACTCTGTGATTCTGTGGATTTCTGTTCATGGAAATGGTTTATTTTTCACTCCCGCACTAACACACTTCAGATGGGCATCACAGTAGGTATAATCATAATTATAAGTAAACGGTAAAACGGCTTTTACAAGTAATAGATATACCATTTTTGCAACAGAACCAAAATCTGAATGCAGAAACTATGCAAAAAGATTACAAAAAATAATGAGAATAAGATACTTTCGGCATGACATGGGCTTCATCATTTCCCTGCTAATATGCTGGACATTTTTATCAGGTCACAGTCTTGTAAGATTAAAGAGCATTTTACAAGTTAACACATTGGAAAGAGTGATCTATAAATTTAGAAAATGACCCCATGGAAATTAACATGCCAGTCAGGCCAGTCACAGTGGAAATTTACTGGTCCGAATGGATTATAACTAGCCACGGGCTACCGGGCAAGTGAGTATTTCACATACTGCCCTGAACATGTCTAGGATGAAGTGGAGTGACATTTATGACATTATCCAAATCCTCCAGAAATGTTGCAAGAACTCAAGTCCTTCTTCAGACATGGTATCATCTTCCCCAAGACTTTCACTGACAGTCAGTGGCCTTGATGGTGGAAAGGTGCATCAATGCACAAGATGGCACACGGCTACTGACACTGTGAACCCCTCGTGTTGTTATTCATGCTGCAGAGGGCGTTAGGGTAGCCTAGTGGTTTAAGCATTTGCTCGTCAGGCGAAAGGCCCAGGTTTGATAAGTCTTGTTACACATATACCTTGAGATAAGTCTTGTTATACATACACCTTGAGATAAGTCTTGTTACACATATACCTTGAGATAAGTCTTGTTATACATACACCTTGAGATAAGTCTTGTTACACATATACCTTGAGATAAGTCTTGTTATACATACACCTTGAGATAAGTCTTGTTACACATATACCTTGAGATAAGTCTTGTTATACATACACCTTGAGATAAGTCTTGTTACACATATACCTTGAGATAAGTCTTGTTATACATACACCTTGAGATAAGTCTTGTTATACATACACCTTGAGATAAGTCTTGTTACACATATACCTTGAGACAAGTCTTGTTATACATACACCTTGAGATAAGTCTTGTTACACATATACCTTGAGACAAGTCTTGTTATACATACACCTTGAGATAAGTCTTGTTACACATATACCTTGAGATAAGTCTTGTTATACATATACCTTGAGATAAGTCTTGTTACACATATACCTTGAGACAAGTCTTGTTATACATACACCTTGAGATAAGTCTTGTTACACATATACCTTGAGACAAGTCTTGTTATACATATACCTTGAGATAAGTCTTGTTACACATATACCTTGAGACAAGTCTTGTTATACATACACCTTGAGATAAGTCTTGTTACACATATACCTTGAGATAAGTCTTGTTACACATATACCTTGAGATAAGTCTTGTTACACATATACCTTGAGATAATTCTTATACATACACCTCAAGATAAGTCTTGTTATGCACGTGCCAAAAGATAAGTCATATTGTGATATATATATACACCTCAAGATCTGTCTTGATAAGACCAGCATGATTATACGACTAGAATCACGGGCAACATAAGTCATATCTGGGATTTCACTTTCTTAGTAAAGAACAAATTCTAGTACTTTTTTGGTTGAGTCCAATCCAGGATTCGAACCCGTACCCTCAGAACCAGGCACCTAATCACCAGCACACAAAGTCAGCCGCCTAGCCCACTCAGCCCCTGCGACTTCCACATAGAATCCTAGAATCATGAGACGAACATCCCTGTTTGCAAGAGTTAAGTAGGATGGTTGTTCTGGTGATTCTTCCAGCATCTCAAACATAGCATGCACATACATTCCGAGAAAAAAACCAAAAACTCTTACCAAAATAGTCACTGATTTATTTCCTTACAAACTTCCTCCAGTGTCTGTGTAATGAGCACATATATTCATAGGAAAATGCATAGAGAGTACAGGTATCACATTTAAACATTGTGCACTGTCAACATCAACAACCTGGCTAACAACAACGACAACAACTGCATCAAGCATCTCCAAATGACTTCATTGACAACGGCTATGTGTGAGATCAGAGTTATCTAATATCAACCAACAGAATGGAGAGCATGCAGAGATTAAAGACCTTTTCTTTTGGAATCTGTGACATGGGAGAGGAATGCCTGTATATATTTGTATTAATACTGTACATGATAAATGCTGTGATACTGAACAATATACTTTAAATGCTTAGGAAAACAACTAAACTAAGCTAAATGCTTTTAAACTTTATAATAACTCAACAAATAATATTTTGGAAAACTTTTCATGCTAATTTTGTGAAAGAAATAAGTGCCCATATTCTCCCTAAGGCTTTGATGTGTAACCAATGAAAAAAACTTGGAGTAGAGTTTGTCATCATGAAGTCTGCTTTTAACAGAGGGACAGGATAATGTATGAATTAAGTATTTAAAAAAAAAGGACTTCAGTATATTTTGTGTTTATGGAGAAATGAAGTTCACAGGATCCTTTTTACAATGATATCTACACTACACATGTAGGCAACAGTAGAGAATTAGCAACATCTTTTAAGACAATACTACAGCATTGGTGACTATTACTTGCCAATCAAAAAAAAAAACCCCGCATACAGACCACCATCAGATGTGGCTTAATACTCATCTGATTGGACAGTCATTTGAAGGCCATGGTATCACTTTCAATTTAATGACCTATCTTTTTTTTAATAAAGAGGTAATTTTGTTTAATTGTTGTACGAATAGTACATACCGATCTCATTAATGAATGAGCAATATATTGTATCATACAACCTTCTGTCTTGCCTGTATAGCACAAAAAATATCTAGGACAGAATCAGATCAGTGTGCATTGTCTGTCAATCATCCCCCTCTTTATATTATAAACACAACCCTAACCTATTTACCCTGACACAGTTTTGATATCCTCTCCAGATATTATGAAGGAAGGGAATATATTTATAATTAGCAGTTGTTTTCACTGACAATATCCGAATAGTGTACTTTTGCTTAAGATCTTGACACTGACATATTGATGTCTCCAAGGCAACATCATAAATAATAGCCAAGGGACCAAATTAAATGCAGCATCAGCAATATTTAAGGAAGCAGCTCATTAACACAAATTTGATTTATGAACTGCTTTTGTGAGATTTCTCTTGTGTAACCTGACAGTAAAAACAGAACAACACACACAAACCTATTTTTGTCGATCATAAAAGTCTGTGCTAACAACAGCGTAACATAGAAATATAGAGATATGTTTCTAAATATTCTGAAGCTTTGTTTTGCTAAATTGTTTGTGGAATAAGGATTTCATCACACTTCATTGTAAGCATCCTGTTTATACCCTTATAACCAGCTCTATGAAAATGTTGACATAATTCTGCAATTCTGATATTAGTGCTAAAGATGATATTCATCATGTCTGTGATGTATAAGTGCTGACAATGAACTCATTAACATGAACCTGACAACTACATAAGTGAGTATGCTGCAGCCTCAAACAGAATATTAATTATATGACATTATATCGATCTGATGTGATTTGGACCAGTGAAATGAGGTACACTTTAGACATTTTCTGGTTTGTTAAAACCCATGTGCATAATGGTTTAAAGCCAGGAATAATAATTTTGGTGAATCTGTGATTAAAAACCATGATCTTTAAGTATCCTCCTACATTAAAGAAAGACAACTCTGCACAGCAAATATGCCTGGATCTCGTATGGTCTTAAACATTAATGGTGAACATGATAATCTCTTGTGTTGCATGAACACAAAACTTGATTTGACAATTCTTAAAAAAGCCATTTTCATTTTTATCTCCAACTCCAATTATCTCGTAAACTCGATAACAACTAAACAACTGAAATGGTATATAATAGATGTAACAAATGGTGATAAAAACATTATCAGAAATTGTCAGAACTTCAGGAACCAGTCCTCAGTTCATTCCAAGGTTCCTCAGTATCAACCATTGCCCTCTACTACTCCATTCTTTAAGAATATTATCATCATAACAGCAGGAAAAGACACTAAATGTCGATTATGCTTTGCAGTAGGAAAGTAACAAAACATCTGTCTATGTTGAAAATCAATATGGGTATGTTTTCGAGAACATGAATTCAAAATAACAGTGTATCAACTTCTCAACAGTACATCAACTTTTACTTGTCAAAGGAGTTCATAGAGACTTCAAACATTGAAAGCCACACATTCTTTACTAATAGAGGCTCCAACAATGCCCCAGTAGATGTACTAGTACACACAGATGTATTAATGATACACACATATGTATCGTGGAATGTTTGGGACACAAAAACACCCCTGCATGCTGGGTACTTGTACACACATGTCCTGATGTTCAGACACACATATATAAAAGCTTAGTGCCACGCATACTACCATCCATGTTCATTAAAAGTAGGTTGCACATTGTGCCACATTGATAAAGGCAACTGATTCTGTGAGTGAGTTGCGTGTAGCACAGTTTTGAAGGTTTTGGTTACATCAATTGGAGGAAAACCTGACGAAATGCATAACTTGTCTCCACCTGAAATTCTGAACACTGAGAGCTGCCTTTGTTCAGTCAGGTAATAATGATAAGTACATGCTGGGGTTGCGTTATCTCCTGCATCTGGAGAAGTCAAACTGCATATAGTTGAAATTGTCACCACTACACACATGTACACATACAGCATGCGCCTACAGAACATGTATTTTAGGAATATCCAGACACTCTCTTCTCTGTTCATACAGAATACAGGTTCAGGACACTGTAGCTGATTGGTTAGAGTCACATTCATCCACATGACAATCTTCAACATATAAGTGTCCTGTTAGGCAATGGGACTTTAATATGGCAATGAGTAGCAAGTCACTGCTAATATGACTGAAATCAGGGGTGGATAACTATGTTGCCTTGCAATTTGTCTGCAAGCACAACTGATGACAAGCACATCCAAGGCAGTCTCACAAACATAAGCACATATTCTAGTAAGGCAGAGTCACTATATCTGGCTATGACTTGTGCTGTTTCTGAGCAGAGATGACAGGCTGGTGTAAAGATGGACTTGGAGAACGTGATCGGAGCTTCCTGCGAACTTTGTTGATTAAGTCCTGGAAAAGAAGGCAGAAATCTTGAAACAAAACTCACATACACTTCAAACAATTGATATCCTTACCTAATAGTTAATTAACATAGGGAACTTAATTTTTTTTTTCTGTTCAGTTTAATACCGTGTCTATTTCTTTGACTAAGACTTGCACTTCTGAAGAAATCATTTGAACACACTGCACTTAAAATCCTGAAAAGTATATGATTGATACTTCACTGCTTCTTGAATTGTATTACAGAAGAATGAAAAGACCTCATGTTTTCAGTAAGTTACATGAAATGTTTTTAATTTATAAAACCTTATGAAATATCATTATCCAACTAAACTAAACACTGCAAAACCATCATCTACTTTGAAAGCATTCATCAATCTAGTCTACAAATACATTTCACGGTGGTCTGGGTGCTGTTTGTGAAGGTGTCCACCGGACAGTACTTCACTGCTCACAAATTCTTCAACCCTAATGGTGCCTCATTGTCAGTCAGCTGGCATACAATTCATTGCTGCAATAGTTTCATAGTACTGGACCCTGTTCCTCAAAGCGATTGCAGTGCTACGACAATCTTAAGCCTATGTTAAAGGTCACATACAACGTAAAACACAACTTTGCAGATTCTGATACCTTACGGTATGCACTTACCGAAACAAATCATCAAAAATGCCAATTCAACCTATACAGTTGAAAAAAAAAAATGCGATGAAAAAAAGCCAGCGAAGTCGGAGTTCAAATGATTCACCAAATTTTCCCCAGCGCTGGGGGAAAAAGTGGTTCAATTACTGACTATTTGCAATTTGAAATTAACACCTATCAGGCTTATAAGCCATAAACAAAGAACTGGCTAAGCATATCGGCATATGAACCATTGGCCAATGACAAGGTGTCGCTACACATGAGTGCACATCCATCAGCCCTGACTGGGTTCGGTATTGTGGCTGCTTCGTTTCGAGAGCAGCAAACCAAATTACAAAATATTGCACTTTTGATTTGTGATTATACGCTTATAATTTTGTTTGTTTTTTCGCAATCACCAATTCATTTTATATATCATAGACAAGTGATAACTGTGTTTTAATTGTGTTTGCTGTTTTGGTTTCATGTGACCTTTAAAGCATGGGCGTTTCAATCATCTTAATACAATGATCACTTAGTGAAACAGGACCCTGAACTACAACAATAACACTGTAAAAATTGTTTTTATGCTTTTTCAGAAACTGAGTATTATTCTATGTGTATTATTTCAGTCAACTTGGGGACGGACACTTACCACTCAAAATTTGCTAAGGTTCAAGATTTGGTGCCATGCAAGACAAGTAAAACTTTAAGATCGAGAAGAAGAATGTGTAACCTCAACCGGCCCTCAGCTGCATGATAAACAGATTGGGGCATGCAGTCAGTTGAACAATGTGATTGTAAACTGTTTCAAAATATCAATACAAAAATGTTACATTATCACAACAACATTTGTTGATAACATGACAAAGAACTGCAAATTCTGAATATATTTTTGCTTCCCCAATGCTGAATGATGACTGAAAACATAGGCACATGCAGTGGCAACTTCGTCAAAACAAGGTAACGCTCAGTGTTGAATTGTGAGGGACCCTGTTTGTTCCCGTGGCAATAAGGCATTGCATAGTGAGGGATAATGTAAGAGTAAAGAAAAAATGCAGCTGATTTCCTTCACACTATGAGGAAGTTAAAGGGCAAATCACAAAAGCTATTTGAGATAATCACACCTTCATAATTAACTAAAATTTGCTACAGACAATGAGATTGAAGTAAAAAAAAGAAAACAGAATTACGCTTAAACTTATGTCAGAAACAAAAGAAGGCTACTTGGGCTAGGCATTCTAACCATAAACTAGACCAACATTATGGAACAAACTGGAGACAAAATACTACCTTGTCTTACACCCGTAGATGTGAGCTAGTCCTGGAGGAAAAACATGAAAATGTGAGAGTGATGATCACAGAGATGATGATGATGATGATGATGATGATGATGATGATGATGGTTTGATACAGATAGAATCCTTGTGACAGATGATTTTAATGATGGTAAAGAAGAGGTCTGGGATGAGGACGAAGATTACAATCAACATATCTTAATACAGATTACAAAAGCAACAAATCCCAATATCACAATCCCAGTTCTGATGACCTCGAATGCATTGGTCAAACTTAGCACTTTCAGCAAAAAAGAACAGTTTTGACCTTTTCAATGTTTTACATGAACATAATTGAGATATGTTTTTTTTTCTGATGTAAATTTATGAATATGGAGTGAGTCAATGAACAGGTAATAGAAATTGGAGTGAAGACAGGTGCTTGTGATCTACATGAGGAACACATTGTAAACTCACTGTGGGTAAAGCCATACCGCCATGTTCAGCCTTTTGCGGATCGCCCTCCTGAAACAAACAATTCAAGCACCTCTAGAAATATTTCTAAGCAAAGCAGCCACATGATGTAGCCAGCAGTGGAAATAATCAAAGCCTCTGAAATATTAACAAGACACAAAGAAATTCACTGCTAATGATCACAGGCCTGGAAGTATTGATTGATATTGGTCGTGTCTTTTGTCTAAACCTTTACATCATCAGACGTTCAGATGATGAAGAAGGTGAGCTTGTACACAGAATATATACAAGAGCTACGACAAAAATAACAAAATTTTAATTCTATGTTACCATCTTGAAAACTAAGGGCCATCTTGGATCTTTCATTGGCCAACATTGTTTTCTGAAAAGGGCGCTCATGGTGAGCAATCATGCCAATTTTATTGTTTGCATCACCAAAAGAACGATTTGGCCTATTTTCGGGTGTTATCCGCCCTACCGCATGCATCAACTGATTTTATTATAGCATACCTGTCAACAATCACAGATCCCAAACACTCTTGACAAAAAGATGTTAAAATAAAGTTCCAAACACTATTTTGGCTCACAGAGTCTTTACCCAGAATCTGAATGGTGCTTGACACTACCCAGGGGCTAATAAGAATACTAATTCATTGGTATATTTGAGAGTAACCATTAAGCCCCAGTCTTAGCTGGATCTCCAAATCTGCTGATGTAGCTTAAACACATCTATCACTGATCTCACCTCGCAGACTTGAGCACCATGTTTGTCCTGCTTGGACGGCAGCAGGCCGTGGAAGGATGCATGTCGCCGGACATTAGATGAGCCCTTCTTGAAGGCTGCACCCTCCATGATGATGGGGCTGTGGGTGGGGCGATCTCCCTCCCAGGGAGGCATCAACTTCCCATCTGAAGGTGTCCTGGGATGAAAATAAGTTTTTCCATATACCATTATGACACCTGCTTATCATGAAAATACTGAGATATACACATTTCAGAACAGAGTCACTTGGGAGAGATTCTCTGCTGTTTGTCTCTACTTCAAATTTTCCTAAGCACCAAACAGATCATGGAGGCATCACTGATGAAATCATTAAACAGTCCTGAAAAACTCTTTCATCATTCTAAACATCACTGAGATCTTAAATGATAAATCAAAAATAATAACAATGATACCCTCTCATTTACACATTTTCATAACTAATCTAAAACCTACTTCCTGCTTTTCCAGAAGTATCTGTAACATGTGCATTTCAGTTACTCATTCCACCCACCTCCTATGTGTCCTTGTGGGTCGTGTGGACCTGCTGTCATCTGAGTGACTCCCCGAACTGCTGTCTCCATGTTTCCTGGCCATGCTGCTGGTGTCAGAGGAAGCCTCATGATCACTGTCACTGACCCGTCTCACACGTGGCTGTCGTCCTTCATCATCTGACGGAGGCTTTGAGTCCCGACTTGACTCTCCTGAATTCTTACGCCTTGTGGATCTTTCCCTTATTGTCTTCTCCTGTGACTTGGAGAAGGTTTGAAGCTTATGCAACAGTTTAGATGCAAAGCTTTTCTGATCCGATTTGGCATTTTGGGAGAGTTCACCTTCTGAGCCAACTGATGCTGTCCTCTTCCTCATCCCAGACTCTTCCATCACCAAATTAGGATCAGGGAGCTGACGAGACCGTATTGCACCATCAGAGTTACCTCCCTTGTTGCTAAGAGACCCTAAAGAGCTTGATTTTGAAGACAAGCTGAGGAGCCTCTGTTCAAGGGTCTCAGCCATTGGTGTCCTTCTTTTCTCAAACACTTCCTTATCACCTGTCTCAATAAGCATAGGACTACTAGGTCGACTGCCAGATGAATGACGTTTACGGCCATCGATAACTGGCCTGTTTTGGTTGGTATTGTCTAAGTCTCTACCAGCAGAAACAGCTTCAGCTTTGTCCCCAGCCTTCCCACCAACCTCCTCATCCTTCCTCCATTCACTGACCTGAATCTGAAGGTCCTTACTCCGCTTCCTCCGATGACCTTTTACCTTCCCTTCTCTCAGGGAGTCATCGCTTGCACCATCTGATAATCGTTTCTCTGAATCTTTTCTGTCCATCTGCCTATGTGTCACACTATCTCCATCCACCTCCGACTCCCCCTCACCACTCCCTGTACTCCTACGATCCCCTCTCCCTTCACTCTTCCCATCTGTCAAATCAGACAGTTTGAAATCACTACTCCTCCTTCTCCGGTGAGTCTTCACCGATTCTTCTTTTTCCTGAGATTCCCTAATCTTTGCTTTAGAGGAGGCAATAGTTTCTTTGACCACACTGGCAGTGATGCTTTGTAAGTAGGAGCTAGCATTGTCCACAGTGAAAGTCCCTGACATCACAGTCACATCTTTCAAGTCAGTAAGAGCACTTGTATGAGGTGTTTTGTTGTTGCCTTCACTACAAACAGGCTTAGAAGATGAGAGATTTGATGGGTGATGATGGCAGGACTTGGTGGGTGAGCTGGACGCACTGGACGGGGATGAAGATGAGGAGACTCGGGGAAGATCTGACGGGCTCTGAAGATTCCCGTCAGATACTCGTTTTGAACTTTGAGAACTGTCAATGTTGCCATCAGAGAACTGACTTTGCTGATAGTCACCACTCTTGTTTCTTTTATGCATGTGCCGTTTTGGTGTAGTTAGGATAGGAGCTCCAGCTTCAGAAACAGCATGAGCCGTTCGTGGCCGTTCTGATGTTGATGGCGATGCAGATTTTATATCTCTTGTAATTTCCACATCTTTTGCTGAATGTGATTTTGTTTTTTCTGATCTCGGAGACTTCACTTTACGATTTTTACGTGTCTCACGTTTACGATGGCGACGTTTCTCGTGACTCTCAGTGGAATCATGGTCCTTGTCACTGTCATCTGGCATGTCACTATCACTGCTCTCTGACAAGTGTCTCTGCTCCGCCCCTTTGGCAAGTTTGGCCATGATGATGTTGGACTCGTAACTCTCGCCAAGGCCTGACAAGGCCTTCACATAAAACCTACACATAGGTAACACTGTATTATAATATTCAAAAACATAAACATTCACCTGCCGAACGGGTTAGGAAAAGAACCAAAACTTTGTGTATGCGATACAAAAAGAAGTTGAGATCCATAACATTTTGACTGAAACATAATAATGGTACATCACCACTGTCTTAAATTCTTCTTCTTAAATACCTATTTTGCTCTCATATTGCCACTGAACTCTCTAAGAATTTTCAAAACTGAATATACAAACAACCTTACCTGCATAAACATCACATAGTTTCTAAAAATAGTCCTAATTTAGCTGCTTACTGTAAGGAATCCAATTTGTTAAACGCTAATTTTACATAACATTTTCCAGGAGTAATATCAATGTATGAAATGAATAATTGGCATCAACTCACTTGTATGTTGTCCTAGAATCGAGACCCGTGACGAGAGCGACAGTCTTGTTACTAGCGACCAAGGCCATACACTTCTCATTGACATACACCCGGTAGCCTGCGAACCAACACAAGGGAAATGTTCAAAGTGATGTTGATGTATCAGTGTTCTTGTATCAGTTTTCTTCTAAGGACGTCATTCAATGAACATAATTTGTAATTCTAAGAACTAACTATATCACTTTAGGGTAAGAAATATTTACATGTCACTAGAAATGAATACAATTGTATTGTCAGTGATAGTGTTAATACAACCAATAGAGTTTAAGGTAGGATATCAGTAACTATCAAATGTTTAGATGAATGAATTATGTAATACATGTAACAAGTCTTGGTTTGGTTTGAACAGTTTTCGGGTATGTATTTGAACATTTTTGCTCATATTGTTTGCAACATACATGTTATTGTAAATCATATCAATTTAAAAAACAAACAGATCAACTACACTAGTACACAGCTCAAGTTAAAAATAATATTTTTGCAAGTCAGTCAGTAGCATCAGACATTAATAGTTCCATATCGTGACACATACCTATAATACTTCTGCTGGCACTTTTCCCAGACTCATCACTCAGTCTGGAGTTCTGCCAGTGCAGTATGACGGAGCTGTCCCCCCGGTGCTCCAGGTGGAGAGCTCTCGGCGGGGTGGGGACGCCGAGCTGGGGCACTTGGCGGAAGTAACTCTCCTCCTCCTCTGAGGGGTAGGGGGACAGTGAGTGGGGTACACTACCTGCATGGACATGATGGTATAATATTGAAGAAATTTGTCAATACTGTCCTAAAATTAAGCTTATTAAATATCCGCCACAAAAAGCAAATTGACTGAGTGTTCTGTTCACAAACAAAAGAAGGTAAGAAACCATGGTATTGGTAAATGATGACTGAAAGTCACAGAGTCTAACCACCTGAAAATTACACAGCCTCTAAATGAGAAAATGACTTGCAATATAACTCAAAATCGGTCATTACAACATAAAGTGTTAAAATGGAACATGACAATAAATACCTGCACTGAACAAAACCTCCTGTTAGTATTTTTATACCCATAAATAAAAACAGTTGTTTTAGAAACAATTTCAAGTCGATATTTATACAAGCTGACATATTTACCCAAAAAATCATCTCTTATCAGAGGAATTTGAAATAACGTTATGGTCATCATAATCTATTTCATACATCAAAACTTCTAAATCTACCAACCTGGCCCTAAAGAGACGCTGATAGACATGTACTTACTCCATCGTCCAGAGCAGGGGGTGCCGTCTGATTCCAGACTCTCAAACTCCTCCACATTGCCAGTAACATGTAAGGAGCTTGTCTCCTCAGCCTCCTGCCCCTGGGTGAGTGTAAAACAGGTACTGCGGAAAACCGCACTGGAGACAGTGTCAAGAGCTTCCTTCAGCTGGGACACCTAGGACACAAGGAATGAAGACAGTCGCAGAGGGTGTGAACACAGCTGCCTTTAACACTGAGACACTAAGTAGTTGTGACAGTTGCAAGAACACCAAGGAAACAACAGTTGATGCAACAGCGATCAACTGAGGGGAAAAGTGAGTGAGTGAGTTTAGTTTTATGCTGCACTTAGCAATATATCAGCAATATTATGGCGGGGGACACCAGAAATGGGTTTCACACATTGTACCCATGTGGGGAATTGAACCTGGGTCTTTGGCATGACAAGCGAATGATTTAAACACTAGGCTACCCCACTGACACTGTATGGAACACTGCACTACAACAGTGTTCATGAGATGATTGAGTGCAGGGAAAAGATATGGCCTTTCTTCTGTGAAACACGGCTCAATAACAGTGTTCTCATGACAATGAACAAGGGAGTTGATGTGAACACTTCTTTGAACAATATTTCAAATATAACAAATCATTTCAGTTAAATTTTGGAGGAAACAAGCCTTTCTGCTCTCACCTGAGACTGTAGACTTGCACAAGTCTTCTCCAGGTCCCGCTGCCTCTCTACATCTACAGGGCTGAATGCTGACCGCAACGTAGAGTCAGAGAGGCGTTCCAGGATGTCGGACCTGTCCATGCTACTGGATGTCCTCTGGCTATTGGACACGGTCAGGAAGTGCTTGTTGATGGAGTCTTGGGAGGACCGAAAGGACTGAGAAGCAAGAACCTCAGCCTTCCAGCTCTGGAGGGACTGAACCTGGAGACAGAAGGATGAGAGTCAGCCATATTCAAGCAGTACAGTAGTCAAACAATCATTATTAAGGCAGTTGTTGATAAGCTAACTGATTAAATAAAGTGGCTGGAGAACCTAACTCCAGTAAAATACATTTTAGTTTCATCATATTGGCCATGACAAGAACCTTAAAACTTACTCTCATTTTGGAACACAACTTGGACCCACAATTTCATTACACACTTAAAATGGAAATCAATCTACGAGCAAACCAAACAGACAAGTACTCACCTCCTGCCACAGTGTCTTAATCGCCTCCATCTGCAGCGCTCGCAACTTCTTCTCCTCCGCTGACTGGTGCTTGTGTCTGAAGTAAAACACCCCATTAAACTACCTTATTAAGGCTATCAATTATGTTCAGTTCAATAATCAAAGAAATATACAATTAAAGCATCAATGCTGGGAATTATTCTGCCATTTTTCATAGTTTCAACTTAGGAGTAACTGAAAAAGGTTCACTTTTTGACAACAGTCCAGCCAAATAACTCCAGGGAACAGAGGACAGATACACATTTTGACTACATACGCATCTTGACTAAAATATGCAGCAAGACTCCAAGACGAAAAAAAACACCCACACTCATCAGATTACTAAATAAGCAAGTAAGTTAGAAACATTGTTCACGGCACTTCTCCACCTACCTTTCCAGCTCTGCCTTGAGGAGGACTATGTGATCCTCTGCTCTCCGTGCTCTGATCTCCTTTCGGATTGAAACCACCTTTGGGTCATTCAGCCTTGTCACACACCCTCGCCACCATGCCTGTATGACTGTAGCTGCTCGCTGCTCTGTGGACACAATAAAGGATAGAACTGTCATCTTTTGTCATCTTGATCTTGGAGTAAGTGAGTGAGTTTAGTTTTACGCCACAGTCAGCAATATTCCAGCTATAAAATACTGCAGACATAGTCTGTGTCAGCCTCCAGTTGTAAGCAACAGCATATCAAGACTAACATCTGCTGAAAAGGATGTCAAAGGATTACATGCTCAGGTTCTTGTCTTGTAGACTGTCAAATATTAGTTTTTTTCAACATTTTTGTCACAGGCATTTTGGAAAACTAGTATAGGCAGAGAATTACAAAGAATGACAATCCAGTGATCAACATCATGAGCATTGATCTAAGCAATAAGGATCAACCAACCTTCACTTGTAGTATCACCAAGCACAGCATCACTGCAGGGTCTTGACAGGAAGCCTGAATCCCGAACACTACTTCCTGTATTTGACAAGCCTCTGTGTTTCCCTGCCTCCTCGAACTTCTCTAGGTTTAACCTCCCTTTAACACTTTTACTGTCACTACTAACACCCTTGCTAAACTTGGCCTGACTAACTACATCAGTGCGATTATTTGGCACTGGGATATTGCTTTTATTGGAGTCACTTTTCTCTTTTTTATTGAATAGTTTAGCCTTCCTCTCCTCTATAGAAGGAGTGGAGCTTCTCTGAGCTTTCCGAGCACCAACTTTGTCTTTAATAAGACTCAGTTCCTGCATGGGAACTTTATCCATGTTCTCTTGGTCACTATGGTTACCGGTGTCTATACTGGTATCATAGTCCTGACCCTCGGCAGTAGGTGGCGTTGGTCTCCGAACACGTGTCGTGGGACCTGTCCCTGATGACTGGGGTGGTGAGAAGTCAAAGTTCGGTTTAAGGTGCCCCTTCACAATGCTCTGGTTTATTGGTTTGATCACGCGCCGCTCCAGTGAATCGTATTTCGTTTCTCGTGCGTCCGTGACACCTGTGGAGGGGCGTACATTGTTTGAGGTGAGAGCGGAGATGAATGCTGCAGTGCCAGGGGTGGAGGCTGTTGGCGCAGTCATTGGGCGTTTATTGGGAGAACCTGTTGCATCCACCGGAAGATAGATGGAGTCTGAGTCTAAGAGACTGGTGCTACTTCTTGTCTCAAAATCTGGATTGAAAAAAGTGTTTAGTCAGGATTTATCAAAGACATAAAACATCTTGGTAGGCAAGTTTTAAAAATACTGTGACACTATTCAACATTAAATTTTTACCCCGTATTTATTCTCAAGAAACAAATATTGGCATCTGAGAACCTCTAGATTAGTCCATAACTTCACACTGACAGTTGAACCAAAGTAAGAATCATACTATATTCAAACATAAAACTGGAACATGTATCAGTATTCTATGTATTCACAGTCAGTTAGTAGGAATAGCTTGTCATCTAGATGGAAGTCATGTCTAGTACTGACCATCAGCTGAGACGTCCTGGACCACCAAGTCATCACCACTACGCGGAGACTTGGACGACGTCCGGCTTGTGAAGCTGGACTCCTCCTGGACACCTAGGACACAAAGGTTGATACAGCAACACTGGTCAACAGAGTGAGTGAGGGAGCATTGTGTTATGCCACTATAAAGATATTCCAGCAATATCACATCGTACTCATGCGCGGAATTGAAACTGGGTCTTCCGCAAGACATATACATAAAGCACTAAACTACCCTAGTACCTCAACAGGGAAAGGACAGGGAATGTGTCCAGCACAAATGCCAGAGTTCTATCTATATCTATATCGTCCCAGCAAAAATTCTGAGCTAATAAACCACAAAACCCTCAACTAATTGGCTCCAATGATTAAAATTATATGCAATACAATCTTGCCTTATAATAAACTGATTCAAGATAAGCATACTCCTTGTTGATAATGATTTCAAATAAGATTTGTTCTAAAATATAGCAGCTTCCGGTGCTCATTCCATATACATAACCACAAACTGAAACACATTATGTTAACTTGGGTTGACCGGATAACTGGATACAACATACTTGTCCATGCTGTGACTGGGTGCCTGTAGCTGTCTATGGGAGCCTGTTTATGAGCATCCCGTGGGGAGGGCAGAGAGGCAGGACTGGTCTGGGAACACTGCCGTGGAGAGTTATTGTTCCTAGGTGACTCTCCTGAAACAGAAGGTAAAATTATGAAAGCCATCCACACCGACATGACTACTTCCAGTAATTCTCATCAAGAGCCTCCAACCTGTGTTGATGCTTTGAAAAAAAGAGTGAGTGAGTGAGTTTAGTTTTACGCCACACCCAACAATATTCCAGCTGTATGGCAGCTATATGTCTGTAAATAATCAAGTCTGGACCAGACAATCCAGTGATCAACACAATGAGTATCGACCTGCGCAACTGGGAACTGATGATATGTGTCAACCAAATCAGTGAGCCTGACCACCAGATCCTGTTAGTCGCCTCTTACTATAGGAATAGATGCTTTTTAAGGTAAGCATGGGTTGCTGAGGACATGTTCTACTCTTCATGGACCTTGAAAGAAAGATGCTTAAATGAGTCAGTGTTTTATGTTGCTTTTAGCAATCTTCCGGCAAAGGTCACCAGACTTCATACATTGTACCCATGTGGGGAATTGAACCCAGGTTGATGAGCAAATGCTGTACCCACTATGCTACCCCACCACCCTAAATGAGACAGCACAACAGCAAGGCAATCTCAAACATGTTGAGAAGTTTTGCTGTATGTTATCACTACACTAGGCTGTAGATGCTGTTGGATAATTTCCATCAAAGACTAAAGCGATATGACTTCATATTAACCTGCAAGCATGATGTTGTCAACCATCAGTCAGTGTTCAAAATAACATCCCAGGCAGAGGCTTCAATTTCAAATATGTGCAGGGTCTTGTGGACTTCAGTAAATTTTCTTCCTTTTTGTAAAAACGGAAATCTTTTCCTATAACTGTTTTCTTTATTTTTCTTTATTAACGTTCGTGAATCATCCAGGATCCATTATGTTACAATAACTTACAGTTTCGCGTTTTGCTATTTCAGCGCTTTGCATGTAGGAATGTCAACACCAACACCAAAACAAAACTTTCCATATGAAACTACAGTGGTGTCTTTTTTGTTTTTACTGGTTTGAATTTAACAAAAATCACATTCATTCAGGGCCTGTAGATTTTAAAGCCCGATGGCTAACTGGCAAAGTACAGTATTGCAAACACTGCCAGCAGTCATCATCAGCTGCCTCACATTGTAATTCCATCTGGATGAACCATCAACTACTGAGAGGACTTACCATTGCAGGTCTAGCACTGACTTCATATCCGTGGATCTACTCAAGCACTCACTTCACAGAGGTCCTTGAGAACCATCTATGGGGCAACTACAGAGTGCTTCTATACATCCATACAGGGGGGACTCTGTACATAATGGGGACAGTATTGGATTTCAGATTACAAACATGTAACCCCACTTGATCTGACCGTCTGGCTTGGATTCAACCATACCTTGACAACAGAAAATGGCTCAACAGTAGAACAAAAGACTGGCAAGGAGAATTCAATTCATCACCAATGTCAATTTAATACAGTCCCTTCCCGAGGCTGAAAGTCATAACTGTGGCCCTGATTGCTGTATGCTTATCTTCATAAGTACACAATGCTAAAATCCTCTTGAACCAGACACTTCTTGTCTACTGGCTGACATTGAATAATAGCTGCAATGTAAACCAGACATTGCACCTGTGTGTCTTCCAGGGCAGATCATAGCCCAGTAAGTCTCAACAAAGGGAAAGTCCTACTGGGCTGGGAGAGCAAGACTTCATTTGTATGGAAGGTTACACAATGGCCTTGTTAATAAACAAGGTATTCACCTGAGGAGATGTGAGAAAATCTGCTGTGGTGTAAATAGAACTCTGATCAATGTTACCACACTTTCAACTACACTAGATGGGGTCCAGACCTGATTAGGTCCCAAACAATCAGCAGCTACAGACTTTGGCAGACAATCATTCAGTATTTCTTCAATGCCAGTGAGAAAATGAAAAATCCAAATCATTCAGATCACTTCCAACTCACTAATATCAGCAAAGGTTCATGTAATATATGAGGCTTTCTCTCCATGATGAGGGGCGATGGGGAAGTCTGGTGGTTAATCAACGTTCGTCACACTGGAGACCCAGGTTCGATTTCCCACATGGGAACACTGTGTGAAGCCCATTTCTGGCGCACCCTATGGTGATTTTGCTGAAATATTGCTAAAAGCAGCGTAAAACCATACTGGCTCACTCCATGATGAACAGGGCCTCTTTTCACAAAGCACTAAGGTGATCGTAAATCACTAAGGTAACCTTAGTGCTATGTTGAAGAATGGGAGTTAAGGTTAATCGTAGTAAAGGTTGCTTCATGAAATGGGTCCCAGATTAATGATAAACCATACCCACAATAGGCAAATCATACCTCAGAGTACCTAATTGAGATTTTAGATTTGGAGGAACATCTTCTCAAAGCTAACAATCTCTACTGCAACTTGTGGATTTCTGAAGAACAGGCTGTTGGTATGCTTGCGGTAAGAGTCAGCAAACAGGGTCCTGGTCGTTACAGTATGTGACCTACTTGACTGTTTTCACCAGACAGAACCAACTGATGTGAGTCTGCTAAGGCTTTAATTCAGCATGTGATGGTGACAATTACTTAAAGGGTTTTAAAATGGTTTTAATTAATTGATTGTCATATTTCAATAGCAGAATTAGTTTCCGTCCACAGGCAACTGCACTTGACACTACACCTGACATTGCAGATACTGTACTGAAGACGTTCACTTACCTGAGGTGTCAAGCGACCGTGGTGCAAGTGTGTCAGATCTGACTGGTCGTGTCTGGGTTTGCAGCTGGTTCTGATGGTACCGTTGTTTGCTCAGGATGCGTCCAAGTTTAGCATCTTCCTCTGTCTTCAGCTGAAAAGAAACAAACCACTGAAAATGTGGACTGAACACAAGCATAGGGTACTATTCTTCCTTTGAACGAACAAGCAAACAAACAAACAAACACAGGCATGTATCACAAAGTAACTGCAAAACTGTTGTTCTGGATGCCTGTGTATTATAAACAATACATCATGACACATCATGACATACATAAACTTAGTGAACTTACAACTGAGGGAGGAACAACTATTGCAACCTACTATTGCAATACTATTGTGATAGTTTCCCTCTCCTTGAATTATCTCATTTGAAGTAATTTATATGAAACAAAAACAAGCTGAAGTAGTCTCAGTCTCTTCAAAATAAGATCAAGTTGTTTAAGAGGCAACAGGGGAGGATAACTCTAAATCAAAATGAACAAATCTGGTACTTCCTGTATTTTGTTACCAACAGAAGTAAATCACTAAACTATTGACAGTCACACATACCATCGATGAATCGACAGGATTTTGTTTCTACCATTGATTAATTGTTATCAGCGACTCAACAACTGCTATCCATGCATCATTACCCTACCTATTAACTTAAATGCAGTCATAGTGCTCACAAACAAAAATATTGCATCACCCAGAGGACATTTATTCTGACATGGGACTTTCTCCCGTACAGTGACGCATTAACAAATAGCAACCAATTGTTCCAGCTGTCATCTGAAGATCTCATGGAGAGAGGTATTTATTATTAAACATCACTCGCACATACAGAGCTTTCGTTACAGCTGAATGCTCATCGCAATTATTCAATCTTTGTTGCAAGGATCTTGCTATTTTTGTCATTTAAGTCACTTGAATGTTTTGTAGCATAAATATTGACTCATTGATTTCTGTCTCCTGGTGAAGACAAAAACATCCTTTCCACAAGCACCAGTGAAATGGATTAAAAGTTGTTTGTTAGCGTACAAAACTAAGGCATAGCTTTACATTAACATCAATACAAAACTGAAGATGCTAGCTTGGTCAAATATTGACATGTGAAGGTTCAAGGACTGATATATTAACAAAACAAACTATGACTGGCACTTTCTCTGCATATTTAGCAGTACTGGAAGATGCATTAGGATTCAAACTCAAGATTACAGGCTTCTGGCATGAGCAATAGACCAACAAATAGCATCACCATAGAAGACTAATATAGTGTCACCCATGACTGAAACTCGGACGCCTCTTGAGCATTCTGGTTAAAATGGAGAATGCTATGTCAGTAGCTGAACAGTAATGTTAAGAACCATCACTGAAGGACAACAGAAAGTACTACTGTCTTCTGAGCTTCCCTGCCCTAAAGTTGCTTTTGCTATCATTTTCAACAGATCTTAATATTTATATCAAATAGATTACTATTATTAGCTGAGTTAAGGAACGCAACGCACAAATTAAGAGAATAGATGCATTAAACCAAAAATACAGCATCTCTAGTGACACAAAAAAATACTGTGAGCATACCTACAGTGCATCAAGGGTAGTTAACTGTGACTGTTATTTCACCTATCAGTGTCCACATCATCACTGATTCATTCCTGGCTCTGAAGCAATTATCTGAATGCACAGTACATTGCACTGTTACAACACTTCACAGGATCCTCATTTTACCAACAAGGACCTGTAACAGTTCTTGATCGGGATCCCTTGGAACCCCACCTGTGTAAGTCAAGGTAAAACCCTGAGGCTAATGGCTGAAATCTCAACGTCTGAAACAGCATGTCTCAAGCACTTACTCAGTCCTGCTAAGAGACACACTGTTGGTAATTGTGGTTTTACATGTCAGAAATTAACCCATTTTACTCCAAGGTGTTCACTGAATAGTAAAACGTTATCAGTTTCCGTCAAAGTGAGACCTGATTATTTTGCAAGACATTCAGGACTTCCATTGGGTTCTAACCTTATGTGCTTGTGGCATGCGAACTGAAGGAGAAGGCACTGTTCAGATCAAGATTTTTTTGTTTTCTCTCTTGGACTAAAGGTATCTGAACATTGCATTCAGTAGATTAGGTGGCACCATGTTCAAGCCTTCTCACAGTATCAACTCTGTCCAGAAAAAACAAGTGACCTTGGACGCTTAATTGGCATTTCAGAAGATGTCATCTGATGACCATAGAGTTCTGTCTGGATTACTGTTCAACCTGATGATGGAGCAAGAACAAGAACAGGAACATTGTACTCCAGAAAAAAAGAAGATGGAACTCAGAAAAATCTCTAAGGTCAACAAGTGACCCTGGTTTTAAAGATGTTATAGTTACATGTATAACCTGAAATTCAAATTTCGCAGTTATTACCAATATTTCCTCTAAACCTACGGACAGACATCAACCTCTGAGAGGAATAAATGTGTGCAAACAAGACAGTAATGATTTGCATAAACATCTTTCAACATGGTTGACATACTTGGAAAAAAGGCCAGAACAATTTTATTTCTTGTTTTACAGATCCACCGGTCATATTTATTCAAGAAAAGAAAACAAAACAAAAAAAAACACCACCCCAACACCCCCTCACCCTTGTTTTTCTTGGCTGAAAATGAACTTTACAAGAAACTTTTGGGGGGATTGTTTTATGCCCTGTGTATACATAGTTAATTGCCAGAAGTAAACTACTTCTAATATTTATAAGGAATATTACTTTGAATTTTGATTTTATCTTATTTTTTTTTAAATCATCCTGCTCTTAAGATTTATGAGGAAAAAAGTCTGTAAAACAAGAAATAATATTGGTCTGGCCTAATTATACAAAAAAAATATTAAAAGCATCAATGAGTTTAATGGTGGAGATATTTTGTCCCACTCCCCTGAGTTTTCAAGTAAGTTTCTCGTCAACACGCATCTATTTTTAATTGCAAGAAACCTCCCAAGTGGCTACTGTTATGTCTCTACATGTTGACAGTGATACATGTAAATGTACTCTGCCACCATAAATATGTTTGGGCTGTCAATGATAGGTGTTGTGTTGGCCTTGAACATGAGGCAACAGAGCACCTGACTGTACAAACAGCTTCTGGGTGACACTGAGGGACAGTGCTTAGTTCAGGATCTATACACTGGTTATGGGAAGTAAACAGGGTACAAACTGAATAAGTATGGTGAATATTGATCACAACAAATGAAGGATTGAGTGAAGGAGTAGGTGAATAGAGGACAAAGTGAAGGTGAAAATGAAGATCAAAAAGAATTATATGAAAGAATGAAGAAATGATTGAATGAGTAAATGAAGAAATAAGCAATAAGTTTTATGCCACTTTTAGCAACATTCCAGGAATCTCTCTCTTTCTTTCTTCTCTGTCACAGAAGCACACTTGACAACTGAGGGGGTGTGAATGACAGAATAAATAGCACAGTGAAGAAGGAAGTGGAGGGGTTTGTGAAGGAGTGCAGAGTACATGGTTGTAGATGAGAAGATTTACTGTTCAAAGACATTTGAAACTGTTCCCACTATGGATGAACTGAAAATCCTGCCTTCTGGATGATTTTAGTGTGAAACAAAACTACGTTCAGCGATTGTACTCGCTTAACCGGACAACATGCTTCTGGACACCGATGACGAATTTTAAAACCATTCCCATAGATTTCCACTGAAAAATTACCCTGTTATCGGGATGGAAAGATCTGTGCACACATGCTGTTATCCGGATGGAAAGATCTGTGCACACATGCTGTTATCCGGATGGAAAGATCTGTGCACACATGCTGTTATCCGGATGGAAAGATCTGTGCACACATGCTGTTATCCGGATGGAAAGATCTGTGCACACATGCTGTTATCCGGATGGAAAGATCTGTGCACACATGCTGTTATCCGGATGGAAAGATCTGTGCACACATGCTGTTATCCGGATGGAAAGATCTGTGCACGCGTGCATGTGTATGTGTCACGTCAATACTGATTCCTCATGAATCCTTGTGAAATGTGTTCATTCTTAATGTCTCGCAAGGCATTTGATGTGAATTGATTAATTACTCATCAAAACACTAGATATGCTTGCCTCTCAGGTTGTTAATTAGGATTTGGCGGGTGTGAGAACATCTCATTAGTAACGAAAGCACATGTTAAGTAGGATTATGGTTAACTACACTGTAGTTGTACTGTATATAACAATTGTACAAAGTGACCAATAATACTATCTGTCATGATGCAAGTTAAAAATAGCCTGCCGCGTGATTTAAGTCATGTGATCCCGTCTGGAAGTTTATCTTCTGCAGACAGCATAAGTTCAAAATGATGCCATATGTTTTCAGGGCAAGAAATGCATCTATAAAATTACAAAAAGAATATATGCCATTGGCAAAATGCCATGACTTTTTGTCATGGATTTACTGTTTTTATTTAACTTACCACCTGAAGCTTCACACGCCACATGATTGTACGTTCGAGACAACCTGACAACTTGTAACCTGTGTTCCGCCTTCCATGTATTATCAGTACACTTATATGTTATGATGATTCACTGTTATTACTATTGACTGTTGATTTATTGATATACGTACATGAAACAAGTTTCACTTTTTGCTTGTTTGATCCAGTTAACTGGACCTCTTGCTATCTGGTTCCATTGTATTCAGAGACTAAGCATTAGTCTAACTTCTAGTTCCAGTTGTGTTGATTTCCAAGTCAGCAGGTGCTCAGGGTCTGAATCTACTCATCCAAGAAACACAGTGGGACTTGTGAAACCTCGTGACCTACATACCCTTCCCTCCCAGTTGCCCTGCATCATGCCATGTTAGTCATATGGCAGGTGATGATAATTCAAACAAATAATTAGGCAAGGACAATGTGTCCCTTGGGCAGACTTGCACCAGTGAGACATGCACTATTCACTCTGGAAGTGTAGGTTCTTATACACCAGTGACCTGAGATGCTGAGTCACTGAGGCCCAGTGTTGAAGACCCTTTCACTGCTTTTGTCAAGAATGTTGGGTCGGATAATGATGAGACTAGTTTTGTACCAAAGGTTTGTACCTTTTTTCTTGAAAATCCATCATCTTCATCGTCATCATCATCATCATCATCATCATCATCATCATCATCACCACCACCACCACCTCCAGCCTCATCCTCATCAAAAGTTAATCATACTTATATTCAAAAGAGTGCATGTAATTATGCCAGCAAACACAAATAAAGTATGTTATTTTCTTGTGTAGAGTCGATCCTTTTTTTGTCTAAAAACCTCCAGATATGTAGTTTTGTCACGGAGAGTGAGTTAGTGATTAGTTTTACGCCACTTTTAGGAATATTCCAGCAATATCATGGCAGGACATCAGAAATGGGTTTCATACATTGTCCCCATGTGGAGCATGGAAACCAGGTCTTCAGCGTGATGACCAAATACTTTAACCACTAGGCTGCTCCATTGCCCCTCTGTGGTGTGAGTTCACAGTGATACATTATTTGGTTGTTCTTAAGAAACACAAGACTTCACAACACA
This sequence comes from Haliotis asinina, assembly GCF_037392515.1. NCBI lineage: Eukaryota > Metazoa > Mollusca > Gastropoda > Lepetellida > Haliotidae > Haliotis > Haliotis asinina. The sequence goes on from NC_090285.1 coordinate 47,484,578, forward strand.
TAGCAAGCGTAAAAAGGACACACATGTCCAAAGTCCACTTGTCATTCAAAGAGATCAATATATCCTATCGCAATCAAGGTCTGACTAACACTCACTTTACACTACATAGACAAAAAAAATACCTGTTAACTTTCCTAGTCTCTTTGTCATGTGAAAAGACTGAAACAACCCTAAACCAGCTCTTATAATCTCCCCTCCCACCCACCATGTGTATGAGTAACACCCCAGGTCTGAGCAGGGTCTGTCAGTGTCAGTAATTGATATCCCATATCCCATACAATAGCCTCTGACCAACATCCATCCTAACACCTAAACACCGTGCAGCCCTAGAAACTGACACAAACAATGGTCACACGATGGTCGCTCGAGGTAACAGCACAACATTAACAGATGATTCACACAATCCATTCTCAGCCTTAATCTAAAAGGTGTCCCTCTCTTGTTCCAATAATCCACAATAATCAGTTGGTATGCATTCCGTCTTCAACTTGGCCAATGTATGATATCAACAGTGTGTTGTAGTCACAACAGCACTTTGTTCCACAGATTTACAGTCTTTGGAAACGCTTTTTAATTTGTGTCTCATGGATTCAATCAACATAGACTAAAGACTATGTCAGAAAGTGGAATACAACTGTCTTGAATTGGATTCTTTTTGTCTGAAAACACTGATCAGAATAATAATCTTTCATAACTTTCAAATCTTATTAAATTACATTTTGAAGGAATATTTTCTGCAATATAAGTGCATCTATACACAATCTCTGGTCACTACTCTGAAAAAAGGGATCTTTATGTAAATACAGGATATGTTTCTATGACAACACACATACTGCAGTTGATGTGGAATCCGCATCACATTTTCTCCACCAAACACTGATTCCCACAGTTTATGTAATAATAATGATCAGCAGCAATTTCATCATATTTACAAGAAAATGTATGTTTTTTTAGGAGATACTGTTCTCTTATTACCTATGAATATCTACTTCTCATACAATGTATTCAATCAGTGATTGACCGATCTGTTATTTTCACAACAAGATTCAGCATTTTTCTTTTAAAGTGTTGTTTGAGTTTCAACTAAACTGCTACTCTACACATTGGCTTATAAACCACCACTGACGTCACTCTATTGTGTTGCCAGATTCTCTGTATAACAAGTAAACCTCTATAGGCAGTTTCGCGGTCATTCTCTATGAAATCCCATGGATTTTCTACAGAACTGACAGCATCCCAATTGATTTCAACAGTAAAAATCAGATATTAAAGTTTTATCTAAAGTATATCTTCCACTGGTTCATAAGCTGGATCAAAACCTCCTCCTTGGTTTTGATCCTTTACAACAAACATCCCAATCAGACATGACATACCTTCTTCGCTGCATACCACTACAAATAACACAGATACATATACAGTGGAAGCTGTCAAAACCGGCATCTGTCCAATCCAGCAAGTTGTCCACACCGGCATAAAACTCAGTCCCATCTGTGACTTGTACATTTATCATCAGTTCTACAATCCAGCCAATTATGAAAACCGTATAATTTTTTCAGTCCCAATAAAAACCGGTTTAGACCGATTCCACTGTACATGTCTTGTGTATGTTTCAAAGACTTAAAGACTTTAGACAGCCTTTATCCTTGCTGACTAGTTCAACCTGTGTCTCCCAGACATTACAGAAGACAGCGTAAACCAACTCAAATGTAGAATTTTTTTTCTAGTCAGGACTGACTCAACAAAAGACAATCAAACATTGTTCTCAGCTCCAAATATATGTTATACTGAGTGACACACATGTTTATTCAATATGGCCTCATTTCAGGGATAAAATGTACATCTGGGTCTACCTTTCAGAAAATGAAATATTAACCCCGAATGAAATGAGAATTTCATTTTGAATTTGATTATTTACTGGTACATGAAAGAACTCGATTTGGGAGACAATTTACCCTGTATAAAGAATATTTGCTCCACAAGAAGACAACTAACTTACCCAAAGAGTCCAATAAGTTTTGACATAAATTTCAAACAAAGTAACCTACTGTTAACAAAGAACATTTCAGGTTGCCAGCAAGGCAATATAAGAAGAATCTAGAAACTTTATATAGGCTGTAGAAACAATGTTTTTAAATGTTACTGTTTGAACTGAAAACATCAAAAGCTGACTTTCATTATGACACCCTGTATGATCAATAAAGTAAGGACACAGCACACCTGATATGACTTTCTACCTTGACGGAGACGTGGGAAGCACAATAGCATAACACGTTGAACTATAGCTAACAAATCAGATTCATGACTGTTCATAAAATATAATTAACCTTGTACAGGAAACATCAGTAATAATCCTTTGAAAATGGATTTTTTATGGGTGGAAAAGACATTAAAAGTGACTGCGCTTTTACGCTGATGTCAGCAAAATTACAGCAGTGGTTTGAATCAGAAAGTGGCTTTACTGGTAACAGATTTGAAAGTGAGGTCTCTGCAGAAACTTGCTCCATATTCCAGCATGCTTTGAAAAACAATTGCCATTCACATAGTGACAATATATTTCATGCTAAGACAAGGTACATTTCTTTATACAACTTTATGGATAACAACTCCTTGTTTATCGCATAGAACAAACATTTTGAAGATTCTTACACAATGTTTTCAAGCTTTTCAGATGACCTCATGATTTATCTAAGTTCAGAGCAAAACTGTCATACAGACCCTGACACAAATTTATCCAAGAAAGCCTATGCAAGTCAAGAATATGTGACAAGTCAAGATTTCCAGTTTCCGAAAATATCAGACTAGATGTTAGTCTCAGAGAATCTACAAGACTGAACACTAATGAGGTTGGAGCATACTACATTTTAAAAAATCTGATAAACTGATAACTTACAGGCCATGTCTGGAGCTTGAAACTACAGCAGCATCTCTTTGTATCCATAGCAATGAGTAAACTATAGGTAATAATTATCAATTAGCCATGTACGTTCCAGGAGGCACTGAACATGATCAGAGATGGAAATAAATGTCAATGGTCCTTTTATAACCTTTGAAATTAACTGGATTCAAAATCATTGAAGAAATCATCAGATACCCCAGGCCATTCTGAAATTATGAACATACAACATGGAAACAAACCTGGGCATTTTGCCCTTGGAGGAAGAACATGAACCACTTAGCTGCCCAAGTGATCCCCAAATCTGTTAAAGATCACGCACGACTCAAGGATTCATTATTACCTCCTACAACTGCCAAGTAAGTGCTCACCTAGTCTATTTTCCATAGGCCAAAGTGCAGGACTGTTTCAGTAACTAAATCAGTGTGTTCATCTGCAGGTGCAACTCAGAGAGGTACACACTTGTCAGTATGAACACAATGGAAATTTTTCAAGACTTTGTAGACTTTGTAGTACAATGAGTGCTTGAGTGAGCGTGTGAGTGAGTGCATGAGTGAGTGTGTGAGTACATGCATGTGTGAGTGAGAGAGAGAGCAAGCAAGTTAGTAAGAGAAGGAAGGAAAGAGGGACAGTTTAACAATGTTTTTGAACACTGTTAGACAACAATATGCCAGCATTATTATCTTGCACATTGATCACACCTGTGAAAACCTAAATAGAGTCTTTTGAACACAAAGGATCGTAACCAGAACAAAAACATGCAAACCCCCCATCATAGGATCCTCGTATGCAAAGGGACATAACTCTGGAAACTAACATAAACTGTGGCATTAGATAACTGGGCTACCCCCTGTCAAGATAAAGATTAGGTTTACCTAATCAAGCATTTCTTCAACAAATTAACAACCAATCACTAACAACAAGCACAGGCTGCCTATCAAACCCAGTCTATTAGTTTGCACTTCCTCATGGAACCTGGGTCTTTAATAATTAACCATTCCAAATTACCGTCCTTAAAGCAGCAGCCAGGCCTGATCTCCCCTGTATGTTCAGTTATCAGCTTAGAACATGAACAATTTACTCTCAACATTCTTAATGCTTCCAAACAATGACGGAAACATGTCACGCAAGGAAGCATCAGAGCCGATAAACAATGCCCTGTATATATTTCAAATGTGCAGTGACAACTCTACATCTCAACACCATTTTCAAGATTAAAAAGTGTGCAAGCATTCAGAAAAGATTAAAGATGGTGTCTGAATGTCAAAAAGTACAAATGCATTCAGGCAAAGGAAAAAGGATCAATAATCACATTCAAAAATCATTAAAAGAAAATTATTCATCTGTATCTCATTCATCAGAAGCATGGTGGTGGATAGAATTACAACAGTAAGTCATAATTTCTGTTGCCCTGAACCACTAGCAGTTATCACTTCGTGTGTAGGTGCATACCTACTGAGTCAACGTAGACGGTCCCTGGAGACAAAGAACTATATTCCTAACAGATATATAAATCAATGTATACATTGTACAAAATCAGTGTGTGTGAAAAACACACTGGATGACTTGTATTTGAGCTCATGTAGAAGACATAAATGTCCTCAACTAGTTGTATTGAGTGAGTAAGTGAGTTGGATTTTATGTTGCTCTCAGCAATATTTCAGCAATATCATGGTGGGGTTCACTAGAAATAGGCATGACGCATTGCACCCAGGTGGGAATTGAACCTTGGGCCTCAGAGTGACAAGCAAACGTTTTAACCACTAGGCTACCCAGCTGACCCTCAACTTGTTGTTAAACCAACAACTCAACATTGATTTCAGTATAGCAGAAAAATCACTTTGAAATACTTCCTGATAGACGCTGGAAGGTGTAATCAAGAACCAACATGCCAAAAAATCTGCCATCCAGTTACTGATAACCCTCAATCAAGAACTTGCATCAATATTACTTATAAATCAATAGTATTTCAAAGCCATTTTGACTTTTGACCTTATTTTGAACACTGAAGAGTATTCAAACTAAATTTCACTTGACTGCCAAGTAGAGAACAGTGTCAGTATTATAGGTCATGTGATCAAACTGTAATACTTATTTTCCTGAACTCCAGGTAAGGCGCTTATTTGCGTATTTTACTCAATAAAAATCATATTTACTCAATTAATTACAAATCTTGGAGTATAAAAAATGCATAAGAATCACTTAAAGCCCAATGGGTCTATAATAACTTGCGTACATTACTCAATTAAATCCAAACTCTACAACATTAGCTAATGGTAGGCAATGCCTATATATACATATACTATTATTGCCCTAGCCACTGTCTGGGGTTTACTCTAATAGTCACATGACTTCCCTGTTGAGCATTTAGAAATGACTGCCAAATGTTTGGCAATATGACAATTACTAAAACCTTTTACTCTATTGAGCTGCATTTATATTTATATATTTAGGACAGTTAAGTACCCAGTAAGGATAAGATACACTGTGTCAAAGTGCACAATTCTTTTAACTTGTCAGAGTATACAAAATGCTGGTTACTCCTAAAAAAATTGCAATTACTCCTACATGAACAGACATGGGAGTAAATACCCAGTTGCTTGAAAAATTATCTGGAGATCTGCACATGCAATGACAAATTCTGATTAGATTTCCTGACATGAAGACAGTCTATCAACATGAATACTAATCAGGTTCCAGATTAGTAAAACACATCCATGAATGTTCATGAAGTAATACACATCCTTTTCTGACTGATTATATAAATATTCATGATTATTACAATGAGTACTTATGTAACCCTAAAGTCTGCTATGGCTGCAAGCCATCCAACACCACTGGTGTCAACAACACCTTACCTTATCAGGAAGAAAGAGATTCCACGCTCGCCAAGTAAGCATTGTTTGTCTTATCATAGCATCTTCTCAAGATCCATTTCTAAACTGTAAATGTGAACCATTATAAACACTGGTACCATCCACAACACTGTGACATCGCACACATCATTGTTTATTAGACATCATTCCACAAACTAGCTCTTCAACATCCTTCAGCAGTGTCTGAAGATTCCCATAAATGCTTCCATATCATATATAATCCAGTTCTACATCCCATTGTCATCCACACCATTACAGTACTATGGTTGAAAGTCTGACCTATAAACGCGTCAATAGAATCAATGACACAGACACCAGATCCTGACCGAAGACAGTACATACAATAAGTGTTGGACTCAGATAAGGTACAACAAGTTAATACCCATCTTTTTTCAAATCAGGGTAATCAGGTCTGTATGGGTTTGCAGAAAGGCGCTCCTTGAGTTATCATGTTTGTAACCTAGATAACTGCATGCAGATAGAAGTATTAGCTTGTCATGTCTCTCAAGTGTTGATTGCTTGCACCAACAAAAACCCTTTATGTATGGGCTGCATGTTTGGACAGTGAATGCATGCTCCAGTGCTCTATTGATTGTGCTGCTTAGTGCTTCCTTAATGTACAGGTAGTTGAAATTGTAATGCCATATTCGTCAGTTCCATTTGAGCAAACATGAAAAACTTTTTTTGGTGTATTTTTAGTAAAGCTATATTAAATAACATTGCAGAATTTATCTGGATAGCGCAAAAATATCAACTTCACAGTGAAAATCACTCTTGGGGTTTTTTTCTCAGCTATTTCAAAACACTGAAAACTTTGGGCAAAGTCCATAAAATATAAAATTACACTTCTGACGGTAATATCATTGAATGCTTAAGAAAATCTGAAAATGAATGTGCGCAATATTGAGATTGGAACTATACTAAGTCACAAAAAAGTATAGTTATAATTACTGAAAATTGAAAATAAAAGTTGAAATATAACATCCACAGAAAAATTTCATTTCAGATATCAATTTACTAGCATCAAGTATAACAATGGCATTCTTTCTTGCACTACTTTTTAGTCTTGCCGTGACATATTCAAAATTCACATCATTAACGCAATTGTGAAAACTGCATGTCTTACAAACAAACCCATGACAAATTCTATGCTTTATCAAGCTCCTAAGAAAATTAACAATCCAGTTGTGAAAGGGGATCAATATTAACTCTTTCAAAGACAAACAACAGCTTTGTAACACTTTATTAACAAAAAGCACAAGTACTTTTTTCATTTAACTCCTTAACCATCTGTTTTCTTTATCGGTTTAAAGTAATAGAAACCTGATGCATTCAAGAGCATACATGATAGAGAGCATGTAGTCTCCCCAACACACAAAGCTGTGAAAACAAAATGTCATATCACTGATAACTCTCCCCTATAGTTTGCACTCAGCTTGAACTGCCGGTTATCAAGGTGCCATCCCTCTGCTGGGGGTGGAGGTCTGATTGAGCCTCTATCAAGCAGTGAGTGGGGTTGTAGACACAATAAAAAAAGAGAATCATCTCAAAGTGGCAACAAATAGCCTCTTAAGCTGACTGACAAATGATAAACTTGATACATGACATGCCTCCACTTATATAAATATCTTTAGATGATTGTGCAAGCTTTCATGAGAAAGAAGCAGATAAGAATATTCTTTTCTTGACATGTTATGAAGAAAGACAAGGACAATGAGATATTCAAGATATGACATGATTCCTTTCAATGAACTCTAGACATGTCTGTGCATACAGCACTTTGATCATGTGTCACTGTCAGTAAAGGTTCAACTACTGCACCTGTGTAAAGCAAAGCACCAGTATTGCAGGGCCTGTATAAAGCAAAACACCAGAACTAGAAAACCTGTGTAAAGAAAAACACCAGTATTGCAAAAGCTGTGTAAAGCAAAACAGCAGAACCTATGTAAGGTAAAACACCATCACTCCAGAACCTGTGGAAAGGTTCACACAAATGTACTTCAGAATCTATGTAAAGCAAAACACCATCATTCCCGAAAATATGTAAAGCAAAACACTGGTACTCCAGAACCTGTGGAAAGCAAAACACCAATATGCCAGAACCTGTGTAAAGCAAAACACCAATATTCCAGAACCTGTGTAAAGCAAAACACCAATATGCCAGAACCTGTGGAAAGCAAAACACCAATATTCCAGAACCTGTATAAAGCAAAACACCTGTACTCTAGAACCTGTGTAAAGCAAAACACCAGAATTTCAGAACCTGTGTAAAGCAAAACACCTGTACTCAAGAACCTGTATGAAGCAAAACACCTGTACTCAAGAACCTGTGTAAAGCAAAACACCATCATTCCAGAACCTGTGTAAAGCAAAACACTGGTACTCCAGAACCTGTGGAAAGCAAAACACCAATATGCCAGAACCTGTGTAAAGCAAAACACCAATATTCCAGAACCAGCGTAAAGCAAAACACCAATATGCCAGAACCTGTGGAAAGCAAAACACCAATATTCCAGAACCTGTATAAAGCAAAACACCTGAACTCAAGAACCTCTGTAAAACAAAACACCAGAATTTCAGAAGCTGTGTAAAGCAAAACACCTGTACTCAAGAACCTGTATAAAGCAAAACACCTGTACTCAAGAACCTGTGTAAAGCAAAACGCCAGACTTTCTGAACCTGTGTAAAGCAAAACACCTGTACTCCAGAACCTGTGGAAAGCAAAACACTATCACTCCAAAACCTGTGGAAAGCAAAACACTATTACTCCAGAACCTGTGGAAAGCAAAACATCTGTACTCCAGAACCTGTGGAAAGCAAAAAAACCTGTACTCCAGAACCTGTGGAAAGCAAAACACCACTGCTCCACAAGAAAAAACACCAAGGAGCACTCAAAGACCTGTTTAAAGCTACACACCTGTATTAGCCAAGACCTAAGCACTGTGCAAACCAAATATGTTTACCCCAAGAGACTGTGCAATCTAATGACCAAGAATGCTTGAACCTGTGTGAACCAACACATCAGAACTCAAGAACCTGCTCAAACTAACACATTAATGTATTCCAAGAACCTGTATAAAACAACTCTCAAGTATTCAAGAAACTGTTTTTGCCAAAATGAAATGACATTAACAATCTACAACTTAAAAATACACAAGAGCAATCTCATCAAAACCGGGACAAAATTATCAGTAAAAAAATCCAAAAGATAGGAATGACATCCCTCCATAGTGAGGATGTCTGCACATGATCCACCAGAATAAATGTTAAGAAAATGTCCCAATCATCTCTTCAAACAATTCCCCATTCAATTCAACACTCGCTAAGGACACAGAGTAGTAAAGAGAACAAATTGAAGTCCCACTTGCATTGTCTTTCTCCCAACATCTACTCCAGTGGCTATAGATGAGCTGACATGACCAGGCAAGAATGTGCATTTCAGTGAAAGTATATTGGGTTAAACTTCCAAGAATCTATAGGACACCATTATTTCTTTCCCAAATGTCAAAGCCTGCAATGAATTCATTTTTTAACCAAACACGAACACTTACGCACGATGATGAGGTTTGAAATCTTGACTTCAAATAGATCAATACATGTACATCAGGACCTCAATAAATATTTATTCTAGACTTTGAGGTAGGGAGAGAAAATGGTTTCTTTTATAATGGAAGCAATCCAACCACCACAATCAATATCCTTTGCAAGAATATTACTCAGTGTATAGAACTGATCCAACCATTCGTCCCAAGCAGTGCAGCTTGAAAAGGTTAACTACTGCAATGGGCAGGTCAGTCTCCTCAACATGATCATCATAAACATCTCCGTCAAACATGTGAGTGTGTCTGCTGATTCAGGACAGAACAGCAGACAACATTGGCATGTTAGGTCCACCAGTGAGTGTGTTTAGTTTTATGCTGCACTCAACAATATTCCACCTACATGGCAGTAGTCTGTAAATAATCAACTCTGGACCAGACAATCCAGTGATGAACAACATAAGCATATCAAATACCCATGATGACTTGTGGCAACAAAGTCAGTGAGTCTGACCACCCAATCCTGTTAGCTGAATCTTACAACAAGCATGGGTTACTGCAGATCAAATCTAACCTGGATCTTCATGGGGTGTCAGTCAAAATATTAGTTTGAACCCAAGTGGGGATTCGAACCCAGGTCTTTGGCATGAGTGAATGCTTTAACAACTAGGCCCTAAAATGAATGAAGTTTACAAAATCTATCTCGACTATGGTACCCTTGATAAGTTTTGCATTTTATTTCATGCAGCACTCTATGCTATACACACCATATAGCTGAGGCTTGTGATTATATAGATATTTTGAGATTGGTGTACGTTATAAAAAGTGAAATGTCACACAATCACTCCTACAACCAACAAAGGTGGTATGGACCTTCTGTTGCAGAATTTTAAAATGCCCCCAAATACATTTTAACATATCTGAATGTAACAATGACAAATACAGATCCTTAAAGTTTTCCAGCGCAACAAGGCCTGTTCTTTCAGCCTAATTTCATACACTGCATATGAACATGTTTCACACATCATCACTAACTAATTCCAAACGTGATTGAGCTTTAGTTTTACGGCACTTTTAGCAATATTACAGCAATGTTATTAAATGGGGGGCATAAGAAATGGGCTTCACACATTTTACCCTTGTGGGGAATTGAATCTGGGTTGTCGACATTATGAGTAAACATATTAACCATGAGGCTACCCCAAAGCCCCGTGAATCCAAGACTTACCAACCAATACTGTTATCGACATCCCTGTGACAGTAAATAATCCCTTGGACAAACCTATCATGTCTTAATAAAGACCAGGTACTGTTATAACGTACCATTAATGCTCACGTCAAGCCACAACAATAAATCACACACCAATTATAATGTACCCAGGTAGTCCCTGTATGCTGACATTGGTTTTTGTTCTAAGCCAATAAATCATGACTTCTCTGCATGTGAATACCATTACAGTCTTACCTCAAGGTGCAAAACCGCTGAATCAGCAAATAACTTGCATACCTATAGTCGGTTTGCAGTGAAAACATACCGAATTTCATTTTAAACAAAAATGTGAATCAAATGAAGTGAAATTAAGATTGCGAATCCTCATAATTTTACCTTGCTGACTAAAAAACACTTAAATCTCAGAATTTTATGCAAATAAGATATAAGTTGTTTAACAAACAATCATACATTCAGATCACTATTATTGGTTTGTACTACAAGGGGGTAAGCGCAATAGCTGAAACAGTGATACAAATGCACATGCAGTATGTGATGAGTATTATCTTAGACCAATCCTACTTGTTCTCGGTGTGTCCTTTAATGTGCATACCCCCTTGTAATACACACTAGCCTAAACTCCCCCTCCCAAAAGATTTGAAAGATTTGAAACATTTTACAAGTACCATATATACTACCATATGTTATCACTATTTAATGGCTAGCAACAAGTTTCCTTTCATAACCCACCCTCCAATGGTGATAAAAGTGCCAAGTAATTGACGTATCCTCTTCATCTTGTGCAGTGTGGAAATGCCCCTACCTGCCCCTAACATTCCAAATCCAAAATAGAAAAACAATGAGCACTGTCCTAAAAATCATCAAAAAAGCATCAATCCACAACTTGACCAATCCTTTCGATTTCTGCTTTAGAAACAAAGACTCATTGTCAAAGTCTAACTTTTTGGAAGAAATGAACAAAAATAATCTTTATGATCAATAAAAACATCAAAAAGGCAGTGAGTCTCAACAACCAACATGGTGAAAATCCATAACCTTTTTCCATACCCTGACCATCTTGTAAACTGGGAACATATATATGTCTAATTGCCAAATTGTGGTGGTCATCAGAAACCTCATCGCTAATATTAGCTCATAATGATACATTATTTAAAATAAATATCCCTTGTAGGGAGCAGTTTTTTCAACATTTCTGACATCTGTTTCCGTGATGTCCTTAGTCCATTCAGCTCATAAAATTTGACCTTATAGTCTGACTTCAGACCATTATGAGTCATCTCACCTTATATGCAAACACTACTGAAATGCAGCCTGTGATGACAGAACTTGAAGCTGATACCCATGACAACCACTGTATAATGTAATTAACCTGAGATAACACCATTTTAATTGTATTTCTGTCTCATAATAGTGTCAGGTTATAAGAACGCCTAATGTGAAACCAAGTATTGACTTTCCTTGTGAGGACAATGTGATGGAGCTGAAAGACAAAAGAACATACCCAATAATCAATGTGAATCTGCAAGTCCAAACCACCAGCAGCAAATCTCTGCATAGCTAACTTGCAATGGAACACAATAAACTGCTATTGAGACAACTGGACCATCCAACATTAGTGAGTGAGTCAGTGGGTGAGGTTTTACATGATTTTAGCAATATTCTAGCAACATCATGTCAAGGGACACCAGAAATGGGTTTCACACATTGTACCTGTTAGGGAAGAGAACCTGGGTCTTTGACATCATGAGCACAAGGCTAACCCCCCTAACCCCCATCCATCATTATCATGCACTAATAATATACTAAGCAAAACTAGAAAATTCAGTATTTGTATCATGTATTCAAAGCTAACCTAAACAGGTTTTCACTAAGATGGCTGTCATCAGTTTTCAGATCAAAATGCCTTAAACAAATTCGTGGCTACATCCTCATGTCAAACACCCAAACACATACATGCGTACATCCAACCATCACACATAGGCACACACACACACATGCATGCAGAGACAGATAATTTGAGAGTATCTCAGTCTGGCACAGAACCAAACATTTCCATGAGTATTTCGTATACATTTTGTCATGCTCTCTTAAGAATCATTTCAGGCCTTAAGCAGGGTGTTGGGGTAGCCTAGTGGTTAAAGTGCCCGCACATCATGCTGATGACCTGGGTTCAATTCCCCAATTGGGTGCAATGTGTGGAACCCATTTCTGGTGTCCCCTGTTGTGATATTCCTGGAATATTGCAAAATGTGGTGTAAAACTTAACTCAATCACAATGTGGTCAATGCAGTGTCATTAGAATATGTGATGACTTATTAATCATCAGGTGCTGACAAACCAAGAAACACTCTAAAAATCTAGGATTCAACCAATAGAATCCTGGCACACCAAAAAGGGATGCAACTCTGTATCATGAATAATTCTGTCTTCAACATCTGGCCTACCAATAACTCTATTTGATAAGAAGTGTTCATCAGAAAGGATTACCTGTCTGGTTGTCCTCATAATCTTATCTTAAAATTTACACAGCTTACAGACTCCTAACGGTCAATTCCACCAAGTTTAATTTATTTGATTTCTTTGAAAAGCCAAATGTCTAATACTTTACAAATAACACCAAGTCACAGAGGGGGACAACAGAACATTAACTTTGTAAGCCTAAGGATGACGTGCTGTGCCATTTGTTGACACAAGAGGAAAGGGGCACTAGGTGTGTAAAGTTGTGGCAAACAATGACTGCAATGCTCAATATGTGTCAATTATTTACAGCATCTGTGTACTAGAGAATTTCATTAATTATTTATCATGAAAATGTATTTCACTGTTTAAAAAAATTTTCAAAAGAAGGAAAAAAAACATTAAAGCTGAAATTTTCAACTACGGTACAATTAATAATTTTCCAATCATTTTCGTAAAAACACATGAATTCCCATATGAAATTCTGAATCTCAAAGAGAACAAATGGTACTGACACAAATAAAGAATTGACATTGTGAACAATGATCTGTATGAAGGGAGAAAGATATCCAAATAAAATGAAATATAAACATTTGCCTCTTTCCATGTAGTATTTGTTCATATAAACATTACTGTACTTAAAACGTTTTCCCCAAAACATGAAAAATATCTGGAAAATTGAACTAAATTCACTACATTGTCAATAAATCTGAATGTGATTTCAATGATCAGGGATACACCTTTTAAAACCAGATAGCAGAACAAGGACTCTTACCAAAGGATATCGATACATTTGTGAGATCATGTTGAACTGGAAGGTGAAAATCCTGTCTCGTGGAATCGCGTGTTCTACAAAACTTCCCAACTAACGCACATCCTCATTGTCTCCAAACACGCAGCAAACTGAAAAAACTCTTTATGAGTATGCATGGACAACATGTCCACATCGAAAGCACTTGTCCTCATATGACAAGGGGGATTTCACAACTACTCCACATGGAATCTAATAATAGTCTTGTAAGAGTCCAAGAAGCACGACAGCTATCCCAAATCCAAAGCTGACATCACTGTTGATATGGAAATCCAGGAACAATATCTCAGCTTGACCTCTGATAGTGAGTTCCAGGAGTGTGTTGAATGTTGTTCAGACTAGGTTGTTGACACCAACTTGATGCTGGTTAGTCAGACTGTGTCAGCCCATAGCTACTGGAGGACTGACGCAAGGCACCTCACAATGTAAACATAAACAACTCCAGAAGTACACCGGTACTACGGTACTTGCAGTCTGTCAACCTCAACCCTCCAGGATGTGAATGTTCTGTAGTTTCCTTCCACCTCAGACAATAGGGCTGATTACCTGCCCCTAATCTGGAATCTAATCAAATGTACAGATGATGCAGACTGGTGGTTGTTTACCCCCTGCTGAGCTGACAGCTTAGTCCCACCCAACCAGTAACAACCTCAGCTCCAGACACCTTTGATCAATACCTACCTGTATACTCGTTATCACCTGTGCTGCTGCAGTAGTACAAGCGGTCAAGCGGAACCATCCCCTATTCCATCCCCTAGGTGGTCAGGTGCTTCAATATGTCATGCTTACTCCTGAAGCTCCAATCACATGGTGGGCCGCCATAATAGAATCAAAAATACACTTATTACAGTGCTCACTGACAGGTGACTGGTCTCCCGGCAACCAGGTAAACAACAGGTATAGCTTATTGAGCATATCAATCGTGGGGCAGGTAAAGGGGGTCGCATGGTCGGGAAGTGTGTCTGGCAACATGCCAGATCTCTTACCTTGGTTCAATACACCTTAAAACATTAACGAGAGGAAAGACAAGGCCAGGTAGACACAACCTCCAGAGCTAGCTGTCTATAAACCATGTAATTCAAGACGAACAATGGCCCATGGGGCACAGCGATGGTTTACAGTGAACAAAAAAGCAATTACATTTGTACAAACTTTGTGACAACGTTAATGTATATTTTGAAAGTGTATTAACCCGCACCCATTTCAGATCAGTGAGCAAATCAATATATGGAAAAGTGATGCATTGTATTGGATGACTGATTTGATGACCAACAAACTTAATGACCGTAAGAATAATCCAAACCATTACTCATGAATGACAAAACAATAAGTCAGTTGAAAAATACAAAAACAACTATTACATATTCAGATATTTCCAGTTTGAACATTTAACAGTGAGTGAGTGAGGGAAGAGGGAGAGCGTGAAGGAGGGGGGATTAACAACAAGTAAGTGAGGAAGCAATTGACCAAGCAAGCAAATGGGTGACTTAGCAAGGAAAGGAGGGAGGGTAGGGTGGAATTAACAGTGAGTGAGTGAGTGAGTGAGTTAACACAATATTGCAGTTGCAAGATGTCCAGCTTAATGTGGAAGTAAGTGAGTATGGTTTGATGCCACTTTTAACAATATTCCAGCAATATCATTACAGGAGGCACCAGGAATGGACTTAACATATTGTACCCATATGGGGAATTGAACCTGAGTCTTTGGCGTGATGAGCAACACTTTAAAATCCATGGAACCAAAAACCTGCATAGCTAAGGTGCACACTAAGTAAATGACAATCAAAGGTCACCACACCCAAAGGGTACTAGCAACTGTTGTTGATGGTTAACATGCAAATTATATACAGCAACAATCCTTGGCACATAAATTTGAAGCTTCACAGATGATAATATTTAAATCAAGTTGTGCCACAAGCTGCTAGACCAAAAATGGCTTTTGGCCTCATTTACAATTAAGTGTTACTGAAAGGACAGTAACAGACTAGCCCAAACAAACCTTTTGGTCTGTCGTTAACGAGTGTTTCAAGTGGCAGAGTGAAACAGAAGTGCGAAAGAAAGTACACAAAAAAAAATTGGATTAGCCAACCAAACTATGAACATTGGTTGAAAACTGTTGACAAAACACCGTAAACTTCAGAAAACCAAACTACCAAACAGTTAGAGTATTCAATATAACGTGTTTCCACATTAATCCACAGAGTTAAAAAATAGTTGAACATTTGATAGACATCAATGATCACTTACGATCAACTGTACTAATAGCACATGACTCATCAGTAATAACCATATTGAGTCTCAAAATTCCAAACAAAAATACCCCCAAATAAGAAGATTATTATCCCAATTCAAACAGCATTGTCTGTTAGTCCAGCTTACACAACAACACTACCTACTGAGAACCTAAAACCTCAGACACAATCAAAATAATACTATTACTATCCATCCTCCAAATCCTACTTCATAACGCAGGTAATATAATAAGTTATATGTAAGTCACCCCACCCTGAAGTTATTTGAAATAATCTCTCCTGATCCCCTTTAATTGGAAAATATTGTACAAACTGTGCCAGACCTCCTCTGTTTGTATTCTTGTGGAGTGTGGAAATATATAAGGAAATAAATATTTAGGTAAGAGATTTCTTGTAATTGGGAGCAGGTAACAGGCTTTGGTGGGTGTTTGATAGCAGATTAGCGCAGAACAGGCTTCCTTTGTGATTGAAAACAGCTTTCATGGGGATTATTTCAGCATGATGTTTTAGCATATTAATAATGGTGTAATGATACATATTGTTGTAGGAATACTATGCAAGTCCACTTTTATAGGAATATTCCTGTAAGTTGAGGTGTACTGTGATAGAGTGTTCAATGTTGTAAAGGGTAATGGTGACTATTGATATTTCCCTCAGGTGATGCACTTTCTTTATGGACAATAATGTTTTATTCAGCTTATCTTGAACCTAAAGTGTTTTCACATGTGTGCCTCATTGTTGTACCATCTAATCCGCAGTTATTGGTCATATTGTTTCATAATTATCAAATTTCATTTAGAATCCATTACACAGAATCAAAGAGAATTGCATTGGTGAATCCATCTTGCAGAATATGAAAGGGTAATTTGTTCAAACAAAAACATCATATTACAATAAATATTATTCAAAATAAATTTATACAAAATCTTATTCTTAAATATTACTAGTGAATATTAGGATTCATATATTAGGGTAATAAAAATATAAAACTTTAGTTCCACCATAATCAGTAATAGATTAGAGCAAGTTGTTTCAAAGGCATTTAGAAGTTGGTGGAATCAAACTAAAAATGCTTTATGGTTCAACTTCTTTATTATAAAAAAATAATGAAGTTGAACCATAAGCATTTTTAGTTAGATTAGAGCAAGTTATGACACAATGATAACTATATAAACATCAAAGCATTGTACAGCATCATTAACAAAATAGCAGGAAACCATCCAAAAATTTCACAAAAGCTGATTCCATTGAACAGGAACTACTTGGATCCTCATGATCGTGTAGTGAATATCATCCCCTACATAATATTCATCTGCCACTTATGATATGGTGCCAACTCTATTACACACTGAGGTGAAGTATTGCAGCATGGCAACGCAGGCATCTGCTGGGGTTCTATATGTCAAGGAGATTCTCAGCTATCTCTGGGGGGTCCTAGCATGACCAATTGACAGGTCTCGTGGTGACCACTGAACCAAAAACAAATGAAATTGGAAACCACTGAACCTATCCACTACTTGCAGATGAGACTTGTTTGAGATGGAATCTGTTAAAAAAAACAGACAGGGACTATCAAAATGAGCTTACTACAGCTGAAGCTCAGTCAGTCCCTCAGCACTCACTGCGGCCTCCCAGTATTTTCTCTTCTTTCATGACCTATCCGCAATGTTAGGGCCATTAATGAGGCAAGTCTTGCTTTCCTCAGGTTCTTAATATCCCAACCCATTAGGGCTCCTGTTCAATTTAAATTGTTTAATTGTTTGTTTCTAGGAAATAACATACATTCAGAAAATAAGCGAATCTATTGAAACATAACAGGAGTGCAAAATGATCCGTTGAGTAAGGTAAAAATGATCTGTTATTACTAGTAATGTTACTTTTATGATATCTTTGATATCTGTAATTCCCATCTTGAACACACTCAACAATATTTACATCCATTCTTATGTGTAAGTACTGGACACAATCTGTCCTGTCCAGTGAACAGCTTATAAGAGATTTGCATGACAGCACATTAGTACAGCAATGAACCTTATTAAGTGTAGTGTCATAGCCTGGGGTAGGAATCCATATCAGAGACTGAGCTGAACAACACACTATGCTGACCAGGACTACTGCTACATATGGCACGTCAGCTGAATGTAGGGCAATGACCGAGTGACACAGGGCCCAGCTACACAAGGCAGTCTTACAGGTAAGATTTAACTCCATATACTGATCATAGAACTATGATCGATTCTGCAAGAGGGCCATGGTTTTTTTACCATTTCCCACTTTGGGGGAAGCATGACCAATCTAGGGATTATAATAAGAGTGAATCTCGGACATAAAATCATGAAATGAGTATCCTGGCATGCCAAAGGGAAGCAACCCTTGACATGATCTTAACATTTAGGTTTAAATGTGTGAAACTACAAGGTACACGATAATACTCAGAGTCTTCTAACTCACTTGGGTTTCAAAAATATGTGAATGAGTGAGTGAGCTTAGTTTTACGCCGCACTCAGCAATATTCCAGCTATATGGCGGCGGCCTGCAAATAATCGAGTCTGGACCAGACAATCCAGTGATGAACAACATGAGCATCGATCTGTGTAATTGGGAACCGATGACATGTGTCAACCAAGTCAGCGAACCTGACCACTTGATCCCGTTAGTCGCCTCTTACGACAAGCATAGTCGCCTTTTGTGGCAAGCATGGGTTGCTGAAGGCCTATTCTACCCTGGGACCTGCACGGGTCCAAAAATATGTAAGCTCTTGAAAGAGTATGGACCTGGTTATAATTTGGATTTCCAAAGACACTGGAAATCTGTCATAATTATTATCATTATTTAAGCAGAGGTTAGTTGAATGTTCAAAGTGAAATATAAGTAACAATATCACGGATTCATCTTATAAAGACCCGTGAAGGTCCCGGGGTACAATAGGCCATCAGTAACCCATGCTTGCCATAAAATGCGACTATGCTTGTTGTAAGAGGCGACTAACGGGATCAGGTGGTCAGGCTTGCTGACTTGGTTGACACATGTCATCAGTTCCCAACTGCACAGATACATACTCATGCTGTTGATCACTGGATTGTCTGGTCCAGACTCAATTATGTACAGACCACCGCCATACAGCTGGAATATTGCTGAGTGCAGCGTACACCTTGTACATTTTAAAAGTATTTTATTATCACTGCCGCTTGATAATCACATTATAAGAATTAAGATAAGAGACTTTGAAGATATTATGTTTGCTATGATTCAAGGTATTACCATTACAATGTAATACAGTCCAACTAAACTTAGTCTCAGTGTTACTCATTACACTCCACAACTGAGTCTAACAAACACCAGTAGAAGGTCGCGTCAGGTAACCTTTGAGCAGCCTGTGACCGTCCAATCAATAGCGAGACGATGAAATAGATTTAACCAATCAGACAATGGCTACTACTTAGGGATCGGAGGGACTTACAAAATATTAAGGTAACTGATACTGCGATCATTATGCAAAATAGCATTCAAAATCGTTCGGGTACGAACCTTTTCCAGATAAAAGTTCAAAAGGTATGTGCGAATGTCCTTTTTCACGATTTGGTAAGCTGTGTTCTGATCGGTCAATCTCAAAGGTTACTCCGACGCAACCTCCCATTCTCTCAGACTCAGTAGTGGAGTAAAACGAAAAGTACTGAGGCTAAGCTTTCTTAGAATGAACGTAATATTACATGGAAGGAAACTATGAACTCAGATGTAACTTGCAAGAGGTGTAATAGTAATAGAAATGAGGATGAAGTCCACTTCCTTTTTGAATGTGACACATATTTAACGCCATACACGTTATTGCCAGTTTCTGAAAATGAAGAGGTACTCACAAGTATATATTAAAGATACTTCACATGTTGCCCTCATCATCTACCCCAATCTTTCCCCAATATACTTCCAAAAACTGTCTAAGGAATCAGGTGTAAATGCTGAGTTTTGAGATATTCTGTTACAGCATGGAATGACTTCATGGTCAATGACGCCACCTTTGAATGAGACTTAGATATTCAGCAGTTGGGCAAGACACAATGAAGTCATGATGAAGGCCATGCTGACATGATGTCCAGTCTTCACATGAATAAAACTACAAAATCCATGAAAACAAAAGCACAGCGATTGTGCTCTAAAACTAGCATTATCATGTTGCTATAATATCTTGTAATTTGTCCACATCGATTCTCGCCTTGATAGTCTCATAGTTATAGCCATAAACACTACAGATGCAGCAGACAGGGGCTCAGTATCTTTCTGACAATCAACATCTGCCTGTTTCATTTAATGGCTGGTATGGGTTTCTGGGCAATAGGCATTAGACATTAAAGCTGCCAGTGTCAAGGCAACAAGGTTATTATATCTTCTTGGAAGCATTAATACTGGATGGGCAGGATTGACCGGGTTTAAGTACCCATTACAGGCAAACTTGGAGAAAATTATTCTGCTTAATATGGGAAATTATGTTATTCACATCTTATTTTTAGATGTTTTATAAACTTTCATTCAATAAAATCATGACCAGCCATGCTAATTAAAGTCAGGCACTTCAATATAACTCTAGTTTCATGAAATAGGAACATTTTCATTCGTAATGGGAATGATTTACTGACGTCTGCTGCAGACATGTGGCTATACATTTGCCTATGAGAAGGTGAAGATGATAACTTGAAATGATCATTCACAACTAGCCCTTTGAAGATCCGGGATAGAAGGGATCTTCAGTAACCATGCTTGTCATAAGAGGTGACTTATGAGAGCAGGTGATCAGGCTTGCTGACTTGTTTCACACATGATATAGGTTCCCACATGTGTACATCGATGCTCATGATGCCTTGATCACTGGATTGTCTAGTTCAGACTGGATTTTTTACAGACCGCAGCTGGAATATTGCTGAATGAAGCTTTAAAAAACAAATAAGGAAAAGATTCTTTGGTAAGAGCTGACTGCTTCGTCACGTACAGTCATGTAACCACTCACGTCAAATAGCTTTCATCATGATGGCATTAATATCTCCATAGAACGCAGGTGTTATATTATCATATTCTTCACAATCACCCGGTACTGTAGTGTTAATTAACGTGTAATGAATGACAAACACCTATATGACTGGCAATCTGATGCTGCTGACAGTCTTTACCAAGGTAATTTGGAAGAGCTAGGTGCTGCCTCATAATGGCACGTTCAAATTACACCTGAAACTCAATACTCATTGTCAGAGTATCTGTCTATTCCATAAGATTTAAAACTGAGTTTATAACTCGAAGTGTAATATTTTTACGTCAATATTACACATTTATATGTGCTGAATAAGATATGCTATGGCATGTTGTATCTGTATGCTGTACTTACAATGATTTTTATCTAAAGTTTTGAAGTTGATTGTTTGTACTATAGGCCTGTGGCCTTTCAGTATATTTGAATAAAGTTGAATATGTGAGGTAAACATGAATCTTACACTAATGTAATACGACTAGTATATGATGTTACAGTGGTTTACGGTCATGATGTCACAATTCTAAAATCTCCGTCACACTGGTATTAGACCTTGTATATTGTTACTTGTAGAAAGCTGAGAGTATAACTACACTGAAGGCAGTCTCCATCAAATGTTATGTTGGAGAAAATAAACAGAATACTAAACTCGCTGGCGTGAAATACTGTCCAAATCATTAACTCATTTATGGGCACAGGCAACGAAAAATACAACTTTGCAGATATTGATACCTTTCGGTATGCACTTACCGAAACAAATCATCAACAATGCAAACTCAACATATAAGTTGAAAAATAAAAGTGATAAAAAAAAGCCAGCAAAATCAGAGTTCAAACAATTCACTTATTTCCTCCCAGCATGGGGGGAAAAAGTGGTTTCAACAGCTATGCTGCGCTCATTATGCATGCACAGTGAATAGGTTTGCAGAGCTTGAAACAGTATGCCTGCTCGGAGTATGAGGTCGTGAGCAGTAGTCTAATTTTGGTTGTGTACACAAACAAATAAATAATCTACTTGTTACGTAAAAAAACTTGTTGATTGGGGTAAGCAGCCACTGTCACTGAGAAAACTCAATATCTGTTTTATTGACACCTGTATGTCTGCCTGTCTGTTAATGACAATATTTAATTCACAACTTCAATCATTGAGCACATGCATGTGTCCACACCTCAATGGCATTGAATCTCCTTTAACTAGTCACTAATAAACAGCCGGTCACAGACTCTGATTGTGTGACATGTGTGGGAAAAAACTTAACACCTCTCCCTTATGCTGTAAGACAGAGGCCCTCATTGTCACATCAGGAACTCCCCTCATACATACCTGTACTGAGCCCAACAATCTCATCTACCCTTACCTAGCAGTCTCATTCACCCTTAAGTCCCGTGAAAATCAGTGTTAGAATTGATCTTCAGTAACCCAAGCTTGTCGTGAAAGGCAACGGGATCATGTGGTCAGACTCGCTGACTTGGTCAACACAAGTCATCGTATCTCAATTGCGTAGAACAATGCTCCTTGTTGTTGATCACCGGACTGTCTGGTCCAGACGTGATTATTTACAGACCACCAGCATATAAGTGGAATATTGCTGTGTGTGGTGTTAAACAACAATCGACCAGCCAATCAGCCTTACCCAGTCTTGGACACTGGGGAAGACAACATTATCGTCCTTAGTTACCTACTAACTAGAGTAAAATGAGTCAAGTTCGATCTCGTGATCTCACAGTATGTATTGTAAATCTTTCATGTTCAGCAAGGAAGTACTGCTGAAGTATAAATATTTAATGGTTTAACTTAAAATCACAAAAACTAAAAGCTCTAAAAGTCTTCACATTTTCCTACCAACAGACTTGAGATGGCAGCTGATACTTGGCAAATTTGCAAAAGCAAGAAGTAAATTACAGAATACACACTAAATGTTCCTGTGTTCAATCATTTAATTAAAACTACAAAACCTATTTGAATAAATGTTAGAGAGTAAGTACAATTACCACTACTTGTTGACAAGAGGCTGAAAAAAACTGCATTGCAAGCAGAACAACTGACAGCGTCTGCTCAGTCAGCAGTATCACCCAGGGTCATGGTCTTGTGACACTGAAATTACCATTGACAAATGCCTAGGGATCAGTCAAACTGACAGAGAAGGTGTTATCACTAAAAATGTCAGCAAAATTAATTTTGGGTTTGTTAATCAATATCTGGTGTGTCAACAATGTTGGTAGATACACATTCAAAACCTTGTTGATGAACTGTTGATCATATTCTGTATGGTAACCTTTCTTATTTTACCACTCCTAAAACCTGAAGAGCTACCTCATCTCAGCCCCAACAAAGTTGGGTGCTTATTCTCTGATGTACATGTTCCACTCAAGAACATCACACAGATGCTCTTTTGGGGACAAATCATGTTACTTAGCGGCCCAGTTACAAATATTATATGCTTTCTTGCTGAAGATTATTCATCCCTAAATGGAGCCCTGTTATTTTGCATTTTTAACTTTCTGATAATTGTTCCAGGAACAGAACAAAACAGGATGCCAAAATTTGTCAACATATTGCACAGTATTCAATTTGCCTCTAACCATAAAGAAATCAGTTCAAACTTTCTGATAACTGTTCCAGCCAGTGGAACAAACACAGGATGCCACATTGCTCTATCTTTAAATGCCCATTAGCAGTTTGTGGTCCTGTATAATACCCACCCACACTATGACGATACATGGTCCAGAACTGCTGCCTGTTCGTTGTATTGCCTTGCTTAAACCAACTTTGGTCACCTGTGGTAAGTCATCATTGTCAGACATTTTGCACAGATGATAAGAGCAGCAGATTTAAGTTTACTGCAAAGTCCAGTTAGCAGCATGAGACAATACTGAGTCATGGTACTGGTTTCAGACATGTCATGTCCAGGCTCAATGCACTCCCACCCATCTCACAGCCATTATCCCACAGTCAAGACAACTTGCTATTTACCGGCAATATTGACTTACCCTCCTGTGTTATACTACATTTCTCTGTTTTGTCTGTCTATGTAGATTCTGTCTAAAAGGCATTATTCAGTCTATACATAGTTAAGCTGCATTAATGATTGTAAGTTCCCTCTATTGTGCAAATATTTTAGTTTGTGTGTGTACATGTATTATGTGCAGTTCAGCAATGATGTGAAACCCATTGTGATGAGATGCATTCGGGTGCATTTCTAGGTATTGTATTTGTGCACATCTGTAGGTATTTAATAATTACTAGGTTCCTTAAAAATATTTGTTAAAAGACAATATTTGTTGTGACCCTGCCTTGCACTAAGCATGGACAAGACAAAACTAGAATCATCAGCTCCGAGTCAGTACAATGTATCTGAGCAAGGTACCCATGTCAACTCTCAGTGGGCTAGAATTGGCATTTGTCAAGACTAGTACAATGTGCATCCTCATCCAAACTCCCATTCCATTTGGACGTAATAAGATGGCGATAAAAGATTTTGTAAAACTTGAAAATATAAAATCAACTGAGAAGATGGTCAGGCTTGCTGACTGGGTTGAGTATCCCAACTGGATAGATTGATGCTCATGCTGTTGATCACTGGATTGTCTGGTCCAGACTCATTCATGTACAGAAAACCTCCATCTAGCTGGAATATTGCTGAGTGCAGTGTAAAACTAAACTCACTCACTTCCTAAATTGTTAGGGTACTTTTCTTCAAATATAGGTTTCAAGATGTGCTAATAAAATACATACATATTTCAGATCCCTTTCCATGAGGTATTAGTGTATATAAATCAACACTGAGCAGGGATGGAAAGAACTTTAAAACTGACCAATTTTAGGTTGATTTTTTTTTTTAAAAAAGTAAGCAACATTGTTAATACTGGAAAGTCAACTGGACACTGGTACAGCATGACATACAAATTTGCTTGACCAACAGAAAAAAAATCAGGCAGTGGGTCATTGCAATATACTGCAATATCATGCCACTGAGAGCTCAAGCAGTTTGATGAATGAACAGACCGCACACAAAAGTTGTTTCAAGTAATTCAATACATTGCATTTTGGAACAAGTCCAGAAACATTTGTCAATGTAATTATTCAGGGTATTTCTAAGTAATGTGCAAGGTACATGTCAGACTAATGCTTAGTCTAAGAATATATATAATTTTGATTGCAACAAACTAACCGATGTAGATTGAAAAGGAGCCCCAGGGAGACCAGAGATTTAGAATCTAAACCTGGGGAAATCTAGACTTCCTTCACATAAGGCTTTAGCATTGTAGAGAGGGATTGGCAGCAGGGAAAATAATGTGGTTCAGGGACTTTGAGACAGACTAGATACATGTATAAAATGAAATGAAATGCTGCTTTAAGCTGCATCAGCAATTTTGCAGCTATTTGAAGACAGTATTAAACTGAAATTGATGTAGATGACATAACTACCTGAATCCATATATACTTTTATTGTACAACAATTGCCCAACAAAACATTTCATTTTGCTGAAAATATACCGTTATTGGTAAGGATTGATATGGCAAGTCAGGTAAATATGTTATGCAACATTTAGTCATATTGTTTGGTGCAGCGACACCTCTGGGATACAATCGTAAACCTAAAATGTTGGTTGAGTACAACAGTAAGTAGATGAAGGAATGCTTCGTTTCTTGTCTCTGTATTTTATTTTTATTTCAAAGCTCAAAAACACCCTTAATTTCAAACTTTAAGTCGTACAACTGATGCATCTATACTCACAGCAGCAAGAAGATGATGCATTTGTTTATCAAAGCTTACTCAGGAATATCTCAGCTTCAATGATGACAGGAGGACCTGCAGATAAACCTGCTGGAGTATAAAGGCACCAATCAGTGGAGTCTTTGAGTCTGACCACCCAGTCCATTAAGTTAAACCGTACAAGAAGCTGAATCAGCTGGAGAGCATTTCTAAGGAGCATATCCCCGGTGGGATCCATTTTGTTTGAAGTGAGGCGAGGTAAGGGTTTAATGTTGCATTAAAAATGGCTTCACTTTTATAGCTACGTGCCATGTGGTTTTAAGTTGTCAAACATGTTACATCAACAGATTACTTTGTATGTCACTTACAGCATAGTTTCACTCCTGATGTAGCTGCAGTATTCTCATTAAGCATAGATTTTTGCACATGAAAGTGAACTGTTTTATGGGCACTTCTCAAATCAACCGGCGTGATGGCCATTGGATCAGAAAGTGTTTATTTTATTGTTTGTTCAATGTTCCTTCAAATGAAATTCACCTTCACTTTCTATTTGTATAAACACATGATAAACACACTCCAGTCTAAAGTGAGTATAAATGTAAGTTAATTTGATTCATGTAGTTTTGGGAAAAGCTTTGCTGCTTAGCATGATGACATTAAAATAAACACAATAACCTTTTGAAAAACTGTGTTTAACAAGGCAGATTTTCACAAAATTTCTTGCATTTATCACATCTTTTTTCATGTTGGTATATCAAAAAGCTGTCTTGCATATGAGTCTCAGTGCTTGACATTAATTCAGGCAATATCACTTACTACTTAAGAAGTAGCTACCATTTCAAATATGAGGCTAGACATTCACAAACCCAAGAATGCATTTTAACTACATTTTATTCTGCAAACAAAATCTCAGAGCTGACTGCCAATAATTCCTGACTGACATTCCATGTTTATCATCATCATCAAGATAAACATGGTAAATACCATTACGATAATCATCATTGACTGAGAGAGTGTTTTGAAGTCCAAACACTAAACAAAATGGTTTTTAAGTTCAAAACACTTGCTAACTACAGACCTCAGATTACACAGTTCCATTCAGTCATTTTAAAAGAACTTAATTCCTCTACAAAGTTCAAGAGCTCAACACATAATAACAAAGATAAAACGAACGATGATCACAAAGCAGGTGTTGGAATGAGCTTAATGTTGTGTATGTATAGACTGAAAACCTACCTCAGTTGGGAGTATTCCACACAAGGAGAAATCTAGTTATATCACTTCTAAAAGGGATTTCGTAATGTCTCAATTTGTCCCTTAATGATCACTGTGATGACATGTATCGTATGATCTCGGAGTGGACTAAAGATAAGCCAACATGGAGATATTGTAAACATTGGCATCAAGCCAGGTAGTTAGCACTAGCTTTGTAATAGACTTATCTGAATGAGGGTGTCCAGAGGTGGTCACAATGAACACAATGAAATGTTTTGGCACTGTTACAAGACATTTCTTCAGATTATATTATGCAATGACCAACTAGATAAAGGTGGGTTTTTTTAATGTCAGATCTGTAAAATTCTAAACTGGGTGATTTTCTATAATTTTTTTGTTCAGAAAATCATCAATATGAATTCTAAATGAAAACTTTCAAGTTTATGTCTTCTAACAACACAAAATCTTGAGGTATAACCATAACGTGTAATAGAGTTGCTCTAAGGTGTTTTATTGTTTTTCAACATGAGTAAGTCAGGTTTTACAGCGCTCTTAGTAAGATTTCCAGCAAACATCACAGTGGGGGAATACCAAAGTTAGGTATCGAACCTGTGTCTTCAGTGTGATGAGTGAACACTTTACCCACAAGGCTAAACCTCATCACCCTTTTCAGTATAAGGAGCAGACATTCTGAATGACTGTTTTCTGCGTATCGCAGCGAAAGAGACTATGTCAGACTACCACCATAATGACGTACAGACCATGAAAAGAAAATCAGTAATATTTCTATGGTTTTTGATTGATGATTATCATTACATACAAAGGTTAAAAATTCAAGTGAGTAAAAGAAGGGCCCATTAAAAACCTCCTTATTTTATTGTAAGAATATTCACCAGTTATTACACTTTCAAGCTATTACATAAAAGTAGCAACAAATTTCTATCCAGAAAAAACGTCTAATATGTCTTTAAAGAATTGTTCTTGAGAAAGAAATACTTAAGCTATAAGATTAAATTATAACTGGCATTACAGCTGACATCGACTGGCATTTGCAGCATACTACATCGATTTTTACTATTTCAGCTGAAATTATTTCTTAAAATAACTCTCAGTGATATTTTCTTTTTTAAGAGTTTTCAGCAAATCTGAAGAATTCATTTTTTTCTCCAATTTCAAGAAATCACAATACACAGTATATTATCCAATTCTAGAAAAACAACCTCATTTAAATATCATTGCAAATATTTTATATCTTCCTTCATTTATACCACAGGTACAGAATTTGTGTAGCTACCACACCTTATTTATCCATCACAAAGGAAAACTCAAGCAAGAAAAGACGAAATATTTCCTGTTCAATCTTGTTCCAAACAAATCTCATCCCAAACATCTTCAGATTACAGTCTAGACTATGGAAAATCGTCCACATAACGTTCCCCTAACCACCAATGTGGGTTCAGTCATATTGGCTCATCTTATAAAGCTGTTTACCTATCAACACATTGCCATGTGGCTGTGTTTACATTTGCAGTCAGCCTGACAGGTGTTCTGCCATGCGATACTTTAACCAAACAATGGCAGGATATTTCACTTCACCCCTACAAATCCAATGTCTCGCATGACTGAGCGAAAACAGCTTGAAAGGAAGGATGTCTGAACCTGTTGGCATTTTAAAACATCAAACAGCATTACGAGGTGGATTAACGAGTTTGTTATGACCTCCAGCCATAATATGTACATAATGTATTTTTATAAGTGAAAGCAAAGACTACAATATAGTCTTACACTGCCTATGAGAACTAAAAGTCAACTCGGCCAGAGCTCTCAGCCTTCAACCAGTGTCATGGTAATTTGGTTTACATGATAACGATTGACTTGTTTAGCTGTGTTGTAATACGAAATATACCACACCACAGGGCGGAATGACATGCCGGACAACACCAGTCTTGTAGAAACTTGTTTGTACACAAGTATTTCAGCCTTCTTTGAAAACACATTGCCCTTCAGAAAATGGTCGAACATATACTGAGAAAAACAAATAAAGGAACACAGGGATATTCAAGTGTTCCTTTAATAGTTTCCAGCTTTCATCACCAGCTTTGAATGGTGCTGCTGGAGGAAATCTGAGAATAAATAAATTAACACTGCCGTGAAAAGGTGCTCCCTCATTTGTTTTAATCAATATGTTTGGGGTAACTCATTCTTAGTGAAGAACAAATCCGTCGGGATTCAAACTTATATATAGCTACCAATCACCAGGACACAAAGTTCATGATCTTGCCCATTTGAGTTTATAAGTATTTTTATACTGTAATATCGAAATTCACCACTTGAACACTGAAATTCTTCCAAAAATTTAACTTTGCTCAATTTTACAAATCATCCCAACTTAAAGTCTATTCCTTTTACAGACAGGCTAAATGTATTGCACTATAATATCATTAATGAGTAAATTCATCAGTTGATCACAGAATTTTACAATTTCATATATACAAACAACATCCAATCTATTTTCAAAATCAAACTCTTTCATATCAGCAAATGAACACAAAACATGGCAAATGTTCATAATCGTTGGCTTTACATTTTTTAACCGATTTACAGAACTATTAGACCTAACAGAAAAATAATCAGAAGTAAAGGAATCACATTCAACAATTTTTGCATAGCCCAAACTACACAAGATTTTGTGACCAAGGCATACTGAATAATGTGTACTGGTAAAAACATCTTTATTACAAAAAAAGTTAAAACTTCATTTGTTTCAAATTCTTTCTTCTGCTATGGTATGACCTGTGTTGGTTTCATTATTCATCAGTATTTTAAATAATCTGGACATGAACATTTTTACTTTACTTTTACAACCATCTTCAATTTTAGGCCAGTATTTTTCTAAACAAATACATAGAAAATACAACGACTAACATTGGCATAATGTAGAACAGAGAAACAAAATGATCATTCTCAGCCCCACCTACTTTTCCAATAGGACCCACTGCCCCTGGGTGTAATTTGTCTTTTAATACCATTTCTTCCGCCAAGTGAGTCTTAACAAATCTTATTATACAACTACTAATATGTGTCAGCTCAATGTTACTAAATAATTTATCAGTCTTTCGAGTAGGTCATATTTAACAAAAAAAACTTGAGAGCATAGACAAGGAAGGTGACAGACGGAAGATTTGATCCCTGAAATAATATCCTTTCCTTATTTTCTTCACATCATGCGCAGCACGGTTAGAATTTCCTGTAACCTATAGACCTCATTTTTGAGGTATTAAGTTTTCCACACAAAGGAAATATTTCATGTCCAGGCTTGAATAGGACATCAAAACATGATTTGAAAAGTGTTAATCCAAAGAGTCATAAAGCTGATGAATGATGTGTTCACTGAACAAAGGCAGTATGTATTATGTTTAGCATTCAGGGTTTCTCATAGCAGTAGTAAACAGTAAACAGTCTCTGGTCAGCTTTATATATAATATGGACACTCCTGCTTTCATAAACACGATACACACTAATATAAACATTTCACCATACCATAGTCTTTCTCTATTTCTACTGCCATACTTTATGGAGAAGTGACATGATGTTCAATGGATGGTCTAGTGAGAGTGTATTTAATTGTGTTTTTAAGACAGTAACACTTACTGATAAGTGCCTTTGGCAGTCAAAATTGTTCAGGATTGGTATCTTATAACAAAAAGTCTTCATTTTCTTATAACGTGGTTGTGTTATATTTTCTTTAATG
Organism: Haliotis asinina; assembly: GCF_037392515.1. Lineage (NCBI taxonomy): Eukaryota > Metazoa > Mollusca > Gastropoda > Lepetellida > Haliotidae > Haliotis > Haliotis asinina. The sequence continues at coordinate 47,515,335 of NC_090285.1, forward strand.
AAAAAGTGTAAAATTGAGTATTAACACCTTATCTTGTATATTGGGCCTGTTATAAGTGAAATAAAATTTTCCTGTGAAAAGCAATAATAACTGTCATTACCACTATATTAATGTCAAGGCTTGTCAAAGTCTTATTACGATTTGGGGATGTTTTATGAGACTTGCTTCATATTTAGGGCAGAATATTGGCCTCCTTATAGATCCAGATAAATCCCTGCAAACATAGTAAAAATAAGAACATTACGAACGCAACACTTAATTTATGTACGATTTGTAGACATGATAAGCCCCATAAAAATCAATAATCTAACACCACAAGAAGTGATTCAGAGTGCTGTTTCTCTTTAACTTTAACACAGAAATTGTGTTTTCCTCCTTCACTGCCCTCTACCCCAACCCATTACCTCTCCCCTTGCGTACGCATGATCTCTAGTCTGGGGAATACTACCTACCTCAAAGCTATCTTTAATAAAGCTATGTAGACAGCCAAGAGCAGGATTCATGATCATGATGCAACAGAGGTTATGGTTTCTAAGGATCAGTTATCTATATTCTTGAATCAGCACAATAAACAGAAAACAGAGTGAAAACGTGAGTGAAAGATCTCTCCTGCACAGAAAATATGCTTTAATATTAAGTCAGTATGCTAAGATTTTCAGTCAGTTTCATCACGACTGTATGGACAAGAAATCATGATGCCTCTGACTAATGTTTAAGTCTGAGGTTTCGGGGACAAATAAACACAGTTCAATCAGGAATGCTGAAAAGATTGACTGTAACTAAAGACAATAAAAAAACCAACCCCACCCAAGGGGAAACTCCAGACACAACCTCAGACACATCAGAGAATTCTACACACAACCTCAGACACAACAGAGAATTCCACACACAACCTAAGACACAACAGAGAATTCCACACACAACCTAAGACACAACAGAGAATTCCACACACAACCTAAGACACAACAGAGAATTCCATACACAACCTCAGACACAACACAGAATTCCACACACAACCTCAGACACAACACAGAATTCCACACACCTCAGACATAACAGAGAATTCCACATACAACCTCAGAAACAACAAAGAACTCCATTCACAATGACCCAAGACACAAGAGAATCCCAGACAACCTCCGACACAACAGTGAAGTCTAGGCAATGCAGAGAACTCCAGACACAATGCACTTCCCAAACCATACATCAATAGTGACTTTCTCATGGCACTAGAGTACTACAGTACAAACACAGCCATAAACTACACCTTGGCATCATGTGGATAGGGTATACCCTACACAAATAGACAACACCTCACCCAGATTGCAGTATGCCATATCACCCATCACTGGTGGATATTGCAGCATTAGTACAGTCACACATGCTGCCATAGATTAACGCCTAGTTTCTGAATATATAGTGAGTAAGTTGAGTATTGCACAGCTTTTACTTTTTGCAATATTCCAGCAATATCATGACAGCTGGCATCCAAGAAATGGGCTTCATGTTACACCCATGTGGGGAATCAAACCCCGGTGTTTGAAGTGATGAGTGAACGCTTCAAACACTTGGCTCTGATTGAATATAATTCTTTTTAGCAATGCATAAACGCATTTACACTGAAAAGAAGCCTGGTCATATGGGAAATTAAGACTTCAGAAAATCTAGACTTGTCTCATTTTGAACTTTAGCAGCACAGGCTTGATAGTATGAAAAATAATGGAGTCCAGGGACTTTGAGACATACTAATGTGCCATCATGTTTAGATGTGGTAAAGTTCCGCATTCCACCCTGAAGCAGAGCCCCAGATCAATGAGAGACTGGCCAGCACTACCTGGATACCCTGTCAACCTGTCCCTAGTGATCCAGCAGTGGGGATCTTGTCAACAAACACAGACACTCAAGGATTACAGGACTAACTGGTTAGAGCAATACCTGTCAAACATCTGGTGTAATGGTACATGAGAGTCAACATGATCTGTCCTGATTATGATGTCTTTATTTTTTCAAACCTCATTTTTGACAGTCAACAGCTCACACATATTTTCTGTACAGAATGGACCCATGAATGTAGAATAGGCCTTCAGCAGCCCATTCCTGCCACAAAAGGCAACTATGCTTGTCATAAGGGGCGACTAACAGGATCGGGTGGTCAGGCTTGCTGACTTGGTTGACACCTGTCATTGGTTCCCATTTGTGCAGGTCGATGCTCATGTTGTTGATCACTGGATTATCTGGTCCAGACTCGATTATTTACACACCGCCACCATATAGCTGGAATACTGCAGAGTCAGTCAGTTTAGTTTACGCCGCTTTTAGCAATATTCAAGCAATGTGACAGAAGGGGACACCAGAAAGGGGTTTAACACATTGCACCCATGTGGAGAATCAAACCCTGGTCTTCAGCTTGAAGGGCCAATGCTTTCATCATTGGGCTAACCCAGTAACTAAAACTACTGAGATCGCATCAGGTTAACCTGCATTTCATACTCATAATTTCAATGAGAACAATTTATGTAGAAGCATGCACTTTTCTTCATGGGTAAAACTTTGGATAAAAGCTATGTTTATTTGCTTGTCTGTTTGACTAGTGAAACACTTATATTTCAGCTTTATTAGCTCCAATTCTATATATGATCACACAATCCAGTGAACAGCAGCATGAGACATTTGACATTTGAACCTGTCAACCAAGTCAGCAAACCTGACAACCCAGTCCTGCTAGTCTCATCTTACAAGGATGAGTTACTGAAGATCAATTCTAAACCGGACCTTCACACAGGTTTTGTGTCTAAAAGAGGGCTGGGCTTTCAAAACACACCTTCTGTGGTCCTGAAAGCTGCAATGTCCACAAGATGACAAGACTCAATCTCTTCAGGGGAACTTTCCTGATTTATTCACAATATTCTGTAGCCATCGCAGTGTACAGTATCAAGCAAAAGATATGATTCCACATCTGGATTTAATAATAGACATAGATTTATAAAAATTGGCACACATGTAGACAATGCATCGTCAAATCGTTCACAATAAGTCAATAGCCAGTCCACCATTTCGCTCCAAACACTATTCAATCTGACGAGGCATATTCGATGTGATTCAGATCTGGTGATGTGGCCAGAAATTCCACTACCAGTTTCGACGACGCCAACTTTTGGTGTGGGCGGGTGTATGCATGCAGGCATTATCTTGCTGCAGTACATGGGGAATTCCACTTTGTCTGATATTTGAATCTAGCAGTCTTTCTTGCAAAAGCTCACAGTACTTCTTTGAATCAATGCAGTCTGAAATTTCCAGAAGCGGTGTTGACACAATTTTCCTGATCCCACCCCACACCCTCACAAAATCCGAGCTTTGGCACAATTTTTCGCAATTTCCATTTTCAACATCACCTTTTTCTTGTAATTCGGAAAAATTGGAACTTCGATTCATCTGGAAATATCCAGTTTGAAAAGTCCCTATTTCACTCGCATCACTTCTGTCTTTTCCACTTGTGCTCTTGCGTCATCAAAGGAACATCATTTGTTGGCACTTTCTTAATGAAATCTAATTCGGTGAAACTCTGCCTTATAGTCATAAATTTGTGGCATCCTAACCCAATTGTTTACTCAAACTGTTTGGATGCACCGCTGCCAGTTGTGTGAGTCATCGCCTGTCATTTCCACCAAGTTTACAAGGACATCCTGATCCCGGCTTGCACTGAAAACTGCCAGCAGCTTGAAATCTAGCAATAAGGCAGTAAGTGGTACTCTGAGGAAGCCCCTATATTTTCTGTAACTTCTGAACTGATTTGCACCCTGCTTCATATAAAGTGAGATGTTGATATATCGCATCAGATTTTGGCATGTCGTCGGTCACTAGGAATTTGTTTGCTACAGCATCAACATGTGACTTGAACCTACGACAGAGGAGATAATGCCGAGAACTTCATACTGTTGTCAGTGGAGCAAAATATTACCCAAACAAGTTCAAATTCACTGAGCAGTGACCAAAATCAACTTTTTGTAAGTGTCTCATTTTATTTGCTTGGAGCTATACACCAGCATAAACAATTTGTTAGGAATGTCACAATTCACTTATGTATCAATACATGTTAGTATCATACATTACGCATACCCTATTTATTACTAGGGTGTGTTTTTGTAATTTGTATAGTTACTGATTGAGTGACAGTTATTATTGGGTCACAATGTTTAGAGTTTGAGTGATAGTTATTATGGGTCAAATTTCATATCATCGGTAATAGTGTTTTAGTGGTACGCCTTTAAGGTAGTGCTTTAGAGTTGCCTCCCTTTGGTGTGTTAACATGAGCCCTATCGCGAAGCTTCCATACTTCGCGGAATGCTCAAGAATCTGTGACTGTGTATATATAAAATTGCTGGTTGTGTTAACAACCAGTCTAAGTAAACTTAGTCTCAGAGTTATTCGTTACACTCCACCACTGAGTCTAACAAACCCTAGTAGAAGGTCGTGTCAAGTAACCTTTGAGCAACTTATGACCGTCCTATCAAACGCGACATGGTTAAACAGATTTAACCAATAAAACAACGGTTCCTACTTAGGGATCAGAGGGACTTACTAAACATTCAGGTCACTGCCACAGATCTCTCCACAAACAAAACTCTGATACAACACAGTTATTTGACCTGCAGTATATACACTTTGGGGTTTATGTTGACATGGTTACCAGTAGCTAATATTTCCACAAGATAACATCCTTGAATACTGCCAAAACTGCTATTTTCAGAGACAGTTTACTCTCCGCTGTCAGACAATCACCAATCAGACAACAGCTACTACATAGGGATAGGAAGGACTTACAAAATATTCAGGTAACTGACACTGCAATCATACACTAAATAGCATTCGGGATCGTTCGGTACGAACCTTTTCGAGATGAACAGTTCAAAAGTATGTGCGAATTTTAGCTTTCACGATTTGGTAAGCTGTGTTCTGATTGGTTAATCTCAAAGGTTACCTGACGCGACTTCCCATAAGGTTTGTTAGACTCAGTAGTGCAGTGTAACGAAAAGTACTGAGGCTAAGTTTACGTGGACTGTGTTAATGACACATACGGATTTACACTCTGAGTAACGCTAGAGTTGTGTCATCATTCGGCCTATCTACATCTGTCTGCTTCTTCATCTGATTATCTACATCGACCCACTTCCTAGACTGACCATTCACCATGAAAGAGTTAGCAGAACTGTTTCTCACTGAAAACGAAGACTTTGGTGAGTTGATATTATATATGTGACCCATTACTTTGGATTCCACTTGGTTGCATTGTACAAGAAACATCTATTGTAAATCTTTGTATCTTCCTCTTTGGTCAATACATACTTCTGGATAGTTTAGACTTATCTGTGTTATATTTTGCTGGTTCTGTGGGGATTTCTCACACCCTTTGTCATGGCAAATTTTTAACCCTAACACTATGTACTGATCCATATTTTCAGTCTGTAACAATTTTCAAGACAGGGTATCCTGGTGTAATATGATGGGCGTGTGGCCCATATGGCCCACTCCTTTCATATCCAAATGCTTCAGAAAGGTCACACAGTATGCTTGAAATTTACAGTGGAATAAATAATTGCTGATAAAAGGAAGCATTCTATGTATGGGAGGTAACTCTAGGTGAAGCACTTGTAAAATATCTCAAGGACCTGCAAGTGAGTGAAATGTTGAAGTCAAACTATCTTTCCTCATTTATCACCGTCTATGACTCTTTCCAGATTGTTTGAAGATACCAATATACAAATGTGAAAAATATTTAAAAGGAATACTGCAGTCAAATTAGAATGGATACAATTTCAACACTCACCTCTCCTAATTCTGTCTGGACATTGAAGAACCAAAGTCCTTGGTTCCAAATATATACTGGACAAAAATAGTTGCAGATATATATTAATTTTGAAATTTTGAATAATGATGTATTATTCATTGACAAAATATCAGTCATGAAAGTACCAATATCCCTAACTTACTTTGTCCAGTATAGATATCTGAGATACATACACTAAACCTACAAATACAGGTTTGTCTCTTAATTAGACTGAGAGTGTTTGACAGAATGAACAACAATTCAAGCAACCCACAATCAGCCCAGTCACACATTATACCCATCCAATCCTCATTCTAATCTACATTTACAACTAGTGTTGATATTCTCCAATTCAGGGCATGCCTGCTAACCCCTGGATTTCAGTGCCTACCTTGTCCGAGGTGGTAAGGGGGCAGGCAGTTGCGAGGTATGTGACGAGCTGTAGATGTTCCCCAGGGTGGAAGTGACGACCTTTACCCTGACAGTACAGCCACTCCCCCTGCAGTCTGACAATACAAATTGTACATGTTTCTATGAACACCCCGCAGTCTGACAATACAACGTGTACAAGGTTTCCATAAAGGAAGATGAAGTATTCAAGATCATTTATAAATAATTTACCAGGTACTTCACCATGGACATCTGAAACATTCCATCTCATATACATCAGCCCAAGGTTTGAAAGTATGGAAGAATCTATTCTGAATAATAATTTCAGACTATGTCCAGTTTCTTATGCTGTCAATAAGTTGAGAGTGTTTGAAAACGTTACCATAAAATAACATCAGGGCCCTTATTCTTGAAACGTTCATAGTCCTAAGAATTCTTAACTGTGATCGCAGCCAACGAGGTAAGAATGGCCTGAAGAAGTTTGTAGGACTATGAAAGTTTTGAGAATAGCTAGCCAGAACTCCTAATCCATTTCATATAAATGAAGGAATTTGCGTGAGACATCAGCAATATCATGTCAATTCTATGTGGACTCTATGTTGTTCATACCACTCATCACAACATATAATCTTAGTAAATAGGGGATGAAATTGATGATCTCACACATACATATAACTACCATGGAAGCCATGCGTGCATGCATATTCCAGCAAGAGGTAGAGCTCTTGTGTCCAAAAAAGGTTTCACAAAGAGGATGACAACAACAGTAACAACACCTACTTCTCCCTCTCCGACACAACGAAGCCGTCCAGCAATCGTAACGTCGGACACCAGTTGACCACATATGGCCTGTAATCAAACCCTGTAGTCTCTGTCAAGGAAATTCTTCAATGCATATTGACAAAGGTTTCAACTACATTGTCAAAATATTGGGACTACCTCAACATGGAAAACCAAAGTATCAAAATATACTTATATAGCTCCATGTAATGTCTCTCAGGCATTAAGGCATCTCTTTTTCTACAGTGTTCCTTTCTAAGTTCAATTGGCCAACAAACAAAAATTAGCCGACAAAGTTACCCTAAAGCCATTCATCAGACATCGCAGACATTTGGTTTATAATATCTAGGATGACATTTACAAACAAAATCATACATGAATAAATTTCTCAGGAAAATCACTGTTTTAAATTGCTCCCTAATTTTTTGTTGGATTAATGTGATTGTTGGATAAATGAGTGATGGATTAATGATAAAGTTGGTAGTATAGAGCAGCTGTAGCTTGCAAAGAAGGATATTGTGTCAGTGCATTCATCAGGACACACAGGTTGTTGGCCAGAGACAGCTGATCCAGGTCGGGGAGGCTGGCCAGGTAGCACACCTGGGGGATAAACAATGTTGTCATCGGAGGTAAACTAAACATTGGTACATTCATCACTGGAGATGTGAACATAGGTAAACATTGGTACATTCATCACTGGTGATGTGAACATAGGTAAACATTGGTACACTCATCACTGGTGATGTGAACATAGGTAAACATTGGTACAATCATCACTGGTGAAGTAAACATAGGTAAACATTAATACATAAATCACAGTGGAACTTCAAAAGGATAATTTGAAAGGATTCAGACACAGGACCTTCAAAATATTAACTTGACAGGTCTCAAACAGAGGAACTTCAAAAGGATAATTTGACAGGTAACTGATTGCACGTAGAACAATCTGAAACCAGCATTCTAAAAGGTCACAGTAGAATTCACAAGACACACTTGAGCCAGGTCAGAGACAACTGACCACATGATCTTCATTGCGGACTTGTATTGGTTTTTTCCCATTATTGGATATTATGCTGTAAATACAGTAAGGATTGTTCAGTAGAAAGCTTGGCGGGAAAAAAAGGGTTTTGTTTTCAAGGTAAAACAGGTTTGGTATTGGCTGTCATCAAGGGGAACATTGTTCCCGGAAGTGACCCATGCATGAGCGAATTATTTCTTCCCTTAACTGGAGTGTTTCACCTTTGGCACAGTGAACAGATGTTTGGATTCAGACTGAAGGGTTCTGCTGGGACAGTACAATGGAAGTAAGTTGCAGAGGTAATGTTGTGATGTTGGAGAGCTGCATTGGAATGCCAGACAAAGGAGCTTAAATCTGAACTGTTGCTTTATAAGGTGCCAGTGGAGTTCTTGGAAGATGAGTGTGATGTGGTTTGACATGGGTGTCCGAGAGACAAGGCAAGCAGCTTTATTTTGAATACTTAGGAGTCTGTTTAGGTTAATATTTGCAGAGTTGGCGAGAAGAATATTACAATGGTCAGGGCAAAAAATGATTTGGGAGAGAGTCAGTGTTTTTTGTAGCTTCCTTTGTGAGACTGGGCTTGATCTTGCCAATGTACATAATTGTACGTTGCAGACTTTAGAGAAGTGACCGATTTGTTTGTCCAGACTAAGATCGGAATCTATGACAACCCCGAGGTCTTTCACATGGGATGACAGAGGTATGCTGAATTTGTTCACTCTAATGGAGTGAATTTGGCATTTCTGATGCCTCTGGGATGGACAAATGAGAATTGGTTCACAAAGAAATGAGGATATATTGCCCAAGGTAAAAATGCAAAGTCACAAAATGAAAACTCCAATATAACCACCATAAACTGTCCAGGAACCCACTGAGAGAAAACTGATGTCACATACAATCTTTCCTACATTGTCCTGACTTATTATTATATTGTAGATCCAAGAATTAGTCTTCATGCTTGTCGTAAGAGGTGACAAAGGGATCGAGTGGTCAGGCTTGCTCACAAGTAATAGTATCCCAGCTACATAGATCTGTGCTCTTGTTGTTCATCACTGGATTGTCTGGTCCAGACTCGATAATGTACAGACCAATGCCATATAGGTGGAATAGCGCAGAGTGCAGAGTTAAACAACATACAAACAAAATCTTAATTATTATTCATGAGCATAGTATCAGGATAGAGCAGTCAGTTTTAACATACATATAAGTGTGGTTGTATATCAGCTGACATTTCTATTTATCCTTAGTTATATCTGAAGACTTCTTACCTCACTGAGGTCACACAGGTCATTACTCTCAAGGGAGAGAACTCTGACTGATGGTGGAACACAACTAGGAACAGGCTTCAGACTTGAAAGGATATTACCATGAAGCAAAAGAGTCTGCAAATAGTAAAAAGTCAAAAAGATGTCTTAAATGTATAATGGAGTAATGAGTTCATAAAAAAACCCCAAAAATATTCTATTACATTCAATGAAATTGTACATGGAATTCTTTATAAATGAACCTTTCGAATCCCTTCTGAGGTGTCAGTGACTTCATCTAGCCAAATGAATCAGTCTTCCTTAAAGGTTGAAGTAATACTAGTCATAACACAAGTCTACTGATGATTGCAACGGAATGTCGTAATTAAAATCAGCGATGAACAGTTTTTGATGATATTTCCTTGTCACGATATTTCCTCAAACATTACAAATACATGGGAAATTAATGTTCAAAATAAAACATGTCAAAGGATTCTACTTATAAACCTTAAGTTAAAAGTTTCAAGGGGTCCCAAATCTAAATATATAGTCTCAAACCTCAAAGACAGCAAAACAAATTTTAATTGAACACTGAAAATAATAAAAATCAAACGTGCACAGAAAGAACCATAAAACATAAATGGTCTTCTGCACCATGTTCACAGAGACTCAAATACTACAGTAGCAAACTCGAAGTCAAATCCATTTAAATGTTAACACTACCAAGTAACAAAGTTTGCCATAGTCAAACACCATGGTGTCAAAGTTGGAAATTCCTACATCAATAACCAGAGATTACACACAATAACGAAACTGATGACTTTTTACTTGATTCCCACTGGACATGCCTGCACTTCTAGACATAATTTGATACATCAAATTTAGAGAAACCTGTGTTTCACTGTCCATCTCAAGTGCATGGCACTGACTAACAACTACAGCTCACGTGAAGTACAGAGGTAGCTACCTTGAGAACAGACAGGGGAGATAAGTCCCCTATGACAGCAATGTTGTTGTCAGACAAATCCAAATGGCGCAGCAGGACGTTATTCTTCAAATTCTCAATAACCTGCAATTTAAACAATTATATTAATTTAACATAAAAAAACTACCAAAAGTCAAAGGCAAGAACGGATGCAAATTGATCTGCCTTGAAATCATGACTTGACTCCAAGCATGTTGGCAGCATGTGCAAACATGTGCAAACATGGACAAACTTGTCTCTTTCAGTAGATGCTAGTGTTGATGTATGAACTTTTATTGGAAAATCTCACTTGGCTTAAAAGACAGTAACCAGAGGCAGGCTACTAACAGTGGCTAACAAAAACAGTGTTGTTGTTGTTTGTTGTTGTTTAAAGCTGCACTCAGCAATATTCCAGCTATAATACAGGAGTCTGTAAATAATAAGTCAATCCAGACAATCCAGTGATCAAGAGCATGAGCATTGATCTTCGTAACTGGGATGCGATGACATGTGTCAATCAAGTCAGCAAGTCTGATCACCTGATCCCATTAGCTGACTCTTACAAGAAGCATGGGTTGCTGAAGACTGAGACTAGCTCAGATCCTCACCGGTCCTAACACAAATACTGTTTTTTCTTCACGTGGACCATGTACAGCAAAACCATGACTGTCTGTACCTCATCAGTCTGGAAACATTCCTATCAGACATTTAGTTCCAGGAATGCTTACTAATATAAAACCTAACAGATGTTACTTTGAAATATTGATTTGTTTTCCAAGCTTTATAAATCTATAAAATTTCAGAGGCGATGTGACTGTCTGGTTTAACAAAGTCTCAGTGTATTGTTTTACCTTTATACTGTTGCCACTGAGATCCAGCCATGACAGGTATACCAGGTCTGCGAGTCCTAAAATATATGAAACATCATCATCATCATCATCATCATCATCATATCACATTTTACAGAAAAAATTACGTTTTTCAAATACCTATTAGAACTTTTCTAACTATCATCAGGAATATGAAGCTTTAACAGAGACAGACGCAAAACTGTCATGAGGCAAGCTAAAAGATGCTTCTGCCTTTCGCAACACAAGCCTCACAGAAATTATCATATTTAGTCATCTTTGAATGCTGTGGATTACTGTTTCAATATGTGCTGGACAGCAGACAGAATCTACTGAGAAAGATCACCTCACACCAAGTATTCAGCCACTCTCCTTGCCTAGCCCCAACATTCCCACTCCAGCTAGTGCAGGGTCAGCCACTACCCACAACATTCCCAATCAAGCTAGTGCAGGGACAGCCACTACATACAACATTCCCACTCCAGCTAGTGCAGGGTGACCCACTACCACAACATTCCCACTCCAGCTAGTGCAGGGACAGCCACTACCCACAACATTCCCACTACAGTTAGTGCAGGGACAGCCACAACCCTAACATTCCCACTCCAGCTAGTGCAGGGACAGCCACTACCCACAACATTCCCACACTTGCTGGTGCAGGGTGACCCACTACCACAACATTCCAACTTCAGCTAGTGCAGGGTCAGCCACTACCCACAACATTCCCACTCCAGCTAGTGCAGGGTCAGCCACTACCCACAACATTCCCACTCCAGCTAGTGCAGGGTCAGCCACTACCCACAACATTCCCACTCCAGCTAGTGCGGGGTCAGCCACTACCCATAACATTCCCACTCCAGCTAGTGCAGGGACAGCCACTACCCACAACATTCCAACTCCAGCTAGTGCAGGGACAGCCACTACCCACAACATTCCCACTCCAGCTAGTGCAGGATCAGCCACTACCCACAACATTCCCACTCCAGCTAATGCAGGGACAGCCACTACCCACAACATTCCCACTCAGTAAGTGCAGCGTGAGCCACTACCCACAACATTCCCACACTTGCTGGTGCAGGGTGAGCCACTACCCACAACATTCCCACACTTGCTGGTGCAGGGTGACCCACTACCACAACATTCCAACTTCAGCTAGGGCAGGGTGAGCCACTACCTACAACATTCCCAATCAAGCTAGTGCAGGCTAAGCCACTACCCACAACATTCCCACTCCAGCTAGTGCAGGGTCAGCCACTACCCACATTCCCACTTTAGCTAGTGCGGGGTCAGCCACTACCCACAACATTCCCACACTTGCTGGTGCAGCGTGAGCCACTACCCACCACATTTCCCACTCTAGCTAGAGCAGGCTGAGCCACTAACCACAACATTCCCACTCCAGCTAGTGCAGGGTCAGCAACTACCTACAACATTCCCACTCCAGGCAGTGCAGGGTCAGCCACTACCCACAACATTCCCGCTCCAGCTAGTGCAGGGTCAGCCACTACCCACAACATTCCCACTCCAGCTAGTGCAGAGTCAGCCACTACCCACAACATTCCCACTCCAGCTAGTGCAGAGTCAGCCACTACCCACAACATTCCCACTCTAGCTAGAGCAGGCTGAGCCACTACCCACAACATTCCCACTCCAGCTAAAGCAGTTATGTGTAACAGTCTTGATTGTGTTGGGAATTGGTTGAGATCTCATATTTCCTGATTGGGTCCATTACCAACACGCAATCATCAAAAGCAAACATTGATTAGCATCCTTTTCCACATTTTCCTATTCAGGTTGTTATTGCAGGTAAGTATAACATGGTTCTATGAAGTTTTTTTTTATTTAGACACTGCATACACTGCACTTCCAAACTTCACATCCAATGTTAATATGGCAACTTGCTACTTTAAGCGATGTCTAATATACAGTGCACTCTGTCTAATTCGGACCTGCTAAAAAGTACAAATTAGACTGAAGTCCAAGTTACACAGACATTTCTTATAAAGGAGGATTATGTCAGGACCTTAAGTTCAGTCCAGTATATACAGCAATCCGAGGAAGACAGAGTGCAGCGTACTATGAACTTAAACATCCTGGAGTCTTCAAGAAACATTCAGTCATGACATTTCAGTCAGTGAAGTGATTTTTCTAAGAATTATACATGTTTCCTAGTTGTTCCATACCTGATAACTTTTAGGATATGTTCCATCATCAAGTATTTTAAAACACTAAAACAGTAGTTCCAAAATCATTTGTGTTTGATTATGAGACAGATGTGATTGATTGCTTAGTTCTTTGGCCACTATGACAATCTCTGATTATTACAATTAACAAGAACACCATAACTGTGGTTGTTATTTCACAGTGTTACGCATATTAATCATCAGCTGTAGCAGCTGTTGAGATTTTGATGGTGTTTACCTTCAATGTTGACAATGCTGTTGTTGGAGAGTCGCAGTACAGTGAGGTGGATGAAAGAGGACACCCCCACCATGCGAACCAGGTGATTGGATGCTAAGGACAGCTGGAGAATGTGAACAGAACAAGATAATTCACCTTTGAATACTTTCCACAAAACATTCTGGCTACAGTCTGATAGACTCAAAAGCAGACTGATCAATTGAAATGTAACTCGAAAACTAATACACATGTAACACTCAATGAAACACTGATCACAATCAAAACATCAGACTAACTCTGTGAGGTTTTTGCAGAATTTAAGCCCGAAAAATAAAAATTTTGTTGACAAAGTATCATTAAAGTACAGTTCATTATTTGTTATGATGGAAGAGTGCAGAGAAAGGGACAGTCAGGTGTATGAGAAAAGATGGAGACGGCACAGCACAGGTGTCAATGAATCAAAAACTTTGTCAGAACTTGTGCACATGCTTCTCAAATACCAGGCAGTCCCTTTCTCTGCATTCCAAAGTACTTAATAGTGAACTGTACCAACAGATTTCATTTTCGTTGGGACAGTGGAAAGTAGAATTCCAGATGGACAATTATATATCACTGGTAGCTAGGTAGATGAGAGCAACGAGTAAAAGAATTTAAAACCCACAGACTTTGGGGAATCGAGGAGTCAATTACATCTGGCCTCAAGAGGAGTAATTGCAGTGGAGATAAGGATAATATATTATAGGATACTTTCTCCTACAGTTTGGATGTCTCAGCACAATTTCAAAGAAAACCATCAAAAGCAGTCCTAAATTGTCACGATTCAGCAGTAATCCAATAGTCTGACCCTGATAACCCTTAAATTTTGGTGTGAAAAATAACACAGAAATTTACAGATTCATTGCAACTTGATAACAATCAAAAAGGAATAACTACTGACATACTTTGAAGCCCACATCCTATTACCTGTTGTAAGTCCTGCAAGTGGTCCACATTTTCTATTTTCGAGATGCTGTTCTGATCAAGAATTAGTCCACTGGGATGTAAGCCCTCCGGTATGTCAAATTTCTTTAATCCATAATTAGTGAAGTCCAGAACACCACCTTCATCATCTGAAATACATTAATATGGTGGAAGATTGAGGTAAATAAAATTTGACAATATATATGTCAAACAGTTGTTCCTAATTCAACATAATCTGAGGATTTCTTTAACATATATTTCTAATAAAGTGGACGGCAAACAACAAATCATCTCATATGCAAAACAGCTCAACATGGATGCTGCAACAAGGGTGCACCAACACTGAGGAATGATGTACCATCTACCCTAAGAAATCCATCATCTTACAATATTTTTCAAGAAGGGACTCCCAAAAGCAGCTTAAACTTAACCCATGCATCTTGAATTTTAATTAAATACATAGATTAGAATTATATGTAAGAACAAAGATTTAAGAATTGCATGAAATCTATCTCTCTATATCAGCCTCCATTCAGTAGCATTTGTGACTCTGTGAAGGACCTTTCGAGTGTTTTAGTTTCTGAATCATATAGGGTACTGAACAAATTATGTACATGTTTTTTTACATTCTTAACATATAATAATCAATAATAATGAGAAGATGAAAAACAGCTGGTGTAAATATCAAATAATGATGATACAAGATGTTCATGAAATGATGAACAGGCATCATTTTAGTCACTGAACCATCAAATTTTGAAACTGCCCTCCTCTTCTCTCCTAACATTATATGAAAGGTAGACCAGTGAAGATCTGAGTTAGAACTGGTCTTCAGTAACAAAGCTTGTGATAAGAGGTGACTAACAGGATCAAGAGGTCAAGATTTCTAAGAGACTGCTGTAATACAGCAGGAATATTGTTGAGTTAAATAACAAGGTAACCATTCTCGTTGGGGATGCAATATCCGGTACACATGACACATGTTCTAAAGTGTGCCACAGTATAAAACTGAAAAAGAAATATCATCATAATTGAGTCACGTCAATTCTATCCTCCTATTAAACAATTAGTGACAATAGGCACATTACTTAGGACAGAAATGAAAATTAATAATTATAAACCAGTCAGGTGAAAATTTACCTTGCACATGAAATGTCAGTAGCTATTCACAATCCTACAACTGTGACTACCCTGATATTAGAGGTTACCATCATACAGAATGGTGTCATGTAGCTCTGTACTATTGCCATGTTAATAAATATGTTAAACAGAACATAGTGATAACCAATAACACTCAACAGCATGCAAGAAGTTACTAAAGCTGATCTAGTGATCCCATTCAGATGCAGGAGTGAGCAGAGACCGAAGCATATGTTCTAACTGGACTCGATATAGCTTCTACATAAGGCCTGTCAAGCCTACACGAGTGGAGAGGAATTTGAGAAGTTAAACAATAGTGTTCTTGTGGCATGCTATAAGTACCATGTAACAGTGAGAGTTCCTCTGCACCCACTCCCTCGATCCTAAATATAATTTATAAAATGATATATATTAGAATTAGTAACAAAACCTATCACGATAATTACAGGATAACTAACAAAAATAACTAAAAGCCCCCAAATACAGTATATAGGGTTTGAACCACTTTGTGTTGAATCTGTTAATCTGTGGAACAAGGAACTCACTCCCATACAACAATCGCGTCAGTAATAATCTTGACACGGACGTACATCAGTTGCTAGAAGTCATCGCGTGCCGCCTTAAAGGGGCACTGATGCGGAGCGAATAATGTTTCTCGCCAACGGTCTAATTACGAAACCAAACCGCAATTTGGTCAGCGCCCACTCCTTCGACCGTGACGGACAAAGGAACTGGGCTCCTGTCCATATTACCAGAACTTTTTCACCTAAACAGTCAGGAGGCCGGATGCCCATCATATGCCATTTGTTTAAAAATATCCATGGTATTCCTTGTCCGATCGTAACCAAATATCCCAGCAGTGTAGTACTTTTCGGATGCTTGGATGGTATAGTTACTGATCCAATTTGATCCTATTTCTGCGTTTTTAACCTCGATATTTAATCATGTTACATGAAAATATGATGTCTACAGGCACGCAGCAAGCCATTTGTTTCAGTACGGAAGATTGCAAAGCTGTATATTTTGGTAGTTTTGAGAGTTGGTTGAGCTGTGATAGCAAATATCATACGTAAATTTTGGTAGCTATGGTAGCTACAATGGTTTCTTATTTATGATAATTAAAACACACAGTTGATTTATTTGAATTCGTAAACAAAAAACGATGACTTTGCCTTTGGTAGAGAAATCTGAAAATTTTCTTACGTAAAAAAACCCTTATTTCACCTATTTACCAAAGTACACAGCAAATGCCAGTGTGTATTCCTTATGTAACGAAATTCCGTTGGTATCCTCAAACAGTTTCGGCCCATAAGTGTTTTCAGGCTGCATGCGACACAGAGATTACATCTTCCTTGCTGTAACTCGCGCTTGATGGTGTAAATACACGTGTTATTTGTCATCATTCCCTGGATGGTCAATTAATGATTTTCTAACAGGTATAATTAGTAGTAACACCACTTCGGTTACTCAACAAAGGTTCCCATTTGGCATTTCTCCTGTCTGGAGTAAATACTCAACATTATAAACTAAGGTCTGTAATGGCAAATGTATTGTATGTTATGTAATATGTGCATGTAAGTGATGCAAGAGGTTTTATCAGCTGAGTTACAAAAGCAAACATCGATCAAAGGATTAACCGATAACACACTGATTGATTAATTACTTTTATCTTCTAGCGGATTTGTCAAAAGGCAGAGTGTGTAGATGACAACACCCTGTCGTAAAGTGTGAGTGCAAAAACAACATCTTCCCTTCAAAGAATTAACCACCCTTGCGTTGATTGATTGATTGCTCATTATTGGTTAACTAAATTACTTAGAATAGTGGACATCATACAATTAGTTGCCAGGTGTGCTATCTTGGGAGACCAATGAGAGGTTTATCTGGTTTTCACCAATGTGAAAGACGTGAAACGATGTGTTACTTTTTCGCAAATGAGACAGTTGTAAGACACGCGACACAGAGCAGGATTATTTACCAGCTGCAGATGAATGGAATACGATTTCTTTTACGTGGATGTTGATGGATACACTCCTGAACAAAGTAGTAGCCTGACATTGTTGCTATAAAATTAGTCTGTTTTACATTCATTATTTGCATTTTGTTTTAATTTATTTGTTGTAGCATTCAGCAGAATCTGTATGACAGAAAACACACACTAGATCGCGTATGTGTGTGAAATAGGATCCACATTGGCAATCTATACAATGTATAAATGTTGCTGTTATGTTAGAAATTTACTATGAGTATAAGCAGATCGTGTGTTCTTTTATTAATTTTCAGAATCATACAAATATGACAATAAACTAATTAGGGTTATGAGGCAAAATATAGAGACGTACATTGGCTTCATTATTTTTCCGTCCTAATAGATTTTTACCATTTCTACCAATGACAGATGATTAACCTTCAAAGTGTTTCATTTGTTTTCATAATACATTTGTAATGAAGTAAAAAATGACTTCACCTCAGTTGATCTGTCTATAATTAAACTATCAGTTGCGCCTACGGAGCAGCAGAGGTCACGAACCAGTCACGAATTCTGGGATATCATCCGGGTACTCACGGGAGAAAAACAATAACAAAAGTTTACACCAGTCCACGGAAATTGCTCCGCATTAGTGCCCCTTTAAGGCTTAGGAAGATCTCATGCCTGTGACGGGCACCTATTTACATTGGCAACACACGACTAAAGCAGTATTTAACCCTAGTTCTTTTTTAAATGGCATTCATAAATATCGGATGTATTGCCATATAAGTAATTCTTCCACACGAAGAAATGGCATTTGATAATTATCTGTCTGCAATGATAAATACATGGGTTTTATGTTTACATTCAGCGAAGTTACCTTCGTCCGCCATTTTGAAATGTTCCCGCTGAGCAGGAACGCAGTGAATAAATATGATCCAATATAATTTTAAATGTTTTAGAACGCTGCAATATATTTGCATACGTTGTGATATATTTTGGTATATATAGTATGGGACATGTTTGCGTGTGAATAACTATATCTTTCATATGTGTGAAAAAATAACTTCCAATATTTACTCCGAAACAAACACCAGCCTTTCCTTTTCCGGTTGCAATCATGAAGTAAGCCTCTGTGGCTACATGCCTATATTATCCATGCAATCCCTGTTACATTTATTGATAAATCATAATAAAAACGTTACTTTCCACCAGTAATTATCTGTTTGAATCACATATGTGTTTTATTTTTCTTCCAGGATCGAACTCTGTTCGTACAGTGGATACAAAATATACCCAGGCCATGGGAAGAAAATGGTCAAGGCTGATGGCAGGGTATTTATATTAAATATTACGACTACATGTGTTTATTGGTGTGCTTTTAGCTGGATGTATTTGGAAAGCATTTCAAGTTATATGGTTAACATTAGCTAGTCATATCTCTTGAACGGGGACAGTTATAAAACACGAAGAAAGTATGCATGTTGTTTATGGAAACGATCTTCAGACTAAACTTATTTTGATGGGCATTTTAGAAGAAACGTCACAAGAAGCGTGATACACCACATGGTACTTAATCGGGAAGATTGACTGTCAGTCCTTTCTTAAGGGGATGAATGAAATTATCTGTACTCGACAACACGTCTCTGACTATGATATTTCAACTAAAAAATTGCGTGAGTGAATGCAATGTCATTGTAGTAGAGACGTTTTTATTTTCCATTAATTGTATCCAGATATTTATCATTACTTGCACCAGTTTCTCAGATGGTAAATATTATGCCAACAGTGGTGTTGTGAGAGACCAGCCAGTTTGCAGTTTAACTCTGTAATGTCAAAAGGAAAGGTTTGACTGTAATCAAAGGTGAATGCATGGTTTTATCTTGATTTGCAAATGTGGAAGTCCTGGAGTCTACTCAGTCTAAGGAAACTTAGTCTCAGTGTATTTCGTTACACTCCACCACTGAGTCTAACAAACCCTAGTAGAAGGTCGCGTCAGGTAACCTTTGAGCGACCAATGACCATCCAATCAAACGCGAGGCGGTTAAATAGAACTAACCATTCAGACAACGGCTACTTAGGGATCAGAGGGACTTTCAAAATATTCAGGTCACTGACACAGATCTCTCCACAAACAAATCCGCATATACCACAATTATTTGACCTGCAGTATATACGCTTTGGGTTTTCTGTTGACATGGTTACCACTAGCTAATATTTCCGCAAGATGACATCCTTGAATATTGCTAAAAACACCATTTTCAGTGACTGTTTACTCGCGTTGTCATGGTTGTACGTAAGCCGTGTGCATCACCTGGAAGCGAGTGTACGCCAAATAGCATTTGGAATCGTTCGGTATGAACCTTTTCGAGATAAACAGTTCAAAAGGTATCTGCAAATGTGCACTTTCGCAATTTGGTAAGCTGTGTCCTGATTGGTCAATCTCAAAGGTTACCTGAGGCGACCTCCCATAAGGTTTTGTTAGACTCAGTGGTGGAGTGTAACGAAAAGTACTGAGACTAAGTTTACTTAGACTGGGAGTCTACTAAGTATTAGATTTCAGGGCCCCGCAGGCAATATAAGTGTCCTGTAAAATAACTATGTAGGGTAATGTCTGTTTTGAGAATTCCTTTAGACCTTGGAATGCATCATTGATCATTTCATGGTTTCTCATTACTTTTCGACTTGTTATGCATTTGTTAAGAGCATGTGAAAATATCTGCAGGCCTAGTTTGGCCATATGTTTACCGATAGTTTCAACACACTCTGAAGAAAAGCTGTTATGAAAATTATTTACATGTGACAACAGTTCATAGCTGAGCACATACTTCATTTGCGCATGGTTTTCAGTAATGAATGTCCTAGTTTGGTTTCACTTGTTTTTAGAGATGTGTTTGTGAAAATGTGAGAAGGGGATGTACACTGTAGGTAGATATATGGCCAAATAGGAACGAGACCAGTAGATATATTTTACATGCTGTCCACATGTACACAGTGAGTCGAAGATTCATTTGACAACAGCGACATAGATCATGTGGACAAATGGATGAAATAATGCATGTAACTGCTTTGAAAGAAACAATCACAAACTTAAAAAGGTTATAGATGTGATGTTGGTACAATGAGTGATATTGTGTGTCCTTGTGCAACCTTCTGGATGCCATGAATTATTTTATGCATCCATTTTCTTTGCATACTTGTGGCACGTGGGCAGTTTGTAAAATACTGTGAATGGTTACGATTTGAAGGCAGCATACACATTTATGATTACTCCATCTGTCCTTAGTTGGTTTGTAACTGGCATATGTTGCATTTGCCGAGAAGAGACTTTAATGCTTAGGTATGTTTAACTATATTGAATCCAATTTTTAGGATTTCATGTATAACAATAATTATCATTCAGTTTAGAACACCCTGCTATCTGATGCTTGTACACTGTCTTTTGGTGTTCCCTCTTATGATCTGTGATGTTGCAGAAAGCAGTAAAATATCTTACCCATTCAGTTGAAATTTAACATTTGGAAAATGACAGTCAGAAAAGATGAAATTTGTTCTGTCAGGTGTTCCAGTTTCTTAACAAGAAATGTGAACGTTCCCACAACATGAAGCGCAACCCTCGTGAGATCAACTGGACAGTGCTGTACAGGAGAAAGCACAAGAAGGGTCAGACAGAAGAGGTTTCCAAGAAGAGGACCCGAAAGACCGCCAAGTTCCAGCGAGCCATCACTGGTGCCACCCTCAATGACATCATGGCTAAGAGGAATCAGAAGCCTGAGGTCAGGAAGGCACAGAGAGAGCAGGCCATTAGGTAATCTAGAACAGATGCAGAAAACCTGCTTATTTAACTTCTGAAAACATGTCCATGACACCAGGTTGTCATGATTACTTCTAAATATGTAACACAGTTTTCTAGTGAATAATACCGTGTTTATTTGATATTTTCAAGAAAAGTGCAACTATGTAGCAGTGTACATCATTATGTGTCATAAAGTTGTAGTTTGACCATTACGTGATAGTTAATGCTTTTGGTGACAAAGACCTTTGTGAGCCTTTACCCAAGAAAATATGATAGCAACACTACTGGTCAGTAACACCATAGTAAATTGTCAGAGAATTTTTAAAAATGGTTTTTCCATATTCCATATTTGTTGTCAATATTTTTAAAATGACTCAAGGTTGACACTTTAAGGAATTTAAGACAGTCATAAAATCCAGTGTGTTGAATATTTTTGAATGAGCTATAGGTATCCCTTGATATGTGCAAAGCGGGGTAGTGGGGTAGCCTAATGCTTAAAGCATTTGCTTGTCACACTGAAGACACGTTTCCCATTCCCCACATGGGTCCAGTGTGTGAAGCCCATTTCGGGTATTCCCAGTTCATTTGTGACTAATTCTCTCTCCTCTCTCTTTTCAAGTCGTTTCCCAAATTAATATATCGTTTGTGTGACATAAAAACAAGCTGAAGTAGTTCAGTCTTTTTTGACAGCTGACAAAATCTTTAAGTCCAGATCAAGTTTAAGAGGCAATGGACAGAGAACTCTAAAATTACAGTGAATGAATCTAATATTTCCTGTATTTTGCGCTGCACATTTATCAGTGGAAGTAAGTTTCTTAACTAATAATACAGATAATTTCAATGCAGAGAGTTTTTCGTTTTTACCATTGATTAATTTCTATCGGAGGCTCAACAATTACAGTCCATCAGTAGTTTGATGCATCATTACAGTCCTCCCCAATCATTTAGTGATATGTTCCGACCTGTGAATCTCATGGCACTATTCTTCCCTAGGGCATACAAGGAGAAGCAGAAGTCCAAGGACAGTCAGAAAAAGGCTTCCAAGGTAAAGTGTCGCAAGATGAACATAATTCATTATTGAAAAATGTGTCTATGTTCACCTTTTATGCACATGGTGCTTATTTATTTTTAGAAAAAGATGAATGTGCATTTTTCAAAGTGGTATGTTTTGATATTAGGTGTCATAAGGGGCACTTTTGTGTCATGTCATGTGAACCCAAAGGAATCTTTTGTGTATCGAAACATGAGGATAATTTTCTCTTGATACTAACAGTAAAGAGAGAGAGCGGATTTATCTGTGTCTGATGTACAAGAAACAAAACCATAGTAAACACGTATTAGTATGTCAGGGGTGTAAAGTATTAGTTTGTAGCATGACTTATTCTCCTGTTCGGAAATGTTTTTCCTGAGAGAGAGTAGTCCAACATTCTGTTTAGTATGCTTTGTTTTCTGTGACTGATTAGCCTCATCTTTATGCAAATTTAAAAATTACTTCATGTACCTTTGTAATTACTATAAAATATTGACAATAAATGGTATTGAATACCAGCTATTAAATCATTTTGGAATGATTGGTAATTCATAAGTCATCATGGTTTTGGTAAACTGTCAAGTTTATGTGAGGTCTTTAATTTTGTTATTAGGTTTAAGAATGCATGTCTTCACTTTCTAGTCACTTCTTGGTTAAACCTGTTTGATTTTTGCACCAAATAATGGCAAAGTATTGGGATGAAACTTATTATATTAACATTCCATAGCCTAACAAATGTAACATATAGCTGTACCATCCATATTTTTTAAATTGAACTAGCCTTGTTAGTGAAAGTGACCCATGAAGATCAGGGGTAGAACAGGCCTTGGGAAACCCATGCTTGCGACTAGGCTTGTCAGAAGAGGCGACCTAACTGGATCAGGTGGTCAGGCTTGCTTACTTTGTTGACACATTATCTATTCCCATTTGTGTAAGTCAATGGTCATACTTAGTTGATCACTGGATAGTCTGGTCCAGATACAATTATTTACAAACCACTGCGATGTAGTTGGAATATTGCTGAGTGGGATGTAGAACCTAAGTCATTCACTCACTTTTAGGGAAAGTAGTGCTGTTTTTGTAATGTCAGGCCTTTTTACATGACGATGGCAATTTTATGTTCTAATTGTAATACCATTTTATCCATTTCCATTCTTTACTTTCAGCCTGTTGCACCCAAGGGAGGAAAACAAGCCAAGGCTTCTAAGAACATGCCCAAATCTAAACCTATTGTTGGTGGCAAACGCTAAACTGTAATAATTGCAGGCTGAAATAAAAAAAAAATATGTAAATAGCTAAACTTGCTGTTGATGTCTTTTAAGGTTCTGTCAGTCGACCATGGCACTGATATTGGTTTCTCGCAAATGGGTATTATATACCAGATTCCTGGACTGGAGCTCACAGGTACTGAAATTCTCATTGCATGCTCTGTTTGGGTAGAAAGTACTGTCTTTCTTGGCAGAAGGATTGATCACATACTTGGGTGAGTAGGCATCTGGCTGCCATGCCAAAACCATGGTGATTCTGGCCTCTGAAAGGTTCTGAGGCTGTTAAACTTATTGCTCAAACTTTATTGAAGATGCTAAAACTGTTCAACCTTTATCAATGCGACTTTGATACCTAACACTGTCATGTCAGACATGTCTACGTCATAATTTTGATATGTGGGGTGAATGAAAACCATAATAGAGATATACCTGTCAAGTATGATATGCCATGATTCAGTAGCACTTATTCCGATCCATCAAGAAGCTTTTCACATTAGGGACCTGTGAAGGTCTGGGACAGAATAGGCTTTTAGGAGCCCAAGCTTGTTGTAAGAGGTGATCAATGAGATTGGGTAATGAGACTTACTGTCTTGGTTGACAGGTGTCATCAGTTTTCAAATTACCAGATTGCTCATGCTGTTGATCACTGGATTGTCTGGTCCAGACTCAATTATTTACAGACTGTCGCCATATAGCTGGAACATTGCTGAGTGCAGCATAAAACTAAACTCACTCACTTTTCACATTAGTAAAGTAACTGAAGCACCAATAACATTTTCATTCCCCAAAATACCTGCACTTTGGAACATGATATTCTGTTTGAACTATGAACTATGTTTCAGTAATTCAAAACAAACAGCACCACTTGCAAGCCATTTCATCCCTTCCTGCTTTTTCTTTCCAGGCAAACAAGCAATTGACAACAATGACTGCAAACCCCAGCACCAAACTGTTACCACATTTCAACTGCAATTAAATTGTATCATCAATGTGTGACATAATCCATAGGAGGGGATATCAAAGAGTTCTAATTATATCAAAAACTCATTCAGGGTAGAAACTTTGTTTTGCTTTAGTGTCCTTATAACTTCTCTACATAGCCACTATGCCGAGTTTCACATTTCTCCCACCGTTTCTTGACCTTGCGGAGACTGATTGAATAGAATTCCACCGATTCATAGAAAACCATGGCCAATGTTCCACCTCTAGAATGACACCATTCGTGTAATCAAAACGACGTGTGTGTACGAGAGAGAGAGAGAGAGAGAACGAACGGGGAGAATGTCATTGGAGGGATAATAGTATCTTTACCAATATAGCTTTCTATGAACTTGTAAAATGGAAGCCATATGATTGGGTTCCGAGTCAACGATTAGCGAACACAGCGCTAAGGTAATGGTAACTCCCACACTTTATCCAACGCCCATCGGTAGCCTAACGCTAAGGTGGGTGTGTGAATCGGAGCCGTCTGTAAGTAGTGTAATCTTGACCACACAACCCAGTGATCGACATCATGAGCAACGATCTACAGAAATGGCGTACAATAGCATGCATCAACAAAGCCACTGCGAACCTGGACCCCGTTTCACAAAGCTCTCGCAAGCCTAAGATCTCGTGGTACAATGGCTACGAGAAAACTTATCCACTCATACTTGCGGTTCAGGGCCTGGATTCTCGAAGCTCTCTTAGCATCAAGATAGTCGTAAGTTAGTGTTAATGTATGGTACCTAAGACTGTCTCATCACTAAAATAGCATCGATAATCCAGGCTCATGTGCCAGTTTCACAAAACTCTCGTAAGCCTAAGATCTCGTAACTTTTCTTGTAGCATCCGTACCTTTTGTGTTACAGTATAGGAGGTACAATGGCTACGAGAAAACTTGCGAGATCTTAGGCTCACAAGAGTTTTGTGAAACGGGCCCCATGACCGTAGTCGACACCATTCCGAGCTGCAACAAGAATACAACACCCAGGGGCATAGCTCCCGTTGTAATGAGTGACTTTAGTTTTACGCCACACTCAGTAATATTCCAGCTATATGACGACGGTCTGTAAATAATCGAGTCTGGACCAGGCAATCCAGTGATCAACAACATGAGCATCGATCTACGCAGCTTGGAACCGATGACATGTGTCAACCAAGCAGTCAACGAGCCTGACCACCCGATCCCGTTAGTCACCCCTTACGACAAGCATAGTCGCATTTTATGGCAAGCATGGGTTGCTGAAAGCCTATTGTACCCCGGGACCTTCACGGGTCTACCGTTGTAAAAAAATGTCTGGGTTTATACGTGGCTTTGGCTAAAGATCATCATGAAAGTAAAGGAAGCCTTCAAGACTAAATATATTAAGATTGGTCCAACGTGATAAAAATGGGTTGCTATGCGCCTGGCCGCTGTGGTGACTGAACCCTCCAGTGACAATAGGTTCCCTGACGTTGGAGTGAGCATTTGGCCAGTACGGTCAAAAAGTGAGTGACGTTAGTTTTACGCCGCTTTTAGCAATATTCTAGCAATATCGAGGCGGGGCACACCAGAAATCTGCTTCACACATTGCGACCATCGAATCTTCGTCACGGGTTGACGTACGCTTTAACCACTCGGCTACAGCACCTTCCCAAGGATCACAAAGAGCACATTAATCAGTGAAGAAACCGTGAAACATTGACCTAGTCAGTCTTACAACAACGGAACCGTACGATTTTCCCTTCCCACAACCCATAAAAATCTAGACTTTAACACTCGAATATTGTTTTTATATGTTTGGATTAACATATATTTCAAATTTGAACGAAATTGGTGAGGAAATGAATATTTTAGGACATCATTCTGCTACAGTACACACTCCGGCGCAGCGATCACTTGAACTCTTGGTAGGAGAGTGGCTACAGACGTTACATATGTTTAAATGTGTAAGGTGCGCCAAGCACTATCTGTAACGCAAACGCCGTAAATAAAGCTAGAATTTATTCTGAATTTGCAATCCTACTGCTAAGTAGGCTATTTCAGTTAGAATTGTTGTTTGAGTTGCCTCATTAGGTGACATCGACATTCAGTGTTAGATAAGATATAAGATAAGACAAGATATAAATTACTTTGTTATCCCGGAGGAAATTCTTTTGTATAAAACACGACCTAAGAAAGGAAACATACACAAATTCACAGAAATATACACAATAATTGCACAAAGTAATTGCTGATAATTTTTATCCAAGTCACCACATAGGCAAAGAGGCTGAGTTAGTAGTTATCGCGTATTATCGCATATATTAAAAAAAACACTTGTTTCATTGACAACACGAATACTGGACGGTATGAAGGATTGACGAGCTCTGTTTTATGGGCAGGTAATCCAAAGCGGAGTCCAGATGTGGATAGTTGAAACTGGTGAGATATAATACAGGAACTATCAATTCTGATTTTAGTTGCCTTTTTACGATATGACAACTTGCACAATTTCAGTATTATTAAGTTATGTAGCGATCCACTCTAATTAAGATCAGATCCTGATTCCTCTCAGAAACCTTTCATTTTGTTAGTATACCCATCTGGTAAAGTAAAGATGAATCGTATCGGTGTAAAATGTCTGATAATACTTAAAAGCATCCAATTTACAAGGAAGCGCCACAATCCTTCAGAAACCCACACTTGACGGAAAACGCTACATGAGCCCAGGAAAACTTCGAGACTTCAATACATACTGTATGCGGATTGGGCGAATCTATTAAGCACATAAAAAGTAATCTCCAAACCACATTCTAATCCTTGTTATAGAATGACATACTCGCAGTGTGAATTCTTGAAAGTACACCCCAAGAAAAATCGATCGACAAGTATGTGTCTAGATCTGTTGATAATACTCTCTTTCACAAAGAAGTTCCACTTCTGATAATACTCTCTTTCACAAAGAAATTCCACTTCTGATCATGCACCCCTAACATATTCGAATTAATAAAAGCCAAAACAATTAATGCATCAGTTCGAGGGTCCATTCTTTTATGAATTATTCTAATTTATTTTTTAGCGGTTTGCGCTTGAATTTTCGACCTGACGTCACTTCCGTCAAATCGAAGGATCACCCTTTCCGTTGAGGCGATGACCATTCGCTGGTAATTTCAATGGTAGGCAGAGTAGTGAACCTAACATGTATCCATCTGATTGTGAGATTAAATTAGGTTCATGGACATGTAAATAATATATATTTTACCTTGACAACCACTCTGTGTGACATATGTATTGATAATATGACAAATGAAACGTCACTGTGATCATGAGGGCCCCTATTTTCGGTGCATTTGCCTTGCGCACAATTGTTTATGAGCGATACTTGGGTACAACTTTGTAGAGTCATGTCCTGACTGTCAGACACAGTCAACTCTCTCAGTTGTTGTTTCAAAATATTTAGTCAATGTTTCATGAATATATCTACTTCACTGAGAATATTACTCAGTGTTTACATTCTGGTAGGTTAGACCCTGTTAAAATGACTATCATATTCTTATCTCCTGAAGCAGGACAGTAATAAGGGGGAAACTCAACATTGACGTGAAAAAAATGTCTGACACCTTTCACATATCACTGGCTGGCATGGGACATGTGGACAAGGGTGACGTTGTACCAAGCGAATATCATACCTTAACAAAGACTTAAGGTAGTCTTATTGCTAAGGTTGTTTTGTATATATCAGCGAGCAGGAACTTCTTTCATGTTTACTAAGGTTAACTTCAACTCCCATTCTTTAACATTGCACTAAGGTGACTTATGATCACCTTAGTGCTTTGTGAAGGGATGCCCGGGAGAAAAGTGGTCAATCGTAAGATCTAGCAATACAAACAATAACAAGTCTTTTGAGGTTTATGTTGGCACAGTCATCTAAGGTGCCACAAGTCACTTGTATCCCATGGGCATTACAGAAACTGGGTATATCATGGGTTTAAATTTTGGTTTGGCCCAATTATTTTTCAAGGTTTGTATTCATCATGCCCTTGTTTGAGATTTTGACCAAGGTATAGCAACTGTCTCAAAGATACATCAAGTCATGCTTTCCTCGCACATGGCTGAAACACTGTGAAACAGGAATACTGTTCACAGCAGTGTCAAACCCAACAACTCACTCTCTCTACAGCCATCCAACTCGTGAAGGTCCCAGGATAGAACAGGCCTTCAGCAACCCATGCTTGCCATAAAAGGTGACTGTGCTTGTCGTAAGAAGTAACTAACGGGATTGGATGGTCAGACTCGCTGACTTGGTTGACACGTGTCATCGGTTTCCAATAGCGCAGATTGATGCTCATGTTGTTGGTCACTGGATTGTCTGGTCCAGACTCGATTATTTATAAACCACCGCCATACAGCTTGAATATTGCTGAGTATGGCGTAAGACTAAACTCACTCACTCACTCTATAGCCATCCATCAAGTTTGCAATCTTGTAGAGATTCGTCTTCTGGCACTCCAGTTTAAGAACTTTTTTCTGTCTGTGCGTTTTTTTCTGATGACTTTGCAATATTTCTGTCATTTGGTTAAACTTAAATGTTGACACTATAATAGATCAAACAGAGACTCAGAAGTACAAATTTATGATCTGTTTTATTATGATATTTCAATATCAATCATACATCTTTTGATTTTGTATTAGGCTTTCTTAAGTAAGTGTTTTCTATCAGTTTTGTCTGTCATGTCATGCCTGAAGTCATATTTTGTGCTATTACTTTGAAGTGGGTGACCTGTATATAACTGACAAGAGGTCATGAAGGTCAGGGTTACAATTGGTCATCAGCAACCAGTGCTTGCTGTGGGTGATGACTAGGCTGGACACATGTCATATCCCAGTTGCAGAGATCAATGCTTGTGCTGTTGATCACTGGTTTGTCTGGTTCAGACTCGATTATTTACAGGATGCCGCCATATAGCTTGAATATTGCTGAGTGTGGTGTTAAACGCCAAACAAATGTATATACTGACAACAGGATCTATGGAGAGGTAGACTTTTGTGAATGTAACAGTGATAATGAACGTCCATGTGAAAAAGCAGAATATTAGTACATAGTTGGCAAGTTTTAAGCACTTAAGTAGTATGTTTGTCTAATGTCACAGAAACTTCTATGGTAAATGCCCACACATGCCGACAAATAATTGTTCTGCTGACAAATTAATGGAAGCACCCATAAAATATGTATAACAAAAGTTCAAGATTTTGCCTACAGAATTTTTTCTTTTTTCACAAACGGAAAGAGTGCAAAGACTGAAGTAAAACTCAATGAAAACAATTATTAAAATTCAGCGTTTGTTCCTCACACGATTTCAGTATCCTTTCGTGTCATTTATGCTTTGTAATCACTTGATCAGTTCACTGTAACAAATGTACTTGTTCTGACCTGACATGCTTTAGTCATTAGTAAATAAGAGTGTAATGAGGTGAAGATGTTACCTGCCAAATTAATTGCAATACATTGTCTGTCTACCACAGCTGTGAGTCATATTTCTTTATGTTCAACAGCAATGCATGATACATATAAACTTGAGGTTGTGGTGGTCGGGATGGTGGAATGGAGGTGGGGTGGGGAGGCGTGGTGGTGTTTGACTGTGCAGATTCTGCTATTTAAAGCCCTCTACAGAATCTGTATATTCATATTCGTTATGTTTTCACCTCAATATAACTTCTAGCGTACTCACTATATGTATTGCAACACAGGAGTTGTAAATTTAAATATTGTATTATGAGCTTCATATTGGGATACAATCATTGATTTACCTTGAGTCCTGACAGTCCCTGGGACTCATACTCTGAATTTTCAGGGGTCCAAGGGCCTGTTTCACAAAACCGTCATAGGCTATGATCTCGAAAATTTTCTTGTAGCATTTGTAACTGGCATACTGTAACATAGAAGGTGCATATGCTACGAGAAAAGTTATGAGATCTTAGGCTTACAACAGCTTTGTGAAACGGGGGCCCTAGACAATAACATGAGTGTCCCACGCTCTTGACTATTATTATTATTACTACTACTCTTATTGTATTGTGTATCATGATCATCACATAATTTGTTACAGTTATTGAATTGCAAATGATACTTTAACCCAGCTAGTAGCAAACTCTTTGATAAGGTATTGTAACTTATTGTTGTGTTTTGACATTTTCTGCATTCCTGTGGATGCACTAATAAATTTTGTTGAGTCCTCTTATAATTTTTATGTGTATGGGATGCAGGAATTGGCATCCTGTATATCTCTGTATGCAAGACTATTGCAGTATCAGTTCACCATAGACTACCCATGGTTGTAAAGAATGTATAATTACATAATTAATGTGCATATGAAAAATGTCATGATGGAAACAATTTAATCAGTGAACTGGCTGAGGAGACCCAGATCAAGCCCTCTTTTGCTTTTGGATTTCCCAACCGTTCAATGTTTCTTTTAGAATCTCCATTCACATGAAGCATCCGAGGAAGTAACGTTGATGTGCTATATTTTGCAAGATTGAAATTTCTTTGAGTGTAGAAAAGTTCGGACTCTTTAGGCTACATCCAACTGTAAACTTTTGTTCAGTGATAAAAAGTGACAACTTAATTGGAAGATACTGAAATAATGAAAAGATGGAATTTTATGGTGCAGTGTTATTCATATTCATGTCATTTAGTATCTGAGTACGATTTTTGTTTAAAGCAAAACATACTTGTCATAAGAGGTCTTTATTTGAGAAGCATGGTCAGATGTAGTGCCTTGGTGGATGAATGTAATTGTGATTCATTTGCATGCATATCAGTCACCATGAGTCATTGGATTGTCTAGTCTAGACTTTGTTGTTAACAGACTCTTATATATTGAATATTGCTCATTGTAGTGTGAAGCAACTAACAACAGTTAATGTTTATATACATATATCTGATTTAAATATTTAAGAGATTCTTTTGTGCCTTAAAATGTTGCTCACATGTGAAGATCCAGTTTAGAATTGATCATCAGTAACCCATGCTTGTTGTAAGAGGCTCGATGACTTGGTTGACGCCATAATGTCATTGTATTCCAATAGCATAGATCATTGCTCATCATCACTGGATTGTCTGATCCAGACCTGATTGTTTACTGCCATATAGCTGAAATATTGCTGAGTCTGATTTATAGCTATGCTCACTCACTCTTTCACTCACTCACTGAAATGTTCCTTAACTAGATGTTCTGTGTTTTAGACTGCTTTATGAGACAAATATGGCTGACGGCAGCAGAGTGATGGCAGATGAAGGAGAGGAAGATGCTGATGAAACAGTGGAGGAACTGGAGAACACCATCCTAGGCTTGTGTTCAGATGTACAGCCGAGGACTCACATGGTTGAAGCATCGGGGGTTGGTGGAACCTCCAAAGACTTGGCAGGTAGCCAGGAAAGGAGTCTGTTGAACAACTTGAGTCCTATCAAGAGAGCTGAGCAGGAGGTGGCAGTTGTGACCCCCTTGACCCACAGCTGGATGGGCACAGCTCAGAGCACGCCCATTACTGATACAGCTCACTGTCCAGTATACAGTAACAGCAGGAGAGGCCTGTTGTATCCTTCGGGACCTGACCTCCAGATGCGAGTAGAGGATGGCGACAGCTTCACCTCATATGAGAACATCTATGACGATGGGAAAACGTATGAAGAACTTTTGTTAGAGGTGTCCCAAATTTGTGGTGGATCTGTGGTCAGAGAAAGCAATGACACTGGGACAAACATCAGCCGCATTAATGTAGGAGAGATTGTGTCAGCTTCAGAAAAGCCACCAACTGGTAATGCACTAGAATTGTCTTGTGTTCCTGACATTGGTGATGAGAAGTACTTTGCACAGACCTTGACATCTTCAGCCATGTCGGGACGCTTCACAGGGGTTCAGAAGAGTAGGCATGTGTTTGATGAGAGCACTGCGGAGATTGATCCTGAACCAAGTACCGACATCTTGGGACTGGATAAGTTCATCTGCAGTGATCTTGATGAGGAGGATAATGATGATTCTGTTGATGAGGACAATGCTACAGTAATATCTACATATACTGTTTTAAATACAAGTGATGCTTCCATTCATAATTCTGTAGTCAGTACAGACCCCGTCAGTCAAGGTTTGCTGCAAATCAACAATAATGAGTGCTTAAAGGAAACAAGATGCAATTCAGCATTGAATATGGTTAGAAGTTTGTCACACTCCAGAAGTAGTGTTGATAGCAAAGAATCTGGAGAGCTAAGTGATACACTTCTTGAAAGTGATGATTGTGGATCACCAGAGGCTACTCCTGTGAAGACAGTACCTTTCAGTATGAGGAAACGAAAACGGAGACTGCTTACAACTGATAGTGACAGGGAGGAGGGGGAGTTGACCTTAACAACCACTGATGCATCAGCTAGTGAAGTGGAAGAGTTGGCCGAAGCAGAGGAGGAACTTGGTGCAACTCTTGTTCAGACAACCAGTGTACAAGACATTTTGACAGATGACATTCCATCAACTGCCAAGTCTGAACCTCATGGAGTTGTTGCTGAACCTGCAGAACGTCCTTGTGAAAAGGATGGAGAAGTTGTTGCTTCTTCAGAGGTGTCTGAAGAATCAAAGGAGGCACTTGGAGCAGCAGTTGAAGAGGATGCAATATGGATGACTGAAACAACAATAGAGGAACTTAATGCATCAACAGCTGTACCTCGAGTAAATGAAACAGAGATGGCTGAAGCATCACCAAAATTTCCTAAACCATCAGGAAATGTGTCTGAAGCATTACCATCTACTGAGGCACTTAAGACTTTCACAGACCAACCTGAAGTGAAGGATGGAGCTGGACATGGTGCTAAACCTAAATCCAAAGGTCAAACTGTGCTTCCTCCCCAAAATATTCTGTGTGATGAGAATGTATTGTCCCTAACAGAAGACGATGATGATCTGAGCAAGAAGAAGAATGTAAAATCACTGATGTCAGGTAAATGTGCTCAGGGGAAACAGGGAAAGTCTTCTGCTTTTGAATCATTTGAAGATTCTATGATTTCTGAGATGTGTGAGAAGTTGATGAAGGAAAAAGATTTGACCAATTTGGGGAGCTTTGTAGTCATCGATAGCCCAGAGAAAAATGTCGATGAAAGTTTTGTTGTTGTTAGTGAAAATGCTGTATCTGCTTCAAGTGATACCATTGATAAAGATGTCAAGAAAGACACAGTGATTGTAAAGACCAAAGAACTTTGTAACAATGTGTCGGAAGCAGAAGGAACAACTAAAATAAGCAGCACCAACATTGTGAAGGCCATGCCCAAAGACAGTCCAGTTTCAGCTGTGAAACAAGGCATCCTTTACAGCCCAATAACTGCACCTGAAACAAAAAAGACTTGTTCTAAATCAGAGGCAAGGATTTGGCCTACAGAGCAAACGAAAAAGACTTGTACTAAACCAGGGGCAAAGATTTCTCCTACAGATCAAAATGTTCTTGAATATGAAACTGGGTTAATGAAAAGTGTGCGGCTTAAGTGGAGTAGTCGGGGCATTCATAGACCTGATGAGAATCTTACTTACAGCTCCTGGGTAAGGAGAACACAAACCAGTAGAAAAGTGGAGCCAACATTCATCTTGGAGGGCAACAGCAGAGAGCCACCTCTGTTCAGAAGGAGGTCTGTTCCAAATTCCAAGCTTTCTGAGAACTCATCAAGACCTGGTTCTCCAGAACGAAAGAAACCACGAATAGGTGGCACTCCAGGTAAGGCCAATGGAGATAGTGCAAAGAGCATTAAATCTGTGCTACAGAAACAGCTGATGGAAATACAAGTGGAGGAGAACAGGATGGCGAATGTGATGACCATGCAACGAGAAGCATTTCTGGGTGAAATGAGGTTGAAGCATGGTAAGATGTTCCAAGCACTCCGTACACAGCAGAACCTGGAGAGACGGCAGCACATAGCTACTTGGAAGGGCTACATCAGCCAAGCTCTGTTGGAGTACCAACTGATGCAGCTGAAGCAGGAGCATATGTTACAGGTGAAACAGCTGGAGACAGTCAACCGCATGGAGCTGCAGAGGGGCATGAACGTCATCAACCAAAAGGGGCAAGCCCAGGCAAAACGTTTTCAGTCTTTGAAACTCCCAGCTTTGCAGTCGATAAAGAACTTAGAGGAAAACACTGCTAGTGGTGCACAGATGGATGAGGCTCACACCACAGTGAATCTGTGCAAGGGTCCATTTCACCCTGGTGGTGGTGAGAGGAATATGGTGAAGGTGTGTCTGCCTGTGGATGTTGCAGCGTTTATGATCAGGGAGGATGAGGTCTATGACTCTAACTATGAATATTCGTAAATCCAGGTATTAGCGGTTTGTGGGAAGAGTAGACTCATATGGGTGGCATGGTGGCACTGTGAAATGACTGGGTGTCATGGTGTTGCAGTGAGGTGACATGTATGAATAGGTATCACAGTACCACTGTCAGGTGATATGGTTGACTGGATGTTGTGGTGCCAGTGTGAGGTGACATTGTTGACTGGGTGTTGTGGCGTTGCAGTGAGATGACATTTATGAATGAATATCACAGTGCCACTGTTAAGTGACATAGTTTACTGGGTGTTGTGGTGCCACTGTGAGATAACTTGGTTGACTGGGTGTCATAGTGATGCAGTAAGATGACATTTATGAATAAGTATCACAGTGCCACTGTTAAGTGACATAGTTTAATGGGTGTTGTGGTGCCACTGTGAGATAACTTGATTGACTGGGTGTCATGGTGTTGCAGTGAGATGACATGTATGAATGGGTGTCATAGTGCTACTGTTAGGTGACGTGGCTGACTGGTTGTCAGGTGCCATCGTGAGATGACATGGTTGATGGGGTGTCATCGTGCCCCCATAAGGTGACACAGTTGACGGGGTGTCATGCCACTGTGAGATGACTGGGTGGCATAATAAATATACTGAAAGACAAAAGAAACATCATTGGAGATTGTGTAGAGGTCCAGTGGCTTGTCATTGATTTCTCAGTGATTTCTCCTTAACCTTGCCATGGCTGCTGTGTTCAGAAGGCAAGTGAATGATTGCCATGCAAGCAGGCAATTTATGCCAGAATGCATGCATGATGTACATGTATCTCGATTTCAGTTTTGTGTTTGTGTGTGCTCTTCCCTTCCCTAAAACAAATACATTTCTATCCTCAATCTCAAACAATACTTTATTGGGTAAAGGATACTAAGCTTGTTGTAAGAGGCGAGTAACGAGATTGGGTGGTCATGTTCGCAGACTTGGTTGACATATGTCATCGGTTCCCAATTGCGCAGATCGATGCTCATGTTGAGCACTGGATTGTCTGGTCCAGACTCGATTATTTACAGAGTGCCATCGTATGACTGGATTAATGCCGAGTGTGTTGTATAACTAAACTCACCCATTCACTTGCTCACTCAGTCACTCAATTAGGCAAAATAGGCTAAAGGGCCATGATTCATGTTTTCCTCAAACTTCCGGGGTAAATTTTATAAAAATAGGTTAAAGTACTCCATTGATACCTAAGTGTCATTTCCAGTATTACAGTGTTTCTGTTGTCCTTCAGTACATAAGAATACATGTGTCTCAGGTAATATGGACCCAAAGGATATGGTTTGGTAGGTTGTGGTTTCTATGCATATTTACTGTTTTGTTTGTAATGACGTTTAACATGTCAGACTCACTTAGATGTGGTATTAGTTGCTACAACATCTTGATATAAGGAGCTGAGGTACAATGCATCTTTCCTAAGGATTAGACTTGTTTATCCTGGCCACTGTTGCTTCCTGTGCATTGGCGGATCCAGAGGGGGATTTGAAGGATCCGCCCATGCCGTGATATGAGGATTAGGGGGACAAGAGAAACAAAGGGATAGCCAGCTTACTTGAAGTACATTATTTTATATTTTTGTTAAGTTTTCTCTCTATAACCTTAAAGAAGCATGTTTTAATGGTTTAAAATGGTGAGAATGTTGCGTTACTTTAGTATGAAATGGGTATGTTTCCTGAAACAGCTGTTAATTTTATTTCTATATTTCTTGCAAATTAAAGAAGCATTCTTTGGTGTTTTGAATTGGTGAATTGGTTTTGAAATTCAATAGTTTTATGAACATATGGTCGCTCTTTAACATTATGCAAATAATTATATTATGTAGTTTCCCAATTGCATATTATGATGCTCATAATGTTGATCATTTGGATTGCCTGGTCCAAATTACCTTATTTGCAGACTGTCACCATATAGCTGGAACATTGCTCTAATTTTGTAGCCTAATGTAATTACTGAAATGTAAGATACACCAGTCCATCTAGTCTCCATACAGGACTGCCTGCAAGAACCCTTACAATGTATTATTTTGCACACTGGGTAAACAAAAACATACTTGTCAGATGTTGGTAGAGGAAAGAATTTTAAACTGGTTTAAAAAATTTGGGATGAATATAAGAGAAAGTTTTGGGTTTGGGATGGGTATTTTTTAGTTTATTGGTAAGGTATTGTTTTGGACTCTTTGGTTGCCATAGTGAATAATTATAAACTGTATTTATTAATATATTGTTTTGAACAGTTTGCCCATGAATTTGTTTGCTTATCTAGCTGATTTTATGTTTTGTGGTCAGTTTTAGATGGGAGCAGAGTGACTTCCCTTAAAACCACCAGATTCATGTGAGTTTACATTACAGATATTTTAATTCATTTCCCTGGTTTCCTAGCTTGCAGTGTCCCATGCTCATCCAAGCTCTCTACCCACTTCCCGCATATATGCAGACATGAAGTATTATTCAAAGTGGTATTAAACTTTACTCTATCACTTGAGAGGTGAACCTCTTGATAATACTGAAGTTTGATCATGGGATTTGTGTTTCCCCTCGTGTTCATCAGTAGGTATTAGAATGGTTCTCCATGGTTAGTATATCATGGTTAGTCAATGATGGAGATGCAGTGATCTGTTTGAGGGAATAGTTTCCACCTCTGATAAATCATGATGTTCTCATGAGTACTTGATATGTTGACCTGTAAATTCAGAAACATAATAAAAGGAAGCAGTTTATACTATATTCTCCCCTTTGTCCTTCTTGAAAAGCAGGAAACATTCATGCATAAAAATAATAAATGGATTAAGTGTATTATAAAGATTATTAAAATGAGTTATAAAATGTTTCCCACTTGTGTAAACAAATGTGTTGATCACACAATCTTTGAGTGTACTTGCAACTATTCAAGATGGAACGATTCAGATTGCACTGAAAAAACAAGAAACCATCGAATGAAACTGTTAGCCACACTAAAGGGTTTTCTTCTGTCTTTCACTGCTCCAGTCGCCTGTACCCAAAGGACAGGTGCAGCTGGGTTATGTAAACAGGTATTTCAACATCTCGACCAGCGTTATAGTTTGACCGCCAAGTGATGTGATAATCGATGTGGTATCATATCTAGGAAGCTCACCAGAGCCTCCTGCATCTGGCCTTTAGTGACTAAAACGGGGATCAGGCGGTCAGACAGTCACCTCTGCTGTTTGGGTGTAACAATGGACCGAATATCTCGTCCATGTGGGACTTTATGTACATGCTGTTGCCATATGGTTGGAATATTGCAGGCGCCTCCCTGGTGAAGTGGACTAAGCGTGTACCTGGTTTGTGGACGGTCGGGGGTTGAATCCCCGGTCGCTCTGTACCAAAATACGCAGAGAGAAGGTACTTGTTCTTTCCCTGTCTGCCACTCGGTGTTAGGGGAGTAAGTTTACTTTGAGTTGGGTATCTGTGGTACACTGCTGCATGATGTCTCAGTGAGCTACCGCTATAAAACCGGAAGCGGATACGTGCATGTATGTCGGTACGTAAGTGTAATTCAGAAACCGACATTAAACCCTAATTAATCTCACTTTGGTTTATGTGGACTCGGGTAAAGGTATCGCATTTGTCAGTTAGGCGTGGATTCGATTCCCTGATTCTCTTTCCCCA
This sequence comes from Haliotis asinina, assembly GCF_037392515.1. Taxonomy (NCBI): domain Eukaryota; kingdom Metazoa; phylum Mollusca; class Gastropoda; order Lepetellida; family Haliotidae; genus Haliotis; species Haliotis asinina. The sequence goes on from NC_090285.1 coordinate 47,553,886, forward strand.
ACCGAGTTTAACAAGGAAGACTTCCAGTTCTACAGGTTGTCCTGCCACTTTAAATTTATAACCGTTTCGAACTACTGAATACTGTAATGGTCATAATTTGACATGTTTAGTTGTTTACAGAGGCCGAGATCGCGAGATGGCGAAAATGTACATTTCAGTATTCCATATTAAACCGACCCGTGAAGATATAGGTATTCAGTAGCCCACGGTTGCCATAAAAGGCGACTGTGCTTGTAAGAAGCGACTTACGGGATCGGGTGGTCAGGCTCGCTGACTTGGTTAACACGTCATCGGTTCCCAATTGTGCAGACCGACGCTTATGCTGTTGATCAATAGATTGTCTAGTCCAGACTCGATTATTTACGGACTGTCGCCTTACAGCTGGAATATTGCTGCGTGCTACGTAAATCTAAACTCACTCCCTCTTTGGGAGTTAAAGGTCACATGCAACGTAAAGCCCAACTTTGCAGATTCTGATACCTTTCGGTATGCACTTACAGAAACAAGTCATCAAAAATGCCAATTCAACCTATAAAGTTTAAAGAAAACCGCGATGAAAACAAGCCCGCGAAATCGGAGTTCAAACAATTCACTAACTTTCCCCCAGCGCTGGGGGAAAAAGTGGTTTCAACGGCTGTGCTGCGCTGCGCTCGTAACGTATGCGCAGTGAATAGGTTCGCTGAGCTTGAAACAGTGATGCCCGGAGTATGAGGTCGTGAGCAGTAGTCTAATCTCGGTTGTGTACACAAACAAGTAAATAATCTACACGTTACATAAAGAAACTTGTTGATTGTGGTAAGCAGCCTTTGTCACAGAGAAAGCTCAATGTCTGGTTTATTGACATTTGTATGTCTGCCTGCCTCTCTGCTAAAGACAACATGCAATACACAACTTCAATCATTGACGACATGCAATTTGAACTTAACACATATCAGACTATACGACATAAACAAAATAGATTGATTTATGACTCGTGCACCCGAGTCTTGTCTCTGCCACATTATGTAATTAGGCAGGTGTGATACTTGTACACATGACATGTTTTTATGTCTGTGGGTTGCAAAAAAACTACATCAATTTTTTCTGTGATGACTGGATCTGACGGAAACTGGTGCAAACTCTTGTCAGTTTCAAGTCCTGCTTTGTACTTTAACGAATGATATGTTTCCAGCCACGCAGTAGTTCAGCATCTCTACTGAGATGATATTTGATTGGATCGAACACAAATTCAGAGAACATGTATTTACATCTCTATATACATTCTTCATGGATAACAACTTCTTCTAGTGTATATGACTTTGTTTGACCAAGGTATATGAATCCATACTGAAACGACGCATCAAATACAATAAAAGAAGTCGTTATCCATATAGAATGTTACTTTCTTGTGACTCGCCGTGCTTCTAAAATGTCCATCAAACAGATCATCTTTTTGTACACACAATGAGCCCTGAGCGTATCAGTTAATGAACCAGCTAATCGGAAACCGTCGTTACACTTGAATGCACACCAACCGCTATGACTGGGCTCGGTCTCCCGAGGGCTTCGTTTCGAGGGAAGCAAGCCCAAGTACAAAATATTGCACTTTTGAATCGCGATTATACGCTTATAATTTTGTTGATTTGTGTTTTTACAAGCAGCAATGTTTATTATATGTCATGAATAAGTGATAATCGTGTTTTAATTATAATTGATTTTTTTGGCTGCTTGAGACCTTTAAGGTTAACCATAGTAAAGGTGTCTTAGTGTAAGAAGCCTGAGGTCGACAAGCACACATCAATAGGGACCAGATTTAATCCAGAATTCCTGAAGGTTTCAACCTCTCTACTAAAGAGCTGTGTTGTTCAGCTTTCTTGTAAACTAAAGCCTTCTAACATAATTATCTTTGCTAGTTTTTCGGCAGTTCACAAAGGTATGAGGTTAACGTTTCTTTTGGCTTTGAGTGTATATTCATGAAAAAAGATACACCATTATTAAATATATTTTGTTTCTTTTTTTTTCGCTCTTTTTCTTGCACACAAAATACGAATGAAATTTCTTGAGGGCGATTTGATTTGTCCTAGTAGTTAAAGCACTCGCTCACCACTGCACAACTCCGGGTTCCTCTAATCGCATCGGTACAATGTGGTAAAAACACACCTGGTGTTATTTTACATGGATATAGCTGAAGTGAATGAGTGAGTTAAGTCTTGCGGCTCTATTAGCAATATTCCAGCAATATCACGGAGAGTGACATCAGAAATTGGCCGCATAAATGATACTCATGAGGGGAATTGAACCCGGGCCTTTGGCGGACGCTCACAGCAGTATTTGCCTCCGATAAAAACTTCGCTCACAAGTCGAACTATTCGACCAACAAAAGAGCAAAATGTCTGTTCTGTACATTTTTGTACGTTTATATTTTTGGGGGTTTATTGTATTTATTCTATATACGTGCATATGCGACTGTTCTCTGCCATTTCCTTTCACCTGTGATATTAAGCTACAGTAACAGTTGGCAAACTGGTATAACCTGCATTACATCATGTGTCGTTGCACATACCGTATTTATTTATGTAACCGCCCCCTCCCACGATCACCCACTGTCTAGTCTGTGTGCTAAAAAAGGGGATGCTTTTTCATATGGCGGAAAAATGTCATCAGGAATATGCTTTAATTCGATCAGCCTGTCGATAATTCTTGCGTCTGACATTTTGAAACTCTTTCCTCCCAATCGTGAATTCCCAAACAGCATGTGTGTGAGGGAATAGCTTACGTGTTTCAAAATGTCATCTCCCTCGACGGACAACGCTGCGCGCACGTAGGGGAACGATACACCCCCAAGGAGACACCCCTTCAACAAGAGCTGAGGTCGGATACATTGAGATCGTTTATCCATGAGCTTCCGCAATGGATGTAATCCCTCCAGAGAACGTGATATAATCTGATCAGTCTCGTCCGTGCGGCAGGCGTTTGTGAACGCCGTCAGCGATACGAGAATAATACTCGTAATACATCCTTGTTATGACTTCATCCGCGCATTCTTTAAGGACGGGTGCACCTGTCTTAATTTTTAAGTGCACATTTTACTTACTTTAGTTGAACTTTCTTTATTCTTAAGACAGACGTACCGTGTTTCTATAGTCTGAAGGCCACACCCTGTTTGAGTTGTTCTCTGGAGACGACATTCATAAAGAAAACAGAAAAGAACATCTTTGTATTCTTTTTGACTTTGTGTTACGTTTTGCAGTATTACTGAAATAACATTAATAACACGTATAATCTTACATAGTCCCAGTTTCTGTACCATAAAGGTCCGGTCAAAAATTGATCTTCAGCAACCCATGCTTGTAAGAGGCGACTAACGGGATCAGGTGGTCATGCGCACTGACTCGGTCCTTGTGTCCCAGGTGAAGTAGATCGATGCTCATGCTCATGCCAAATTGTGCAAGTCGATGTTCATGCTGTTGATCACTGGATTACCTGGTCCAGACTCGATTATTTACAGACCGCCCCCATATGGCAGGAATATTGTTGAGTGCGTTCTGTTTAAACCTAAACTCCTCTCACTCACTTACCTTTTCATGTAGGTGTTACGACAAAGTGTTTGACGTGAGTAAAATGTCTCTCACAAAGATAAGGTAGGGAGGGGCGATGGCGTGTCATTTTTTTACCCAGCTGAAAGGATATGAATTAGTGTTTTAATGTGTCGTTTAAAACATATATTGCGTTCTATCAACATTGTCTTTAAATGAAATTATGAAAATGTAATGGTATGTGTCGATGCTATTGACAGTAATTACGAATACATTTGATGTTCTCATGAAATACATGTTATCAATAAAAGCTAGCGCCTGTTCGTGAATTTCCCCACGTGTTTCAAATAAACGCCAAATTGTGGATTTGCTGAGTAAATTCTTTTATAACTAAACACACAGTAATGGAAACCAACCCAAATCAATATGCTGTGAATCAATAAACGCGGGCTGCACCTCTTTGAGTTCTAATTAAAAGAAAACCTTTGGTAACATTAATTGGTTGAATCATTTCAACCAATTGCAGTCAGTTAAATCATGACGTGTTTTGTATTGTTTAAAATTTTCAGGCAAAAATAAAAATATATAAATACATTACAGAGTTTACCTCAGCCCGTTAATGCTTATTTGGCCACAGGAGTTACGCATTAAACACGTGTCCTGTATCGCAATCGGGAAAAACTCGTGTTACTGTTAATTGCGCCACAAGCGAAGCCTTTCGTCGCTCCGTCGCTGTTAGGAGTGTCGATGACAGGGTCTTGACATGGGCAGAAACTTACAACCCTACAATGAAATGTCAATATGTTTGACTGAGGATTATTATCAACGATCAAAGGAACCGTGTATATTTTTGATAGGTTAGTTTCTGTCCTCAGGGTTGAGGAGGCATAGGGGGAAATTACATACAAACATCGGGTGATCCTAAAGCGTCATTGCTGCATCTGTAAAATCTGAGACGGGTGATTGATTCATGCAATACGTAATAAATGGTGGAGGAGGCAGTTTTAAGTGAGAAAGCCCGAATTTGACGACCTTTTAACTTTCTACCAAAATGGGACTGATCTATGATTCATCACCCTCTTTCCCGTAACCCTGCATTACTGCGTGAAACAGTTTCCCGATTTTGCTAGCCGGTCGGGCTACACAAGCCTGTAAGTTACTAGCCCACAAAATAGTTCACTAGCCCGAAGTTTGTATGTAGAAGCTAAGCAAAATATTACAAGAAGGTAAAATATCACCGAAGACAAATATGGAAAGATATGTCTGAATTTCTGAAATATTATATTCATGCTCAATGATTTATAAGTCATCATTAAACTGCTGAAATGATGAATATATGTATCAGGCCATAATTTCTCATGCATTTAAAGTTTTAAATTTACAAGATGACTCGATCAAAATTCACTACCCAGTGGGGCCAGTTACTGTGGAGATCTACTGGCCCGACAAGAATTTTACCAGCGGGCCATTGGCTATTTCGAACACTGCAACCTGCATCATCTTCGGCGCAAATGTAGCCATGTTTTGACCCGAGGTTTTTAAATTATTTGATGCATTTCGGAATATATTACGACCATTCGTAGCCCTGCGACTTTCGTAAGCCTGTGATAAACGGTAGAGTTACGACAGGTCGTAAGGATACGTACGCTTTCTGGATTGGGACCCAGATCTTGTTTATAGATCAGGTCGTCAGTGATCGCTGGGAACCGCCATCTTGTCAGCGGCAAATGTAAGTGGAATTTGAAGAGAAAGGTAAATTCTGATTTGTCAAATGAAAAGACATGCTCAGGACAGAACTAACAGAAGAGCCCCGATATCCCAGTAGGAGAAGATCCCCAGCATGTTATGCTGGCCATACGAGGCAACGGAATGAACCGGATAGCCAGGTTCAGTGACCTCTTGGATCGGTGCTCACAACATCGGCCAGTGGTTTGTCTGGTCAGTTGGGGAAATGATGAATGAGGAGTTAAGCTAGAACCAAAATCCAGAAACGAAACACCAATTATTCCTGTGTGACGTCATTACATTACCGTGGAAATGGAAAAAAAATTAAAATGGACAAAATTGACAAAAAACATAAGCTTGGGAAAGGCACTGAAGGCGACAGTCAGTACTTGTTTGTAATCACAACGGTCTGTTGTAAGTTCAATTCCGTGCATGGTTCAGGGCAACAGGTACTGCCGAGAACTGTCACTGGTGACAAAGATATCATGGATATCATGGTGTCAACAAACGGGGTATCGCCGTGATGATCCGATCCCGCATTCGTCACTACTCGTTTACTTTCCGTAAAATACAAGGAGACTCGTCCTCTTACAACCGTCCCCGCCCGACTGTTTCCATAAACTGCAGAACTGACAGCTTGCCCCACAACAACACGAGTGTGTCACAAATGCCGATTCTGATTTTGGAATGGAATCTCAGCTTTTGCCTGATTGTGATTGGTCAGAAAATCCACCGGAGTCAACAATGCATACGTGAGGGCATGGTGGCCTCTTTATGGCAGAGAGTTTGCCAAGCATTACTTTCTTTGACTGCTTACAACAAGGCCTGAATTCTCGGACTAGCTGGATGCATCTATGCCCGCATGTATCCAGATAGTAGCAAAGGACCCGGGGCAGGTCATGTGATACGTCTGATGCTGGCCAGCATCCTGGCCAACCGGAAGTGACGAGGGGAAAACAGTAAAAGCAAAAAGAAAGACCGGGGCAATTGTGATATTTAAACCCGTTGTACACCATTTGTTTGTAGGCTGGAAGTCCGTTTCATGTTTAAGAAAGGTTGCAGAACCTTTCAAGTGTTGTTTAAGTTTTACGAACGACGATTGTCCCCCAAATTATCCCCCGGAGGTAGTTAAATAATATTGTAATAAAACATTCACCGCTAGTAAATAAACACGCTATGACTTTGAATGTTCTTTTTCTTCAAAAAGTAAACTGTGGAGCCATAGAAAGGATGCTCTTAAAACTTGTAATCGACTAATTACAAACCTTGTTAAAGTGTTTCTTGGCTTTAAAATCTCTGAAGAAACGGACACTTGGAAAACACCACGGATAACCGGACCATCACTTTTTATAACGTCCAAGCGTTTCGACTTTAGGCTCCATCAAACAAAGGTGCATGACAATTTTTTTTTATATCATTCCCATTGTTTTGTAAGGTGTTAACAAGGAACGTTATTCCAGATCTACATTTACTGTATGGATATTTAACCTAGACTTGCAACGTACTTCAGTGAGTGAATGAATTTAGCATTACCACACTTTTAGCAATATTCTAGCAACATCACGGCCCGGGACATCAGAAATGGGTTTCACACAGTGTATCCATATGACAAATAGACCCCGTCTATTTGGTGTGATCAGCGAACACTATAACTTTTTCGAACCCGAGTCTTCCTCGAGAGGAGCGAACGCCTTCACCATTTGGCTACCCCACAGCCCCTCAGCACACTGACCTACGCGGATTGGGTATACGTGTGTCAGATCTGTAAGGTTATTTGGTTGTTCTAGGCACTGTATTGCCTTGAGTAGCTAATTACAATATCAACAACATCACAATAAACGTATTTTTGTGACCAATATGTCCACCTTTTTACTCACTGAACGGAAAGCGATCACATTCCTATCAACACGAAAGCATATTTATTGATTTATCCCCAGGGTCTCAATCCAGAACCGTTCGTAACGTTACGAACTGTCGTAAATCACAGGCTTACGAACGTCGTAGTGCTACGAACTCTTCGTAGATGGATACCCTGCTGGTATTCTTTAAACCTTAGAAAATCCGATGTCTCCATTTGTTATTCCACCTAACACTGTTTCACGTTGTAATTGCGTAGTTACGTTATATTATGAATCAACTTCACAACAACGTTACATGAGGTTGATAAATTGATCCATAAACCGCTCATCAATGGTCGAAAGTGCATTTTGGCCCGGTCCTTAAACTCAAATGTTGGCCCTGTTTGAGAGCTATAGTTGTATAATGCCATTGATTTAAAATCAATGATATACGACAGATCCCCACAGGTGAGTTGGTACAACTGGGTGAGTGAGTTTATTTTTACTCAACGATATTCCAGCTATATGTCAGCGACCTGTAAATAATCGATTCTGGACCAGAAAATCCAGTCATCAACAGCATGAGCATCGATCCACGAAACTGGGATACGATGACATGTGTCGGCCAAGTCAGCGAGCCTGATCACCCGATCCAGTTAGTCGCCTCTTACGACAAGCATGGTTTGCTGAAGATCAATTCTTCACGGGTAATCCATAAAAGGTTTATCCAAGGTTTACGTGCATTTGGTCTGACTCTTAAATTCAGATACTGATTACATTTGAGACCTATAGCTGTGTAATATAATTGATTTATTAGAAGGATATACGACTTTTCGATGAGTTGGTACAAGTAACCATTACCTGACCTAACCAAGCATACACTAATATATCGTCGTGTCGATGTAGATTCTTGTTGTAAGTTTCACACTTCGATATTGACCCACCAGCTTCAAGCATGACCAACTACACTTGTATCGATTCCTATTAAAGATTGCAGCTGAGTAGAGAAATAAATTGAACGGGTTATCTGATTATTATTGCAATCGAACAGTTAAATATATATTATTAACAAATTAATGTGGACTTATTTATTTCTACATGAGTGTGACATCATGGAAACAATAACAAATACGTTTTGTCAGAAATTAATAAAAGATACGTTTAAGTAAATAACCATGTTAATCGAATCATATAATTTTCGACTTTTCCAGACGATTAATAATTGCTCAAGGCTTTAACAAGACATTCGCTTCAAATTCTTAAACAGAGGACGTATGTGAAAACACATTTGGTGATAATTGTTTGTGAGTTTTATGTCATTGCACGTTATTGTTTGGACTATGAGATGAGTTTTAAAAATATATTCTACGTCGTCAATATATCATTAAACAAGTAAAGGGGGAGCAAAATTAATATCACTGGAATTATTGTTATGATCGCTACTTGAATAGTTAAGTTCCTGGCGGTGCGTCATTCATACCCAGCGCTTCAGTTCGATTTCCGACTTCAAATAATATCTGAAGAACTTTACGATCGGCACTTACCATGATATTGCTACTATTGCTAAACGCTACTTAAACACCCACTTCAGTCGTTACGCGATGGAAGATATCATTGGGTGATCGTTAAGCAAATAATCAATGCATGAATTTAGGACAATCAATCCATACAAGCAGATACACCTTCCACGCTGTTTGTCCTTGCTTTCTTGGATACGTGTAACAAACGTACTTTCTAGTTACTGTGATGTTTTCCATTTGGCCATTTGCTCAAAATGTACTTTCGTTTTTACTACCCTTTTCTATTAGAATGAATGATTGGTGGATCGACGGATGGATGGGTGGACGGATGGATGGATGGATGGACGGATAGATTACTTAGTACATACACAGTGAAGGGTATGGGTAGTTCATAAACAAGAATAAAAGAAATTGTTACTCCTAAAACATAGTACATGTATGTAATTTATTCACTGAAGTGCAAACATCTATGAACAGGCTGGTATATTTGTGCCTGTCCCCATGGTGATTCCAAACAGAACTCATTCTTCTCCAGCTCCCAGCTTTCAGCTCGTTCTAATCCAGCTTTTGTTTGACAGACATCTTGATAAAACTGCACTGTTTCATAAATTCATAAGAAACGACCTAATCACTTTCTGCCGACCAATAAGAAATTGCGGTTTTTGACTCCATAGAAAATGTATTCGAAGTGGTCTGGCCCAAGGAGACGTTTTGGAGCACAGAACCATCACGGTTTGATCAAGGTTATTTACTGCTGAAAGTTCACCAAGATGGGGATCGTGACAGAGGTGGAGACTCTGTCGGTTCTGTGGAGCACCTGCTGCAGATCTTTCCTGGAACAACACAATTACACAGAAACAGCTGACGGGGAACACCTGAAGGGCTAAAGGTGTGGATTGTTTTCACATGTACGTTTTCTCTCTACCTTGAGGGCCTAACCGTGGTCTTTGAAAACATTCCTCGGGGCAGATCGTGCATGGGGTTCCAGAGAATTCGAAAACAAGGAATTTAGGTCTCACGGTTATATAACATCATCGGCCTATTATATAAAGTACAGTATCATAAGGTCCACATAATCATATATATGTCATAGTGTATGCTTTTTAAACATGGATTGAGAATTAATTTCACTTCTGGTTCTCGTGTAAGGCATTAATAGGTTTGAAAACAAAATCTTTCCCCCACAGGTTCTTAAATTGTTTGATAATTTCCTTCTGTTAATGACCACTAACAATGATGATATGATTCGGAACACAGCTCAGTATATTTATCATGCATTTATGCTTCGAACATCTTGTTAAAGAGACTCACATTGACTGCGCACTTCTTTTCATGTACACATATTTACTAATGTAATTTGTTGTTATGGGCCTGTGGCCTAAGGCGGTAATAAATGACAATGATATATAAAATGTGTACTGTTTTTATTTTTGTAACATTTATGTAACACTTCAGTATTATTATTCTTGTTTGAATAAAGACTGTGAGTTGTAAGGTCAGTGTTAGCTGACTTCAAATCATAGACAGCAACGGGAGGTAGTTTTATGGTGGACTGAAATCAGTCATAACCGTTTGACCACATGAAGTACATTTTTCCTTGAGATTATGCATAGCGTGACTGAAGACACGTGTTCACACACACATGCACGCATATTCTGCTAGAACTCATACGCACACAAACACTAAAACGCGCCCTCAAATAGATACACATGTACATAAACTCCTCTATAAGGACGCTGTCAAAGCGATACATAGTCACATGCATAGGTACACATGTAGATGGATATTGACATACACGTAGAAACAGACTTACATAAACAAATATACATAAAGACATGTACAAAGGCACACACATGTACATAATCACACGTGCACATACACTCAGACATTGAACATGCATACACATGCACGCACACCTATGCACATCGACACTCTAACCGGCATCACTGACACATTTATATTGGACAAATTGTATGGATAACAACTTCTTTATTGCGTGATTGCGACGTTTCGGTACAGATTCTTGTGCCGTTGTTTACAATGAAGGAGGATGAGATGTTTATACAATTGATTGGGTTTGGTAGAGGAGTGCATCATAAGCAGATGGAATTAAGTATCCTTGGTCACGGTTGATGGTGGGCTTGTGGCGTTTGATGTGAATGGCTTCGGTGAGTTTGGTCCGAGATGGCTGATTTGCTGTCCGAGTTAGTAACAGAGGTGCAGCTTGTGCAGCCACAGTGTCAACCCCTACCAAAAGACCTAAACAAGAATCAGCCCCAATCAAGATATCCATTCCCTACGTTGGTAAAATATCGCATCAGATCAGCCGACTCTTGAAACAACAAGCTAACATTGAAACAACCTTCTCAGCATCCTCTAGCCTCAACAACCTCCTCCCTGCCAACGGGAGAAAACAACCCACTGTCAACAGCAACAACCCCAAATGTGTTATATATAAAATGAACTGTGATTGTGGTCAAAGCTACATTGGTGAAACATCACGACCCATCAAAACCCGAGTCAAAGAACATCGCACCTCTGTTACTAACTCGGACAGCAAATCAGCCATCTCGGACCACATCAAAGAAAACACTAATCATGAAATAGAGTGGTCTGACATCACAATCCTAGCCAACAACCAAACGGACTTCACAAAACGCAATATATACATATTTACACTGACACATTCTTATACAAGAATACACTAAGACCTAAGAAAGAAGATACTTGCATAGGGACATGCACACATACATCACATGCACATACATGTACTCAGACACATTACAACAGACACATGTATACAGATGAATTCTCAATCATTTACACAGACACATTGCAACAGACACATGTATACAGATGAATTCTGCCTCATGTACACAGACGCATTACAACAGGCACATGTACACAGATGTATTCTGCGTCATGTACACAGACACAGTACAAGAGACACCTGTACACAGGTGATTTCTGTCTCAAGTGCACAGACACATTATAACAGGCGCATGTGCAATGTATTCTGCCACATGTACACAGACACAGTACAACAGACACCTGTACACATATGTATTCTGCCTCATGCACACAGACACATTACAACAGATACATTACACAGATGTATTCTGCCTCACGTACGCACATTACAACAGACACCTGTATAATGTATTTTGCCACATGTACATAGATACATGTATAGAGATGTATTCGACCACATGTACATAGACACATGTATAGAGATGTATTCGGCCACATGTACACAGACACATGTATAGAGATGTATTTTGCCACATGTACACAGACACATGTATAGAGATGTATTCGACCACATGTACACAGACACATGTATAGAGATGTATTTTGCCACATGTACACAGACACATGTATAGAGATGTATTCGGCCACATGTACACAGACACATGTATAGAGATGTATTTTGCCACATGTACACAGACACATGTATAGAGATGTATTCGGCCACATGTACACAGACACATGTATAGAGATGTATTCGGCCACATGTACACAGACACATGTATAGAGATGTATTCGGCCACATGTACACAGACACATGTATAGAGATGTATTCGGCCACATGTACACAGACACATGTATAGAGATGTATTCGGCCACATGTACACAGACACATGTATAGAGATGTATTCGGCCATGTGTACATCTAAGGGGTGACTGAGTCAGCTAGTTGCCATGTAGCTGGGAGTCCGGCTGTGAATCCAGCCTGATCCAGAACCTGCATTCCCCAGGATTGTTTGTGCATGCATGTTGGGGTCATTAAAGGCACACCGACACAAAGCACACCGTTCATGTAACTGACAAGAGATCAACACCACTGGGTAAATGTCATGCTGGGAACCGTTTCCTGCGAATGTGAATCCAGTCTGACCCAGGTTTGGGTTTAAAAATAGCTTGTGTCAATAAATAACTGAAACTATTTGTACCTCAATGAAAATCCTGTGTGGGGATAGCTCACACGTGATAGAGAAAACACAACCATTTTTCACACACATGGCCCAAGTGCCCTTCTGACTAATGCGTAACTATGGAAACAATTATCTGAACATTAATAAATTTAATTATCAGGAAATATATACATGAAGAAATCCATACCCATTTAGACTGAGCCATGACTGAGCGTATTGATAGTAACTTAATCAATAAAGCATAAGCATCCGTAGAATTGCTTCACTACGATCTTCCGAGATATTTTGATAATCTGAGATATCCTCATCTCCCTTGATCCAACCTTGGTATAATAAATACGATTTTATTACACCACACAGATATAAATGCCAATTTCCTTGCTCGCAATAATCTCACAGATATAACTCAACTTACATTACGTTTTTTTTTAAGTTTTCGAAAACGACCGAAAACATTTAATTCATTCCAATTTAGTTAGGTCGCTATACAACATGCACAAATATTTAAGTTGTTTACAAACTAGTTGAGAAATCTTTGGATTGTCATTGCGAATTCAAACCAGTTGCTGAAATGATTGACAGAAAACGAAAGTCAGTATAGTGTTTGTTTTTTAGTTCTAGCATTAATACTTATTTATTTCTTCTCAGCATCACATTTACGCCACTTTTCCAACATTGAAATCACGACAGGGGACAGCAAAAACAGGCTTCACACATTGCATTGCGGGGAATCGAATCTCACCACCACTACTACTACTGCTGCTATTGCTGCTGCTACTACTACTACTACTGCTGCTGTTACTACTAGTACTACTACTGCTGTTACTACTAGTACTACTACTGCTGCTGCTACTACTACTGCTGTTACTACTAGTACTACTACTGCTGCTGCTACTACTGCTACTACCACTACTGCTGCTGCTGCTGCTACTACTACTACCACTGCTGCTGCTACTGTTGCTGCCGCTACTACTACTACTGCTGCTACGAGTGCTCCTCCTCCTCCTACTACTACTACTACTACTAGCAAATTAACATGTATGATATGAAGAAGCTATGTGTACCTAATCTCTTCAGCTTCAAATGCAATGGGACGTAAATGAATAATAATGAATAATAATGTTTTAATTTTCTTAAAACTAAACTTTAGGTCACGATGACCTGCCTACAGAAATAGAAGACTATTTGGATCTTGTGTTCTTCCGGGGCGACGCTGCCGATGTGACAGTGCGCACCCACATCGAGCAACACTTTACTCCCTCAAACACAACAATCTCGAATTCGTGGAAACACAATACACGTCGTATTCTAGTTGAAAAACGTTCCCAAGAACATAAAGAAAATGTCAAAACGTTTTAGTAAATGCGCTGTGACAGGGTGTAACAAAGAGGAGAGGAACTTAAAACTGGCCTGTGACAAGGTTGAGTTTTGGCACCCTGCTTTTTACAGTTATTCACTTCCGACTAAATAATGAAAACCAGCGTACTCGGAGACCGAGAACATCGTTTTCTAATGTTAATGTTTGGTTCGTGACCGTGTAAAGATGTCATTAGGGGGTTGAGTCTAATTGGCTTTGAACATTATTTCGTTCAAATCAAGTCACATCAGCTTCATGTAAAAGAGAAGGAGTTGCAAATCCTCATCAAATGGTGCACAATTTGTGTGAATGGCGAGTGCTACAGGTAGGACAAGGGATACTTACCATTTCCATGAACACCTGGTGTCATTTCTGGTATTAAATATAAATAATCTTAGCAACTACTGAAATGCACTTTACACCAAATCGAATTTGTTGAGCATAGACAAGACTGGGCATTCTTTTGAAGAGACATTATATATTCAAGGGTGAATGAGTGAGTGGGTGGGTAAGTGAGTGAGTGAGTGAGAATGGTTTCACATTGCCGTTAGCAATATTCCAGCAATGTCACAACAGGGTATACAAGAAGTGGGCTGCACACATGCACCCATGTGTGAACCAGAACCCGTCTTTTGGTATGATCAGCGAACACTATAACCTTCCGCCCAATCAAGGCGTGTTTTCCTAAAGTGAAACGCATGACTTTCCTGAAGTACTACTGAAAGCGACCTAAGACTATTTCTCCTTCACTTAAGATGTCGTATGTGACCGCGACCAGGCTTTATTAAAAATATGATACAAAATACCTAGTAGGTAATGATATAATAATTCAAGAAATGCTTGTATCTTAGTTTTAATCGAAGCAGGCATTCGTTTTCAAAGGGAAGACTGATATTTTCTTAAATGTAGCCGTGACAAGGGCAAAAGCGCCGGAGTACGTTCCGAAAAAACAAAGGTCGAATTGATTGTTGCTGAGTGCATGTATTTCAAACCGAGAGGATGTGGATGAATACGCCTTCGTCAGAAAGTGCTGAAGTTCATCCCGTTCACGGGCGCTAGGTACACGCGAGTCGTCGCCTACGTAGTGCGTTTATACATCTCTATCACCATCAGCTGCATTAGACACTACATCAACACAACAGACTCTTCCACGTCCTTTCAAGGCGTGTTGTGAGGAAAGATAGCAGGGCATATATCCTTCCAGCGTCGACCAGAAAAGAACTTCTCTTTAACAATGGGCTTTAGACTATCAACTACTCTGCGCAAATGATCATATTTTAAAGAAAAACAAGTTCATAGTAAAGAAAAAAATATATAATGAAAAGGAGCCTTGATACTTTCTTCACTTTCCGATACCATCATCTGCTTCTCTTGTGGCACCAAATTACATTCACTCACTCACCTTCTCATACCATTATCTGCTTTTTTACTGCACTAAACTATATTCATTCCCTAGCTGTGGAAATCTAGACTTGCCACAGTTTCTAGACTTGCGTGGGCTTTCTTCGATATATTTACTCCAGGGTCTGTAAGACAGAGTAAACGGGCTTACGTGAGCTTCTTTTGCCTCAATGTGTATCTCTTTACAATTAAAACTCGTTAAAAATCAGAAACTTGTTACATTCATGGGAAGGTTTGTTTGTTTGTTTATTTTATTTGTTTGGACTATTTTGGCCAGCAGAGGTTGCAGGGATCCAATGACGGGGATTCAGTAGGTCACATTTACAAAAAATGGTGTATATGTCTTTAATGATTTTGTCTATGTGCGTGCACTTTCGATTGGAGTGCATTGTTCTCTGTGTTTTATTCATAGGCGCCGCATTGAGGTAGCAGCAATGTTTGAGTAGACATGTTTGATATAGGCATCTTTGTAAACATTCCTTGTGGCAGATCGTGCATGAGACTTCAGAGAACGTCTAAAACAAGGAACTTACGTTTCACGGTAATTCAACGTCAACGACCTTTAAATACGAATTAAATTAGGCTGACCACGTGTATATTGATACAATTGCTGTCGGTGTGGTTGAATGAGTGCGAGCTTGAATGAGTGAACAGAGTCTAGCTAAGGCCTTTTTCAGTACTTGGTTTACAAATTTTAAAAAAGAATATTAGGCCGGTAGGGCGGGAAAAAGGGAACATGGATATGTTATTTTCACACTAGGATAAATCGTGGTGTTATGAGTTCCGATGATTTGTGTGATTTTCTTTTGTTAAACATAAAATACTTTCAGGGAATATTTAAGAGGTACATTTTACTTTTTGTTATTTTCACTTTCTTTTGTTTTTTATCAGGTCGGCTGCACATACGACGAAATATCTAATTTGCTATTCTTTGTTTTATTCACTTTCTCCACACTTTAGATCGGCGGATCCGTAAAGAAAATATTTAAAAGGCCTAAACGTCAAAACAAGTCTGGCGTGATAGTAAAAACTTTCAAGAACAATCATGCCAGCCTTCCCATAGCAACTACAGGATCTCAGCTGACAGGCATTTGGCATTTCACTATCGTGCATTTTTTAATTGAATACAATATTCCATTGTAAATATGTTGGGGGAATGGGGCTGTCGATGTTTGGAGCTCTTGGACTGACTGTTTTGTTTGAACGTTGAGGTTCGATTCTCAGCTCCGAAGCCTATTATTTGACAGGTGATATTTGAAAGGTGATATTTGGCAGGTGTCCTTGTCGTGATATATTCCACTACTTCCAGACACGTGGGTCATTTTACCAAAGTGTATGTCGCTGATGCGCAATTCGTCATAACATATTTAATATTAAAAGTTATCACATTACAAAGCCCTTTTCTGACTGTTTGGAATACATATATATATATATATATATATATATATATATATATATATATATATATATATATATAGGCGAAGACAGAGTATTGTCAGATATGTACCAGTCGCAAACCAAGGAATTGTTCGTGTAAAGAATACAAACCATGTTGACCTTCGTTTCACACTAGTTGAAAACGTGGAAGAAAATTAACCAATAATATGTATTGACAGAATATCATTCTTTAATGTTGATAGTTCGCTATGGCTGAAATGCAACGAAACATAATAACTCACTTGATGCTGATATGTGCATAAAGTTACTACTAAGGCTTAAAATAATATTCATGCTCTCATCCCCTCGATTATTCATGTCGAAATTCAATAACCGACTTCCTAATATATTTTAAAGTAATACCCTTCCTCAAATTCTTTAATGAATGGCTTCTTCTATAATACATGTACACAAACAGCATTTCACACTGTTTTAACATATTTTGGATTCAATATTCAACCTTTAAAAGCAAGAAACGACAATATACAAACACAACATAAACTCGACATAACTGATATCTTTAAACACATGGCAACACAACAAACTTAATGATCTCCTAACTAGAAATAAACATCTAGTTTTACTTTTTTCAACGAAACATAATCTGACAACTTTTCTTTAACAGCAAAATTGAAAAAAACCCTGAAAACACGAAGAACGCCAACCAAAACATTGAAACTGGAGGAAAGGAATCTGCAAATTGAAAACAGATTTTTCATAAAATTCCGACACTAGGTTATGACACATCGCCAGCTAAGAGGCAGAACCGTCGAACAACCCGCTTCAACTGGCAGTCGTGTAACAGGTTTGTACAGCGGCCTGAGTTTAAGCTACGTTGTGATAAGAGGAGGGCGACTTCCCCCTCGCTGATTTTTTTTCTGGCGATAAAAATACGATGACATTGCACGATAAGGGATATTTTTTTAAGAGATCTTCTTTCCTCTCGTCCCATTGCCTTCTCTTACAGACAGAGAGATTACGACGGATGTGAATTAAAGGACTCTCGTATCCTACAAGATAGAAAGCTTCAGATAAACAAGAAAATAAGCTGGATGAAGATGCGGGTCGTGCTTCATAAATTACTTGAAATACCATTAGGAAAATAAACAGGATCGTCCTGCGTTGCTGATGGATATTTTCATACCGCGGGTCCCACATCGTCGAATGTTGGGAGTACGGCCAAAAGAGTGGTTTCATAGTCAAGTGATGAATCCCACCACGTATTAATGAACTTACAGATAGGCTGATCGCTTGTGTAAATATATCTGTGATAGCGGAGGATTCACCAGCATCATGTTCACGTCGTGTGTGGAGGTTAAGGTGCTGCTGTTGCTGCTGTTGCTGCTGTCGCTTCTAAATGTCGGAAGGGGACGGGATTATTCAGACTATGTAGGAAACTTTGATGACTTGCCCGATCTATCCCTACCGAAGGACTTGCAGGGGTTGGAAGGGTTCGCCGATGTTGGGGGTGGGCCGAGGGGTGAAGCGGGTAATGAATTCAGACCCGATGGGGTCGTGCAGGGCCTGATGATGGGGGACGTCATTCGGAGGATTGAGAATTTGGAGATATTATGCCAGGAGCATGTGTCACCAGGAACACCACGGGCAACGACACAGACGTTGCCGACAGGTAGGTACATTGTCTTGACAACTTTTCACGCTTGTACAGATATCATTACATTTATGCAGTGATGGTGACGTCAGACTATTGTTCTTGCAACTGACTGCCAACCAGGAACACGTAGTTTTAGAGGAAACACCCTATAGGGACTGATCGATGATTTTGAAATAGGGGATGCACATAAGTCATGACGTCCAAAGGTTAAAGATAAATGCTGCTCGTGGATATTTTTTGTAGAGGGTGTTGGGTGTGGGATATGGGGTCGGCCCTTGCACTGACGTAACCATAGGTCATTATATAATATATATGTTTCATGTATCGATAACATTGTCATCAACATCACTCGCATGCGTCGATTTCTTACATACCCACAATCGTAATCAGCTGTGTGATAATGCTTTTATATCCTCACAGTCCCCGAACCACATTATTTTCCGTTTCAGGCTTTTCTGCAATGCAAAACCCTAGGTGAAGGAAGTCTAAATTTCCGCAGGTGTATCTCCCATCGCACGGTGGCTCCTTATCAATTTAAATGGGACTATTTTTTGTTTTATGAAAACTATATATTCAGAGACAAAACCAAAGTCTAATGCTTGTATATCTGGGATAAATACCTATGCCAGGTCGCCATAGTCTAATGGAATACAGCCCAAGTCTGTGTTAAACTAACATTTCACCTTTTAACTCCACATTCTCATTATTTAGAGTGTGAACCAACTGACGAATGGCGTAACAATCTCTAGCTATCTTTAGTGCAAAGGAGTATAGAATAAAGTGTCCATTTATCATAACAATTATAAGTTGAAAGAAAAAGTCAATACAAAGGTTTTTTTTATCATGACATGTCTTGGCGATAAGGTTATTTCGTAAACAGTCGTAATCAACAGTCGCAATGGAGTGCGGCGTTAAAACAACAAACGCATTTGACTTTTATGCTAAACTGAAGCGTAAAAGAAAGCACACGCCTATTCTTGACGGTGGTGATAAATGTAAGATGTAAATGTAAACTATAAAAAAGTGTTATTCAATAGTGACGTGTTGTGTTTTAAACAACTAAGGGTAGTGTTGTGTTTTGGACATTATGTTTAAAATGTGACGTTCTGATAACGTTTAAATTGATGGTGGACTCCAGATTCTACAATTTCTTTTGCCCGTCAGATTAACCAATTTCTGCACATATTACCAGGTAACAACTAGAGCTGTTGTGAAACACTGAATTCCAATAATTTAACTCCTAAACACACAGAACACGAGAAAAGTGGTTATCTGGTTTGAAAGAGTCGCTATACACTCTACAGAGTTACCTCCTTCAACAACGCCGCTGACTAGGCCACCAGAGTCGTCCAGTAGCTGAACCAAGGACTGGCACATCCACGCATGTGGTCAATGCTATATAAAAGCAGTTTATAGCTACAATCTGGGTCAAACTGATTTCTTGGGTATAATACTAAAGCGTGGTTTTAAAGTAAAATGCTGTCCAAACGGCGTTTAAATCACTCGTCTATTAACTACAATCTTATGTTTAAACCAATGTTCATATCCACCATGTCATTAAGTATATATCATCAAATCCATGTCCAAGACATAATCAAGCGCCGCTTGATATTTAACATATATTTTAATGTTTTTTCAAGGTTTCATGTTTTTATAATTGAAACTGTATCCCACCTACGTCAGATACAATGTTATCTTGGCTTCAACCAAACATCTCTGCGTACGTGTGAGTGATACAGGTTGTTGCAGACTTTGATGCGTATTCCATATCTCCATCCCTCCATCAGGGCCGCACTGCGTCTGGCAACTGTTTCTGTGTGAGCCCATGCAGCTGATTAACGATAGACGTCTTAAAAAACGCCACGTCGTTGCGTTTGAGCGCTGATAAGAACTTTACACGCAACTAATTTCTGAACAGAATCCACCATCTCAACCTGAATTTTGTTTTTCACTGTTTTGTTAACAAAGATATCCTTCATCGGATGTGAGCCATTTTCCAACTCTGGTTACATGAAAGAAATTTTGTCAGCGATAAGAGATGTTTGTCTAGCCTTAACATGTGTACATATCGATGTGTATAATAGCTAATCTAATCGCGAGTTAAAGCAATTATATTTTTTTAGAGAAAGAAAGACTTCCTTTCAAAAGAACAAGGCTAAGTTGTGAAATGGTAAGGGAGCGCCTGGAAAGATGAAAATAAACATCGTTAAATGTATGTGACACTATGACGTCAATTGACGTTTAACACAAAGGCCGTGATCGTCAAGTGTTGAACGTTTCAATCCTGTGTTAAACTTTCATGTCAAGGTCTGCTTTCCCGGGGGCTTTGCTTCCAACACTCACACCGACATCACTGCGTACGTCGTAAACAGGACGACTTTATTGACATCTTTGAAAGAGAAACAATCTTTGAAATATAATATTTCCACTTACACTAAAACTGTTTTATATATACTAAACTGTCTTGCAAAAGAAAGTACACGCTATAGTTAATGGTGGCTGAAAATGCATTACTAAAAGGTGCATAATGCTGTCGGTTTCAAATGACTTCCCGTGCTTCAAATACTCAATAACACCCGGAAATTTGTGAGCACATGATGTGTATCTCCTAATTCTATTATGATGTGATATTCTCGCATAGTTATGTCTTGGACATAACTTCGTTTGGAAAATGACGTCAATATCTATTTCTGCCAATCAATAATCACCCACAGATTCTCTGTCTAACGAGTGCAGTGTGATTGGACCATATGTTAAAATGGTTCATTTGGATCTAGACTCTAAGTAAACCTGCAGATTTCATATCTTATAGAATGGTGTCCATCGTTGGTTGGTTTGCTCGATTGGAAAATCACTGCATGTTTAACACCAATGAAATTATTCCATAAAATATAGCTGAGAAAGACGGTTTCGCCTTAAGCCGGCAGGAACAGATTCAGTGTTTCAACTGACTGAGAGGGGCGGTGGGCTAGCCTAGCAGTTAAGTGTTTGCTCGTCACGCCGAGGGCCCGGGTTCGATCAACACCACGAGCATCGATCTACCCAATTTGGATACGATGACATGTGTCAATCAAGTCATCGCGCCTGACCACACGAACCCGTTAGCTGCCTCTTACGACAGGCGTGGGTTTGCTAGTGACCCCGATCTTCACGGATGGGAACCATAACGAAGACTCTATAGTGCATTATCAACATCTGCATATGAGCACATTTATCATAGGACACTTAGCTGACTATGACGTTACATAATCTTTAATTCCCCATTGACAAAATCAAAGAAATCCGAGTCTCAAAAATAGTTATATGCGTTTCAATAACGACATAGAAAAATTATGTTTATTACACATCAGTTAAAAATATAAACATGCTTTATCATTTACACAATGAATGAAATTATGTCACTATTGTATAATTCTGCACCTGTGTTCTGCAATGGAGACACATGCACAATGGAACATAAACTAAAACCTTATTTGTTTCTACAGGCAGATTGGCTGTTGGAAAACAAATGCCAAAACAAACAAAAGCGAAACATTCAAATACCTCTTTTGCGAACACAGGAATTGTTGACTTGAATGACAAACAGAAACGATATTAACGAACAACATGTGTTCATGGACACAATTCTTCTTTATAACATAAAACAAATACGAATTCAGAGAGCTCTGTGAACGGATAACATTTTGCAGAGGGAGAGAGTGGTGGTGGTTAAGTAGAGAAGTAGGGGTAGTGCCAAGGAAGGTTAACTCATGTATGAGAACGAGGGGAGGGGGGGAAGGGCAGGATCAACCCCACCCCTCACATCCCGACCTCCCCATCACCCACCCCCCACCCCCACCACCTAAAACCAAAAGAAAAGAATAAGGCTAAAATTACAAAAAAGCCCATACAAACCAAAACAAACAAACAAAACAAAAAATAACCAAAAACAATTTAAATAAATACAACGTAACAAAACAAAAAACACATTCGCACAATTAAAGACACTCCCCACCCATCCCCCCCCACACAAACCAAAAAGCTAAAATAAACAAACAACAACAAAAAAAAAAAACCAACAGCAAGCAAACATTAAATACGACAAAAACAAAATCCAAAACAAAAAAAAAATATAAAAAATTATAAAATAAAGTAAAACGGAACAAAGCAAAATGAAAACAAAAAAGAACCCCCCAATAACTTTAAGTGAAGAACTCCAACAACTTGTGTGGATGTATATTGGGAATCCCTGCTACTATTAATGAGGCATATCTTGAAGGTTTATCAACTTCGATGCCCCCTCATTAAAAAGCGTGGAAACGCCGCTCACAGCACAGCGAACGGTGCCGACCACACAGCTAGATAGCCGAAGTCAGTGTGAAGGCCTACATATTGGATGTATGTTGCAATAGCCAGATTCCACTTGATTCCAGTTTACAAACGGATTCAAGTATGATTTATTTTCATAATTCATTTTCTGATTCACCGGCAGAGTGAAGGGAGGGTGTAGCAGGTTTATATAATGTATTTTCTATTCGTCAGCCGAATTACAGATGTGCGGGTTGCGCATTAACACGTGTGTTGAACAAGCTGGAACATATATTCTAGGTGTGCCCGTGTCTAGCTAGCCTTACTGCCAGTTCCCTTGGCGTTGTACGTTATTTAGCAGATTTACGTTCTGCAAATATCTCTACACTTGTTCCAGTGTGTCCCGGTCTAATGTTAATTGAAATAAGTGATAAATGTTATGTTGTGGAAGACAGAAAATTAATTAAGCCATGTCGAGCTAGATTTGAGATCGGTCTCTCCATCGTATATTTAGACTGAGTGAGTATTGTTTTACGCCAATTTTAGCAACATTAGTATCACTGCGGGCGACACCAGAAGTGGGCTTCAACCATTGCCCCCACGTGGGAAGCAAACCCGTGTCTTTGACTTGACGAGCCAACGCTTTAACTACTGGGCTACCCCACCTCCCCTGTTTATATGTTTCAAGACAATGAGAATAATATCATACCAATTCTATATCCACTTTGGATCTGTTCGATACGTCTTTAAATCATCTTGAAATCAGTTCAGATTAAGGTGCTGCAGGAATAAAGCCAAAGGTTTCAGAAAGCAGACCGCCCATTGGCTCCAGAAACTGCCATCTGTAATTTAGATTTGGTGCGTGACTGACGCGACCTTCTATAGAGGTGGTGATCTTCACACTGAGGTATCGTATCGGACAAAGATATATGATGATAATAAGATTTATCAGATGGATGACTTAATTGATTTCATACCATCTCATGACACATGTTACCGATGGATGGTATTGTTCACGTTCAATACAAGCCATGAAAATGAATAGGTTCAGTCAGGATTCTATATGGTAAATATGCACGTAACTGTCCTGTATACGGAGAAATACGGTAAGTAGATTCAGCTGGACAAAACAACCAGATAATTATATCGGTATTTCCGTCTCATCTGTTATGAAGGTTCCACGGACTTTGAACATGGGTACGTATCGTCTAAGAATTGAGAGCAGCACGGTGGCTTTAACCTGTGAAAACATTGCTAAGAGACAGATAGGAAACTATCAAGTATGTATATGTTTGTGTAGCAGTGTGTGAGTAATTATGTGTGATAGAAACCGAAGGACGTACTTATACAAAAAACTGTCCGGTCAACACTTCGTAGAAAATAGAAAGAAACGTTTGATGGCTAGGCTGGAATACTGGGATTCGGATGCAGTGAATGAGTGAGTTTAGTTTCAGCTTTACGCTGCTTATAGCAATGATTTGCAGTATGACAGCGTGGAGCACATTGTACCCATGTAGGGAATCGAACTCGGGTCTTCGGCGTAATGAGCGAACGCTTCAATTACTAGACTACCCCAACGTCCCGAATCAGGCTATCCTAACGTCCCGAATAAGGGCTACTATAACGTCCCGAATCAGGCTACTATAACGTCCCGAATCAGGCTATCCTAACGTCCCGAATGAGGGCTACTATAACGTCCTGAATCGAAATTTGATTTCATCTCGTATTAGTTACCTTTTGATGTTGGCTAGATGTAGGGTCGTTCTTTCGGTAAAGCAGCTAATGTAACGTTATTGATATCATCCCAGCTCCATCACATTAGTGTTTAGAAAATCGAACCTGGACTAGCCAGGCCGGTGATTGATATCACGAACCACATCGCGGAGCCTTACCACCTGATCCTTTTGGCCACGTCTTGAGACAAGCATAATTTCTAGGGATACCACAGCAAAATAAATAATCGAAGTTGGCGATGAGTAATTGGTACTGAGAGTCTTTTCTGGAATTCTCATGAGGTTAGATAGGCATCCATCGCTTTCTAGACACCCAGACGTTTGAGCACGAACGCCCACAACCAAAGTCAAAGGAATGATCGGTCTTTTCAGACTGTTTACCATAGGTTGACATTTTAAGGGAAAACATAATATTATATTACAGAAACCCCACTGTCGTTTATTAATCAGAACTTTACAGAAAAATCCAATGACCGCCTGTTCCTAACTGTGCCTGTTCCAATTCTTTGGCGTGTGTATACAACATGTAGGGCAATCTACAAGGGGACATAACTCTGAAAACAAACAAAGTAGACACAGAATTTCGACGCCCACTAAATATTCAAGGCACGTGCTTCCCCGTGCTAACTCCAACATAATTAGGTGAATATAAGCGCCAACTCATCAACCGTATTGAATGAAGCCAAGTTACGTAGCTGATCGGTTAGTATGAAACAGGCAGGACCTGCAAATGTTTTCCTATCCTCACCACGCCCAAGGTATCTAAACACCCAGGTGGCATGAGAGGAGATACTCGCCGATAAATAAGTAAAGTAGGATAAATGAGAACGATTGCTAACTATGTCTGAAGCGTAAACACAATTCAGCCCGATGCATCATGTGGATCAAACGTACATAGGTATATTATTCTGAAGGGATGAAAGATTATTTGATATACTCTCCTTGGAGAGAAGAACGTATACAGATGCTGTTATCATGTTTGGATACCGGAGTATGTGTGTGAGCTGGTGCACGGGACGGGAAAACAGATTACAAGGTCAAATATGAAAGGAAAGTTCTGATTATGAAAAACTGTTATCTTCTTTTCCAGAATCAGTCACCTATGACACGCTTAAACCTTTCACAATCTCAGGTCTGACTGGTTCCTTGTTTACCCTCTTTGAATAAACGTACGTTGAATGTTAAACAAGGATTAGCAGGGAATAATAATGACAAACGACGGAACAATTTCGAGGATCGAGATAATATTTTGTAATTACTAGCCCATGCTTATAAGACAGGATCCTCTGATATAAAAGTCCCACTTTCATGCTGGCGATATATGCTGTTAACGAGTGAGTGAGTGGGTGGGTGCGTGAGCGAGCGAGTGGTTGAGTGAGTGAGAGTGAGATTTAACATTGTTGTGACACTATACCAGCTATCTCATAAGATGTCAACTTAATGTGGGATAAATGGTCCGGGTCATGCAGGTCATGCTGAGTATGGTACTGACAAACCTAGAAAAGTGATCGAACCCACAACCAGAAGATTATGATATGCCTAAGGGAGGCAATTCTAGACATACATTGTGGCCATATCCACGCTAAAGCTGATGTTTCATACTTGCAACTGTATGAATCGTGATGCCAAATTTACAATGGCCTTCTTTGGGATGGAGGGGCTAAGGTTAGAATATTACATATTGTGTGGTAATGAACAAAAGGACCGAAGTTAAATTCCCAAAATAGACATATTTTGCACGGCAAGTATATGTCTTTCTAATTTACACGCATGTGCATGAAGGGAACAAGTGATAACTCAGGCGAACACTGGGCATATATGGCTACCAAGTTGTGTTGAAGATGATCATTGTGTATACATGCCTGGAAATCAAGATCAACGTTGTGTATGGTCAATCTATAATAAAGATAAAATTGTGAATAGAAGGTTGCCATGGTATAACAAAGATCAACTCTGTGCATAATGAAACTATAACAAGGATGAACACTGTGAATAGAAGGTTGCCATGGTATAACAAAGATCAACTCTGTGCATAATGAAACTATAACAAGGATGAACACTGTGAATAGAAGGTTGCCATGGTATAACAAAGATCAACTCTGTGCATAATGAAACTATAACAAGGATGAACACTGTGAATAGAAGGTTGCCATGGTATAACAAAGATCAACTCTGTGCATAATGAAACTATAACAAGGATGAACACTGTGAATAGAAGGTTGCCATGGTATAACAAAGATCAACTCTGTGCATAATGAAACTATAACAAGGATGAACACTGTGAATAGAAGGTTGCCATGGTATAACAAAGATCAACTCTGTGCATAATGAAACTATAACAAGGATGAACACTGTGAATAGAAGGTTGCCATGGTATAACAAAGATCAACTCTGTGCATAATGAAACTATAACAAGGATGAACACTGTGAATAGAAGGTTGCCATGGTATAACAAAGATCAACTCTGTGCATAATGAAACTATAACAAGGATGAACACTGTGAATAGAAGGTTGCCATGGTATAACAAAGATCAACTCTGTGCATAATGAAACTATAACAAGGATGAACACTGTGAATAGAAGGTTGCCATGGTATAACAAAGATCAACTCTGTGCATAATGAAACTATAACAAGGATGAACACTGTGAATAGAAGGTTGCCATGGTATAACAAAGATCAACTCTGTGCATAATGAAACTATAACAAGGATGAACACTGTGAATAGAAGGTTGCCATGGTATAACAAAGATCAACTCTGTGCATAATGAAACTATAACAAGGATGAACACTGTGAATAGAAGGTTGCCATGGTATAACAAAGATCAACTCTGTGCATAATGAAACTATAACAAGGATGAACACTGTGAATAGAAGGTTGCCAAGCTACAGCAATGATGAACGTATATATGCATGGCAAACATGCTGTACCGAAGATGAACGTTGTGTATGTACACGGCAAATAAGCAGTAATGAATCTGAACATTGTTCATGTATTAACAAACTGAAAAGAAGATGAAAACAGTGTATTTGTAGTTAACAAGCCGTGGTAGATTAACTGTGTATAGGGAGTACATTATGTATACTTAGCGAACAAGCTGCGATATATATGAACAGTATACATTATATTTCAAATAAGCTACACACGTACACATTATGCAGGAGTGATGAGAATGCCAACAGTGAAGGTTTTCACTGGCACACTATCAGGTTGCAGTGCATAATATTAGAAGAAAATATAGGTAAGTAACGACGATTTCAGCTTTCGTTGTTGTTTATTGACACGTGTCTCCTGTTTATTGACACGTGTCCCCTGTTTATTGACACGTGTCCCCACCGTTCAGTCGTAACATGGTTTTTCGGAGGGGAGTCCCCTCTGTCACCACACCAATGTCCACAGGGCACTGTACTTATCTATATCGACAAAATACTTCAACCGAAAATAGTTTTGGGGCTCAAATTGTGAGCAAGACAATTTTTTGAGGTGCGCGTTTTGAAATGTGAGGAAGTGTAATTGTTGATTACATACCTCCTTTTATTTGGCATCGTAGCCTTTTGCGTTTTTATCACATATGCTCTTGGAAACGAGTAAGGGACACATTAGAGTATTAGGGATCATCTATTCTTTCCCAGGTTTCTTCACAAGGTATGTATTTTACTGTGGGTGAAATTCTGTAAAATAAACAAAGGACCACTTGTAGTTCCACTCGTTCCCTTATTCTTTTCCATGAGTATATATCTCTTTTTAGATAAATGGAACGTTTCTTTCTCGGGCAGTGACACGTCACTTATATTTTTCTTGCCATTAAAAAAATGTTGACTTGGTCACGATCATCAATTTGTCCATTAGAAAAGAATGAATGTCTGTAAGAATGCGTGTGACTGAATCTACACGTCATTAACACGTGCTAAACATCCCAAGCTTATTTCTGAGAGAAAAAATGTGTTCCTCCCTCGTCACTTTTGAAACAAATGTGCCTGGGAGACATTCAATTTTTTATGTAGCCTTACTTAAGTCACCGCAGAACGAAATCTAAATCCATTCCTAATATCGCCTATTCTTTCAAAGAAATATTCAGGCATCTGAGACATCAGTCGTTGAAAAGAAGACACACTCCTCTGGCGTTCTATTTATTGTTAAAAGCAACGTTTCACCCACTGCTGGGAAATGCAGACTAACAACAAACATACTTGTTTGTTTCCCGGTAACAGTAACCTTTTCTTAAACATGACAAACGTAATGGGAGTTAGATACACACCATCAGAACATACTGAGATAACATGTTGGTGTACCGGATATACAGATGACTGGTAGAGTAGTGTATACCTCGCCTCGACTCACCAAATGTCGGTACTGGTAGCTGTTACATGTGCTTGTGTTAACATAGTAGACTGATCGTCATGTTCATCTTCAGATTTGGTATTCGGAGTTTGTGGGGTTTTTTTCACTTTTTTCGCAGCTTTATAAGTGATAAAATATTTTTGTAAACTGTACTTCCTATGTCAATTTCAAAAACATTATGTTTGTGTAATACATATATTTATTATATTGTTCAAATAAAGATGCTACCATTAATCTTTTTTGTAAGAATGCTATTGAATATTTACCTATGATTAATAAATCACAAACTGATGATAACAATATATTTGTTTCCCTTTATTGTTAAGGACATATGTTATTTAGTATTACTATCATCATCATAAAAGACATGATACAGTTTGATCCTATTTGTTAATCTTACTAGGTAGTAGAATATATATTACCAGTCATAGTTAATTATTGTCTACTTTTAAATATATGTTAATGGCACTAATTAATACCTGTAATACACAACATATCACACTATAGCTTTGAAACTTTAATTCATAACATGTACATGTAACAATACACCTGAAGTTGGAACCATTAATGTGATGGCGTAGTTTCGGTATTTATATGGACAACAAAAACAAAAACAAAACCGATTTTTGACATGATGACATGATATAAACAAAAGCATCTGTGCCGAAAATGATGTTTCATGACATTCCTTATTGTGTCTTGTCCTTTACGGTTTGCATGTGTTTTTGACGGGTGCTATTGTAGGGAAGGATATTATCTTGTACATTATATCTATCTTAAAGTGATTTATATACTGAAAATGATGTGTAAACACATGGCCACGATACAGTCGGAATCGTTCAACTGACACAGCTTATAGATTTCAATGGGCTATGAATATTTTGACCCTTATATGTATACAGAAGTAATAATGAGCCAGGGTTCAGGTTTCCCTCAGGAGGTTTTTGTTCTTTTTTAAGACTATTTACAATCAAAGTCTCGAGAATTATACAAAACCGGTGTAATCGTCAGTCTGTTCAGGCGTTCCTGTCTACCATGGTTCCAATCAACTTCAAGAATATTTACGGTTCTTTTTTTCTTGGGGACACGACATTTTACTAGCATATGTTCACGAGTCATTACTGAAGGGCTTGTCTGCAGCAGTAGACATATGCTTGTCCGTATGTATATATACACATGCCATAGTATTATCCGCCAGCCTGAAGGGCCGCCCTGATCTAGGCTACGATGGCTAGGGCTGGGTTTCTGGTGAATACTCTCCGCCATGAACATCCAGAGGGTGCTTTGTTTGACATATCTACCTAACGCGCCAGTCCAACGTCCTCGCATGGCCTTCGGCGTTACCTCGCCAACAAATGCTGTCCCCTGTGACAAGGATTCAAAACATTGATTGGTCTGTGAACAAGGTGTTACGAATTTGACGCACATCACCCTCCCGGTGTTTCTTTGCCTGCCTACCCCCAGAC
Organism: Haliotis asinina; assembly: GCF_037392515.1. Classification (NCBI taxonomy): domain Eukaryota; kingdom Metazoa; phylum Mollusca; class Gastropoda; order Lepetellida; family Haliotidae; genus Haliotis; species Haliotis asinina. The sequence continues at coordinate 47,584,055 of NC_090285.1, forward strand.
CTGGTAGGATGGTAAGATCTGATAGGATGGTAAGATCTGGTAGGATGGTAAGATATGGCAAGGTGTAAGATTTACGCCCTTAACATCACGTGTCGCTTCCAGATGGGTGGCCCGTGAAGATCCGAGGTAAAAAGATCTTCAGCAGCACATGGTCGCCACAAAAGGCGACTATGCTTGTCGTAAGAGGTGTCTAACGGGGTCGGGTTGTCAGACTTGCTGACGTGTTTGACATGTCATTGGTGGAACAAAAATGATTCCTCTTGGTTGTTGTCGAATGAAAGGCACCACAAACAACATCCACCAACTCACGCATTCACACACTCACGCACTCACTCAATCACTCGTTTGTCAGTCATGTTTTGTGCTGTGTTTCAGACAAAGACGGGGGCTTTAAACTGAACTCCCTGCCTAACGACGTCACCCTGACGTCCTCCAACCATTATGTGGTTCCCGGCCCTGAGATGGGAACAGACTTCGACGGTCAGTTCACCCCTAACCCTCAGCAGATGCAGAAGTCGATGAAGATGATCCAGGATTCTATACTTGTGGTGGCTTCGGAGCAGGATAAGCTTAGAGAGGTCAGTCTTCGGTGGTCAATCACCAGATAATTGGTTACGCAAAGAATCAGATTCATACTCATTTGTATTACAATTTGTCTTTGAGTGAGTGTGGCTTCTTGCGCATTGGGATCAGTTCTGAATATGATCAAGCAGTGCAGGAAACGTCAGGCGATACTCTGTGGAGATCGTTTTATGATCACGATCAGTGTTAACAGACTATTCTATTATGCATGCAGGGAGAGGTAAGCATAATTTACACATCTACGACGGAGTCTCCAAAGGAGTCGCAAGTCGCTGTGTCGTCCCCTAGGAACTCATCATCCATGATCCAACCTTTGAGTATGTTGCAGCACCATACCAATATCACTGAAGATTTGGGTTAGATTTCATCTTCAGGAAGCCATGTTTATGGCAAGGGTCGTCTGACGGGATCGGATGACCCTGCTGGCTGAATTGGTTGACTCATGTCATCGTATGGCAGTTGTGTAGATCGACACCCATGCTGTTGATCATTGGTCCAGACTGGATTATTTATAGATCGCCGCCTTAGGAACGTTACAGAGTGCAAACAAACAAACGAATGCTCGTGTGTTTCGTCAAAGTGATTTATGCTTCAAGCAGACACCACCTCAGACTTTCCTAATATCGCTACTGTTATTGCAGGAATTCCAGCAGGTACTGGTGGACATACAGACAGTGAGACAGGAGGTGTCTGATGTCAAGGCCGGCCTCAGCCAGTCCCGGGCCGAGCTGCTGACCTCGGTACGCAGGGCTGACACAGACATCAAGGACCAGGACTCCAGGCTGCAGAAGCTCGCCCTGAATGTCTCCAGCATAGACAGGTCACTCGAGGGTAAGATGACGTCGTAAGGCAGACGCTGAGGGGAAGTATACCCCAACTCCACTTTCATAAGGTTTTCATCGAAATTAGCATATGGGATTTGACGTTCACTCTGGAACATGGGTATGAAATTGGTAATATGGTGAACAACAATAAAACGCAATTAGGAGAGTTGAGAGAGGAGGGGAGACTCTTTTTTGTCTAGTGAGGTTGGGACATGTTCTATTTTTATCCAACAAGCATACACAAATAATACAAGCAGGCAATGACCTTGGGTTTTTTTAAACAGCGCCAGGTGTCAAGCACAGTATACAGAACCTGCTTCATGCGACACCGGAAATCTGACATATATTTTTCGGTTTTGGCAATGGAGATGACTGACAATTAGCATTAAAATATTGCCAGTTCCTAGCCTCGAAAGGAATCATCAGTTGGTTTGGTTGGTTGGTTAGTAATATTCCAACTATATGGCGGAGATCTGTAAATAACTGAGTTTGGACCAGACAATCCAGTGAACAACATCATGCGCATTGATCTACGGAATTGAGATACGATGACGTGTCGACCAAGCCAGCGGGTCTGACCATCCGACCCCGTTAGTCGCCTTTCACAACAAGCATGTGTTCCTCAAAACCAATTGTCCTTGGCATTCTGAAGATTTTCTTTCTACATCTGGACTTCGTAATATATGTCACATGCACGACCTCGCAGAGACTATTTTTCAAATAAAGTGTGTGTTTGCAAAGTGTCAAAGACACCTGATAGGTGACAGTATAACCAAATAACCTTTGATCGTCGCTCAAGTAATCAGTGTTAACAATGACGTAATGATGGTTCAAACATAAAAGACGTTTTCCGGTCACGAACCCGCCGCAAATGAATGAATGAATGAATGAATGAATGAATGAATGAATGAATGGTGTCTTTAGGCTTGGCGCGCTTTAAGGAATATGTCTATGTACTAAGTTTCCAATGTTTCCAGGTGTGTGTTACCATCGTTATGAAACTATACGGCTTTTGCCATAACATTTATCCAAATGACTGTGTCACAGACGTACCTATATGATACCGTTGTTGTGCTTTCAGCCTTCCATAGAAGTTTTAACGAGCTGTCCAGTCTGAACCGGTCAGTACTGGTTGCCATGAAAGTGCAGAGGCAGACGCGACAGAAGCTGACAGGGTTGTCGGGAGACGTGAAGACCCTGAAGAACGATGTCGGGGACCTCCAGGATAACTGGAACAAAACGATGAAGGAGACGGCCAGGCGTCTACAACGGAGCTACACCGTGGGGAAGGACGTCAACAAACTCCAGAAACAGTTCCACTGTAAGTCCCTACGTGTGTGCTGTGAGGAAGTGACGTATGTTGGAAGGTATTGTTTCATAGCGTGTCCATTTGGTATAGACCTTTATTTTAAAGAGGAAACCAAGACCACGGGTATAGTGTTGACAAACTCGAATTCGGACCCAGAATCACTGGACTTTGACACGAAGCGTGGACGCGGCATGGATAACTGGGCCACAGAACCCCTAGGAAGGTGCAACGTCTGTACAGATGTTGTGATACACAACTTCATTCGTGCTGATTCGTGCTCAACATAAAGACAATGCTCTCTCACAGACTGGAAATGTTAGAATCATATTGTTAACCGCCGTCTTTGGTTCAGGAATGGTTGATTCTACTTCCAGTGTTGTGCTGTTCTCTTTTGTTTCAATGGCTGTGGGGCAAAAATGCATACACTTGAATCACACCCATGTGAGGTACCTGAAGTAACAGCTACCTTTTTCTAATTTCTATTTTTTCCCCATCACAACTCAGCTATAACATATTAGCCATATTAATCTCAAGTAAAGTATGGCAAAGGAAATATTGATATGGAAACCACGAGCTCTCATAAAAATCTGAAAGTGCTCCACGTTCAAAAGCTGTGATAATAATGCAATATAGGGTCAAAATGTGTCGCGCTGTCACCCCATCTAAGAAAAGTAAAGAAAGCTGTCAAATGCGCGATAATACATGCGACAACGCGTCAGTGTCTTTCTATGATTCCAAACAGAACTGTTAGCGTTCCGGTGATTGCAATGTTTATTTAAGACTGTAACCATTTGTCCCTGTAAGTATTAGTAGACGCCACCGATTGCACAGATGTTATTTAAATACCACCACCAAGTCCTCTAGTATCCCCCGTCAGATCTCAAAGTGTGACTTTTGAGTAGAACGTTCTCCGCCAACAAGCAAACCTCAAATAAAAACAAGCAATTCGTGTTTATCTGGCGTCCAGTTAGACATGGTTAAGTGCACACGGGCTTTCACCTAAGAGAAAAAGCACTTGGAAATGTTATGAAAGCACAGTTGTTTAATCTGATACAAATGCGTGTAAATCTAACAAGGAATTCCTCCTTTGTGTTTCAGCAATGAAGTCAAGGTTTACAAAGCTTCAAGGAAAACGATGTACGTATACCAATGCCGTATGACGAATGATTGACATTAAGGCGTTCAACTTCAGTACACAAATTGATAAATAACAATATTTTGCCAAGTGTGTTGTTGACAGGGATCTAGTGTGGTCATTATTTTGATTCGTTATGATAGTGACCTGGGGATTCCATGCTAGAATAGCAAGTGATGCTTGTTAGAGTGGCCTGACTTAGACAACTGCGTGCTCATGACATTAATCCCTGTTTTGTATGGCCCACAGTCGGGTTTAAAACTCTCGGTCACAGTTCGGCCCACAGACAAGCCGCTATGCTTGTCTCATTATTTGTTTGTTCCCTGTTCAACGCCGCTCTCAGTAATATTCCAGCTATACGGCGTTGGTCTGTAAATAATGGAGTTTGGACCAATCTCCAGTGATCAACAGCATGAACATAGCTTTACGCAATTAGGATACGATGGTTTGTCAGCCGTATCAGCGTGCCCTATACGGCACACACCCGAGCGTCTGATGTGAGTACGCAGGATCAGTGGTTCCATGCCAGTAAACCCGATGTTCAGTATCCTTGGACCCAGTGGGCTGTAACTATACAATTGGCTACAATCCGTATTTGTATAAGTAGTCGCACAAATCTGTATGACCTTGTTGAAAGCGAATGACGGTCACGAATTATTGCACGCCAGTCCCTTATGTATTCCTTTGACCACTTCATCCCACTTTGAAATCAAAGGGTTGGTGGTTAAAGCTTTCGCTCGTCACGCCGAAAAAGCGAGTTCGGTTCTCCATGTGAAGCCCATTTCTTGTGTCCACTGCCATGATGTTGCTGGAGCATTGCTAAAAGCGGCTTAAAACTAAACTCGCTCACTTGTAATCAAAACACTCTTTTTCCAGGTGAATCTGGACGATGGCTGTTTATGAACTACCCATTCTCCTATGGAAAATGGCCTCAGTCACACGTCATCAAATTCTCAGAGCCGTTTTCCCGACGTCCTGAAATTTCCTACGGCATGTCACAACTTGATGTCAACTACCGCTTCAACACCAGGGCCAGGGTGCGGGTCATGGGTCTCAGTTCCAAGGGCTTCACCCTGGCGTGTGACGGATGGTATAACACGAGGCTATACAGGGTCGAGGTGTCATGGATGGCCTGCGCTGCCTAGACTAGAGGACTTCGTAGTGGTCCAATGGCGACTTTATCGACGTTCAGCGACCTTGACCTACAAAAGAATGTGACTGGTGTGTGTGGGTGGAGCTGAGACATACTGACGCCGGACAATGTCCAACTACCTGGAGTTTTTGCGTGCTTCTGTGATTTCATATTTTAGTTCATCGTTATTCAAAGTATTCATCTATACGCAGTACATGTGCGATATTTTATTGAGATCGTAACTCAAGGACATGCAAGTGTTGACTTCAGTTGACTATCGCAAACCAGCTGGAACTTATGTAGTAGGAATTAATTGTGACACTGAGTGTTGCTATCTAGTTTTATTTTATTTTTCATAATCATTCTACTGCTGTTATCATACCATATATACAGAAACATATTTTCTTCCGTATGTTCATGTGCGACGTCAGCAGTAGTTGAAACGCTCGGAAAATCACCATACTTTAAAACATTGTAAACACTATACTGTTAAACACTCATGCAATATTCCTATCTTATACAGGCAGTTAACATCTCCAGTTTGTGGTATGTTAGAAATTAAAATGTTTAATTACGTGATAAATCTTATTGGTCAAATGTTGTTAGTTTTACCTTTTCGGCTCTGGCAACCCAGTTGTCTGGAATGTTCTATCATCTCCGATATGATCCATAGTCCCAAATGAGCGGCAATCTCCATACACGATAATTCCGATTACATACATACTGATGTCGAGAACCAAACGGTTATTAAAACCTCGAACATAGTGTTGACTGAGCTGACTCGAACACAGCATTACTGTGTCGTAACTTCGAAATGTCTGGAGATTCAAACTGTGAGGGATAGGCTGTCAAAAACATCAACTTTTATTCATCGATGCTAAGGTCATTGCATACATGAAAAATTATAAACACCTTTATTCAAAGGATCCTTGTATTACCACGTAACATGTAGTCACTTCACGACTGTCGTCATTTATAGTATGTTCAGCACTGTAATACAACATTGTTTCGGTTTATCAAGGTGGTGATTTGTCACCACGTTCTGTCCCATAGGCTGTGTAGTTTCATCGGTTTTCGGCGTTCCTGTCCCAATAAAGGTACGTTCTCGCGATACGACTTGTAGCATGCAACGTCAGAACATTCATATCGTTTTAGAGCGCATGCAACAAGATGCAGCCGATTTGTGAGACATATGACTTGTTCTCATTCCTGCTACAAGTCGTAAGCTCACCACCAATCAAATCGCTTAGATCAATATCTGTAATGTCAGCGCATCAGTGAGCCAGGACCACTACAGGCAGGAGTAACCTCCCCTTTGTACGTTAATTTGTATGGCGTCACGTGTTGTTGTGGACCAGCCATTATGTCATAATGTCGACCATATGTTTGCCCAGCATATTATACCAGTCACAGGAACTACCACTCCGTCTTCACCAACAAAACAATATTCACCTGAAAGTGACGTCCCTTTGTTTATACTGCTATGGTGTCGAACCCACGAAAAAGAAAGATGGTCTCACAAAGAAATTAAAATTTGTGGGTTTTTTTCAAACGGAGCAAACTCGTGAGACCTGAGAAATTGTCTTCTTGTAGCTCTCGAAGTACATAATTTCAGCCTTTTCGCCTCGCCAGTTTAAATCATCTTTCCTTGCTGCTAATATGAGAGATAAAGCTTCGCTTCTTCCCATGATGAATTCGTGTTGCCAAGGCATGCGTGATAATCTCGTGAGAATCTCGCGAGAATCGACTTTTTTGCGACTTAAAATCTACACACAAACCAAGGTCTTAACGATTCTTATTGTCGTCGATAAAAGTTGTTGCAAAAAGTGGCACCTTGAGAACGCAACTTTAAATATGTGGCCAGATGCACCCAGATAAGTCACAATGTGCCCATTCTTAGCATTGCAACAGAATTCCTCATTGCAAACACTGTTTAGTTCTCAATAAATATCCATAATCTGCCCAGTTCAATGCACATTTATATGCAGAACACAAAACGCTAAACGTCTTAAACTCACGAAACAGAAAGAGGCACCGAGCGTGACCAAAATAAAACCGGGTTGGAACTGGTCTTCCACCAATACTAGTCGCAAGTGGCGACTAACGTGATCGGGTGGTCGGGATCGGGAACAAATCAAGTATTCCGAAGTGTCTTCTCTGCCAATTTCAAGATCATTTCTGAAAGTTGGTTCCAGAATTCCCTTGACCATGACCTTGAATAACAGCGCGTGGCGACAGTGACCACCATGCAGAAATATGTGAGCGAGCGAGCGAGCGAATGTGTATGTTTTAACGCCACTTTAAACAGCATTCCATCAGTACCGTAGCGAAAGACACCTAGAATGGCCTTCATTCGTACCCATGTGAGGAATCGAACCCGGAACAACCGGACGAGCAAACGCTTTTAAAATGAATCTAACCTACCCCACCTCCCATCATAGAAATTCTCCATGTATCAGTTTGTATTTTCACACTATGCAATAACAATAAAAAGGTGATCTGATGTCTGTCTTCTTCATGTTGCGCGATATATACTCAGGGAAACAAATAAGAGAACAGCACGTCATCGCAGTGTTCCTCTATCTATTCTCCCACAGTGTGATACGCACCTTGTACAGAAATCTAGAGAAGAATACGGGACACTTGCACTTTAATATGCGCCCTCATATGTTTCCCGCAGTTTATATGGGGAGGAATCGGCATACGATGCTCAGTAAAGTCAGATTATTACTCCAATACTGCCTGGCTCATGTAGATACCGGGAAAACCCGAGTGGAGACGACTGTCCCTTATGTATCATTACGAACATTCTCTCGGCCAATATACACACCTACTGGCAAATACTAAACATATCAAGCACACCTCGGTAAGTACACGCACAAGCAAACCGGAATGATAATATTCTGGAAAAAAGATAATGTCATAATCGTGTATCACGTGAACTCGAGTATCCTGGTACATTTAAGGTGCAGCAGACATGGTTGTTTACTATTAGGCTCTCGAGTATTCCGACCCTCGACAAGGGACTTCTGAATGACTACCAGTAGCTTCCGGTCGGGGGGTCATGTTGTGTATTAAGCATTCCTGTACAGGCCAAATGGTGTGGGAAGTGTGTGGCATGTACACTACTTAGTAACATACAGGGGTTTCTAAAGTGTGAGGGGCGGTGGGGGGAGATCTGGGTTAGAATTGTTCATCAGTAACCCATGCTTGTCCTAAGGGCGGCTCACGGGATCGGGTGGTCAAGCTTGGCTGACTTGGTTACACCGAAGACCCTGATTCGATCCCCCACATGAAGACAATGAGGGAAGCCTATTTCTAATGTTCACGCAACATTGCTGGAATATTGGAAAAAAAACCCCTAAAATAAAGTAAAACTAAATTTACTCTGTTCATAAGGATAGTTTAGCTGTTTGTGAATCTGAGAGAGGCAGGGCAGAATGTCAGATTCTGGAACAGCACTTCTAAAGTAAACCTCACGTAAACAGCTTGTAATTCGATAGGAATATTTATTGATAAATAGTGCACGCAGCAAACGCTTGATGACAAATAAAAACTACAACTTTTCTTCTCAAAATATTTAATCAACACTGGGATGTTTAATGCAATATTTACAGTACTGGTTGCAAACCGCTCGGGGTTCCTACGCACCCCACCGCCGTCCAGTTTTGACGTCTTATAAATACTGAATTTGATAAACAGGGTATCTGAGATTTAATCAGCGGAGTATCCACTCAGCCGACGTAGTCGCCGCGCTAAACCGTGTAACACGTAGGTACCGACCACGATGGACGTAAACATTCAATCCAAAGACACCAATTTCAGTCTTTAAGAATGCAACACTGAAAAAACCCAACATATTCCATTCACATTCCCAGACACATTCACAATTGTTTTTATTCCACAGGGGATTACCAGGCGCTGGGAATTTGTAGGCCAATGAGTATTTAGATCGTATGTTCAGAGTCTCCATCATGTTGTCATCAATTGATTAGACATTAAAGTTGTCACAAAAAGAGACAATCACCTTGTTTTAAAAAACGAACACAATAAAGAATATGCAAGCGAAAAAAGCGTGCAACGGACAGGTACTTTTCTATTTTAGGCATAAACCGTTATGTCCATGAGACAAAAAGATTTATGAAAAATAAAATAACTACATTTACTCAGAATGGCATATCAACACAAACATAGTTTATAAGTATAAAAAAGTATTCGATCCAGTAAAACATCCGTCCATGAGTTCCGCGTTTATGTTTCACTGTTGATGTTTTGCTCTTACGCGGTTACCTCCCCTACTGGGTTTATATAAACTGATGGAACTCAGGGTCTCCCCTTCATTATTGTGACAGCTTTTTTACCACACTTAATGCATTTAGGGGTGTCGAATTAATGAAATATTTAAGCTAAACATTTAAGCTGAACAACTGACCGTGTTCAGGTTAGCACATGCATTTAAGAAAATAATGAACTATCACAGTTAATGGTAGACACAATTTGAAAAAAAAACCAATTCCTCATACAAAAAAAACAACAAAAAAAAAGAAGAAGAAGAAGAAGAAGAAGAAGAAGAAGAAGAAGAAGAAGAAGAAAAGAAAAAAGAAAAAAAGATTCTCATATTCTCATACAATTACCCCACTAGCTGTGTCTTGGTTGAGTAAATAATAATATCATAATAGCTGGACGATGCTTATGAACATATTTTCGGTTGAATGATTTAGCCTGCACATTCATACCAATGAAAAGCATAGGTTCTATGTTCCTATTTTTCTACCAGGTCCTGCTCTCTTTTTCAAAAGATGATGGAACGACAGGTTAACGGTGATTGCGTACAGTTTTGTTTTGATGCACAAGATAATTCTTCAGACCAAAGTACAGTAAACACATATTATATAAATCGATGAAGATACCTTTGCACTTACTCAGGGGAAGTTTCATTATATTCATAAAAATCATGGACCACTTTTTGTAATTACGAAACGTAAAGAACAATAATTAATGGACCAAATTAAACTATGAAAATCAATGGTAAGCAAGTCATTTAGGAAGATAATCAATTATCCGCTAGTCAAATATTTGTTGTTATATTTTGATAAAGTGTTTATAGGAAATCGTTAAAAAGAACAGATTTCCCACTTTGTTTGGTTTGAAAGTAAGCGGCTGGTAAGGATGAAAGCTTATTCATTCACGCACTTGTACCGCCTCCATATGAAAGTTAACAATTACATTAGACATAGGGATAACATACTTGACCGTTATAAAATACTTGACCGATTGAAATAGGTGTTAGAAGAAATTATAGGTGTAAAGGGTATTGTGAGTATGTCTGATTTTACAACAGGAAATCAATATGAAAAATGAGTTTAAAGGTAGCCAGTGCATAAATGAGATTTCTATCTTGCGCTGCTGAGATATCATAGGTACCATCGGGGTAGCCTATTGGATAAAGCGCCCGTTCAGTCTCACCGAATGACAGGGTTCAATTCCCCACAAGTCGAAGATTTTGACGAGACATTCATACAACCCCAAAATACTTCGCGTTGACCACTTCTCGGTTGAATGATTCTGAAAGCGATCTGGTAAGCGTTTGACAGGTCGGGTGAAATTTTATTCTTGACCCGTAAAGGGCTGTCATCAGTGAGTTCAATTTTACGCCGCTTTTAGCAATATCTCAGCAATGTCACGACGGGGACACCAGAAATGTCGTCAGTCTGTAACGACATTTGGGATCTGATATTTCTTTGATTGGGACTCGTGAAGAACCAGGGTAGAATAGGTCTCCAGGAAACCTTGCTTGCCACAAAAGGCGTCTATGCTTCATCGGTTTCCAATTTCGCATTCGCATCGATGATAATGCTATTGATGAATCGATTGTGTGGTCCAGACTCGATTATTTACAGATCGTTGCCATATAGCTGGAATATTGCTGAGTGCGGCGTAAAACTAAACTCACTCACAGATGTATATATCATGAATTTTTCTCTGTTCACGAAGAATATGCGACGCCTACCACTGCTTCACATTGAAGCAATGTATGGAGCTGATGGCTACAGTTCTTGATCACTGGTTTGTGTGGTCCAGACTCGATTATTTACAGTCCGCCGCCATATAACTGGAATATTGTTGAGTGCGACGTAAAACTAAACTCACTCCCTCACTTATTCTTTGATTGGCCTTTCATCAACATTTTATATCATGAGATCTGTACGCATGATCAAACTGCTTGTAAGCAGACGGGGAAAGCCCCCTTTACAGAAGGGGGACGTTCGAATGTACATCTTTTGCATGCCCACGATCGTAATATGCACCCAAGAAACATCAGCCTTTCAGTATCCCATGCGAGATCCAGCTTTCACTTTCGTGAGTTGGTTGATTTGTTGTGTGTCATCGTAAACAGAGTGAGTGAGTAGAATTTTGTTTGCAATATTCCAGTAATATCACGGCAGGGGGACACCACAAATGGGGTTCACAGATTTTACCCATGTGTAGCATCGAACTCGGGTGACGAGCGAACGTTTTAACCACGATGCTACCCTACCCTAACGATTTGGTTTGAAAACTGCGCAACGCTTGAAGATGCATGCAGGGTTTCATTCAGAATCAGTCATCTTTGATCAAACAGTATCCAGAGGGATCTTACACCGTAAGAATGAGTGGGTTTAGTTTTACGCTAGCTTTAGCAATACCCCAGCAATACTACGGACGAGGACATGAGAAATGGGCTTCACAGATTGTATTTCGTGCGTATTTCTAAGTGAGGCGTCAAACCCAACTCAAACTGTCCTTCTAGAAACAGCCCCAACTCGATTGGTGGAAATAACTCTGACTTCCATAGCACACACGAGTACACATGCACGCACGCACGCACGCACGCACGCACGCACGCACGCACCTTAGAAGCCAAAAATGATACGACTGCGACCTCCATCGCCCACGACTCGAGCACACACGATAAATAAAGCGAATACGCACACACGATAACTAATGCGATTACGCACGCACACACGCACGCACAGACACACAAACAACTTGAAGGCCTGAGAAGCCAAGCATAATATAAATATGACATCTATCGCGCAACGCACGCCCACACATCTTGAAGGCCCGAGATTGTTTTAAGGCAGACACAATAATTACCACATCGGTGATATTGAAAGGTTCTCTTCACTTGGACACGTTTCATATTAGCCAACGCATCACTGGCACTGTCGTGAGTAAAGGTCGACGCTGTTAATGCTAAGTCTGTCACTGCTGGTCACGTCGTACCAGGAGACGGTGGACAGTCTGCATGTATACGGAGAAGAAACTAAAATCTCGAACGTCTTACAGGTCATACTTGAACTGAGGCATTTTTGTTTACATGCGTCGATACTGGACACAGAGTACGATTCGTCGTTGTATCCCATGATGCCAGTCTTAGGATACAGAACAAAGACGGAACCCAGTACGCCACACGCTGCAAAAACAAAGTCGTTAGTCATTATCACTAAAATCGTAAGGTCACAAATGTGTGCTTATGGTTTTAAGTGTTTTTAATGCGAATTCAAAAGTATAATAAAAATCGGAGGTGCACTTTCCTTGTCATCCTTGATGTGTTCCAAATGTATGGAAACAATGTCATCTCTGAATTCATCGAATATCTCCATTGCAAATGTCTGGTGCGTGTTTGAATATTGGTATCTATTGCTATAGTGGTGCTTGTCAAATGATAAGTAGTTTCAATTTGTTTTGTTTTTTCATTAATTTTTAAAATTTATTTCACCGAATATCACCACTGCAGCATGTTTGGTGGGTGTTTGAAATTTTATTTCTTTTGATTTAGTGATGACATTCACGTTATTTACGTCATAACTGACGGAGTGTATTTTGTTTGTTCAATACTAATGATTTTTAATTCACAGAATATCACCATAGCAACAAGGTGCGTGTTTGAAATTTGGTTTCAATTGGTTCAACTGAAATTTCGCGTTATTTACACTGGGAGTATGTTTGTTGAATTGTTGAGAACTCAGCTGATTTCAATTGATTTAGTAATGGCTTTAATGGAATATTTAGTTTCCTCCGGTTCCTAACGGTCTGTAATTATTATTATTATTTCTTTTTTCACTGAAACACCATTTATCGTGTGTTTGACCAATGGACGCTTTATCAAATGATGCTTACCAATTTGTGTATTTTGCACTATTTTGACTTAAAACCCTGTGAAATCTGTTTGGTGCACAGTCGAGACTGGTTAGAATCTGGCATTGACTTCTTATACTCTACTGGTTGGTTTAATTACGTTTATGATACTCACACTTGGTGCATGTTTGGTTCGTGTTTGAAAACTGGTAGCCCAGCACACATCGACATCCCCCTTTGTCACACTCGGCGTTGGTGAGGATACAGTCTGCGGCAGTACTGCACGACATCCCTAACGTCATGCGACCTGAATGGAATAAGTGGTGGATTACGAGAGGCACTTTACTAAGGGTAAAAACACTGACACATTTCGTTCCCTTGAATGCAAACAGTCCACTTAAAGTTTAGCTACTATATAGATGACAAACAGCCTGATTCAAGGGCAGTAAGTAGGAGTGAGTCTAGTTTTACGCCGCATTTAGCAATATTCCAGCAATATCACGACGGGGAAACACCAGAAATGTTTTTAACACATTGTACCCATGTGGGGATTCGAACCCGTGTCTTCTGCGTGACGAGCGAACGCTTTAACCACTAGGCTAGCCCATTGCCAAGGGGAAGAAATCACACGTACATAGCACAAACGCCTTGACGTCATCAACTCAGCACACTGCTTCAGTCTGAAGCAATGGTAGGCGTTGCACACTGTTCGTGCACAGAGAACTCATGATATGTCCATCAAACAAAATATTTTATAAAGTAAGGATGAGAAGCACATCTTCATATTTTTTTTCTTGAAAGTTTAACTGTTTTACTTATACAGAATCTTTGGAGGCCGGCATTAATTAAAGTAAACATAACCTACGCTGGTCGTAAATGTTGACCAATGAAGATCCGGATTAGAATTGATCTTCAGTATGAGAAAGTGTCTGGGGCTTGTCGTTCGGGGGTAGTTTTGAACAAGGCCATGGGTGAAATCTCCTGAGTCACATCTGATATAGATGCACTGTATGTGTTTGGCATCGGGGCAACTGACAATAACGGGAAACACGCCGGTCAGGTGTTTACCATCCTTTCGAAACCACTCGTGTCATTCCGCTTGCCGGATGGCGTCTTCTTGTAGGTCACGGAAAGAGACGAGTAGTTACGAATAGTTTACCATCCTGACCATCCTTGATATCATACACTGCTCTGACAGACTGTGTATCAAGAACATTGTGGTTATAACAAACCTATTGTCGTTGAAAGTGTTTCTGTAGTCGTAGTTGTTGTGGTTGATGATGTGGTTGGCGTAGTCGTCGTTGTCCTGGCTGTTGTCGTTGTAGCAGCAGCAGGGGTTGCTGTGGTGGATATGGTAGTTATGGTAGACGAAACGGTCGTAGCGGCACTAGTGCTAGCCGTCGTGGTTGTAGTTGTGGCGGTCGTTGATGTAGCTGTGGTCGATGTACCGCTTATCCCGTCCGCTGCAATGGCAAGGATTAATTTTCTTCTAAATCATAATGGTGGAACGGAAGTAGTTTTTTCAAAAGAGATTTACATATTCCAAGGATACCACACACTGGGCTGCCTGAATACGCAAAGAACTGATTGAACATACATAAAGCACTGATTGAACGCACATAAAGCACCTATTGTACATTTTGAAGCACTGATTGAACATACTTAAAGCACTGACTGAACATACTTAATGCACTGACTGAACGTACTTTAAGCACATATTGAACATACATAAAGCACTGACTAAACATAGATAGAGCACCGATTGGACATACATAAAGCACCTATTGTACATTCTTAAAGCACTGACTGAACATACTTAAAGCACTGACTGAACATATTTAATGCACTGACTGAACATATATTTTAAGCACGTATTGTACATACGTAAGGCACTGATTACATACGCATAGAGTACTGAAAACATACATAAAGTACCGATTGAACATACCTGAGGCACCGATTACACATACATACGTACATACTTTCATACACACACACACTTACGGACAGACGGACGGACGGACGGACGGACAGACAGACAGACAGTTTAGCACTGAGTATGTACAGAGGGAGTGTACCTGTCAAGCAGATGTAGGAGGTGGCTGCCCTGGTGTGGAGGCAGATCCCGCCAGCGCCACAGGGGCGTTCACCACAGGGACCCGCCTTCCCCTGCAATAACAATGGGAATAATCATTTGTCGGGTGATAAAAAAATAGTATCATGTACAATGTGAATGCCCTCCTCCCCTTAAAATGTATGTACAAATTAAGTGACACAGACACACACACCCTAACCCCACCCCTACCCCCACCATTGTGTACATCATGTACAAAATCAGTACCCAACGCTAGCACATGTGTTTAAACACGATGACCTGCCCTACATCCCCAGAACAAAATAGGTGATCACCACACACTCCCATACACCCAAACCAAAAGCCATAAATTCTGAACGGTATCGAAAAACATCTCTGTCGAGATGTGAACAATTAAGAGGACTTTATGACGCCAATAACGTCATTGAGCGGGACTATTAGGTAATAATTGGGTTTACGCTTGGAGTCGACGGGATAGGGTCGTCAATTATTTACTGACTACATAATGTTAATCACTGGACCGAGTGATAACTCTTCATATTTATTGAAAAGTAGGTGGAACATGAATAGGCAAAATTACAAAGTTTAACAACAGAAACTCCTGATGCTTTCAAGTATGTAGTCATCAAATCATGCAGATCCTTTCAGTCTCCTGTCTGTGGAATAGAAATTGAGGCACCCAAATTATTATTCAGTTATGTCTTTAAAGGATTCTATCAGATATTGGTGACGTTTTTCACCAAAACTTTTACGTACTTTTACCATTCTAATTTACCGTTTCAATACACCTGACTGTCTGGTAATTTCTGCTAACCGTAATTTCAACTCTAATAGGGTGCCGGGAACTGAGGACATTTCAAAGAAGCATTGAGCACTGTCTTCTTGTGTAACGTCATTATTTCATTCAACTCTCTGGTGGATTCAAGGTCGAACAATACAGTACGAAGAAAGGCAGTGTGTTTGCTCATGACAGCTTCATCCCTGTTACATATATGGATATGCGGTAGAAAATATTTACAGATGTGTCACAGGGCAACCTACTATACCTCCAATGATCTTGATCACATTGAAAAGAAAGGAACCAGAAAGGGATGCTACAAGAATCAGTTGTTGGTTGAAACAAATATCATTGAAGTGGCAAGAGAATATCAGCTAAACCCATGAAAGGACAGTGATTACACAATGCAGTGTAGTGATATCGATTGGTCAGCTAAACCCATGAAAGGACAGTGATTACACAATGCAGTGTAGTGATTGGTCAGCTAAACCCATGAAAGGACAGTGATTACACAATGCAGTCTAGTGATTGGTCAGATGTACCCATGAAAGGACAGTGATTGGTCAGATGTTAGTTATATAAGTTATAGTTGGGATTATACTTTCCTGAATATAGCGTACATGTATGCTACTCTCAAAGGAGTGAGTAAGTCTAGTTGTACGCCGCGCTCCGCAATATTTCAGCTATATGGCAGCGGTCTGTAAAAATCGAGTGATCAACAACATGAGCATCGATATGCGCAATTGGGAACCGATGACATGTTTCAAACAAATGAACGAGCCTGACAACCACCTAAATCACTCTGTGTGCACCAGGTGAGCTAACCGCTATTTACGCGCCAGGCGATCTAACGGCTATATACGCTACAGGTGAGCTAACCACAATATACGCCACAGGTGACATAACCAGTATATGCGTACGAGGTGAGCTCACAGCTATATAGTCGACAGGTGAGATAATCACTCTATATGCACAGGTTGAGCTAATCGCTATACACGCTCCAGGTGAGTTAACCGCTATATACGCACCGGATGAACTTACCGCTATATACGCCCCAGATGAAAACCTGATGAGCTTACTGCGACATATGCACAAGGTGAGCTAACCGCTATATACTCACCTGGTGAGCTAACTGCTACATACGCACCTGATGAGCTAACTGATATGTACGCTCCAGGTGACTCAATCGGTATATACGCGCCAGGTGAGTTAACCGCTATATGAAAATACACGCAAGAAAAGTAACTTCGTCAAACAAAATAAACTTTTCAAATGATTTTAAAAGCAGCGAAATAAAATGAATGGCGCTGATGAAAAGAGAAGCACAGTGGATTTCGGAGAACATTTTTTGGAACAGTAGGGTTTTTTAAACCTCGAGGAACCAGGGGGAAATACGTGGGAACACAAAAGGATTACAAAAACAATATACACCTGTCCTGAGCTTTCCTGAGAATAAGCAACTGTTTAACGTGACGTTCAGTCTCCAGTGGGCATGAGCAGATAACTCAATGAAAGCCTATGAACATTCATACCCCAAACTGTTATTGTACTTGCTGTCATGGCGATTGATCCCGGACAATCTCCACGGGCTAACTGCAGCCATGACACGTGTATGTATTTGTCTCCGGCTTTCATTTCCATCATTCACGAGATGTTTATCCATTGTTAATTCCCATGGTACTGCAATCATGAGTGCGAATTAGACACTCGTTAATTAGTTTGTTTGTGTCACGAAGTTCATCCATGTCTGGGCGATTGTGGCAAATGCGTCCGCTCGTCACGCCGAAGACCCGGGTTCGATTCCCGGGTTCGATAGGGCCGTCTCCTATTCTCGCGGTAAATACGTTTTCTGCCGGGATCGCCTTTGCGTGATACTTAGCGGTTGTTTACATCATTGACCGGTAACTAGGAAGTAGCCCAAGTCTGTGAATGATCAAAATGTTGCAATATTCGTTAGTTTTAACCAACCTGGAAAAACGTAACTTTTCCCTGCACTTTCCGACAAGATTCCCCTTCCTTACACTTAATAACATTACTTACTCGTTATGCCGCGAGAATGGGAGACGCCTCGAAAAGTCAGCTGCGGACGAACATGTTTTTCATCGAGCTCAAATGCGATAATACACCTGATGGATCAAGCAGTTGATAGATGCAGATGATAGAGGCGGAATCTCTTCATTTAAAATCAACAAGCATACATGCGAAAAGAACTGTTTGTATTATTTTTTTCAGCCGATATCAGTAAGTACTGCGGGAATAGGAGACGCCAGTATACAATGTGTGAAGCCCATTTCTGGTGGAAAATGCCTTTCGATGTTACAATGCCAGGTTTAAACAACATTATGCTGTGAAAAATTGTGCTAAGAATTAAAGAAATACCCTGCCTAACTTCATAACTCTCATAACCGCCTGAATTCCGGGTTAGAAGTGACCAACAAACCAGGCTTATCGTAAGAGGCGACGAAAGGGATCGGGCGGTCACACTCTCTGACTTGGTTGACATATCAAGTCAAAACATTGAAACATAACAGTCTCGTTTCCACCTGACTGGGTTTCGTCCAGTTGCTCAACTTTGTACAACAACAATCCATAATTTTGAGGCCAACTCATTCAACTGGACACATAAATGTTAGTCAGTATTATTTGAAACACCCGACTACTTCTATTGTTCCATAGCAGAGGACCTGCTTTGGCGGAAGCTCTATCGAAATAACTCGTTCTGCCGGTAGAGGGAACTACCGCTTGTTTTACAGAGGCTGATCCCAGAGTTCGTGATGGCTGATACCATGACACAAGTTCAGTCAAGTATTCTGTAGCTTGGTTATGAAGGGCCTTGTGTATAAACACCAACATTTTGAAGACATTTCTTTGTCTGATTGGCAGACAATGCAGTGTACGTAATGTTGGCGTGGCGTGTTCATATTTTCCTCGCTGCTGCATTTTGTACTCTTGTGGGTTTGTTTATAGTTTGCTGCGATATGACAAACATGAGGGAGTTGCAATAGTCCAATCGAGAGATAGCCGGCGCTTGGACTAAAGACTGGATAGCTGATCTATCAATGAATTTTGTTTTGCAATTTTCAGATTTGTTGACAGCTGGAAGATTATTGTCAAATCTTAATTATTCCCGAATTGTTAACCGTTGTGGCAGCGGATCCGATAGTGACAAGAGTAAGTGTAAGAAAACTAACACTTAAGTAAAAACGCTTCGCTAAAGAGATGAAGGAGTGAAAATGAAACATTCTATGCAAATGAAGTATGGAGAATAAACCAAGAAATGTGTACAGGTTGCGACAATAACTTTGAAACGTAAAACGTCCATCACGGTTTTCCATTGAGTGTTTATACCCGCTCCCGAGTCGTCTAGCTTTACGCCGCGTTTTGCAATATTCCATCAATTTCACTGCGTGGGACACCAGAAATTGGCTTCACAGAATGTACTTTCAGCTTGAGTACAATAGTGCATCATATCCTTTTCATGAGATCGGTATAGCCACCTCAGTTCAACCCAAGACCGTCCAGGGGCAGTGGAAAATAATCGGTGTGTAAATAATCGAGTCTGTACCAGGCAGTCCTTTGATCAATAGCATGAGCATCGGTCTACGCATTTGGGATACGATGCCATGTGTCTGTCAGCCAAGTCACTTCGTTGCTCAAGACCAATGTTAACCCAGATCTTCACGGGTCAATCGTGCACGAAGTAGTTATATTTAGTGAGTAAGTGGGTATATATTCCAGCTATGTGACGGCGGTCTGTACATAATCGAGTCTGGACCAGACAGTCCAGTGATGAACAGCATGAGCATCGATCTGCGTAAGTGGGAACCGATGACATGTGTCAGCCAAGTCAGTGAGCCTGACCACCCGATCCCGTTAGTCGCTTCTTACGACAAGCATAGTCGCCTTTTATGGCAAACATGGATTTCTGAAGGCCTTTTATAACCCGGACGTTCACGGGTCAGAGATATGAAGTTATCACATACCTGACATGTCGACAAGGGCTGACCTCCGGGTACACTTACAAGATCACACATTCTGTTTTCAACGTCCCAAGAATAATGACTGCATCGTTCATACGCTCTGCACATTGCCGAACACTGATAGTATGAGTCCAGTTTACTGCTCATCAGAACGTTTCCACTCTGACCATCTTGACCAGCGTTGACTTCAGCAACGCCATTCACTTCGCAGTTAACACCAAACAAACAATCACAGCTCGGTGCCTGTGAGACCAAAACATTCCAAAGTAAAACGAACTTTATCACTGTTGTCATTTTGAAACGATCCTGGGGAGATATTCCACTTGTAACGAAAACACTCCTCAGACTGTCCTCCGCCCCTGAAGCCTGGTGATGCTCAAGAATTAATGGTTGCCACCGAGCGAATTCAGTATTGATCGGTATACATGTGTAATTGTGAGTATTGATGTATTGATTACCAAAAATTACTGATTGTGTCTAATGATCTTTTGCTGATGTGTCTTGGATTAAGCGAGTTCTGGGGCTGCAATATTCAGCGTTGGATTTATATATCGTCACGTAGATAATTGCATTACGTGTGGGGAGCTTATCAAAGTCGTCTTATTTTATTACCCATCGTCATGAGGTCTCCAAGTAGAATCTTAATGATTTTCGAATTTAACACGTGACAATGCAACTATTCCTAAAAAATTCCGTTTTTCTTTCGAATCCTACTGTTTAAAAATGGTTAACGTGAAGAAATCTAGATTCTTGGACAAATCCGGTTTTTAGAAGATGATTATCGTATTAAACATGGAAATAAATATATAAATGAATGAATGAATGAATGAATGAATGAATAAATATGAGCTGAACAAGCAAACAGATCATATCATACGCTGAGAGGCCAAATAGAAATCACAGATCGATAATCGGTAATTATCTATCAAATATCGACAAATATCGGAAAAGTAAATTTGAGCGAAAGTATCCAAATTAAATTGACGAGCGGTGGCATATTTACTAACAAAGCAGCATCTTGAACATGATTTAAAAGCAGCCCACGAATATAGACCCAACTTTGTGTTAGACCTAATTCTTTATCCATCACAACAGATTATGCGCGATATTATCATGACACACTTTTCATGTCGATAATTATTAATGGCGATATTTCCAATCATCGATCTTTTCGACCAGCCTGTACCTTCCGTGGAATCATTGGACCGGTGAGTGAAGAATACATTTGAGGACATACTCAACTGCCAAAGTGAACACGGTAACATGTCTACACATTGTACCCATGTGGGGAATCGAACCTGGGTTTTCGGTGTGACGAACGACCACTTTAACCACGAGGCTATTCCACCGCCTCAGACTAACGAAGCCACAAGCAGGTTTCAAAATCAGAAATAGTCGTTCACCTTGTGCATACACATGAGTGACTGGCAGTTTTTTTTTTTTTAATTTTTGCACTAAATGATTAAAATCAGTTTCAGCAAAAAATATTGCAGAATAATTTATTTAAGTGAATGGTATGGAGAGATTAACTTAACTGTGTGAGTACTTTTGCACAGAGTGACGTCACGGATCCCATGTGTGTGTTAAGCAAATACCCTGTGAGGAGATCTTAGTTGACGGTTTGATTATCGGGTGAACAGACTCGCAAAACTTGTCGACACGTCATCGTATCTGATCGATGCTCATGGTGCTGATCACTGGATTGTCTGGTCCAGACCATTCTTTAACCCAGACAGGCTACTCCTGTCATAGCTTCCTACGTAACCTCTGTTCTAATATGATACGGCCCTTTAATGGTGCGAGTGTTCTGGATTCGTGATTGGTTGCAATCAGATTTAGTTGTGCAATCAAATGTGATCATTCGCAAAGTCTCGCTAATTTCCGTATGCTTCGGGTAAATTACAACATTTTCCCCAGCACGATTCGTAAAACTTTCGTCTAGACAGAACCCAGTCATGTAAAGGCGGATCAATGGTGTCTCCAGCCTAAAAGTAAAACTAGCACCTCTTCCCCAGGACGATTTGTAATCGTTCCGTCTAGACAGAACCCAGTCATGAAATGGCGGATCAATGGCGTCTCCAGCCTCCCTCGTTGACAACGGACAAGCTACCAATTAAATGTCTTAAGTGTCACATCAGCAAAAACATCTTATCGACTGATTGCCAGCGAAATCTGCCACTAAAAGAACTGCACACAGCACTTCAGAAGGAGTATCAAATCATTCCTCAAGACAGCATTCAGCTTCACCTTTCTTCTATGGGTCACTGCTGCTAAGTTGTCATCGATGCTGATGGTGGCCACACCAGATACTGACACTTTACTCTGACCAAGTGACTTTAATAGCCATCTGTGGTTTTACCAAACACTTTCTGGATAACCCTGTTTGGAAATTTGTAAAGTGATGTTTTTACTATAAATGAGCATTGATGTCATGTTTGAATCAGTTCTATACATTCAGGAAGTAAACTCAAAACAGCATGTCAAGTTTCTATTTTGGGGGGAGGTGTATCTTAAATTACCTTGCATGTATTCGACAGTTTCCGAAAGACGAGTGAAATGTTTTCATCTCTTTGGGTTGCATATTTAGACGTTGGAGGGCCAGGTAAGGTTAAACTCTGTGAGCGAGTTTATAAGCTCTTTTGCTCGCCCGCATCTTCTGGATAAGGAAGTTCTTCATTCAAAAAGATTGTACTTATCTGAGAGAAAAGTGTATCTCACAGACTTTTTAAAGCCAACATGAAAACCAAGTCCATATTTCAGGAATGGACAGCTTGCTATGACCTTGGTGTAGACAGTTTTTTTCACACATTCTTTCAAGACGAACATGCCCTCCCCTGAAAAGGTCGGTCCCCTGGGGATGTGTGCAGTGGGTCACGTGTTATGCATGTATCGTTCATGTCGACCCACTGCAAGACCTCAAAGAAGAAGCAGCGACTGAGGGTTACCTCGCTCGATAGTTCCAATCATACAAAAGATTTCAGTCTCATAGACCGCGTCAAGGACACGGTGTTGGTGATTAGTCTTAGTGTCACAGGTGATCGATTTCCTACATGTGTGATAAAAAGAATATTGTTCCTGCAAACTGAAGTCGTTCCGCTATTTCTATGTAAATCGATGCCATATGCATCATTCAATATCCGCTATTTCCTCCCTTAAATTACTCGACAACATCACAGAGGTAAAGAGAACAATAAGGTATATTAAATGAAAACGTATTTACGTATATATATATTTCACCGTGATTAGTTTATTGCGTGTATGTTTGAAATAACGATGTGATTAGAAGGTGGGTATTTTGTGTGGAACACTGATCAGAACAGGTTTCATTTAAATGAATTGTCTTAGGTGTGTGAGTTGATAAAATAAACTTACTTCATGTCCAATGTTATATGTATCAATATATTATGCAATAACATCCAATCGACCCTATGCTACTTAGCTAGGTAGGTCAGGAGTGCACCTGAGGGCTTCTTACATTATAAGCGGATCTCTTTGGCCTCAGGTGAATTGTCCACCCCCCACCCCCACCCCCATGTATCTAGCCTTGGGTTCAAGTTCCTTTTCTTCCAAAGATGGTATATGTTAGTCTAGAGCACAGGTGTACGCACGTATGAAATGGGTCACTGCGCACGGACAGTGATGACATAACCAAGGTATTTTCACTGTCCTGCTCGGACAGCTCTGTCGTTTTCAGCAGGACGCACTTTGTGCTCAGCCCTGACAGCAGTAGGATCATGTTCCTGTATACATTGAGGTAACAGATTAACTAGTCAATTGTAATTTACCCCATTACCATTGTAAATGGCAGACTATGTGTTAGATTTTTAATCTGCCATCTGTATCTAATTATCGAAATGATGTTATCACAAAGATATCATAATCTAACTAAGGTGAATGAAACTTGGCTGTAACCCTATCTTCTTTGTGGTCTACCCGCTAAGATGAAAGAGGCCGATAAGTGAACATATAATGGCATCAATGACGTTTCCAGAGTCCTTGAACTTCAGTTGGGAGGTAATGTCCCGCAATGACGTATTCACTTGTGAGTGAGTTTAGTTTTACACCGCACTCGGCAACATTCCAGCTATATGACGGCGGTCAACATGAGCATCGATCTGCGTAAGTGGGAACCGACATGTGTCAGCCAAGTCAGCGTGTCTGACCACCCGATCCCGTTATTCGCCTCTTACGACGAGTACAGTTTCCTGTTACGGCAAGCATGGGTTGCTAAAGGCCTATTCTACCCCGGGACCTTCACAGGTCTATTCTACCCCGGGACCTTCACGGGTCTATTCTAAGACCGCGACCTTCACGGGTCCATATTCACTTGTAGAGTTGTAAGTATTCCAAATAGGATGTCGTAGGTTTTAGATGTTTATTCAGTGAGTGAGTGAGTTTGGTTTTAAGCCGCTTTTAGCAATATTCCAGCAGTATCGCGGAGGAGGATACAAGAAATAGATTTCAAACATTGACCATGATAATAAGCTCGCCTACCGCCTCTTTCCACCTTGACAGGTTTCTGTACCAGATAGCATTAACACAAAGACACGGTTGATTGAACCGTGACTATGAACATAATGACATTGTCTCGAATGTTCTGCAGCTAACAAAAGCGACAAAACTTTTACAAAACAAACTTAATACCTACCAGAATACACGCTATCATTTAATTGTGCAAACGAGTAACTATCCTCGAGGGCACTCTGAAGGGTGAATTTGTCACTGATGCGTGAGCTCTGAAAACACCAAGGCCAAGTCCTAAACAAAACCTTCAGAAATCGCCGCTCAGAATCTGAATGCCCAAAACCGGCCAGACAACCTGTGAGTAGGTCAAAGGTCAAAGGATTTTATTGTGTTTAAGGCCTCCGGCCACACACAAATATACATTTAAAAATGATGCATTATATACAAATAATATACCATACACATAATGGAGAGAACAAAATGACAGGCATGTAAAATTTCGTTTTAGCCCTTTGAAAACGTTTAACAGTTCATTTCTTACCCTCATGCTATGTTTGATAAATAGTGACAGGTTAAAAATATCATTATCATTTTGAGAAGATATTAAGGATGTAAGGGTTAGAGCAGGTGGTTTTAACAAAAATGGGCGTGGAATGTATTTGCTTCTAAGAATGGAATAAGATGGACTAACTAGAGTAAAATTGATTTAATTCGCAACTGCAGATTTACGCAACGGGCAAATTCTTCAATTCGTATCTGTTGACATTTTCCTTTCTTCGTTTAGCATTAAATTTAACAAACCAAGTCTGAATTTGATCAAGGTATTTCTCATACTATTATCTTTAGAATGCAAAACATCCAAATGTTTTTCAGGCTGAAGTAAGCTTTCAAATGTCCTGTAATATTGATACCTTGAGCTGCCATGAAGGATAGAATGCCAGTTCGGACTGAACATAGTAATAGCCTGGCGTTTATAATTATACAAAAAGAGACTGATATATCCAATAGTTTGGTTCACCCAAATACAACCAACACCATGTGATAATAAAATGTTTCTTACATTTGATGCCCATGTAATTTTTCAGACGTTTTCTAAACGTAAAAACATATTATAAGCCAGCAAGGAATTCTATGTTCAACACGTTTTATCCAACATTTCAAGCACCTAATCTTTTATACTATATATGCAGTGGATGTCTTGCACATTCCCCTTAAATCATACCGTTTTTTTTGTAGATAATCTAACGGATAAATACCTTGTACATGCTAAAAGGTGAAGTTTTTCTTAACAATTATATCTTTGGTAACTTCAAATTTCAGAATCATAAAACGTTATTGGTTGTATTTGCGAATCAAGGAGTTTTAAAATATTTAGGTGAGGTAATCCCAATATTATATGAAACAGACATGACATTAAATACGGCTTTCTTTGCTCTTGATACTAAATCTTTTATGTTCTTAGAAAAGTTCACTGTGGGGGTAAACAAAAGACCAGGATATTTATAATCGGGAGATAAATAAATAGAGGCATATAACGAAATTATAATAGCTCTAAATTTGATTTAAAACCGTGAGAAAATCAGAGGTATATAACGTGATTATATATCCCTGAATGACTTTAATTAACCAATCACAATCTAGCATTTACTGAAGTCATGATAAACTGACTATTAATCTTCAGATGTATTCCATCTAGTTGCCATTTTCTGTTTACGGAAAATGACAATATTTGTTTTGTCGTAGTTAACCGATAACTTCCAGTCTATTGTGCAACGTTCCAATATAGTGAGTTGACTTTGTAATCCTACAATAGTGTCTGAAACTAGAATGACATCATCAGCAAAAGGTAGCATTAGTGTTTCAATCATGTCTGGGAACATCTGAATACCATGTTTTTCATTAATAGCAATATCATAATACAAATGTTCCATTAAAGAAATGCGGTTACTTAGAGTGTTACGGTTAAAAGCTGCCGTGACACAAGGTGTAAGAAATCCCCTCAGAACCGGCAAAATATTTAACACAGAAATGTTTGAAGTTTTCAATAATTTTGTATTAACAAAAAGCAAGATACAAAAGATTCACAAGAAAGGTTTCATGTACAATACAACTGAGTCAATTCTAAAGTAATGGTGGGTTTGAGAGAGTGAGGGTACACCCTACAAAACACCCATTAGATAACAGGGTGTCCTCCCATTTCACGTGCTTTTTAACTCAGTAGGTACGCAAAATTAGTTACGTGATGAGCGTGTGTCATGCCTGGTTGATTTCTCAGGATTAGGGGAATTGGGTATTGGAGAGTCCATATTTTATGATCAGGGGGGATTTAGCAACCATGTTGGAGTGAAAGAATGACAAAACTCAGTGATAGATTTAATGACTTTCTTTTTTATGCATCATGCAAATGGTAATGGTAAATTAACACAGGCCATATACCCAGTATATGTCCAGCACCAGCGTGTCATACGTATATGTATGCTATCCTAGATATTGTTGTAAAGATGAATGGCAAACGTAGAGAAGGACATCCCCCACTTGGGAACTTAGAACACTCCTGGGAGACGCCAGGGTTCAGTACTTACAGATATACTGTCCTCTGTTTATTAGATGCAGGATGGTGATGTGGATGAAGGTTACGCAGGAAAATTAGGTGGTGTGGGTATGCTACGTCGACAGGCAGGTGTAGTCAACCACATAGTTTGTTGTTTTAACCTGTCTGACAAATTGGCATGTCTGACCAGGGAGACTCTAACAAGCTGATGTTAACATATGTGATCTAGCGATCTTTAACATGTTTTGGAGGGGATGACCGTGGTGTATCATTTATTCTTACATTCACTCACTATAATTCATTCATTCATTGTAAAATTCCGACTGACACAGTAAACTGGCTGAAATACTGTTAAACGCAGTCGAAGTTGCCCTGGAAACGAACCAAGTCACTGTGTGTGTTGGAGCATGACGAAGCACGTGTTAATTAGTAAAATGGTAAAGAAAGCAAATGGTGACGTCCTGGACAGAAGGTGACAGTATTTTGAGTTCTTTCCTTAATTTCCCAGTTGGGACTACTTAATTAACCCTTACTTGTTCTGAAGAAGCACAGACTATGTATTTCATATTTACTATGTATTTTCATATATTTTTTTGGCGAATGTCAGTGGAATTGACAAGACATATTTCAGTACAGTCTAAAGCTCTCATAACAATGTTTATTAATGTGTTCAGGGATAATCACTACCTTGCTTTCTTTACCATTTGTACTAATTAACGTATGCCTCGCCATGCTTCAGCACACAGAGTTGGCAGCGCAACTTCACCTGAGTTTAACAGAACTTCAGCCAGTTTATTGTATCAGTCGTAATTTTACAATGAATGAATGAATGAATTATGGTAAGAATTAAGAGCATAAATTATGTGAATGAATGAAAGAAATAAAGAAAAAGAATAAAAGAAACAAGTACATATGTGAATGAATGAAAGAATAAATGATACATCGCGGCCTTCCCTCCCAAAACATGTTAAAGACCGCCAAACTATCACGAGAACACATGTGTTAACATCATCTGTCCTTTTTAAAAAATCTACATTCTTGTTTTCATTAATAATTAAGTCAGATATCTTTTTTGCATATAGGGAATGGAATAGACGTTGACAAAATGTTAACTTTCACAGTCACCCATCCCACAAAAACAGAAAATGTAAAACTGTCACAAAGCGTTGTGAACGCCTTTCCAGTTTTGTCAAATAATAAGAAATTCTCGAACAGCTCAGTGTAGTATAATAATTTCAATGTCTGACCAGATCAAATTAGCGATATGTCACATTTTTCACACACCTCAAATGGACCCTAACATGTTTTTGTAGATGATGAAACTATCACTATTAGTTGCAAACACATTTCACCTAATAGTATATTCCCCTCATAAGAATGAAAGGTGTATGTGAAAGATATTTTTTAAGAAATAATTAGGAACACTCGAACAACGCAGTGTATTATTTCAATGGCTGATCAGATCAAATTAGCGATATATCACATTTTTCATACACCTCAAATAGACCGTAACATGTTTTCGTAAATGATGAAACTATCACTACTACATGCAGACACATTTCACCTGATAGTATATTCCCAACATATAAATTAAAGGTGTATGTGAAAGATGTTTTTGAAGCAATAACTAGGAACACTCCAACAACGTCGTGCAGTATTTCAATGGCGGATCAGAACAGATCGGCGATATGTCATATTTTCACACACCTCAAATACACTGTAAAAAACCGCTCTCATTTAGCTGAGTAAAGTAAAATGTTTCATTTCGAGACATGATACGTATTTACATACTTTCATCCATTTTCAACGTCTCAAACATGGAAAAAACATGTATTTTCAGTATACGGAAATATTCTCGCCCATTGGCCAACATGTTGTTCGCCCTTGGGCGAGATTTTTAAAAACTGCTTTAAATTAGCAGAATTAGGTCACATGATCTGAATTTCATGTCATTACACTCATTAATACACTTTCATACATTTACAGTCTGCAAAACACGGAAAAAAACATGTATTTTGAGTAAAAGTAAATATTCTCCCCCATGTTCCAAAATGTTTTCCACCCATGGGCGAGATTTTTTTAAAATCCCTCTCGATCAGCGGAGTCAAATAACCACCAGCTGAAATTTATGTCAGGATACTTATAAGCATACTTTCATCCATTTAAAAACCAGAATTAAATTTTGACGTGTTATGCGGTATTCCAACCCACAGATGTAATGAAGAGAAGGGTAGAGTAAATTCACATGTTTATAAACTCCTTGATATTTGTAAAAGTAAAAATTTGTATATTCTTAATGGTTGGCTTGGAAAGGATTAAGGGATAGGTAGAGTTATATGTAAAGGTGAATGAGTGAGTTATCTGTCGGCCACGTCGTGACGAGAGCAGATTTGAAATTGAAATGGGATATGTGTATATTATATAAACCTGTCGTCAAAGGACAGTAAAACAACTAGAATATCATAACTACGGCTAAAATTAGTGTGGAAAGGTAAAACTAACAGAGCTATTTGGACAAAACAACACAAAACACGGGCTATGCATCACCAACAACTGAAGGTATATCATCATACTAGGGACCATGGGGACTTACATTTCTCTTGCTACTTGCATAGGCCCTAGCTGGATTTACACCATCGTTTCTGCCGCGTAGGAGGATTTACCCATAAGTTATAGGAACAAAAATACCGTATCTGAAAAGCATAGTTGCGCAAAATTGACTTTGAAAGTTGTTGTGACTTACGTGCCCTCTCAGGAAGACAATAGTTTTACGCAACATCAACCCCAGTTGGGGGTAAAGCCACCAACGATCGCAGTTGCTTAAAATACAAATTACCTTGGTACAAAACATTCAAAATTTATGAAACAATTCAATTTCTATTAGAAATTCAATTATTAAATGACGATTAACATTATATAAAAAAAATCCTTACAGTTTTCACATTGAAATATTTATCCCTTGAGATGGCAAAATCAATACGGTCAAGCAGGACATGCTTGGCCATGATTCTTTCATCACAAGGGGTACAAAATGGAGGATCCTCACCTTTCACCTTTCGTGAGTATATTGGGTATGGATAATGCGACATCGTCGCGTAATAACCTCTTCAAGTATGGACTGGACACCCAAGTAGGCATAACCGATATAGGGTTTAATTCCATGCAATTTACCAGTACCTATTTGGGTGTCCCACTTCTTTTCCATTATTTCTCGGATATATGATCTAATCAGAATAAGGGATAAGAAGCGGTGTCACAGACTTGTTGAGTGCTGCCTTAGCAGCAAGATCGGCCATTGTATTACCAGAGATTCCAACATACCTGGGTAACCAGCTAAAGACGATGTCGCATTGGCCAGTAGCAAGATCATTTACAATTATACAATTCAACGATGTCCGTTAAACCTGTATGTTTAGAAGATAAAATAAATTAACAGACTGAGGGCAAAAAGGAGAGTCTGAATAAATAAAATATTGTTCATATTTAGGGTGTCTTTTTATATAGTTTAGGGTTGTTAATATGGCATGTGCTTCTGATGTGAAAATAGAACTGCTATCTTATAATCCAGAAGAAATTGTTCTGGATCTAATGACAGTGGCACAAGCAACTGCGCCACCATCCCTGGACCCATCTGTAAAGAAAGATTTATACGTGCTATAGTTACTTTTTAATTCATTCAATTCTTGTTTTTTTGTTATTCATTAGTTTCTGATTTTTAAAATTTAGTTAATGTAAGGTCAACTTGTGGTCTAACTAGTTGCCAAGGAGGAGAAAAATAAACAAGCAAGAAGGAGTTATGCTTTCAAGCACAATGCCAGCAGCAGAAAGAAAAGGTTTCACTCTTAGTCCAAACGGCAGAACAAGAGAAGACTTCTTATTGTACAAATTCCCATACAGGGGATTGAAGACACAATTATATGCAGGGTTGGACTTATTTGAATACAGTTTAGTGAGATACTGCAAAGATAGTTTAATACGGCAGTGGTGGAGAGAAGGTTCGTCTGCTTAGACGCATAGACAGGAGAAGCTCGAAATGATCCCAGACAAAGTCCTATACCTTGGTGATGGATAGAATCAAGTAATTTGAGGCTGCTTTTACAGGCTCCACCATAGACAGTGGGGCCGTAATGTAGTTTAGACCGGATGTGTGACCTGTATAAATGTAGGGGGGGGTTGTTTGGTTTCCTCCCCACTATGAATTTGAAACTTTCCACAAATCGAGCGTCTTCAGGCATTTGGTTTTTAGGTATTTAATATGTGGCAGAAAAGTTAAGTGCACCGTTTAAAGATAAGTCAGGGTCTTTATGGAGTTTGTATTTTCGGCAGAAGTGAATGCAGTTTATTTTAGATTGAGGACATTTGAACCCGTTCTCAGGGCACCATTTGTGATTTTGGTTGAGACAGATTTGTAACTGTCTCTCAATGATTTGCATGTTTTTGCTACGACAAGAAATATTAAAGTCATCCGCGAAAAGGGAACCATTGATTGAATCTCTTAAAACTTTTGAAAGACTATATTTTAATACTGAATAAAGTGACAGACAAAATACTCCCTTGTGGAAAACCCTGTAATGATCAGATAGGGTAGACCCCTCTTGGACTTGAAATTGTCTGTCCGTTAAAAACTGTGATATGAAATGAGGCAAACAGATTACCGGTCTCCAAATACCACACTAAACGATTATTTACCATTCGTTCCATAGTCTTGCAAAAGCAGACAGTTAACGCGTTAGGTCTAATTAGATGCAGCTGAATGGTCTTTACCAGGCCTAGAGGGAGGAAATGTTCCTGAAGTCCAAATTTGATCCAAACTTTCTAAAATCACCTCATGACATGAATTAGGCAAATGCTTCAAGAGCTGATAGTGAATATTATCAACCGCTGACGCTGTATCATGAGCTTGCATGAGAGTAGTTTGTTCATGTAGGGAAAATACTTCATTGTGGTCTTCGACATTGTTAGAGTTGAAATTAATGGTGTTCTTTTCCTCCAACTTCTGGTATCTCTGAAATTGGAGAAGATAAAGACCAATGTTTAGTTAATGTTAATTGCAATAGCTGCAGCATCATTCAAAAAGTGATCTCCGTCTTCAAGTTGTTTAATGCTTGTTTTGGAACCCTTGCCTCTGATCCTTTGTACCATATTTCACACCTTTGATATAGGTATTTGCGGGAGTTAATCTTGGAGACATAGGTTCTCCATGACTGCTTGAATGTACGTCGAGTGTTAGCTCTGGTTACTTTAACATTATTCAGATTATGTACAGTTGGATGTTTGCGAAAATATGTTTCCACCTTCTTCCTACTTTTCCTAACCTGTCTGCAATCGCCATCAAATCATGGCTCACGATTGTGTGGAATTACAGCAGACTTAGGAACCGTTTCGGTAGCTATAGTATGCAGTATATCTGAAAACAATTGAATGTGGTCAGCGATGTCCTGGAACGGGTCATGTTTGAGTTTCTCAGTAAACAACGATGTGAATTTAGACCAGTTACCCTTTAAAAATTCCACCTTGAGGGTGGAACATCAGACGGGTTATTGACTGAGGGAAGTGTAGGAAAATGCGAAAGACTAATGCTATCCATTTTGTAGCAAAAAATATTTTTTTTCAAAAACAATTCTCTTTGCTTCGGAAATTTTCTTGTTGCTTCAACTATTTCTTCGTTCTTTTGAGTATTTTCTCGTTGCTCGTCAAATAGGTTTTCGTTGTTTCGATTAAATTCTCGCTGCTTCGAGTATTTAGTGGTTGATTCAAATTTCTTTAAAAAAAAATCAAGTATTTACTCCTTGCTTCGAGTATTTTCTCGTTATTTTAATTATTTTTTTCATTGATTCGAACGCACTTCATTTTCACCCAGGTTTCAATGGTCATGAAACAAAATTTCAGTTCAAAAGGGAGGTTGCGCACCCCTGCAACTACGGCATCTTCCCATAAAGCAGACCTCCCAAAAGACAGACCTTTTTAAACAACACATTTTATGGTATGTTGCATAAGGCTTAAGTAAGCTGATAATAACGGTATGTGTCCAGATATAAAAGGTATAAACTATTCTTTTCTTTATTCATGTAATGAATTATGATTTTTATATGAAGACCTATTGCATCATAAATACGATAAGTACAGTGCTTGAGAACATTCTCAACTTCTGAAACAATTCAGTTTTCTACTGCTTAACCTAAGAGAGATGGGAATGTGTTGTTACTATACTGCAGTGACTAGTAGCAGAACAGATCATAAGTTTTATTCTGTTCTCAAACAACACAAACCACTACCCCACCCAACTCTCCCAAAAGACAGACCGCCAATAAGACAGACTCACTGAGTACACTAATTAGCTGGGTCATGCCGTCCACCCCTATTTAATTAATGAACTAACTCAGAATCACTACAGCATATAGTCACAAATACCATGCATACACGAGATACACTTGTCATTAGAGAGGCTGATCAGTGCTACGAGTGCACGTACATCTACGCGTAGCTTACATCTGGGAGCCTATATAGTGTAGCCAATATGGTGGCAGTATAATATTTAAGACTGAGCCCGGTTTATGTTCAACAGCTGATTAAGTTTGCTGAGTGTTGTAACAACTGAAATCCTACATGTAGAAGAAAGGTTAACTATTTTGTCACTTCAGTTTAAGTCAAATAATTGGTATTAGTGTCCGTATTAGGACAGTAGATTTGTAGTAAAGTTTCAAGTCTGTATGTTATAGCTCACTGGCTTACATTGACTCAACTGTTCCGATAAAAACTTCTTTCACACATTCGTTTAATTTTCAGGAGGAAAACATACCTTTAGTTGAAAGGTATTTGCAAGTAATAGTGACAGTTTTATGACTTTAATTCATATGAGGGGAATATACTATCAGGCGAAATGTGTTTGTAAGTAATAGAGATAGTTTCATAATCTAAAACAAAATGTTTGGGTGTATTTGAGGTGTGTGAAAAATATGACATATCGCCGATCTGATCTGATTCGCCACTGATACTTGAGGGTTATAGTTCCATAACTTCTTTCTTTCTTGTTGATCTTATTATTTGACAAAACTGGAAAGGTGTTTTAGAACGCTTTGTGACAGTTTTACACTTTGTGAGGGAAGATACCGTTCGAATCATATTTCCTAAACTATTCGTGATAACATCATACGTGGTACACATATCAAGCATGATCCATACGTTTGCCATTTGGGGTTTAGACTCAGATATGCATTTTTTACGGTTTCCTACCAAATGTGACTTAGGCTGTGGGTATGAGGATGTCATCTCGTTCCAAGCAGATTTCCTTAAACTATACATGCTAGCGGGACATATAGTAAGTATGATCCATAGATGTGCCATTTGATAGTTATACCCAGATATGAATTGTATTCTTGCTGTATCCATGGATACGTGACTTAGGCTGTGACTATGAGGATATCATGTTCGGAGCAGATCTCCTGAACTATACATGCTAGATTCATCAAACTTGGAAATTAAAAAAAATGAAGCAACGAGTAAATAATCGAAATTTCATGTTTTTGACCAAAACTTGAAGAAACGAGCTAAATGTCGAAGCAACGAAAAAATATTTGAAATAACGGGAAAATACGCAAAATTTCAAGTTTTCGAAAGAAACTTGAAGTGACGAGAAAATATTCGAAGCAACGGGTAAATAATCGAAGTAACGAGAATTGTGGCGGAAAAATGTTTTTGCTACAAACGTGGCAACATTAGGAAATGGTCAGTTCCTCATAAATCATCATGAACTGTCCATGAACATTTATTCAGAAGGTTTGCATCTGAGAGTGTAACGTCCAAGGCATAATAGCTGCCTGTTGCAGAGTATAAATATATATGGATACCATCATTACAAATACAGAAACTATTATCAGAAATAAAATCTTCTATTATTTTACCTTTGGTATTGAAAACACTACATAGCCATAAAGGATTCTTGAGGCTTGACGATGGAGGGATATATAAAGAGCATAAAACAAAAGCAACGTGTAACGATATACGGACTGCAACGACTTGAAGGTTAGATGTAAGATCAACAGGGCTATGTATGATACAATGCCTCACCAAGACAGACGAGCCTCCAGTGGCTTTGTCAACCGAAGGAGAAAAAGGAATGGTGAGAGCTGCACTGACTTAAGTCAAATTTATCTGTCTGTTTGAGGTATGCTTCCTGGAGACAGAAAACTGACGGTTGAAAATCTAGTTTCCTAATAATTGTATTTCATTTCCCTTTGTTTGCCTTTAAGTGCAAATAATCACGTCGATATTCCTTAAAGAAGAGTAGCAATTCCCCCTAGTTTGACAAACAATGCAAAATTTCACAGGGAAAATACTTTGAATAAAACAGGATATTAACACATCCCAGAATAAATCTCGACTGTAAAATGCCAGTAAGCATTTCGAAAAGTGTCTTGTAAAGGTTTCTAATAAACATACGAAATCAGTTCAGGATAAACTATCACAGCTTCGGAAAAATGATTCAAGTTCCTTTCGGAAAATACTTAAAACAATGTAAAACGGAAACGGACTCCGAACATTATCAACAAATTGATTTCTTTTTTCTAACTTTTTTAAATCGCAAAATGAAGAGTCACCATTAGATTGTTATTATGACGATAACCTACCACATCTCAACAGTGGGAATAGCACTATACTCAACTCTGAAATTATTCATGATGAAATATCATGTGTTAAAAATCTTAAAAATAACAAAGCCCCTGGAGTTGATTATGCTGTAAATTAACGATCATGTTGTAAATTAATTTTCTGCGATATTTAGGTTAAACTTTTTTAACTTTGTACTTGACACTGGTATCTTCCCGGGATATTGCACATATATAACGATTTAAAAGAAAACTCATTTGATGGCGGAGATATATCTGGGAAATGCTTTAAGGTCACGTTTAACATATATCAAAACATAAAATCATGTGTTTGTAACAGCGGTAATTATTCCAATTTCTTTTTATGCAAACAAGGTGTCCGCCAAGGAGTGAACTTGTCCCCAGTTTTGTTTTCATTATTCTTTCATGATCTTTATGATTTAGCCTTAGACTCATGCTGTTGTTTACAACTTAACCCGGTACATTTCCACAACTGTTTAGATACGCTTATTACACTTTTTGCAATGTTATATGATGATGATACCGTTCTTATATCCTCAGACCCTTGTGACAAATATGTTAGATTTTTCATAATTACTGAAAAAATGGAAGATGAAAATCAAATTGTTCAATTAAAAACATTCTTATTTTTGGTGGATCCCAAAAGGAATATAAAAGAAGTTTCAATATTGGCGATAATATCCTGGAAAAAGAAGATTATTATCCTCTTCTTGGCATTGAACTACAAAAGAATAGCAAATTTACTAAAACCAAACGTATACTGATGGAAAAAGCAACAAAAGCAAACAATTTCATGTTAAGCCAAGGAGGAAACTTAAACTTTCATTTGATTGGCATCCAGAATATTTCTTGAAAATACCTCTTGCTTTGAAAATATTTATCTCAAATGTTTAGTATCACTCAGGAAAAGAGTAAAGTACATTTAACTTCATGGTTTATGGCGAGTTCGGTAGATTCCCCCTTGTAAATGTTATTGAAAGCGGAATGGTATACAGTTCGATTCAGTTCAGTTCAGGACACCAGAAATGGGCTTCACACAGATTGTACCCATGTGGGGAATCGAAACCCGGAT
Organism: Haliotis asinina; assembly: GCF_037392515.1. Taxonomy (NCBI): domain Eukaryota; kingdom Metazoa; phylum Mollusca; class Gastropoda; order Lepetellida; family Haliotidae; genus Haliotis; species Haliotis asinina. Next base: position 47,620,725 of record NC_090285.1, read on the forward strand.
CTTCGGCGTGACGAGCCAACGCTTTTACCACAAGGCTACCCCACCGTCCCCTGTATGTAAGATTGCAATCAAACCGCTAAGCGATGTTTCATCATTTTGCAGGATGCAGTGGTTGACCATACTTAAGGCAGCTACAGTCTCGGTGCTCTTCATCCTGCAGTTTGAGTCGTTTCCTTGTCAGCAGGCTCAGAATGTGAGCAGCTTAAGTAAGTGCAAGATGTTCACAATACCATCATCATAGTGCCTGCTAGGGAACCAAGTCTCCATTGTCTGTAGTATGGTGACAAGTGAGCCAGTTGGCGACCGCTAACCCAATTCTACATTGTGCTGCTTATTAATAACTCAACCTGTTCCAGTCTCTGTAACCTACTTCTCAATGTAGTATTTGATAATCTAAATTTTACAGGATTTATGTTGTTTAAATACATTACATTTGCCATTAAGGTGTAAAATTCTCTTGTCACGATGTTGATCATATATTGTTGACATTAAGGAGTTACTCACTCGGCACTCACTCATTCACTCACTCACTCTCTCGTGTAGGAGCATGTTGTTCCTCCCGTGTAGATGGACTGTTGTTCACCAATGTCCCATGCCTGTTCGTGTGCGTCCTGTGCAAAAACGTTGGGAATATTTTTATTCCACAGTAAATATCCTCCTCCAACATTTATGGCTAAACGGTTTATTAGAGTAAGATAAATAAAATAAATAAAATACCGGTAAATAATTCAGCACTTCATCGTGCTCCGACGTCACTTCCGGTTTATGCGGTGCACCGAGACATGTGACCGATGATGTCATATAACCTTGATCTTCCTACTCTTCTTCTGTCAATAATGACACATTAGGGTGGACCTAATGTGACACATAACATTCATATTGTAATAAAATCGAATTGTTATGATAATCGTGACACAGTTGCAGGATGTAACCCCGAGCCCATTGTCTCCGTGGAGCACCAAACACTGAACCTCCTTTGTTCGGTATTTTTTATTTGACAATTTAGGAGGGGAAGACAGCAACGCAACATTTATTATTGCTAGTAAAACCTCCCCTCTGTGCATTGTAGAAATGTAGAATTGTTTTGTACAAATGTATGAATGATTAAGTCTTGTTCTCTTCTTTTTACGTCAAATAATGCATCAAACACAACATTTTGACATATATGTGAGAAATATACAACCCGATTCCGTTACAACACACAGAGGCAAGATTTTACTGTGCAATAATAAACGTCACGTTGCGTGTCTTTTCCCTTTCTACACTGTCAATTAAAATTAAATTTGATTTTTCTTTTACAAAATCGCACAAAGAGGGATCAGTACTTGGTGCTCCATTAAACGGAAGTGATGTTAGTGTTGAATTTATTCATATTACTCAACTTGCATAATTTTGAACAGATCATTCCCAGGTTCTGATTCTTGGAGCTGGGGTATCAGGCTTGGCGGCGGCAAAGACTCTGATTGAAAGAAACATCAGCGACTTCAGGATTCTGGAAGGTTCGAACAGAATTGGTGGGAGGGTAAAATCCGTCACATTTGGTGGCAAGACTATAGAAGAGGGAGCGAACTGGGTGGCAGGAAGAGAAGGCACCCCTCTATGGGAGGTTGTCCACAGGTACAATGTGTCGGGAAAAAAGTCAGATTTTGACAGTGTTTTAATCAGAAACTCCCGCGGAGAGGACGTCACGGACACGGAAGGGGAGGACGCATGGGCCAAATTAGAATCAGCACAAATGACTTTAGCCGAGATATTCAAAAGAATTGAAGACAACAAAACAATGGACATGTCACTTAGAGCCTGTCTGGACATTGGGAGATGGTCGCCCAAAACGCCAGTGGAAAAGGTTGTAGAGATATTTGACTATGACTCTGAATATGGGGGAACCCCTGGTGTGACTTCATGCAATATTATCAGAATAACTGATGAGCCTGTCAAAGATCTGTACTATGTTATGGATGAAAGAGGTTTTGAGTTCATACTTAAGACATTTGCTAAAGATGCATTATTACACAATGATCAACGACTACATCTGAATGAAGTCGTCACAAACATCACCTACAATGGCACTATCGTGACAGTTGCCACCCAGAACGGCAACGTCTTCACGGCAGACGTGGTCATTGTCACTTTCAGTATTGGAGTCCTGAAAAGTGGATCAGTCATCTTCAATCCTCCACTCCCAGACTGGAAGATCCACAATCTGTACAGAGTCAGTTTAGAAAACTATCTTAGTGTGTATCTTAAATTCCCTAACACTTCATCTAGATTCTGGGATGACACTGAATACATCCTGTATGCTGACGAAAGACGAGGCGTCTTTCCAGTCTGGCAGAACTTAGAGGCTGATGGACTATTTCCCAACGGAACCAATATTCTCCAGATGGTGACACAAGGGGAAGTTGCCGACAGAGTGTCGAATATGAATAATACAGAAATCACAGCTGAGGTGATGGGCATCCTTCGACGTGTCTACACCAACGTTGTCGACCCGGAAGATGTGTTCATCACCAACTGGAAGTCTAACCCGTTATACAGGGGATCCTTCTGCAACATGGAAGCTCTGACTTTCACCTCTGAGATCTTCGAAGCTATACGGGCTCCCGTGAGGAACGTCTTCTTTGCTGGGGAAGCTTTTGACCCGAAATTCCCCTGTTATGCAACCGGAGCTGCGAGGAGTGGAATCTACACTGCTAATAAGGTGGTTGCGCATCTTGTGGATGGGAGGCTTAAAGATCCTGCTGACGAGGGGGTAACACATCCCTCTTCTTGCCCATCTGGAATGCAACAGGCTAATGCAAAATCAGTCACTGGTTTACTCTTGCTCTTTGTCATAACAAGAATGTAAATTGGTATATCAAGAACTCCATCTATGCGCAGTCCAATTAATGTCTCCTTGTGATCTACCAAGCTATGAGAAATGTCAGTTGCATGCAATTTATATGTTCGTAACTTCTGCTGCTTTACAGGGGACATTTAGAGGAATGTATACAAACTGGACAATGTATTTTCCAAAACTATTTTTTCGAAATGTTTACTACATGAATTAAATAGATTCTGTCATATGGTGCAGAGATATGAGGATTTTCTAGTTTGAAGGCATTGTTAAAGGCTCACCAAAGTGTGTAGAAAGGTTTTAGAAGTTAAATATCCCATGGGTGATGATGTATAGTGAATGTGGCCATTTACAACTTTATTTGGAAGCACGGAGAAAAATGATCAAATACTGGTTAAAAGTAAAAGGAATTGAGTTGCTAATGGACCCTAATGATAGAAGGGCGATTCACAAACTTGGTATGTATTTTCACCATGTTTTCTGCATAGGAAACAGCGTCTGCAAACACTGAGATTGTGTGCCATGTGTATTGTCTTACTTTGTACTACAGACCTGTGACTTCTTCAAAATAACATGGCATAAATGAGAAATATATTGTAAATGACTGTTTGTACTTTTGCTATAGTTTCCACGACATAAGTTGTGAGGAATATCTTGAGGATTTTAACTAGGACAAAATTTCTGTTTATGGACTATTTTATTTTTAATTTATTTGTAAGTTCTTACTATAAACAACATGCCACTATTTAAAGCCACAATTTAGAGCCTTGTGTTTATAAGTATGAAAGTTACTTGTCATCATATTATTCAAGCTATACGACTACGGCGTAAATAACATATGTCATATTTGGGATTATTACTCACCCGTTAAAGATACTGTAGTGTAATATTTCCACTTCAATATTACACTAGTGTAAAACCGCTTGACGTATGACGTGTCACAATGCTAATGTTGATGTCGCGATTTTGCTAGACCTTGCTTGACTTAAAAGCTGAGAGTCCTCAAACTGTAGGCAATTTCGCCGCAGTTTCTGTCAACTTATGTTGACGAGTAATAAACAGAATACTAAACTCGCTTCCGTGAAATACCATTTTCATTAAACTCGTGAAAGATTTAGTATCAAACTCGCTTTCGCTCGTTTGATACCAACTCATTAACTCGTTTAATAAAAATGGTATTACACGGAAGGTCGTTTCGTATCCTCTATTTACACTTTCTTGGTAAGTTCTACTACGTTTTCTTAGTTGACTCCCATTCAAGATTCGAACCCATAACTTCAGAGTCAGGCACCTAATGAGCAGCACACAAAGTCAGCCTCCTAACCTGCTCAGCCACCACGACCTCCACAAAAATGACAATCGGACAATTGGTAGTCTAGACTGCGTACTTTGTGCGATCTCTTTTAGGTGTTAATTGGCTCGACTCCCACGGCCGAAAGCTATGATTACAAAATGCCATTTAGAAAGTGGTCAATGTAACATATGTTACATTTGGGATTTCACTTTCTTAGTAAAGTACAAATTCCAGGACGTTTTTGGTTGAGTCTCATCCGGGATTCGAACCCACTCCCTCAGAGTCGCCAGGACACAAGGTGAGCTGCCTAATGCGACCACTCCCTGGACGGTATTTCGGCCTAAGGTGTCTGATATAGGTAGATATAAATTTCTTTCTACAGCACAGACAATAGAATCTATACCGAAACAATGTAAAAACAATACAATAATTAGCTGAAACAAAAGCCCATACCCACATCCCACCTTCCCCAAATCCCACATTTCATGCGGGAATTAGCCAAAGCAAAGCAACAAATGACCATAAATCCCACATCCCACATCGGTACCCAAATAGTCACATACAGCAGTAATTAGCTAGAAATCCCACATCTAGGCATCATGAAGCCTAGTGATGCACAAAATCACCTCATTAAGAACTTAATGAATGATTAGAACGGATAACGTATTGATTATGAATGGTTTTCCATTATATTTGAATTGAGTTTAACTCAGCGTGAGTCAGAACCATTGTTATGTTGACTACTGACACATGCATTCAAAATTCCTTGTGCTGAAAGAAAACCTTTTTTGAGAAATGCTGCGTCAGCATATTGTAGGCGGTAGCATAGATGAAAGCTATGAAGCGGTGTCACGTTAATGGATAGAAAACGTAGCCAACATCGTATACCATATTCTGTAAATGTTAGCACAGTGACCTGCACTTCTTTTCAGTACGCACACCCGTTACACTATCAACAGTGTGAGTGTATGTGTGTGTGTGTTGTTACGAGTGTGTATTTTCTGTATATTTTGTTATTGGTTAAGTAATAATTATTATTGAGTCACAACATTTAGTGTTTTGAATAATAATTATGATGGATCACATATCGTATAATAGATGGTGAGCATTTTTAAGATTTTGGTAACAGGATGTCCGGAAATTATCTGCTCTTGGTTTTCTATTTGTTATTTCCGGGAGGCTGCTAGCGCTGTGTATCAGGCGATGACAGACGATGAAGCGTATTCGTTCACTCCCTCCATTAGTTCGGCGGAAGATACTGTGCTGTGAATGTGACGAAATCACATAACCTCCGCCCACTGGTGAATATTAATGCTTTCTGTGCACTTAAGACCATTGTGCGCTTAAGGGCACCACACACGATGAACGCAGAGGTCTTAGCATGAGGAGAGAGAGCATGGCCTTATTCACTTTAAACACTTCTGAAATATTAAATTTATAACACAAACACATTTGTAGCGCTCTAATAATAAAACAGTTGTTTAAAAAACTACATGTATAATTGAAATATTGACCCAGTTCACTGTTTATTACGAGGGAGGAGTGCAGAGAAAGGCACAGCCAGGAGTTTGGAAAGCACGTGCACATGTGCCGAGAAAGTTATTTATTCATTAACCTGTGCTGTGTCGTCTCCAGTCATCTGTTCGAGAAACATTTGCACAAAAGCAGACAAGGTTATTTATTCATGAACCTGTGCTGTGTCGTCTCCAGTCATCTGTTCGAGAAGCATGTGCACAAAAGCAGACAAGGTTATTTATTCATTTACCAGTGCTGTGAAAACCAATGCTGTGCTGTATCCATGCTTTCTCGCACACCTGGCTGTGCCTTTCCCTGCACTCCTCCCTCGTAACAAATAGTGAAATGTGTCAATATTCTAATGATAAACTTGTAAACAACTTGTTCATTTTTATGGAACGAATCTGCAAAACCTCACAGAGGTGGTATGATGCTTTGAACATGATGATATTTAATGCTTATTAGTTTTCGAGCTAGACTGCAATTCATCGGTCCGCTCTTGAACCAACGAACAATAACTGACTTGATACTTGCATTAGATAATGCAATATTTTGGGGTGAATTCCAAATATACACTGCAAACCTTAATTCTAGTGTTCTTGAAACATGATGAAAGGGTAACAAAAACAATATGGATGGTATTTGTATTTATTCATTCAGTGTGACTGTAGCTTTAGAAATCTCCACAAGTTGCGTCTGTTACTTCTGATTTACTTTTGTGCACTGTTGTTACCTGTAAATAAAGTAGTTTATTACTATTGTTCATGGTAGGGGAGGATATGGCATCAACGTTGGAGTTGATGTGAGTTGCATCTCGTCAGGTGTATCAGTTTCTGGAATAGGGAGGTATCTGGTAGTTCACCCAACATTTGTGCAATATTTACAGCTTATTGCACGTACTGAGGAGATGAGTCAAAAGTTGATTGAAGTCATAATGCTTGACAAGTATTAGATGAGCCCAGCGCAGTGAACGCGTTTATGACAGGCAGGCAGGGCAAGTAATCTGGACGAATATACTTGGATGCTACAGGCATATTGGCACTTGAGCACGTGCAGTACATGCTGAAATCAATACCGCTACTGTTTAACACGTGTCTCGTAGAGCGATTTAGTTCGGCAAGACGTCATCACAACATGATTCGCACGAAGAAATTCAACTTTAAAAATGTTTAGACGACAACCTGTTTCCTTCTTGTTTCAAATGGAATGTTCTGGAGGGCGTTCCCATATATGCAAAGTGGGGTCATTTGTCAGGTCGTGGCTCATCTAATACTTGTCAAGTAGTAGTTATGCTCTTTCTCTAGTGTCTAGCTTTCCAGTTCGTTAGGTGCATGTACACCGTTCCACAGAACAAGTACAAAGATAAAGAATGTTTGTCTGCAAACTGAACATTAATTGAATCAGACATGATTTCAGCTTGGTAACTCGAATGAACTGCAAAGACAAAAGTGAGCAGAATTCACAACCGTGCTCTGGTGACAAGGGTTTTTTTTATAATACATCATGATTTAGCATGTTCAGTACCATGTGCAAACTCAACCATAGTCAACCATTTGCACCATACAACCCGACTGACTTGAAGAAAAAGAAGTGATTAATCATGATACAATTCAAAAGGTACTCCAACCCTCCATTACCCTTGCATGTACCGAGCTGTGCATGTGCACTGCTCGTAGCACGACACAAACGTGAACCCAGACACACCCACCTTTCATTATAAAGCAATGTTTATTAATAGCAAGCACTCATGCGTACTTACAGAAAAGAAGCGATTGAGCATGACAACACACCTATGAGAAAATGACAGGACTATGTGGGACTGGAAACGCACTTCAACAGTCCATCAAAGAGTTGAGATAGTCTCGTCAAGTATTCTTGTTTTAGCGGTGTTAGGACGTTTCTAACAGCGAACGTACAAGCAACAATCAGAATGGTTTGTCATTGCCTTTTCGTTTATCAATTTGAACCATATTCATTGTTAGAAACGTTCTATCATAACTTTAATTATTTCAGATAGACAAAGTAGAAGGTTCCAGGAAAAGCATGCAACAGTGGGTCGTATTCATTTTTTTAGTAGGTGAATAATAGGGAGTAACAAAATGTCAGAACATATTAAATGCCCTGTCTTCAAATGTGAAATTAGTGGACATTGTTTCAAACAAAAATGTCATTTGCTAACACATCAGACATTGTGGGCAAGTAGGTACATTGTTTACCTGTGACCATTACCATCAATCCTTTAATACCGGAAGGACAGTTTAAAACGTCATATAAAAGCTGCTCCAAAAATGTTGTCTATTGTCATCAGTTATTTAGCAGTGAAACAAATTATCAATCGCATGCATGTAGCTGTGCAACATCTGCGCTAATGAACATATACAGTATGGTTCAAAATTATTGAGAATAGCTAAAGCATTTCTTATTATTAAACGAGAACAAATCAGGTAAAATTGAATGTATTGTGAAAGTGAACTGACCTTTTCATGTTGTGTAGGTAACAATTTAATATTTTGTCAAGTCTCCTTGAGCTTCACGGCACAGTCTAAGACGGGTAGGCATACTTCCTATCAGAGAGGTTAGTGTCTCGTGAGTTATGCTGTCCCAGTATCGGACCACTTCTCTCTTCATGTCTTCAATTTTTGTCAACCCCTTTTGATTCACACATTCCTTCATCATCCCCCAAATGTTCTCAATGGGATTTAAGTCAGGACTATATGCAGGAAATGGTAATGCAGTCACATTTTTCTCCTGAAACCACTGCTTGGCATGTTTTGCGGTGTGTTTAGGATCATTATCTTGCTGCAAAATCCAGTCATTTCCATAAAACACATGTGCACTTGGAAGGAGAAAATTATCTAATATGTTAGTGTAGCGTTGACTTGTCAGATTTCCCTCAAACACACACAGCGGGTCGTTCCTAATAAGGATATCCCTCCCCATACATGAAACTTTGGGCTGTATTTAGGTCGTCGATACAACGGTGCTGACGCAGACTTTGTCCATATTTTCACATTATTGGGATATACCCATATTGAGCTTTCATCAGTAAAAATCACATTTTCCCAGTCAAAGTTTTCATGTGCCAAACACCACTCAACACGCCTGTCTTTATGTTCTTGTTTCATGAGAGGAGAAGGAATTCCAGTCTTTTTCTCCCATCCAAGATCAATCAAATTTCTTCTAACTGTAGATTTTGATACAACTGTTGATCCCCTTTCTATCATTTCATACCTGATGTTGGATATGCTTGCCCTTTGCTTTTTAGACGCTAAAATTCCCAGCCGGACGCGATCTGAGAAGTCCAATTTTCTGGGTCTCCCTGCTCCTTTCTGGTGCCCCAAATCCTTTCCCTCTTTAAAATTCTTCCTAATCCTATACACAGTAGAAAGAGGAGTTCCTGTTCTCTCTGCCAATGTATTTACATCATCAATTCCTTGATTACACAACTCAAAAATCAACCTTCTTTTATCTTCAGCAGACATTGTTGACAGTGCTGAGGAAAATGACGTCTGCTACAAATTCAGGGGAGGTAACTCTAATTGTACTATACTCAGTAGGCCAAGATGAGTTACCTCCCTTATACCATTACTTAGTTTTAAGTATCAGTGAATCAGCTGAGGTGTTAGGATAGCTCAAAGTAAGAAGAAAAATTCTCAATAATTATGAACCAGACTATATGTCTGAAAGGGTTATATTCGGATAAAACCGCAAGGTGACTTGTAAAATGAAGGACAAAGCAGGTGGAAGCGTCACATTAGAGTTTGTAGGGTTAAAAAGCAAAATTTACTCTTTCCCGATGCAAAAAGCAAAAGAAGTCATTGAAAAAAAGACAGCCAAAGGTATTAGGAAATCTGTCATCAAGACATATCCCAGACATGACATGTATAAACCATCATTATTTGACCAAAGGGGGTACAATTGTTCCTTTCACTTGATTTGATCACACAATAACACTTTGTACACTGTGAGGCAAAGCAAAGTGGCAATGACACCAGTTGACGACATGTGGTACTTATTAGATAATGCTATTCACAGCATCCGATCTGGATATTCACCACAGTAATAATTTGTATATACTCCCTATTTATGTGAAGATATCTTTGCAGGAAACAGTAGTCAGAAGGCATGTGCTTCATTTACTCATTCACCATTTATTTCTTCATTTGTCTATCTATTTATTTGATTATTAATTTATTCATTTGTTCATTTTCAGCATCAAAATGAATATCCAGAGATATATATACAGGTTGATCAATATCAATGGTGAAACGCTGAATGAATGTAAAAACTTCAGAAAAAGACGTATGGCAGCTTATCAAACGGCACAATGTTGTAGAACGATTATTGGCTCAATGTCTTGTCCCAGCAAACACTGCATGTATCCTGTGGAAGTGCATGAAAATATCACCACGAGGCGGTCTTGAGCGTGTACGTGACTTTAGACATTACAGCCAGATGTTTGAGACTATTCTGGAAACCCCCTACCTGGATGAATTCCAGAAAAGAATCACAAAACTGTGTCGAGACAAGTGTTATGGAGTGTGAGTGAGTGAGTGAGTGAGTGAGTGAGTGAGTGAGTGAGTGAGTGAGTTTAGTTTTACGCCGCACTCAGAAATATTTCAGCTACATGGCGGCGGTCTGTAAATAATCGAGTCTGGACCAGACAATCCAGTGATCCACAACATGAGCATCGATCTGCGTAACTGGGAACCGATGACATGTGTCAACCAAGTCTGACCACCCGATCCTGTTAGTCGCCTCTTATGACAAGCACAGTCACCTGTTATGGCACCTTTTATTTTTTTGGTAGAAGTCTTCTCAACTTGTGCAAAGCTTTCAGCCTCCATATTACCAATGGAAGGAAACCTGGTGATAAACTTGGTAATTTCACATGTATCACCCATTCTGGAGCCAGCGTCGTTGACTATGTACTGGTATCGAGTGAACTATTTACTAGAATTTACAATATGAGTGTAATACCGAGATCAGAGTCTGATCATCTCCCTATATCATGTCATCTCAGTGACGTCACCAACCTTATGACAAGCCAAGCTGCGCCTAGTATACCCATCTTGAAAGTGCCAAAATATATTCATAGCAATAGTGATAGACAACAGTTCACTGATGTGTGTACTTCTGACAAAGTGACGGGGATGATCTCGGAATTCCTGGAGTAGTTAGATGGTGATATCAATCGTGCAGTCACCAAACTGTCCAATATTGTTGCTGCTACAGGGAGACAACTCAGACCGTCCATTCGATAAGAAAGAAGCAGACGAGATCGTCTATGCAGCAAAACATGGAAATTGCAAAGAATTTTGGAAAAGGATAAAACAAACATTTCGCACAAATAATGACTCATAGATTCAAGCCCAGGACTGGCAGTGTTACTTTAAGACGTTATTGAATCCTACATTATCCGAAACTACCTCTGTCTTCGATGAACATGTTAAATACTTTCTTGAACACCATTCGTGCCATGACTGTGATGGGTTAGCTAACCAGGACATCTATCTCAATGAGGAAATTTCTGAAGCAGAAATCAAAAAGGCAATTTCTAATCTCAAAAATGGAAAGCATCTGGTACAGATGGGGTACCTCCGCAACTTTACAAACTGTCATCGGAACTGATAATCCCATATCTGAAGCTGTTATTCAATAAGATCCTAGATGAGGGTATATTCCAATCACACTGGAATATTGGAATGATCTTGCCTATATTTACGTCTTTAGATAAGACTGAGCCGTCAAATTACAGAGGAATTTCCCACCTAAAAATCATGGAAAAATCTTTACAACAATAATCGAGTCACGACTTAGAAAATGGATTGAACTTAATGAAATAATATCTGAATGTCAAGTCGGATTCCGTCCAGATCATTTATTTACACTACAGGCATAGTGTTCCAAATACTTGGGTAAAACAAAATGTCTTTTCTACTGTGGATTCATTGACTTTAAAAAAGCATTTGACTTTGTAGACAGAAATAATCTATCACATGTGCTCGTGCAACGTGGAAAGTTATTTATCTTACTCAAAAGTATGTATGCATCAGTGAGGGCCCATGTTAAAGTTGGTAATTCAAGAACAGTAGCGTTTGATACCTCCCGTGGAGTAAGGCAAGGATGTATCTTAAGTCCTGTACTCTTTATTTTGTTTATAAATGAATTTGCCACCGAACTGTATAGGTCTTGCAACAGTGAAGTGTTCGTTACTTAGGATATACGAGATCTACTGCTACTAATGTTTGCCAATGACATCGTTCTTTTTACCACAAGTGTTACTGGTCTGCAGCGACAACTAAGGATACTGGAGTCATTCTGTTTAAAATGGGGACTGGAGTTGAACTTTAAAAAAGTCAAATATCATGGTATTTCGAAATGGGGGAATTCTGACAAAATCGGAGAGATGGTTCTTTGGTAATCAGCCTATGGAGGTTGTTAGTTACTATAAATATCTAGGAATTGTGTTTTCATCAAGATTAATATGGACAAAAGCGTGTGAAACCCTTGCACAGCAAGCAAACAAATCCTGTCTTTCATTGTATAGAATATTTAGGAAAAACCAGGAAATAACATACTCTACGGCACGAATGATATTTGACACGAAGATAGCACCAATACTACTCTATGGAGCTGAAAGTTGGGGACACAAGTATTCAGATTCAATTGAAAGGATTCAGATAATGTATTTAAAAGATTTCTCAAAATTGGAAAATTTGCCTCCAACAAGGCCATCCTCGGTGAACTTGGACGTTATCCAATGTATGTCTTCAGTCAGATCAAATTATTTAAGCTTTGGTTCAGACTGTTACACATGAATCCACAGCGTTATCCCATACAGTGTTATAAGATGCTCAAAGGGTTTGACGATTTGGGCAAAATTAAGTGTCAAGTGTGAGATCTATTTTATTCAGAAACGGGTTTTCGCATGTAGGGGTAAACCAAGGCGTTGGCGATGTACAGTTATTTATTATAACCTTCGAACAACGCATCAAAGATATAGCCTACCAGACTTGGCATAATGATGTTTGCAGCTCAACATTTCTAAAACACTATTCACAATTCAGATATAACCTTCACTTGGAACCGTATATCAATGAATTGAAAAACAAATACCTAATACGTGCATACTGCAAATTCCGAATTTTCCACGACAACCTGAAGATAAACAAATTTAGATGTAAGAAAGATGCCACCATAACAGACTTTGTGTGTACAGTATGTAATGCCTTGGAAGTCGAAGATGAGAATCATGTCTTTTTCAAATGTAAATATTACAAACGTTGGCGTGAAAAGTATTTCTTGCAACTTCGAAAAGTGTATAGAGGTCCATTAGCCTCAGAATCAATCCTCAAATCAAGGAACAGTCAGGTAATTTATTTTATTGCCGTATTTTTGTATAATATATTCCAAGCAAGATCTGCACCCAGTTGACCACTGTACATCGGTTAAATAACTGTATCACTGTATGATAGGCCACAAGGCCGACATTACGTAAATAAACTGTCTATATCTATTTCTATGTCTATTAAAACACAGAATGTCACATAAACATGCGTGATATATATCATATTCGTTCTGCATTCATTACCTTTTCTGTTACTTGTGTATGTTGGGCGTGTATAAGTACATAACACAAATGCAGACTAAGGTGCGTTCACATAGTGCGTCGTTTTGCACACCCGAATCGTAACAATTTGAAATCGCACACAGCAAGTAAGACGTAAAATTTGTACTAATTCCTACTAAAAGTCGCGAGTACATCACCTGTCAAATGGCGACACACGGTAGAACTGACAGCTCAGTTCAAGCCGATTTCATCTCTGTCAAGTGTTCATAACTCACACCTCGTGCAGTGCTGTGCACCAGTACAGTCGTCGTTGTTTGGCTATCTGCTGTGTGCATTAGCCCATAGATGTCTTTTGAAACTTTCGCAATCTTACGAGTCACTACAACAGGACGTAAAAACTGTGTTATGCTCACTGAAATCATTACGTACCAGTTATCTCCCTTTGCCATGAAAACAATCGTGTATATCTCATCTTTGCAAAATTATTATTTTTCTCATCTTTGCACAATTGTTCTCGTCTTTCAAATGGACACAGATTTTGTCATTCGTTTCCTTCTTAAATGTCTCCGACCTATTTTAAAGTTTCGTTGCTTGAATCCATCTTGTTGAGTCAATCCGAGATGAATGCCATTTTTAAAAAGTCCACAAAATGCTTTCGTTATTATTCATATCGCTACAGGTGGCATGCAAGTTGCTTGTCCATGTCGGACCGGGAGAATGCACTTTTCAAATAAGTAATAACTATTTTTACCACTACAGGTGGTTCAATGCACTGATTCAATGGGTGCAGACCCACACACCCCAGACGAAGTAATGTGACTGCGGTACATGACCCAACAAATTAGAATAAGTTCTGTGTGGAGTACACAAAATCTGTCGTACTATCCTCATTCTTTTTTCTTTGTTTACGTAAATTATTTCTGTTAACTGCTCGTTATATCAGTTGTATTCTCCAATTTCGATTATTTTCACGTTTAAATGGCATTGTGTAATCATATTTTCTCGTTGCTGTAACATGAGTTGGGGATGGTGCAGTGGTGCACCTGAAAGTTTATTGCATATCATAAGCTGATGTATTTGGTCTGAAAGGAAAATGAACTGTGCAATCAACCACCTCACTCTTCTAAACACCAAAAAACTGTATCTGGCCTTGGGTGCAGGTTTATTTTATTTTCTTTTAAAGAAAGTATCTGGTATCTAGATCGCATGTGTAAGCATGTATGAAACGGGTCACTGCACAAATATAATGATGGGATAGCCAGTGTATTTTCACTGCCCTGCTCGCTGTTGTGTACAGTCTGACAGCTCGGTCGTTTCCATCAGGACGTATGTTGTGCTCCGCCTTGACTGCTGTAGGATCCGGTTCTTGTTTGCGCTGAGGTAACAGATTACCTAGTTAGTTTCCACACCATTGTAAATGGTCGACTATGTGTTAGATGCTATCCGCGCAATGACATATTCACTTGCAGTTGTAAGTGTTTCAAATAGGATGTCGTAGTTTGTCGTAGTTTGTAGATGTTTCGCACTTCTTCAATGAGTGAGTGACCTTGGCTTTACGCTTTTCGCAACATTTACATGTAACATTTGTCATTTTGATATCAGTGGTATGCAAGCGTACATCATCTCATTAATGGCATATCTGATTTGTGAGATTTGTACCAGAAAGACGTTTGTGTTACGATGTAAATTGTTATTAAACGTAAATTGTAATACTTGCACAAAACTGTAATAACCCTTGACGTATATTATAATACAAACGTAAATTGCAGTAAAAATTGACGCGTAAATTGTAAAACGTAATAAAACTTGACGTAAGTTGTGAAAAAAGAAACACGTGTCAACCCGTTACCTTCAGAATGATGTTTTGCTGATTGTGGTTTGGTTAGTGAAACGTAACTGACGAAATGTATCTGATGATGATAACAATACTTTTACACAAATGTGAAGACTGTATTCACGTGAAAGTTTAAAACTGGTCTTTTCCTATGAAGGACACATTGTTCTATGGAAATAACAACTAGACTAGGATGTCTTTTGCGCTATCTGTGTTCTACGACCCTGATTGTGCATAACGTATCTGACGAAAACCAGCGTACCCTATGGCAGTTTCATTTATAGTTGTCACATTGCAGTTATACGCCTGTCAGCAAAATGTAGACAGCTTATGAATTTATTACTTTGAACATAATCTTACGAGCTATTGTTTCAACCTCCGTTGATAAAAGTAAAATGTGTTCTAACAACAAGACTGAACTTTGAATCTCAGGCAATTTTTCCAGGACTGGTGGTTTCTAAACTGCAACATATAATGGCACACGATTATAATGTAAACGTAAGAATTCAAAAGTGTTGACAATTGTTTCATAATAATCTTTCATTCATCTGTCAAACAATACATCCTGCAGAGGGACACAGTATTAAGCAAGTCTGTGATATTTCCTTGGTGTTTAAAAAAATAAATCTGGCAAGAGTTGACTAAAATGGTTTTGATTTACTTCCCTAATTCAAGGGGCGTAATCTTAAACAGAATGGACATATTAAAGTAAAGTATTAATGATGGTCTATCAACGGGACAGCGATGTTCTTGAAGCTGAGAATGACTGTTTAGTACTTATCGAGATGTCTGTTTAAAGTCGAGACTGATGTCTGGATAAAACAATTATCTGAGAATGAGTATATAAATATGTACAGTTCTCATGGGCAACCTGCAAAGCCACAAAAACAGTATCCAAATTTGTGTCTTGTGTGTTTGACTGACATAACCTAGGTGACACTGATAAATAACCAAATGTTGAGAGGTAGGCCAGGGCCGTTTAATATAAGATTGGTATTGTGTAGGTATGTTTAAGGTACGTCTCATGTTAACCTAGGCATGTTAGTCTAGCCCTCTTCAGACGTCATAGCTGACTGTATTTCTAACCGGGAGTATAGTGGCGATCCTTTACGGTTCAGCTTCATTGGCAACAAGGAAAGCGGCACGTGTCTCTTATGTATTGCTTTTACAATTACATAAACTCGCATACAGGCATGATAATGTTGACGTGAGTGGTTTGTTTTCTATTCGCAGTCCTTCTAGGCATACTGCAAAGATAATTTGACACGGTGATGTTTTAAGGATGGTTCATCTACCTTGACATGCATACTGTCTATTGGAGAAGTATGAGAAGATCCAAGACAAAATCTCAGGGCATGATAGCGGATAGAATCTAGAATCTGAAGGTTGATTTAGGGTGGTAGGGTAGCCTAGTGGTTAAATCCGGGTTCGATTTCCCACATGGGCACATTGTGTCAAGCCAATTTCTGGTGTCCCCGCCGTGATGTTGCTAGAATATTGCTAAATGCGGCGTAAAACTCACACTTGTTAATCATGAGGCTGAACCGTAATGTACAGGACAGCCACATTCTTGACCATGGTCATGAGCTCGCCTAGCGCCTCATTCACCATGAAAGGTTTCTGAACTGTACCGGATATCATGTGCATAAAAGATAACAACAGCGTGCCTTTACTGTGCGTTCACGTACAAACACTGTTTATGCCACACGGTTGGCTGACATGTATTTGGTGACTATAAGGACACTCTAATGTTCAGCAGCTAACAAAAGGGACAAACAACCCGTGAGTATGAGTCATGGGGCGCTCTTCGACATCCTCAGCCATGATAATTACAACAGAGTTAACCAGAGCAAAACTTGAATCAAGTCCGTATGTACCAGATCATCAAGCCTCGTTTTGAGATTTCCACGATTTCCAAATTTCCATTTGGCACATTCGTAACTACTCCGTGACCTACAAGAAGACTCGTACAAATGCCATAATTCGTGGCAAACCAGTCAAATAGCTTGTAGTAAAACGCATTTCGAAACATGAAAACTTTCAAAGTTCGCTAAACTATGCAAAGCACAATTTAAACACAAACTTTGAGCTAAAGGATCAACAACATTCAACACTGAAACATATCTACAAAAGGAATATGATCGTATTCTGTTTTGCCCACGGGATGTAGCATATTCTAAGAGCCATGTTTAGAAATTCACTTAGACAGGGCTCAGCCGTAAACATGGGCCACGAGAGGGGTACGAGACGCCACCAGGCTTGCCTGGATGACTCGAGTAGATATGGATGCGTTTGTCAGAGTACACTGTATGACAGAGTAGGCTGCATTACGTGTTTGCAAGGATATTAGAAGGAGCGTAGTTTTGAAATAAACAAGTGATTAGATGTATCAGTTAATAATGCATAATATTTACATATCCACTAAATAAGTTGGTCTCAATTTTTTGGACTGGTTATTATACTAAGTTGCGCAATAGCACGGAACGCAATGAGCATGAAACCAGACTGTTGTGTAATGAATGTTTTGACTTGCCAATTACATAAAGCGATACTCATGATGTTGATCACAGGATTGTTTGGTCAAGACTCGATAATGTACAGACCGCCGTCATATAGCCGGAATAATGAGGAGTGCGGCGTAAAACTAAATTCACTCACCCACCAAGTAAACGGAACTAGCCAAGTTTCTTGAAGTAATTGGTGACAAGACAGGAACGAAGTAAAATAAATTGTAAATGCCGCTTGTATGCTCGTCAAAAACTATGTTCAACAACATTTGTAATTTACTATTGAAGCATTTGGGAGATATATCGGAGTCCGTTAATGTTGGCATGATAAACATGAATGTTTTTAGAGTGCAACACCACTTACACTTCCTCATGACCAAAGTTCTGTGTATAGTTATCACTCTTGAAGCATGAATGGTGTATGACGTAGAAGCAAACACGAATAACTATGTGATGCAATATGATTGTAAAATTTATTGGATTATCGTGATTTGTCTACCTTGAAAACCGTCAAAATCAAGAATGACACTCTATGCACGAGTATGGAGCGACAGTTTTGTGCGTGTGCATCCCATAATTGTGTATAGGGGTGGTGATAAATAGGAATGGTGGTGCGTTCACAAATAGTGTGTCTTTGAAAAGTTTAACTGTAATTTAATACAAATTCAGGTCCACAAATGTATTGAAGAGTATATTACGCAAGTCATTGAAGACACGGTATAATGTTCCTTCAAATTCAAAAAATCAAATTTTCAAATTGCCTGTAAGATGAAGATCCCATTCATGGATAATGTTGAAGTGGTCAGTGTCAGTTATGGGTAATACTGTTGTTG
Source organism: Haliotis asinina (assembly GCF_037392515.1). Lineage (NCBI taxonomy): Eukaryota > Metazoa > Mollusca > Gastropoda > Lepetellida > Haliotidae > Haliotis > Haliotis asinina. Next base: position 47,639,117 of record NC_090285.1, read on the forward strand.
TCACACCACAGTCTTTTATGCAACAGATTTGTCAAAATTATATACATTGAGTCAATACGAGATACATGTATACCTCTATAGTTGTCAGTGATGTTCAATTTCCTGTCCCGTTCTGAATGGGACAAATGACACTCTTCCTCATTCCGGTGGGAACACAGTTGTGAATAAAATGTTATTTAAGAGCTTGGGGAGTACTGTATGATACTACTTTTAGTAGACAATTCATTTATAATACCATTTGTTCCTGGAGATTTGTTGTTCTTTAGGTCATCAAGACATTTGCAGATTTCTTCATTAGTAAAGGGAAGACTAATATTCTGTGATGTATCTGTCAGACACATCTTTTCTTCTATATCACTGATAAAAGTTAGTGTTACAGTTGGAAAACAGCAGACTTTTTAAATGTTCAGCTCATTGCTGTACTCATATATGTGGAGTTCTTTGTGATGTCTCTGATGATTTAAGAATGCGCTAAAATCATTTAGGATTATCTCTGGCTTGAACAAGTTGTTCTTTCTGTTTGTCCTAATACACTGACCTTTCTATTGCAAAGATTTTCTTGAAAGATAAACGCAAAGATATAACATGGCTAAAATCATCCCCATATATACAGTTTCTGTTCAGCGTATATCCTGTTCTTCAATATTTCAAGTTCCTGATTCCGCCATAGGGGTTGTTTTGAGACAGATTATGGTTTCCAAAAAGCAATTTGTGACATTTTCTCCTATAATGTTGTGCTGCAGTCTGATATAGAGAAGTGAGTTTATTTACAGCAAGTATGACATTCTCATCAATAGGTCCGAAGATTTCAACACTCATTTCTCTGAATTCTCTGACATTTTTCTTAGCTGTTAGAATTAGGAAATACGAATTGCCACCATGCAGCACTGTTATTATTAGGGTGCCATGCCTTGAGGCAGGAGACTTGTAATCGTTTGGATTATTATTATTACTACCAATATTTATTATTCCGCCGATTTTTGTACCAAACATAACTCCCAAACCAATGCTCCATTTTTTCAGAATAGTTTGCCCCCAAAATGTGCTGAGCTCAAATCGTCAGCTCCAGACATTCCAAACTTTCCATAACCACAGTGCAAATTCTGCCCCAAAAGAGCCATGATGTGCCTTCAGTGGCCGCCATATTGAGTGCTACCAAAGTTCTCTTCGAAACCTTCACGGACTTCCTCAGCAAACTTACCAGGTGAAAACTGAAAAATCTTTTCACAAAACGTTGAGTGTATGTGGCTGACATATGACGGCCTGACGTTGTCAAAACGCTAATTGTTCTCCTATTTTCCTTCCGGGTCATGCTGAAACCATTACAATCAACCTTCACCAGGCCCTCTTTCCCGTGTCGCATAGACCAATACACTTTTAGTAACAACTGTTGAGTCTTTGGTTTGTTTATGGTTATAGGTGACCTGTTTCCTGTTGTTATGTTTACTCCCAGCGCATTTGCTTGCTTTCTGTTCACAAGTTGAGTTGTGACAGCTTAGAGTAACGATGTACGATGTAAAGAATACAGTCACGGACAATGGTTACACACATTCAGTAAGGGAAACCCTATACCCAACCCTTTGCACCAATGTCGAAGGATAAATAGAATTATCTCCCTTAACAATATCCAGCTGCGGTATTTGTTTAGAAAATACTAACTGTCGTTATGTGTGTTTATCAGGCATTTGTATATAAAGGTGACAGATACTCTGATTCATAATTTCCCAAGAAATAGAAGATTTGAGTTGTCATATAGAATTACTTCACTAAGTAAAATCTCAGACACAAGTTCAGTAACAAGAATGTTACATTTTAGAAAGCATTTTGTTTACTTTGTTAACGGAAACATTGAACCAAAATTTCTCACCAGGTTTAATATTTGTAGCACCTGTCATATCATCTGCTGATTAGATAGTGAAACCAAATGAATAGCCACTGAAACGGATGTGGTTGTAATTACTTTTATTGTTCGTTACTCAAATCAGTCAATTAACCAGAATGTAGAGTCTCGGTAATGAATATCCAGCTAGAAATGATGTGGATATTCAAGTCGATTTTACAGGTAACTACCGATGAATGGCGGGTGGCGCGGTAGGACAGGACACGTTCAATAGTCGGATTTATTGTGAAATTTTTTTTAATTTGTTTCTATTCACAGATTCCCTGTATTTTCCAAATCAGAAATTAAACTATTAAAACTATAATGATTTGACAATGAAAAACTTTCAAAGATAAACAAAGGAAGATTGAGCAAATTCTAATGGCTAACTGAGTTCTGTGGGGAAACGGTCAGTAATTAATATGGAGCTCTCCATTGTTGCTTTCAACTATACTTTTCTATGTTACTGTTAAGATTGCTACACAGTTCCTCTTGATTTGAATGCAACATAGCACTGTTAACTTCATTTCGAGACACACCTCTATCAAATGTCAGAGAGCAATATGAAGGGAAATGATTTGATTCATCCGTATGGTGCACACCAAAATTCAGAGATATATTACACAGTCTACCATACCAGCTTCACTGTGAGAAAAACATGTAAAGTATCCTTCAATTTCCCTCATTCATGGATAAACCCCTGCAACTACATATTCCTATGAAATTGTGATTATTTCTGTAATAACTACATATCCCTTTGAAACTATGTATAAACATTTGGTAACTACATATTCCTACGAAATTATGAATACACCTGTAATAACTGTACAGTCCTATGAAATTATGAATACACCTGTAATAACTGTACAGTCCTATGAAATTGTGAATACACCTGTAATAAATGTACAGTCCTATGAAATTGTGAATACACCTGTAATAACTGTACAGTCCTATGAAATTGTGAATACACATGTAATAACTGTACAGTCCTATGAAATTATCAATGCACATGTGATAGACACATATTCCTGTGAGAGTGCGAATGAACACATTCCTATGAAATTTTGAACACACAAATGATAACTACACATTCCTGTGAAATTATTAATAGAACTACAATAACTACGTATTTCTGTGAAATTATGAATAAAACTGAAATAGCTACACATTCCTATGAAATTATGAATAAACATATGTTAACTACATATTCCCGTGAAATTAATATATACGCGCTACCTAGTGTCGTAATTTTAATGTAATATTCTGTTTGATGTTAAATTCATGGTATAAGTGATGTTTTGTTACATTGGAATTATGTATGCAATTATTAGAGATGTAGAGAGTATGGTTTGCATGATGTTTTAAAATATTTCGTTTCTCTCTTAAATTCACAGTGTAATAACTGAATCGACTCATGGACAGTAATTTCTCCACAAAGCACCAGTAGACGGAATAATTGAGTAAACAGACTATATAAATTACATTTGGTTTTGAAATCGGTTTCGTTACAGTCTAAGTAAACTTATCCTCAGTACATTTCGTTACACTCCACTACTGAGTCTAACAACTTCTTATGGGAGGTCGCATCAGGTAACCTCTGAGATTGACCAATCAGAACACAGCTTACCAACTTGCGAAAGTGCTCATTCGCACATACCTTTTGAACTTTTTATCTCGAAAAGGTTCGTACCCGAACGTCACCCCACCGTCAATGAATGGTTTCGAATGTTAAACTGTCGCCGGAGTGCGGGCCCTGATAGTGCTAATTGTGCTGTTCTCAAGGTGTACCGTGATCAGTTAAGTGACGTCTTCGAAGCACGTTTCCTAACTACCTTGCTGTTCGATCACATACCCACTATGTGGAAAACATTTAACGTTGTACCACTCCCGAGGAGGCCAAACTCGAAAGTTCTAAATGACTGTCACCCCGTTGCCGTGACACCGGTACGCATGAAGCGTCTGGAGCGCAGTGTAAAAAAGTTGCTTATGCGCGAGGTTGAAGAACATCTAGACCAACACCAGTTTGCTTACCGGCAGAGAAGGGTCTCAGACAACGCCACATTGACCCTCCTAAATCTTATCTATAAACATTTAGAACAACACGGATCATATGTGAGAATTCTTTTCTTCCGTGCCGATGTGACGTTAAATATTAACTCACTCACTCTTTTCTTCCGCCTTCAATACCACTCACACACATTTACTTCTGTCAAATCTAACAAACTTAAGTGTTAATGGCAATCTGATCAGATGGGTAGACTCTTTCATGGCTGACAGACCTCTGTTACTGGTAATGGAATCAGTTCCTCAGTTACCAACCCGTCCACTGGAGTTCCACAAGGATGTGTGCGGTATCGCGGTGTATGTGAGACAGACCATAGCCCCAAGATTCACCCGTATACACCATGAGTGGTCAGACTCAGTATTTTTCATAAGTGACATTATGGGCGATGATGCAAATAAACCCACTATATTTGGGTTTGTATATGTGACTGATACTCAGAACCCTACTGATGAAGGACTGTCGGGGATTGGACTTCTAGAAAGTAGACTGTATGCTTTAACACATGATTACCCACATGCGTCGTTTGTTTTATTTGGCGATTTTAATGCCCGTATAGGCGACAAGCAGTGTTACATAGAATACGAGTCCACTGACTATTTACCAATAGAGGATGTAGACTATGAAAGTGATCCATTTAATGTACCAAGAACTTCCAAGGATTCAGTAGTTAATCCAGAGGGAGCAAAATTATTAGATATATGCCGCAACTTTAACATACATGTATTGAATGGGCGAAACGGGAGAGACAAACTTGGTGAATTTACTTTTATTGGTCACCAAGGTAACAGCGTCGTCGACTATTGTTTGGTATCTTCATGTCTATATAAACATTTTGTAAATTTCAATATTTTATCCCGATGCGAGTCAGATCACTTGCCGATAGCGGTAGACCTGAAAACACCACATGACATAGCACGTGACCTCGGTCACAGTGAACATGCACGAGCAGGGACACACGACATCGAGACAGCGCGTTGGGACTCTGGTCGTAAGGGTGAGTTTATATGTTATATTACGGAAAACATTACTGATTTTAACTTAGCATTTTATGAAATATTACAGGTCAGCGTCGATAGTGCTATTAAAACTTTGAATGACTTTATACTTAGAGCGTTGTATGCACCCAAGGATTACGCAGAGCGAGCGAAGAAACCACACTCTCAGTCCCACGCACAACCACATTCACAGTCGCATCACTCTTGCTCCCAGCACACGCGGATACAACCCGCATGGTTTGACAAAGATTGTGAAAAGGCTAAAAGATATAAATATACCCTACTGAATAGATTCAGAAAGACAAACAATCCTGTACATTGCACACTTTACTTAGTAGTATAGGGAATAGGGGTTTTAAAACACTTTCAAGAAATGTCTCTACAAAGCCTTATTTACTAAATAAGGCTTTGGTTGGGTCATTAGCTCTTGCTACTATTACCCCTACTACAAAAAAGTTGGCGGTAATTACTATGCCTTGGTAGGAGGTAATACTGTGCCGTACGGTACGATCAATAATTCTTCTCTTACAAACCCCCTACCCGGCCCATCCCTCAAGTAGTATAAGTTGGGTTCGTCGGCTTTCATATCCACTTTATCTATGTTGTAAGTTTTGACTGACCATATAGGATCGGTGGCTCGCTTACGGCTATCGCCCTCGTGTTCCCCTATGTCACGTTTATATCGATGAAACAGTTTAATGTGAACCGCCTACGATCACTTTGGTATTCGTAATAAAGGCTTGCTGGGCTTTTTGTATCCCCTGTTCTATGTACTTTTTTTTCTCGTCCTCGCTGATAGCAGACTTACGAGACTTGGACCGAATATCTTGTTTCATTCCGTTATATTTTTTGAGTTCAGATAGGATTGAACGAAACTCCTCTTCTGAGATCTTACTGTCAGAGAGTGCCGTGGAAATTCGCTCACTCACTGTGTTCAGCTTTGCTTCGGCCAGAACCCTGATCTCGTCGTGTTTCAATGCCTTACGATTAAGTCTGCGTGATACTAACTTAAGCGCCAACCCTACCAACCCTGTCACCCCAGCCGTTATTTCAATACCTAGCACTATAGGTGCAGCCACGATGGTAGCCAACAACCCAACGCCTGCCGCCCCTAGTCCCATGCTGGTTGCCATAAGGGTAGTGTCAGCCCCGTCCACGATATTGAAAGCTCTATTGTACTTTTTACATAGTGCTTTCCGCGTGTCACGGTCTTGTTCTAGTTGACGTTTCACATCACATAACTGCCTCAAGCGGAACCCATCTACGGTTTCCAGCGTCTTCGCTACTTCCTCTACGACTGGGTACAGACCCATCCTATAATATATATTTTGAAAGATATTTTAATTGGGGTTCAGTTAATATTCTATCAATTAATTTGAAGTCTATAAGGTCTAGATTACTAGTCAGGGTAATAGGTGAGAGGCTAATAGAATTTCCTGTTGTAATAAAAACCCCACTGAGGTTTATTAAGCGGTTTATAGGACCCCCGTGGGTATCCTGTTGTATAACAATACAACAATATTTGTTTTTGTGTTCGTCAAACCAGTGTATTGACACCCCGGGTAAAATTTGGTGTACTCTTGAGATGTTTTCATGTTGTAAAAACGTAAATAAGACTTCTATGATGAGTGTGAAAGGGGTGTATATATCAGGCCTTAAGTTAGTAGGATAATTGCTAAATGTTAATTTATTTTTTACTTCACTCCTTAACCTATTTTTTTCGGTATTAGTAGTTCCTATGGATACACTATCCGGAATGAAATCCCCGACCCAGATACCGTTGTTCCTAATCTTAGAGACAAACCTATTTTCGTTTAATATGATATAAGGTGAGGTGAGTGTTAAGTTGATCAGCCATTTGGGCTCTTTAAAATCTGATAACAACATCCGTCTGTACACGTTGTCTTTGAATTGCAGGATGTATAATTCATCTTCCTCACCAGGCTGATCGAATCCCTCCGTATCTCCCAGGTCGTTAAGCGTAGTGTTGGGATGATGACTGGTCATTATTATACTATTACGATATAATTTCCAACTGGTTTTCTGATAATAATTCAGGGGTTAACTTCATACCCATGAAGTGTATGTTGTCAGGCAGGAAGATATTGATTAGTGATATCTTGTTTTCCACGATCACGTTGACCCCCTGCAGACTGGTCTTGGAGTCGACACCCACCCGCACGTAAACGTTGCAAACTTGATACTGGTGTCGTTTCACCCACCCGAGTTTGATCCCCTTCACGATCTCGACATCATTCCCCGATGGTTCCCCTAGGTAGACTTTGATGATCAGTGTTGAGTTTGCCGGTAGATCCTCTAGTATAGTGACCACACCTTCGAATTCAGACACCAACTGCAATTTCACGTTTTGTATGGCTGGTTTACTCGATAGCATGTGGGCTGCTATAGTGTTGACTGGGCTGACGACTATGCTACGTCTCTGAGTTGGGACGTAAGCCACGAGCAGGGTTCCATTGTTCACGACTTTGTTTAGGTGGTTGTCTTTGTTATCAGTGAACACGTAGGGGGAGACGAGTCTAATATTGATAAACCAGTTGTTATCGGGTAACAACACCCACTTGTCATCTTCGGTGAAGACGAGCATATATGGCTTGTTTCGGGCGACGGTAGTGCTCTCAACATCGTCTAAGTCGAACAGTTTACCTCCGAACGATGGGTATATTACCCAATTATTATCACCGGTGTTGACAAGGGTGTACTTAGTGTTGACTGTTGCTCTTGTGGTATCTACTATATCACTTAGGGTTCCACCGGAGGGGATTTCAACGCGTTTGTAAATGTTGTTTTTCAGTTGCAAGGCGTACGATTTACCATCTACTCCGGGAGCGTCGAAACCGCGCGTGTCTCCAAGGTCGGAGATCCCGATATTGACGCATTTTTTCACTCCGGGCCCTTGTGCGCTGGTCATTTTACATGAAGCGTTAAGCTGAGGTATCCTATATTTACAGGATTATGATTTATATCTAACACCGATATTGTCAACTCAGGTATGTTGCCCTGGGTTAATCTCTTATACTGCCGTGGTGAAAACGACTCGGTTCTACCGTCGTTGAATTTCTCAGTTTTCACCGGCACTGCTCTCAGTATAGTGGAAGGGTGACCTCCTTGAATGTTGTACGTTGTGCTCACCTGACCGAGATGAATGTACAGCTCTCGGTACGGTACTAGATCGGGTACCTTCGTGCCTGTGGCGGTTGTTGTTGGTTTTATCTCGTCAGGAGACATACCGAGTATCCTAGCTAATGGTCGGCCGAGCCTCAATGAGGTTCTTCCGTTGTTGATTAACACCACTGTACCGTTTGAGTCGTTCATCTTGAGTTCGGCTCCCAGGGGTTTGAAGACCTCGTCGTTTAGAGAGCACACGCTGTAGTAGCCGTCAGTTATCTGGCTGCGAGTTCCACTGACGAACAGCTTATTGTTGCTGACGTTGATGTTAGTCCATTGCGGTAGGTAGGTGATATCGCAGAGTGCGACTTCGAGTTGACCTGACGTGTTATCGATCGCGTGCGTCAGCTGAACGGCCTCACCGCTCGTTATTCCTGGAAGTGTTATGTACATGTTAGAGTATATATACTCATTATATAATAGTTTTAAAATGTATTCCCCTGGTGTGTTTTACCCTAAACTGGACGTAGATTTCTCCCCCATGAAGATCGTGGTTGCTCCTGAGTTGTATTTCAATGCCCAGCTTTTAGATGTGTTCGATAAGTATAAGCTTTCGGTGACTAACATCAAGGCAGTCCACGCTTGGTTCAACAACCCTATGCAGTTCTGGCAGAATCAATTCAACTTTGCCGTGTGGTGCGCTACAACGGGGTGTGGTGTGACATTGGCCGACACTCGGCGTGGACCGCTGAGTCAGTCTGTGTTCAAGTTCCACGTGTACTACCAGGTCAGACGTATCCTTAAAGAGATCAGTACCCCCCTCCCACAGGACAAAGCGTGGGACGCAACAAACAACCCGTACGATAGACGGGCCTACGAACGTATTTGCAATGAATTCGAAATAAACCCGAAGACGGATTGGCGTTTGCCGGGGCCGAACCACGGGTTGGGTATTCCTTATGATGGCGCGCGATCAGTGAAAGAAGTCAGTGATGATTTACTGAAACGAGATATACTACGCCAGGACTTTGCTTTGTCGAGTAATGAATGGAGGGATGATCGTATGAACTTTAAAGGTGGTGTTGCTTTCACAGTCCAGAAAGTGGAGCAGTCAACCGCAGACGGGTGGAAAATGTTCATGCTGGACACGTCGAAAGGATTCACTCGTGCCGGGGTAGTCAGGTTGAACGACTCGATTCGAACGTACGTGTGGGCGCTGTTGGGTGCGCAGTCGATGACGCGTTCCAACATCCTCGGTAAGGGAACTGCTTACGACGCTCAGAAACAGTTCGTTTCCAACGTTGAGGATGCTATCAATTCTCCAGTTGATCTCCCGAGGGCCATCGACCGTTACCAAAACGTGTTAGAATACGCCAGATCGAAAGTCAATTACGTATTCGGCGTGGGGTTGTACATGGCTCCGAGTGATATGCAACTGAGAATAAAAAAAGTGGTGGGTTATAACAACAAAATAGTCATAGCCACGGCGGACCAAAAGTTGGGTATCAACCCCGATATTAACACCCCCTATATCCCACACATCCCACCACGTGAAAAGGGTATAGTGGCGTCACCTCCGGAGCCTAAAGTTCATGTGGGGGGACCCCCCTATCAGCAGCATATTGATAATAAAACAGCCCTGGTGGTTGGTGGGGTAACTTTGGGACTTATTTGGTTAAAGATTTCTTAGCCGCTACGTACACCAGACCCGCCACGGCGACTATGGCTGCCCACAGGTTTTGACTGAGCCACATGGCAGTTTTAGACAGAGCGCCCAACAACCACGAGACGATGCTACCCAGGATGCCGGGAAGGGCTTCGGCGGCTTTACCAGCCAGTTTAGCTAGGCCTTCCCCGAGTTTTTTTATCCAGTCTTTAACACCACCGCTGGGAGTTCCCCCGCCGGCAGGTGTGGGGGTTCCTCCCACCAGTGACACCACCAGGGTTGATATAATGAAACCCAATGCAGTCAGAATGCTGGCGATGGTGATCCCTTGCTCCCGGAACAATATCCGAATCCTGTTGGCTAAAGTTGTATCCTCATTCAGTATTCTATCGATTGTTTCCCGAATACGACTGATCTGGGATCGAAGCTGTTCACGATTCGAGGAAGCGGCTTCCAATCGTGTACGTCTCTCGTCTTCTAAATCACGTATTCGTTCATTGATACGACGCTTCATATCATCGTTTTCAGTTTCGTTGAGTTTGGTTTTTTCCCTAGCGATGTGCTCGTCGATTTCGTTCAGTTTCCCCATGTTGTTCACGAGTTCTCCACGCACGCGTTTCACGGCTTCGTCTAAGCCGCGCAGTTCCCTTACCGGAAAGTCAAACCCCGGTAACGGTTTGTCCCAGTAGGTGCTCAACAGTTTTTCTATGCTGTCCGAGGCTTCTGTAGCACGCTGTGGTGTCATTTCATCTCTAGTGGTGAGGCGGGATCTGGTAGCTTGCAGATCTTCTTTAACGGCCTTAGGTATTGCACCACCGTAATCATTCATGTTTAGATTTTTACGGATAAATTCGACACCATGGCGGCTGGCTAGAGTTGACAAGGCCAGTGGTTTTTTATTGCTCTTGTTAAAGAGGTCAACCCCTGGGTCAGACTTAAGGCGTAGAACACCCTTTGTATCAATAACAAAATTCTTATGGTATCGACCCTGTGGTTCAACGTAGTTTTTATCTCTTCTTAAACTTTCGTAATAATCATTTACCGTTGTTTCCAAGAGTTCTTGGTTCAAGGGTGAACTAGTAAATGAGGTCTCCTGCTCATCATCGAATGCCTGGGCACTAGCGCCCGGCATCTCCGTCATATCTATGTCTTCATCCATTAGTATTAAAAATATATTTCTTTTATATAACAATGTACGGCAGAAAATTAGATCCTTTCAGAAGATTGAGAGAGCCATTAGGCGCCAGAGCCGTGCGACAGTCGGTGACCATCACCAACAATCCCAGCAAGATAGACCAGAATCAAACTGGCGAAGCGAGCTGTTTCTTCACCCGTTCCCGTTCTAATTTGCTCATCACATCGTTCTCTCTCAAACACTCCTCGAACGAATCCCTGTCCTTGCAGTGAAATAAGGCCACCCATCGCGTCTGCTCCCTGAGGTCTTTCAACACCGAGTTGAACTTCTGCGTTAGCACCCAGACGCTGTGATTTGCATGCCGGCCGGAGAAGGCCAGGTACGATAGCATGTCTCTCTTTTTTGTTATCTCGCGATTAGCGCTGCAGTCGTCCAGTATGAACAGCGTCGGTTCCCCTTTAAATTTCTCGTGAAGAGCTTTCAACCAGTCCTGCAGACGTGTTCCAGGGTCGATTTTGTGTACGTCCGGGTCCGTCATCACCCAAGGTCGCGCGTACGTTTTATTCATGCTCAGAGTAGGGCACATGATAACGATGTTATCGAACACATCCTTGTAGTAACCCTCCAACATATCCAACACGAAAACGGTCTTCCCACAGCCAGTCTGCCCGCACACTATGGCGCAGTGTGGGTCAGTGGGGAGGTGGGTCAGTGGGGAGGTGGGGCAGTTTATTGTTGGGGGGTGTGGGGGGGTACCCCCCATCAGTAGATGGCTTGCACGAATCTCCCATTGTCTATATTAAGTTGCGCGTCCATAATAACGTACAGATATAATTTCAACTTACCAGCGGTTTGAGCCTTCTTAGTAATCTGGATGGTTATCCCTTCGCTGCCGTTATCTATACGGCGCCCGCTACCGTGCAGTTTATCATCATCCGTGGATCGCATGTCCAACCATAGGGCGTACTTGGTGGTCAGGTATTCACCGATCTGCACGGAGCCGAGGTCCAGGTCCTTTGTTATGTAGTCCCCCACTGGTAGCTTTTTTATCTCATCCCACTGCTGGTGCGGTCTCATACCATGACTGAACAGCTGGTTTGGCACGCCCTCGATGGTCACTTCCACCTTTTCAATCTCGGGGTTGAAAAACTTCTCGCTGTCCCTCCGGAATGGGTCGTAATCCTCCACGGGGACGACCAGGATACCTTTCATCGATCGCGCCGGCACGTTCAGGTTGATATTCCACACAGTGTCGCTCTTATCTCGCACGACTGATCTATGCCTCAGTACGCGATCGTACAGGATGGCCATCTTCCCAGAGTACTGGTTTCGAACCTGCCTGGCCAGCTCCGGGCTAGTGACCATGTCGAACTCAAGAGAGATGTTGTCTATGGCATAACTAGCCTCATCACCGTTCGGCGTACGCACTACTTTGCTATAGTCGTTAAACGTGAGCTCGTATTCGAGCCTATCACCCAGCGCGGCCTGGTAAAACGGCGCGTGTCCCGTGAGTAACTCGAAGTCGAGCGGCACGCAGAATCGATTCCCGTATGCTCGAGCGATGGCCTTTTCACCGTCCGATAGCTTGTCTTGCTGGTCTGTCGTGAAGACGTATCCTATGCGCGCCCGGGTTGATTTACTGATGCCCTGGTACACATCATTGACTCGTTCTCTCTCGCTTTTCCAGAGATCCTTGTAGCAGTGAAACACGTCGCTGTCGTCGATGCTCAGCACCTCGTTACCGCTGATCTTGACGGTCGTTTTCTTGATGATGGCTCGACCCACGTTACGCACTAGCTCGCGTTTGTCGTTGTCGGAGGTCAACGTGATATTGAACGCCAGTCGAACAGTGCCTGGTACAATGAGGTCATTCTCACCAAGGTTTGGAAATCTAACCAGCAGAGTTTGATTCTGGTCTATCTTGCTGATATTTGAAGTGTTTGTCGTGTGCAACTTAACCTTCATTTCTCTGTGTTTTGTCTGTATCGGGTATTATATAGTTAAAACTAAATCTTACTTGTTATATTATAAGATGGAGTGTGAGGAATTGCTCGAACAATTGTCTGTGGAGGGTTCCCCCAGTGGGGGTGTGGGGGATTCCCCCAAGCGAGAGAAACTGGTGGCGTTGGCTGTTGGCGGCAAAGCCAAACATTACTTTGGAGACTACACTCCGGATAAAATTCACAAAATGTCAGCCGAAGAAATCGATAAGCTGTACGCTAGATACGAGTCCCGGCTCGGAGCAGAAATGACAAAGACAATAGGATCGGCTATGACCCAGATATACACCGGTATTGTATCACACTTCCTTCCCATTCCACCAGAGCGCCGACTTTACCTGTGGGAGGACCTCGAGAAAGACCCTTTTATCGAACACGCCGTGAGCTCTATCAGCTGCGGGCTGTACCACAAATATGGTATGTTGTTGGCTCCAGTGACGGCGGCGATTATCACGGCAAAACATTGTCAATTTGAGAGAAAGAATAATAATAATAGTATAGATGGATGCTGCACAGGAAACCCCAGTGGACACAGTGATGGAGGAGACCCCACCCCCAACAGTGACGGTGGAAACCCCTTCAGTGGGGGTACCCCCCACAGTAACCAGGCAGAAGAATCCTAAGAGAGTAGCTGCCGGTAAAAAACGGTGGTGTAACCAACATAAAGTGGCCAACCCAACCCGACTGTTGTTGGCTGTAGGCGTAACTGCTGCCGTGGTTATAACATGGTTATACGTGGGGGTACCCTCCCACAGTGAGGGAAACTCTGGGGGTACCCCCACGCCGCCGGCAGGCCCCACTGTCGACCCGCATGTCATGTTATAATTTTAATATTTTATATCATATACATAATGTCTGAGGGGAAAACGTTCGTCAACGACGCATACCACGCCACAGTGGTCGCCAGTCTAGCAGTAGGGTACGCTCGGTTGACTAAAATGGTGCTTAAACAACCAACTATCAAGCTAGATTTCAACCTGCAGGATATGGGTATGCTCATAATGAACCTTGGTATGGCGATGGCCACAAAAGACATCCTAGTAAAACAAGGAATAATACCTGATAATATAATGAAATAAATATAGGGATGGCCACGATAGCTATGATGGTCGGTGGGGCGTTAGTGAATGCCCTGGCATTTTCCGGGAGTAATTTCCTCTTCTCGAAACTACGAGATGATCACGCGGCTGAAATACAGGAAGAAAGGAAGCGACACGATCTCGCTACTGAGAAATTACAAAGGGCACAGGCTGAGTACGCTAAAAAACGCCTCCAGAGGATCGATTTTATTAACGAACAACTCCAGCGTGAAAACCATGCCATTAAAACATTCAACGATGTCGATGAAGGAATGAAAGAATACTATCTACTAACTGGTAAACAATTGGAACCGCTAAATAAACCCACACTCGCTCAGTACTACACACCATCCAAGGGACAAATGAATCGTGAACTGGGCTTCATAGTGTTGGGTATAGCAGCTACTGCGTTGGTTGCGAAGCAATTAAATTAAAATACCTATATAAGTAAACATGAGACCCGCTCCATACCGATGCGAATATATACTTATTGGGAAGACCGAGGCCTGTGGTAGGAAATGCAGGAATCAGGGGTTCTGTTGTTTCCATATGGGAAGTCCTAACTACACGTGTTCTGTGTGTGGTATCGGGGTTAAAGGACACTACTGTCTATGTAAAGCTCACGGAGCGAACGTAGTCAGACATCAACTCATCTACGAGAATAAAAAAGGCTACATAAAAGAACGTAGGCGACTGCTCAAGATAGCCACTTAAGGGTTACCTCCCCTTACTGTGAACCAATTAGACATTGGTTCTCTTAGGTGTAAACACGATGTCTACTGTAAGCGAGCTCAAGCGGGTCGCAAAACAGAGAGGTGTGATCGGGTATTCTAGAATGCGGAAGTCAGCATTGTTGAGATTACTAGGTTTAGAAGCCCCTCCTACAGTAAAACAATTAAAAGCTCAAGCAAAACAGCTTGGATACACAGGTTATTCAAACCTGGGGAGAGCCGGGTTAACCGCATTGTTATCACATGCCCCCGTAGCAAAACCTCCCACTGTAAAACAACTGAAAGCCGAGGCACACGATTTGGGTTTAGGTGGGTATTCCCGTATGAGAAAACCACAGCTTGTAGAATTATTACGACAGAATAGAGCTATTGACCTACAGTTCGTGCGCACTGAGCGCGCTGTAGGCAACTATTTGAGAGGTTGGCGCATGCACGTTGATAGAAACATAGACATTACAGATATCAAGCCTCTGATAGCTGATAAGGTCAACCAGGAACTAAATAATCTAGGAAGTATCAAGTTTCAGATCACAGTGAAAATGTCGCTCGATAAGCAGGTTGGGGGCCCCACAGGGGCCACTGAGTATGTTCAGCCTTACTTCCGAGGTCAACAAGAGGTCGCCACACATACAGAGACCATTGACGCATCAATCGATACCAGTTTTCAGCAGATACGAGAATACCTAGAACGCTACACACACTTGGGGTCCGGGTGGGTTGTAGATAAAATCGATAATGTCTATCTAGACATAGCTAACTACGTGCCGTTCAGAGGCGGGTCATACCTAGCCTTGCCTCCCTACTATAGGAACAAACATGCTATAGTAAACGTTAAGAATAGAGGAAACGATTGCCTGAGGTTAGCTATCAGGTCAGCCTTATTTCCAGCTGACACTAATCCGAACAGGCCTTCTAATTATCCTCAGGATGATGGGCTCAACTGGGATGGTATAGATGAACCCACCCCCATATCCCAGATCACTAAAGTAGAAAAAACAGAATAATCTGGCTATAAATGTCTTTGGGCACGAAGGTAACACAACAATAGTACACAGGGTCAGCCCGGTGAAGGATCGCCAAGTTATCAATATATTCATGATCCAACGAGGTGAAAAGTATCACTACACATGGATAAAACACTTTAGCAAGCTGTTGTATGACCAATCAGCATACAAAGGAAAGACCCACTTCTGTGAACGATGTCTACATGGCTTCACCCGAGCTGATTTATTAGAATCCCACCGGGATGATTGTCAAGGTGTGGGGCAGACGGCCATACGAGTCGACATGCCTAAGGAAGGTGACAATATCCTAAAATTCAATAACCACAAGAACCAAATGTCTGTGCCTTATATTATATATGCCGACTTCGAAGCCTTAGTGGCTGCCGCCGGCGAGGCTCCCAGTGGTGCCGCCGGTACCTTTACCCACAAGACACAAGAGCATAAAGCCTGTTCGTTTGGATACATTGTCGTCCGTTGTGACGGGGAAACGAAAGCTCCGGTAGTGTATAGGGGGCCTGACGCGGCTGAAAGGTTTCTAAAGTGTTTGCAGGAGGAAGAAAAAATTATTAGGAATGCATTGTATAAAATCGCTCCCATGCGTCTGACCCGAGTCGACAGGCTAGCCCACGCTAGTAGCACTAACTGTCACGTGTGTGAATCACCACTTAACGGTGATTCGGTGAGAGATCACTGTCACATAACTGGTAAGTATAGAGGCGCCGCTCACAACGCGTGCAACCTCAAGCTTAAAATCAACCCTAAGACAATAAACATCCCCGTTGTCTTTCACAACTTGAGAGGGTACGACTCACACTTGATCATGCAGGCCATCGCGAAAATCGATGGTAATATAACGTGCATCCCCAACAACATGGAGAGATACATCTCCTTCAGCTTAAACGGACTTAGGTTCATTGACTCGTTTCAGTTCCTCCTGTCGTCACTCGACAGTCTGGTCAAGGCCAACAATACCTTCCCTATCACCGATCGATACACAGACGCCGAGACTAGACCCCTGCTTATGAGGAAGGGTGTGTACCCCTATGAGTACATAGATAGTTGGGCTAAGTTCACCGAGACCAGACTACCCCCTATTGACTGCTTTTATAGCAAGCTGAATGAGGCGTCCGTCTCACGAGATGATTACTCGCACGCGACTAACGTATGGAATAAACTGGGTTGTAAGAACCTGGGTGATTATCACGACCTGTACTTGAGGACAGATGTACTGCTGTTAGCCGACGTGTTTGAAACGTTTAGGCGGACATGTTTCAAGCAGTATAAACTCGACCCCGCATGGTATTACACCAGCCCAGGTCTGTCGTGGGACGCCTTGCTTAAAAAGACCGGAGTTAATTTGGAATTGCTCACAGATTACGACATGCACCTATTCATTGAGAAAGGTTTGCGAGGTGGGATTTCCATGGCATCCAAACGATACGCGAAAGCAAATAATCAATACGTGAAAGGTTACGATCCTAACAAACCAACCAATCACATTCTCTACCTCGATGCAAACAACCTGTACGGCTGGGCCATGAGCCAGTATCTACCTACAGGGGGATTCGAATGGGTACCCCACGTTGATGTTATGGGGGTTGCACCAGATTCGAACAAAGGTTATATCCTCGAGGTTGACTTAGAGTATCCCAAGGAATTACACACATCGCACAACAGCTACCCCCTGGCCCCCGAACGTATGAGGGTTAACCCAGACTGGATGTCTGAGTACCAACATAACTTGTCAGGTGGGCGTGTGACAGACGTTGAAAAACTCGTGCCTAACTTAATGAATAAGACCAAGTACATCGTTCACTATCGCAACCTACAGCTGTACCTGTCGTTGGGTATGAGGCTGACCAAAATACACAGGGTGCTCATGTTCGACCAGAGTCCATGGATGGAACCCTACATCAGAATGAACACAGACCTACGAAAAAAAGCCACCAGTGATTTTGAGAAAAATCTCTACAAGCTCATGAACAACTCGGTGTTTGGTAAGACTATGGAGAACCTGAGGAAACGCGTGACCGTGAAGCTGGTTCGGTCGAGTGAGGAAGACAAGCTCAGGAGATTGATAGCCAGTCCGGCATTCAACCGTAGTAAGATATTCACAGACAACCTGGTTGCCCTACACATGAAGAAAAGTCACATAAAATTCAACCGGCCTGTTTACGTGGGGATGAGCATCCTCGATTTATCCAAACACCTGGTGTACGACTTTTACTACAACGAGCTCAAGAAACAGTACGGCGACAGGTGTGAAGTGCTGTACACTGACACGGATTCCCTGCTGATGGAGATTCGAACCGAGGACGTGTACGAGGACATGAAAAAACACCTTGATTTATACGACACCAGCGATTACCCTAAGACCCATGCCATACACAGTACTGTAAATAAAAAGGTCCTAGGTAAGATGAAGGACGAGTGTGCTGGCACGCCCATAGCCGAGTACATAGGTTTGAGACCTAAGATGTACTCCATACTGAAAGCCGACAATAGTGAGATCCGGAAGGCTAAGGGGGTTAAGAAGTATGTGGTGAAACAACACATCAAACACGCCAGATTCAAGGAAGCCCTGTTCAAGACCCGTACCTTTAGGCATAAAATGAACACACTTAGAAGTGATGGACATAAGATACACGGACTGACTATAAACAAGACGTCCCTGTCGCCTATGGACACGAAACGTTGGATAGCTATTGATGGGATAAACACATATGCATATGGACATGAAAAAATTTGAGGCTATTTACTACAGCCCGCGTGGGTACTGGAAAGGAGCTAGCGCAGTAGATAAGCTAGCTAAAATAGCGCGAGTACCCCCGGAGGAAGCCAAAGCGTGGCTTGAAAAACAAGCCCTGTGGCAGATCTATTTGCCGGCACCACGCTACGTGCCTAGAAGGAGGTTCGGTATTAACATACCTAATAGCGTTCACCAGGCAGACCTACTGTTCCTACCCCACGACAAGAGGTACAAGTATGCCTTAACCGTAGTGGACGTAGCCAGTCGTTACAAGGAAGCCGAACCCTTGACCACGAAAGATTCGGCCCAGGTAGCCAGAGGATTCGAACGCATATACAAACGCAGCCCGCTGACGTGGCCAACAGAGCTGCAAGTTGACCCCGGACGGGAGTTCATGGGTGCCGTGTCACAACTGCTAGCCAAACACGATACAAAGGTCAGACGTGGCACGGCAGGAGCCCATCGCAGCCAAGCCATAGTTGAGAGATATAATAGGACTTTAGCTGAGCGCTTGTTCGGCTATCAGTATGCTAGGGAGATGGCCACCCCTGGAAAACGATCGACTGAATGGGTCACGAGGTTACCCAAGGTGGTGTCGGCAATCAACCATGAAGTCACCCGTCTCACCGGTAAGAAACCGGCAGACGCTATCAAACTAAAATCAATAGTTGCAGAGTCGGCCGCTCCATTGCGTGGGAAGGAGAAACAGATACCAGATAGGGCCCTAGTGAGATATCTATACCAGCCGGGGGAACACGAGGGCGATAGCCGTAAGCGAGCCACCGATCCTATATGGTCAGTCAAAACTTACAACATAGATAAAGTGGATATGAAAGCCGACGAACCTAACTTGTACTACTTGAGGGGTGGGCCGGGTAGGGGATTTGTAAGAGAAGAATTATTGATCGTACCGTACGGCACAGTGTTACCTCCTACCAAGGCATAGTAATTACCGCCAACTTTTTTGTAGTAGGGGTAATAGTAGCAAGAGCTAATGACCCAACCAAAGCCTTATTTAGTAAATAAGGCTTTGTAGAGACATTTCTTGAAAGTGTTTTAAAACCCCTATTCCCTATACTACTTACTTAGAAGCTAAAAAAACTTTTAAATCACTTTGTGATAGAAAGAAATCAGAATACGAGCAAAATATTTTAGATGAAGTTGTTGCTGCTGCAAAGAATAAGGATTGTCGCTATTTCTGGAAATCTTTAAGGAAATACTGTTTTCATAGACAAAATGCATCAGAAAATGTAACAGTTGAAGAATGGTTTAATTACTTTAAAAATCTTCTCGCAGAAGATCCAGGTGGTACAGGGCGTATGTTCGGGGAACACGTTGATAGCTTCTTGAGATTACATGACTTTGATAATTGTGAGGATTGTGCCAGCTCTGATGATTTTCTGGGTAATCCCATAACCGATAACGAGGTATTATGTGCGGTTGGAAGCTTGAAATGTGGTAAATCCCCAGGGGAAGATGGCATCCCCGTGGAAGCTTTTAAGGAATGTATTTCATTCCTTCTCCCCGTTATGAGTAGTCTTTTTAATAAAGTTTTAGAGAGCGGCAATTTTCCATCATCCTGGAATGTTGGATTAATTGTACCGCTTCACAAATCGGGTGCAACGGACGACCCCAGTAATTATAGAGGTATTGCATTATTGAATAGTCTGAACAAAATATTCACTACTATAATTGATAATCGTCTCAAATGTTGGATATCTACACGGGAACTAATATCGGAGTGCCAAGCGGGTTTCCGTGAAGAATATTCGACTATTGACCACATATTTACCCTTAATAGTATAATCCATAAGTATCTACGAAAGAAAGGAGGAAAGTTTTATTGTCTATTCGTAGACTTCAAAAAAGTAATTTGATTCTGTCAATAGGTCCAAACTGCTTTATGTTTTATTACAGTCGGGCGTACATGGGAAATTGCAACGTCTCTTACGTAACATGTATAGTAATGTGAGAGCATCCGTAAAAGTCAAATTTTAAATGAAAGTAAATTTCAAATGAGTGATGTATTTGACACATATGCCGGTGTTAGACAAGGTTGCATTCTATCTCCTATATTGTTTTTACTATACGTTGAAGAACTTGTTAAGGAAATGTTATCGAATGACTCGAGAGGAATATTTATTAACGAAACCATTGCCGATCTTTCGTTATTATTGTTCGCCGATGATGTTGTGATCCTCGCGGATTCCATTGTACAGTTACAACGCAAGATAGATACGCTACATGAATATTGTCAGAAGTGGGGGCTGAAGATAAACACTAGAAAAACAAAAGTCATGGTCTTTAAAAATGGAGGTAAAATCTCCAGTAATGAAAAATGGTTCCTCAATGGCGTAAAATTGGACGTTGTGTCATATTACAAATACTTAGGTATCATTTTCTCTTGTAGAAATATATTCTCTAAAGCATGTGAAACATTAGCAATGCAAGCTGAGCGAGCTCTCCATGTTATAAAGCATTTTATAAATAGATTAAAAAATCTACCACTGAATGCATCGTATAAGCTTTTTGATGGGAAAATACAACCGATTTTATTATATGGTTCGGAAGTATGGGGCATAAATATAAATAAAAACATTGAACAAGTACATTCAAAGTTCTGTAAATATTTGCTGCGTGTTGGCTATAGAAGTGCGAATAAGATTATTTTGGCGGAATGTGGACGTTTCCCACTATTTATCAATACGCGCTGTCGAGTAATTTCTTACTGGCTCAGACTGATGAGGCAACCATCTACACGGTACTCCAGAAGTAGCTATGACATGCTCAAAAGACTAGATGACTGTTCACATGATACAAATTGGGTTTCCTTTGTTAGAACACTCCTATTTAGTCATGGGTTTGGACATGTCTGGCTCGAGGAAAATGTACATGACGCAAATTATTTTATGCATATATTTAAGCAAAGATGTAAAGACATTTATCAACAAGATTGGTATAATGAAGTACGATCGTCAGACAGTGTTAATTTTTATTCTGAATTTAAATATTGTATTGAAACAGAAACTTATCTTTCGAAGCTTAAATCGATACAACTTAAGCGCGCACTAACTAAGTTTAGATGTAATGCACATAACTTCAAGATTCAAGCGGCACGTTTCACCAAATCTCCAACCCAACAAGATGTTTCTTGCCCCGTTTGTAATCTTTCTCCTGAAGATGAATACCACGTACTTTTTATATGCCCTAAATACTCAGAAATAAGACAAAAATATCTGCCCTACACCTATTCCCACCAACCGTCAAGACAGAAGTTCTACATACTTCTTGGTACTGAAAATAGTGATCTCCTGTTTAAGTTAGCCGTCGCTATATACCATATTTTCAAGTTAAGGAAAATGTAAATTGTTAAAACGTATCTATTATTTTGATGTTATAAATGTATCTCCAGGTTACAAATACTGCTTATAATGTACACTTGTACTGTTGGTCTCATGGCCATATATACTAATAAAGATCTGTCTCAATTGTTTTATCACCTATATTGTTCATAATGTATACCAAGTTAACTGTTTCATCATCAAATCTGCCGATTACGCAGCAGTTGTTTCACTTTGACCTTAATTACGAAAGTACAGTCTCAAATATTACTAATTGGTTCAAAGATAACTTTCTGGTTTTAAACGCAAAGAAAGCAAAAGAAATGATTATATTTTCCAGGAAACCATGGTACTCTTTGGACCCTACTGACATAAACAACAAGGAAATTGGAATTGTGAGTAAATACAAATATTTAGGTACTCTCGCTGATTGTAAACTTAATTTGAAAAGACAATGTTGATTACCTGTACGAGAAAGGCCAGCAGAGGTTGTATTTCTTACGTCATTTAAACAGTTGTAACACTGATTGTTCTCTTGCGGTGCCGTTTTACAAAACATTTATACAAAGCATTTTAACTTTTAACCTTCTCCGTTGATTTCATAACCTGGGCTCTTATTCTCGGAACGTTCGTAGCCCTAAGTTTCGTAACTTTGATCGTAGCCAATGTGTTACGAATAGGCCTAACAAGTTCGTAGGGCTACGCCGTTCGAGAATAGATAACCTGTCTGTTCAAAATAATGCTAAACTCAACAAAATTCTTAACAGAGCGCGCAAATCACTGCCACTGGGTCAACAACATCTGTCGGCCTACTTTACGAGCAAATCATGAGAAGAGTGCAGCTCTCACATTCGTTTTACGCCTTCGACTGTTCTTCCGTCAGATCGCCATCTGCACATGCCCATAGCTAGAACAAACGGGTCCCGTCACTCTTTTGTACCAGTCGGTATTCATTATTTTCACCCTAGTTATTACTCAGTATTCATATTCATCATCTTACCATCATGTGTTTTGTTTTACTGAGGTAGCCCAGAAGCTACAACGTTCACTCGTCTTGTTAAAGACCTGGGTTCGTTTCTCCACATGGGTACAAGGAGGATCATTGCTGCTGATATAGCTGAAAAGTAAAATCACTCATCTCTAGCACCATTGACGTTGGAATTGTGTTAAAATGGCCAAAAATATTATATTACAAAAGAGTCAATGAGTCACTGGTGTCGACAACTTGCGCTTTGAAGGAAGTGCCTTCAATTATACTTACATATAAATCATATATATATCAAAGCCCGTGTATATAGTCATAGGCATATTAAGTGTCTACTGTAGATCTGGGTTAGAATTGATCTTTAATCGTGCTAGTCAATGTCTATGATGTTTAGGATGTTTAGGATATTTATATAGCAAACATATTCATGCAGCTAGTGCTTGCTCAAGGCGCCGGTATTTGCTTCCCTCGATCATTGGATGACAATCTCAACGTCATATCGTATTATCAATCTCAACTCCCTGGGGAGTATAGAACTCTTGCTGCCACTTGGCGCATCGAGTGTATTGTGGCTCTATCAACCTAAGGAGATACCCAGATCACAGTTGGGTAGACTGGGACACATTGTTACAGAACTTTGTCCAAGTTTACTGCACGTTGCTGTACCCGCAACTAGGTGTTTGCACGTTTTCACATGGCCACCTTTTGGTCATATAACAACGGATTAGAAGGTTTTTTTAAAGTGCCCAGGGTTGTATACTAGGGATGGGACGGGTAACCCGGATACCAGCGGGTGGTAAATGAGTTGGACCCGGTACCAGTGTCAATACCCGGATCCGCTTTGATCACGCGATTAGTCAGTGAAGAATTAATTAAATGTTGTTGTTTTTGTCATGACTTTATTTACTACGAGATTGCTCAATCATTGTTGCCTTTCGTTTGCCAAAACGTGCACTGGAAACTCACAAGATATCAACTGTCGACAACTAAGCACGTCAGTGTAAAGTAGGTTGCCAGTAGTCAACTGTTTAACGTAGCAGTCTTTGGAATCCACCTCATATAGAGTCTGAACAGAAGAACAGCTTTGTGTTTCATTTACCTTTTTCAATATTATCCAGTTATCAAGTTTAAAATAACTGGGTTGAAAACGAAACTGAGTTATATTGCATGGATAGTTTTGCCTCCTACGTAACCTTGGTTGTGTTCGGTTGCCGTTGCATTCGTAACTACTCGTCTCTTTCCGTGACCTTCAAGAAGCTTGGCGGAATGACACGAGTAGTCACGAATGGTTGCCGTTGTAATGGGGTAAGCAAACAAAATTAGAAATGACTTGATGACTTTGGATGTTTTGCTTGATGTGATTGGTTAATGGGAAAGTGTGCATACGAGACTGACCTGGCATCAAATCATCGTGGCTTACGACACACGCTGAATGTCACAAATAGGCTTGAATCAAATGGCATTGTGCAATCAAGGCTTGATTCAGTCATAAATATCCCCCACAATGTAAACTACTTTTCAGGAATAGGTCAAATAGTATGACTATGTCAAATGAAATATTGTTCTTCACAGTGATCTAATGAAGTCATACAAATGTTAACAGTAAATATACTAGCATGCTTGTATCAACGACAGAACAAATGAGTGCCTCCATTTTTGCCTGTACATCAGTAGAGCTGATACAGGAAATAGAGTGGTACTTCCGCTATATGTCATTAGGTTCATGAAGTGAAAGGAAAGTATTGATAGTATTTTGAAAGTTCTTCTCCAGATAGGAAGACCACCACCAGTTTCACTCAAAGTCAAACGTTTTGCCTTGGAAATACAAAAAAAAAAGTATTTTGTTCAAAATCCAAAACTGCCAAAGGCACCGGTTCACCACCAGACCTATCTGTGTGTCAAGTTTGGTGAAGAAACATTGAATTTTAAAGTTCTTCTCCAGAAAAGACTAATTTGTACGGACGGACTCACGGACGGAGCCTAAACAATACTCCCTGCAAAACTAAAACTAGTTGTGGGGGATAACAATATTTCAAAAGGTGACTGTTGTTAAATTCAGTCAGAAAAGGTTATTGTCTTAGAAAGTGTTTTTCCTTGAAAATGTTTGATTGATTTTGCTGACAATATATCTGTCTGTATAACTAAAATCACTTCTCCCCGAAGATACAAGATTGATCCGTGTTGTGTTCTTATTTCGGAAACTACTTCTTGTATATCTACAACTGTATTTTCGGTATTCTCATCACTTTCTTTATGTATACCTACCTACCTACCTGCATGCATGCATGCATGCATGCATACATACATACATACATACATACATACATACATACATACATACATACATACATACATACATACATACATACATACATACATACCTACCTACCTACCTACCTACCTACCTACCTACCTACCTACCTACCTACCTACATTCATGCATGCGTACGGACGTACGTACGTACGTACATACATACATACATACATACATTCGTGCGTACGTACGTACGTACGTACGTACATACATACATTCATACCTACCTACCTACCGACAGACAGACAGACAGACAGACAGACAGACAGATAGATAGGTATAGAAGTAATATGAATACAAATTTCAAGTATTCGATAGATGCGATTGTGAGTCTTATGTCAACATTGCTTTCTGTGTTTAATCCAGTATACTGTTCAAAGAATAAGATATGGCTGGTATCATCACCACGATGATGTTTACAGTACTTGGTTACTTGTAATGTCAATATATTTTGATTCCTTGGATACCCTCAACTGTATTTTGCCTGTAGGTTGTTGGAGGGGTAGTTGTTTGTAGCTTGTTGTTTCTTACTAAGGGACGTTTGTTGCACATCGAAGACGCGCCGCTCCTTTGTGACTTAGCTGCACCGAACACGAAATGCATTTTGGTTTGTGTCTGATTCAAAATACAATGTATATCCAGGCAGCTCCGTTTACCTCAGCTGTAACTGGTTTATTGAAATGGAATAACACGCATTTGTACTATAAGGGGTACCCAGGTAGGAAATTTGTACCCAGACCTATTGTGTACTGTACACTAGAGTGTACAAAGAGTCTGCACACAAAGTTGACTCCACGGTTTTCACACCCGGTCACAGGTGGGTTGCATCCCGACACCTCAATCTCGTTGGGTCATTAACCTGACGCTTTAGCCAGCTCGCCCACCGTGTCAGAGAACGAGTACGGCTTTATGTCGCTTTTAGCTATATTCCAGCAATACCGTGGCGGGAACACTAGCAATGGGCATCAGACTGTACCCATGTGGTCTTCGGCGTGACAAGCGAACGTTGTAACCCGGAGTTGCCATCTCTTGAAGAAAGGACATACTTTGCACGACTCATGTTAGCAGTTGCCATGGCAGCCCAGGATCTGTTGTGCATCCTACCCCAAGTGGGCTGCTACAACAGATAATCTAGACTGACGTTGTGTTCAGATTACGTCGTTCAGAATTACGGTACCTGAAGAAAATACTGCCATTAAAGATTTTGTTATGCGTGATGTGTCTGTACACGGGATATAACCATGTCTTTACGACTTGATTTGAATTTTATTGCATTGATCTGTACATTAATCTATGAGAGAATCAATCAGGGTTGAAATTAATGTCGGTGCGGTGAGACAATTTCAAGTTTCCATATCTTTGATGGGGCGTGTGTTGACTCATCTTTGATGGTGCACTTTACCAAGGATAATTGCATAAGAGCATTCCTTAATGATGCTTGAATCAGATGTTAATGGGTTTGTATATCCGACCCACATTGCTATGAGGAAGTGTTCATAATTTAAGGCTCGGGGGGTGATGATTTTCATGAAGAAGCGTGGATGACCTCCCCACACCCTCCATATCATGTACAACATTTGCTGACTAATCCCTAGTTCATGTATACAAAATTGATGACCTCCAAAGAACAAAATGGATGACTTCTCAAACATTCTTGACCAACTCGTGCTATTCCGGGGCAAGCCGAATAGCGACTCGTGTCCCTCTCGAAGGATCTCATTTTGGCGTGGGAACATCAGAACTACTTCAAACAGGAACGATAACTCTATGCCCATTTGAGTCTAACCCCACTTAATATCACCGGAGTACTCGTACATTGTATTGGTGTGTTTGTGCTGCTTATTTATTGCTTATAACCCTCCTTGATACATCTAAAAAAAGGAGAGAAACATATTCTGACGTAATTATTAACAGATGTTTACCTTATATTTCCAGGTACATTTCTAAATACGGTTTAATAATGACAAATGGGGATTGGTTTATTGAATATGGAAATACGATTTATGTTTAGTTGTGACTTTAAAATATTTCTCAAACTGAACATTTGGGTAACCTTGCTGTCCTACCCCCAAGTGGAAATATGAATGACTACATTGTTTAAGCCAGTGTGCAATTAAACGCATAATCCAAACCTTAACAAACTTGATTCAATAATTTTGTTTGCTGTCCATAATAAAGGACAGATGAAAAATATCAAGTAGAAGTTCATAGATTTGAAACAAGAACACCCTCAAAATAGTCCTAAACCTACATTGAGTTACTTGTCATCCAAACCTCTCAAGCTTGGGGGCTGTCTTGGTACCATCGTGGTTAATGCGTTTGCCCATCATGGTGAAGACTCGGGTTCGATTCACCACTATATTCGCCACTGTGATATTGTGTATTGTTGTGAATGATGTTAAACTTCACCCACTCACTCTGTCTATTACATTACATGCTACTTCAGTTCGGTTCGTGGGGTGGAGAAGTGGGAAGTTGGATGTTGGGGCAGTCCAGTGGTGAACGTGTTAGCTTGGCACCCCAAAGACCCGGGTTCGATGCCACACATGGGTACACATGAAGCTCATTTCTGGTGTGCCCCGCAGTGATATACAACACAGCAAAATACCGATTGCCACAGCTAACAGTAACCAGTTGGAGGTGGTTAACAAGTTAATTCTGCTAGTTTTTTTGATGTTACGGAAATTTGATTCAAGTTAGAAATTGTTTCAATAATCGTTTCTCAGCTCGTGCACATTTTACCTCCATGAGCACGATGCCGTACCTGCTTCAGGTGTCATCAATGGGCTGGGGGTAAGGGGTTGTTACAATTTCAGATACGATGTAATGTTTCATACTCTACATTATTTAGGCACTGTATGGCTTTCTTTGGAAGTATACAACTTCATCCATCGTGTCTTGTATTTAAAAAAAAACATGGTAATTTGTTGGTCAGATATACCAGATGTATCTGTTTGTAGTGAGTGAATTTGGTTTTAAGTCGCTTTAGCAATATTCCAGCAATATCACGGCGGCAGACACCCGAAATGGGTTTGACGCATTGTACCCGTGTCCGGAATCGAACCCGGGTCTTCGGCATGACGAGCGAACGATTTAACCACTTAGTTGCCCCACCGCCCCCTGTATATAATGCATGCTGACAGTTTGGTACTGACTGTATGACTTCTATGATTTTAAATACAGTCAAACTGCATCATTTTGCAGGATGCAGTGGTTGACCATACTCAAGGCAGCTACAGTCTCTGTTCTCTTCATCATACAGTTTGAGTCGGTTCCTTGTCAACAGGCGCAGAATGTGAGCAGCTCAAGTAAGTGCAAGATGTTCTTCAATACCATGATCATAGTGCTTGCTAGGGAACCAAGTCTGCATTGTCTGTAGTGTGATTACTAGTGAGCCAGTTGGCGGTCATTAGCCAAGTTCTACAGTGTGTTGCTTATTGATAGTTCAACATCTTACAGTCTCTGTAACCTTCTTCTCAATATAATATTTGAAAATCTAGCCTTTGCAAGATTCATGTCGTTTAAATGCATTTGTTATTAAGATGCAACAATCTCTCGGCATTAAATATTGTTGATTCGACATTAAGTACGCATCCTATGCCAAAACGTTGGGAACATTTTTATTCCACAATAGATATCCCATTTTCGACATAAATTTATGACTGAAGGCATGAGTAGAGTGAAATGAATAAGTCAGAGCACCTCACAGTGCTCGACGTCACTTCCGGTATACATGTATATACAGTACCCCGAGTAACGTGACCGATGACGTCATATAAATTTGATCTTCCTACAGTTCTTCTGTCAATAACAGCACATAATGATGTAAAGAAAGTCACACGTGACATTCACATCTTCAGTAAATCTAACAGATGACAGGATTATTAAGACGGATACGATCGTGACACGGTTGTAGGACGTAACCCCGTAACCTCGAGGTCCAGGATTGGAGCACCGAAAACTGAACCTCCTTTGTGCGTTTTTTAAAACTATTGTTTGACAATTTAGGAGGGGAAGCAACGCGGCGTTTATCATTGTATAGTAAAACCTTGCCTCTGTGCATTGTAACAAAATCCGACCCAATTTTGTTCATATCTGTGTCAGATTGTGAGATAAAAGCACAGTTTTCAGTTCACCGTGGACAGACAAAGGGTTACGTTTTGCCAGAAGAATTTACGCTGAAGACATTTATAAATTCATGACTGAATAACTGTACAACCACATTATGGATAAGTCATAATGGTTTGTTGACGCGTTCCAACTGCCAAGAACAGTGCTCAACATGCTGCTGATCACTGAATCGTCTAGTCCAGACTTGAGTACTGACAGACTGACATCATATGACTGAATAACAAAAATATGTTCACAGCAATATAGACACAGACCTGACAAAGTACAAATCTTGACTGAAAGTCAAAGGGGAGCATGAAACGATCTAATTGGTGGGATGTGTTATTCCTATGAGAATAATAATATAAACCCGTCTAATTCTTCCAAAATTGAAATGTAACTAACAATTCAGATGTGAAAAAAATGTAATTGTGTAGATGTCTGTAACTTCGCATGCCCGTGTGCGGTACGAGTGTGAAAAGTTCAGTTCGGTTAAGAGTTCATCTGGATATGACTTGCATAGTCTGTTTTCGTTCAGGGGAATGCATCGTCGCGGTTACGTCACACCCTCTTTACACAGCTGTTGCGTTTTACAAGATATGGACATGTACATATATTAATGTAATTTGAAATGTACGCAGAATTATGCGATGACAGAAATGTTTTGTACAAATGTATTAAGATGTTTGACAGGCATTTAGAAGTTGGTAGGGTAATACTAGACACTTGTTATAAAGAAGTTGCATATCCATAACAAGTGTCAGTATTAAGGATTAAGCGTTACCATCTTCTTTTCAGGCCAAATAATACATTAAACACAAGGTGTTGATACATGTCAGTGATATAGGGCTTGATTCAATTATAACACTCTGGGCAAGCTTTTACTATGCAATAATAAATGTAGCGTTGAGTGTCCTTTTCCCTCCCAAACTGTTAAATATAAATAAAAAAGAAGGTTCAGTGCTTGGTGCTCCACTAACCAGAAGCGATGTCTAAGCAGTTCACGCTGAAGCGCTGAACTTATTCATTTTAATTCAACATGTTTTGATTGTTGAACAGATCATTCTCAGGTTCTGATTCTTGGAGCTGGGGTATCAGGCTTGGCGGTGGCAAAGACTCTGCTTGAAAGAAACATCAGTGACTACAGGATTCTGGAAGGTTCGAACAGAATTGGTGGGAGGGTGAAATCCGTCACATTTGGAGGCAAGACTATAGAAGAGGGACCGAACTGGGTGGCAGGAAGAGAAGGCACCCCTCTATGGGAGGTTGTCCACAGGTACAATGTGTCGGGGAAAAAGTCAGATTTTGACAGTGTTTTAATCAGAAACTCCCGCGGAGAGGACGTCACGGACACGGAAGGGGAGGACGCATGGGCCAAGTTAGAATCAGCACAAATGACTTTATCCGAGATATTCAAAAGAATTGAAGACAACAAAACAATGGACATGTCACTTCGAGCCTGTCTAGACATTGGAAGATGGTCGCCCAAGACGCCAGTGGAAAAGGTTGTAGAGATATTTGACTATGACTTTGAATATGGAGGAACTCCTGGTGTGACTTCATGCAACAGTGTCGGAATAAACGTTGAGCCTGTCAAAGATCTGTACTATGTTATGGATGAAAGAGGTTTTGAGTTCATACTTAAGACATTTGCTAAAGATGCGTTATTACCAAATGATCAACGACTACATCTGAATGAAGTCGTCACAAACATCACCTACAATGGCACTACCGTGACAGTTGCCACCCAGAACGGCAACGTCTTCACGGCAGACGTTGTCATCGTCACTTTCAGTATTGGAGTCCTGAAAAGTGGTTCAGTCACCTTCAGTCCTCCACTCCCACACTGGAAGATCGACAATCTGTACAGAATCAGTTTTGAAAACTATCTTAGTGTGTATCTCAAATTCCCTAACACTTCATCTAGATTCTGGGATGACACTGAATACATCCTGTATGCTGACGAAAGACGAGGCGTCTTTCCAGTCTGGCAGAACTTAGAGGCTGACGGACTATTTCCAAATGGAACAAATATTCTCCAGGTGGTGACACAAGGAGAAGATGCCGACAGAGTGTCGAATATGAATGATACAGAAATCACAGCTGAGGTGATGGGCATCCTTCGACGTGTCTACACCAACGTTGTTGATCCGGAAGATGTGTTCATCACCAACTGGAAGACTAACCCGTTATACAGGGGATCCATCTGTAACATGGAGGCACCGGCTTTCAACTCTGAGATCTTTGAAGCTATACGGGCTCCCGTGAGGAACGTCTTCTTTGCTGGGGAAGCTTTTGACCCGAAATTCAGCTGTTATACAACTGGGGCTGCGAGGAGTGGAATCTACACTGCTAATAAGGTGGCTGCGCATCTTGCTGATGGTGGTGTTACGTATCCTGCTGATGATGGGGTTACACATTCTGCCGACGATGGGACTATGCATCCTTCGTCTTGCCCATCTGGAATGAAACAGGCTAACGCCAAATCAGTCACTGGTTTACTCTTGCTGTTTGTAATAACAAGAATGTAAGTTGGAACATCAAGAAGTGCATCTGTGCAGTTAATGCAAGTTAATGTCTTCTTGTGATCTGCCAAGCTATGAGAAATGTTGGCTGCATGCAATTTATATGTTTGTAGCTTGTGCTGCTTTACAGGGGACATTAAGAGAAATTAAAAGAAACTGGACAATGCAGTTTTCAATTTGAAAACTACTTTTCCAAATGTTTGATATAAGAATTAAAACAATTCTGTTATATGGGAAGGAGACGTGAGGATTTTCCCGTTAAAGATTCACATGTATATGCATGAAACTTTTTAATATCCCACATTTTTTGGAGAATGTGGTCATTTACAATTTTATTTAGGAGCACAGATAAAAGATTATCAAATACTGGACAAAAGTAAATGAAAATGATTTTCACCTTTTTGTTCGTATGACCTGTATGTCCTCTATGGACATTAATGATACAAGGACTATTTACTAGCTTGCTTGGTATGTATCTCAACCATGTTTCTGTGCACAGCAAACACTGAGATTGTATGAAATGTTTGTTGTCTCACTTTGTGCTTTAGACTTGTGATCAATTCAGCATTGGAATAATATGGAATAAATGTGGAATATATTGTAAATGATTGTTTGTAATTTCGATATTATTTCTTTGACAGAGTTGTGAGGAATAACTTAAGGATTCAACCGGGACAGTGCTTCTGTCAATGGAATGACGTCAACGACATTCGTCATATGCTAAAATATTTAAATGTGGTGAGTCAAGTACAAAAGAAATGTTTGACTAAAGCTAACCAGCAGTGTGTTGTGAAACCCAACTGTTTCCCAAAGTTTTTTCATTATTGATAAATGGCGCTGAGGAGATCCAGTCGTTAAAGCGTTCACTCATCACGTCGGAGACATGGGTTTGATTCTGTACACAAAATCAATCTCTCTCTCTCTCTCTCATTTTCAATCCGATTAATAGATCCCACACATTCACCCATTTTGAAAATGGCAACCAGTGCAACAGACCGAGTTCTACAAATATCTTTCGTGATTCACCCACTAATCATTCCTGAACATGATGAGGGACTGTGTTGTTACACTGTACTCAGCAATATGTCAGCCATATGGAGTCTGGTGGGGGACATCAGAAATGTGCTTTACACATTGTACCCATGCAGAGAATCAAACCTGGGTCTTCGGCTGTAGAATAAACCTTTTAACCACTAGGCTACCCTGGTCTACAACAAGCTAACCGGAAGTTAAAATACACAACATAGAGAAAACAATACCAACATTGATATTTATTTGGGCATCATGATATTACTGTACAGGAAAAAATAATTAGTACATCAGAAATGTGCCGAGATTAGGTTCACAAAGCTCTCACATGGATTTGGTAACATCTAACAAACAGGATCTTCAACAATACATCATGTACAATAAACAGGAACACCATAAATCACCCAAATGATACTGTTTTTCAAACAATATAAAGTAAACCAATTTCAAACAAACCTTTTGAGACCTCACTTATTAGTTCCTATATATTGAATTTGTTATTTGCATGAACAAAAATATTTGCAAAAACTGTTCTTACAGTCATTATGTCACTAATGTTATTAATGTGGTTTTTTGAAAATCACATTTTCTAAAAGGAACAGCTTTACATTTCCACAGACCTTGACAGATCGGCTAGATCATGTTATCAGTATCAAATGTAGGCCATCCTTAGTTTGACGTCCCTAAAAGTAATGATCAAGTGATACAATAATAACCTACATCATTCTTTTCGAAAAGAGGACTTGATATATGATAACGCCACCATTAGAAATCAATTATTTGATTAAAATTGGTCACTGGAACATCCCTATTAAAATTCACTTCTAACTGAGCAACATACAGCAAAGCATCTGATTACTATTTCATACTATCCATCAATGGTTTAGACTCACTTAAACCACTCACCGTAAGTTATGTATATATATGTGGTTACATCAAACACAAATTTAACCTGTGGGAACCAACTGCAAACCTTAAGCAGATGAACTGCATGTATAACAAGCATCATCATACTGTTGAAAAACATGTGCAAATATCATGCATGTGAACAGTAAGGATTCACCAATTCTCATTGATTTTCATCATTTATAGAGCTAATGACAGTAATCTTTTCAACATGCTTTACAATACATCAGTTCATGCGTAAACAGTACCTTGGAACATTTTGGAATATTTTTCAAAACTTAGCTTAGAACCATTGACTGAAGCAAGTGGCTACTTTTACACAAATGAGTCAAAACTTTTGATGGTTTGCAAACTATACCTAGCTACATGGTATGTACAGCACTGCACTGTGTATAGTGAGTTGTGTTGGAGGAAATCTGTTGGAGATCACACATTTGTTGTACA
Source organism: Haliotis asinina (assembly GCF_037392515.1). Lineage (NCBI taxonomy): Eukaryota > Metazoa > Mollusca > Gastropoda > Lepetellida > Haliotidae > Haliotis > Haliotis asinina. Next base: position 47,673,200 of record NC_090285.1, read on the forward strand.
CCACATGTTCTGTCATTGTTATCAACAGTATAATCACATTGGCAACTGGAAATAATTCAATAACTTAATCACTGAAAAAATGTACAATTTGTAATCATATTCATGAAAATTTAAACAAGATATTGATGTATCACTAAAGCAAAAGAAACAAAAACACGCTAAAACAATATTATTTCAAAATATACTATTGTTTTATCAAATTACCAATGGTTTTGTTTTTTATATAGTTCATGTTTCTTTCTTAGGATATGCAATGAAAATAAGAACGAATCATTAACATCTTTTCCAATTACAGAATCAATTGTGAAATAGGTCTTCACTCTTTAGTACACCACTTTGTGTAAGCCCAGTATCAGAGTGAGTTTAGTTTTACAAAATCTTTAGCAATACTCCAGCAAAGTCACGACAGGGCACACCAGACAAGGGCTTTGCACAATGTACCCATGTCGAGATACAACCCAGGTCTTCAGCATGATGTTCAAATACTTCAACCTCAAGCTTACCTCACCGCCCCTCTGAATTAGGGGTAAACCTGATGTGATGCAAGGTTAAAGGTTTATCTCAATGGTGGGTGCAGATATAAAGCTGACAAAACCTATCATGCATCTTATACATAGGCCCATATGGTTCTGGCGTTCGGGCAATTGGCAAACTGTGCTAACAGTGCCCATACAAAATCATTGCACACTTTAGATACATAACAGCAACATTGTGCAGAAATAACCTCCTCATCTTGCACTGCTCCATTTTTATGAATAATGGTGGGAGTGAGCAGACATATATATTTTCCGTGTATCTTATTCAAACTGCCTTTATACAACCCTTGCTAACTAGTATATATCTTATTACTAAGGCCAAACCAATTTTATTCTTGTTTTTCAGATTTTTTTTTACTCAGAAAACCTAAAGACAGGAGAAAATTATGATAAACTCACCAGTCAAAGTAATACTCCACTAAATAGTAAAAGTATTTTACATCTGAAAATTTATGAAGAGTTTAATGGGCAAAACACAATCCAAACAGTTTTTCAGTTCACATTATAAGCCAAAAAACATAATAGTTTTATTTTTTGTGCAAGGAAATTCTTTTTTTAATATTTCTATTCAGATTCTTGAAAAATTATGACCCGCAGTCTGTAAAACAAGAGATAAATTTGGTCTGGCCTTAACACTCTTCATGAGGTTAGTAAACATACAAAAAGCCCCTGTCAGTAACAATTTACTCTGGCAGGATGATGATATTTTGTGCCGGAACATCAGCAGAATATGATGAAGTTATGTAATGATATAAAAAAAACACATGTAAACGAAACTTGCTATCCTCTATGAGATTGATCAGGTATGTTTTACTCTGGTTAGACCAGCATTCAAGTTGTGTCTGGATGTGTCCGCTTAATGTAGGATTAACGGCTGCAAAATTAACAAACATAATGGAAACAAACTGTATTTCGAACTTATTATCATGGGTTCTGGGACACCAAAGGGAAGCAACTCTGCAAACTAACTGCCATGGTATCAGGAAACAAGATCCCTACAAAATGAAAAAAGTATTTCCTCATAGTATGTGCAACACTTTTCAAGTCACCGTCAGTCTCACTTCTTCAGCTTCTTAAACATGTTTAAGTTGGGTCAACCAAAGCATGATGACATAAGCCTTGAGTTTCTAATTCTGGTAATTCTGTGTAAGGGAGTCGTGAACTGGCAATACTCAGTATTTCAGGTACCATAACAGCTTGATGAGAAAAGAGCCAAAATTTATGTCTTGCACATTTACTGCTTAAGTATTCAAACCAATGATCCTGTATATTTTAAGTGTGTGAGTGAGTTTAAGTTTTACATTGCTTTTAGCAATATTCCAGCAATATCATAGCGAGGCACACCAGAAATGGGCTTGTTCCCATGTGGGGAATAGAGCCTGCATCTTCAGCATGACGAATGAAAACTTTAACTACAGGGCTACCCTACCACCCAGTGTAATTCAAGTCCTCTGTCTCGCATGAAACCCTCATCATGAGGAATTCAGTGACCAAGTATTATTGTTGCAGCACTTTCAAGTGTGTAAATCCGGTGGTCATTTTATGATACATACAGATCCACGGATGTTTTCTTTTGATTAAATTCTAATACTCACCAACTAAGTAGACATTGAAAGCAGGAAATATGCATACATGTATTTACAATCTAGAGACATCTAGATAACATTACATTATCTTATATAACATAATCATTCACAAAATGTAAAGCTTCCAATGACACTTTACCAGAAGGAAACTCATCGAGAAACAAATGGCAAGAATGAAAAATAAGAATTATTGGAAAAGAACATTTGGAGAAAAATTCCCATATGGGATATCCTTTAAGAACAGCAAATTACTTTAAAGAGTCTTAATGCTGACAAGTGGTTTTTTTTCGAGCTTACCTTTCTAGATTAAGGTAAATAATGATCCATATTATTATACAGTTTAGGGAAAAAGTATTAACACACTGCTCCAGATACCCATTTGACTGACAAATACTGAGGAGAACAGAGTATTTATATCCCTTGACCGTCACATAAATACTGAGAACATAAATCTTTCCACAAACCCATTAGTTCTGTCAGACAAGTAACAATCAAAAGTACACATCCAGCACTTGACATGAATTCTCACCAAAATGTGGATCACATGACCAAAAAGGTTTCGGGCAACCCTATTCTCACAAATTACCAGACGTAATCTGTTAGGGGCGATACAGAGAGAGGCATTCCTAAAGGAATATGAAAGAAATGGTGATCTCCAACTTTTACTGAGCAGCTTAGGAGAGTTGAAGGACACATGTGACTTCCATTCACTATCAATAATAATGCCTTAATAACTTCACAGTAACACACTGTAGTCATACAGCAAACAAGCTCTGTGACGAGCATGAATCCATGAGGTTTTGTGACAAAACAACAGATGAGAAAATTATTTTGATTTCTTGTGTCGTAAGACAGGAATTCCAGTATGGCATATATTAGTCACATGATACTTTGGGTATTCAGATATAAGCATGGATTAAAGGCTATTTTTAAATCTTCCCTCATCTGCATACCTGATAGTGATACACGTTTTCTGGTGTTTTCAATGATTTATACATTCTGTAGTCGCATTCTTATGGCTAGCAGATTTTTCTTTTAGTAAGTCAAGGGATTCAAAGAGGTTGATGTAAAAATACCATAAACAAATGAGTAAATGACAATCAACAAATTCTATTGACACAAAATAGAAATATACAAATACATGCGTGTTCAGTGTTCAGATTTAAACAGGGTTCTGTTGTGCTTGAGGTCTGCCAAAACAGAGTGTGATGGGACGACTAAAGTATTTGACTTTAACAGGCATGACAACAACACATGACTTACATGTTTCAGTCAAGCAATACTTGCTCGTGCAAAACTTTGAAAATTGAATAATTATTGTTTAGCTTACGATAACGATAACGAGACATAGAGATTATGTCCCCTGAGGCTGGAGATATCAACTGCATGGAAAGAAGAGCAGGGATTTCAGACAACTGTCACCCTTGAAAGACTGATAGCACAATTTGTGTTTTCTAACTTGCGTGAACTATTCGGAACATTGATTGGTCCTGAAGGCGAACCTCACGTTATGGTCATACAGAATGTTTAAGTATGTTACATGTCTCAAGTTAGTCAGAATTCATTGACAACAGTGAGTTGATGGTTGCATCCTTGTTGCCACGGTTTGCCTCCAACACCGATTTCACCACCTCTTCTTCCATATTTGGGAACATGTCCTTGACCTGCTGGAGGTCCTGTTCTGTGTACAAAGGTCCTCGAGGCTGTTGCTGTGGCACCATCTGCTGTGGGTACACCATCCCTGGCTGCACGCCGGTCTGCATCCCAGGGGTAACTCCAACAACTGGAAGAAAGCAAAGATTTCAGTAGCTAATGAAACGTAATATGCCTGGGTCGCGATCCACAAAGCGTTCTTAACATTACGACCTGTCGTATCTCTACAGTTTATCACAGGCTTCCAAATATCCTAGCTCTGCAAATACTTTGTGGATCAGGACACTGCTGCACATACCAGACAAAATGCAAACTCAGCACCAAAAGCACATAATTTTATGGCACTCAAGAATTTGAAAACATACAGGCAAAACATAGTTCACCCAACACAGCCCTCAGCATGATGCTTAGTCAAAATATGATTTATTCAATAGACCAGCTAGCACCGGTTCATATGCTAAGACTGAGAGTAACACATAAGAACAAGAGTCCCAGGTCTCACTTCACAAGCGATGTTCGCACTGCAACATCTTAGTGCTATAATGATTGTAACTCCCATTCTCGAACGTAGGCTTAAAATAGTCGTAGCGCTAAGATCGCTATGTCAAAGTGGGCTCTGACCTGTCCGTACCATTTCAATCTTGTGGCAACTTCATCATAAATTTAGCTAGAGCAGATATAGAGATTATACAACAGAGTCCATCACCATACAAAGATTGTGCTCACTATTAAAGAGATATCGAAAAGAATTAACTTTCACACTGACCCAACCTGTCCCACTCTTACAAGCCTTATTTGTCACTCAAATGAGTCGTTTTCAAAATATGCCAACATTTAGTTCTTATAAAATGACAAAATGAAATGATTGAAAAGTTATTTTTTCATTCTTTAAATAACATCATATGCTATTGCTCTTTCTAAACATAAGAAAATTAGGCCTTAATTGCAATTATTTTGAAAAAAAATATGTTGTTTTCTCAAATCACCATATTTACACTTCTTTCCCGCGACAACACTTTAGATGATGTAACATGTTACAAAAATGATATTTCTAGCAATATTGTGTGACAGACATGAAGATAAGCTTAGATTGTATATATATCCACATAAATGTTTGAATTTGCATGGATTTCTTTGCTTAAATAGATTTGTATGTACACTTTCTACAAATCACACACAGAACTAAGTTTCCATTTTGTTTTTTTTCGGCAAATCCTCACCCAAGAAAATATTTTATTACATCAGTGCATGCTTCTTGAAACAGTATTTTTAAATCAATATGATTATTTAAAACCTTAAAAGAAACATTGTTGTTACGGGAAAGATACGCTTGTTACAGGAAAGACAAAAAATGTTGCTTAACAATCTGTTTTTCACATTAAATAAACATCAATATATTGAACAAAAAAATGTGAGTTTACATTGGTTTACACCTAAGAATATATTACGACATATGCATATTTAATACAAATATCCCCTGTGAACAGCTGTTTATCTTTACCATAACATACACGTTCTTTACAGTAACAGAATTAATTCTTTACTGTAATGGTTGCATTCATTGTAGTTAAATCAGTATGTACATCCAGCAAATGCTGTTAATTGCATACACATGCGGTAGAGAATATTATTCATGTAATGATTACTCCTACTGAGGGTAACATATTAGTAAAAACCTGAACATGATAATAACAGTAACAGATATATTCTTTCCCGAAACAATAACCATTCTCTACTGTAACAGTCTGAGGGGAAAAATATTATTTATCATCTGTTTTTCACATTGTACAAACATTATATATTGAACCAAAAGTATGACAGGTTCACACCTCATAATATATTACGATACAAGTTTATAATATACATAGTTCCTCTTTAAACATCTGATTTTTCTTTCCTGTTACAATTTTTAGCGTTACAGGAAAGAATGTTACAGGAAAGAAGTACATCAACACAAATTGCATTATGAGGAAATTAATGCCCCCTCGCAAAAATTGGACTTTGCAAGTTTCAAATGTTTCATAGTTCAAATACAAGCATGGAAACAAAATTCTGCAATATTGTACATGCCATTGCAACAGTATTGTTACTGGAAAGATGCTTAATAAATATATAGTCCTAATATTTTAAGCCCTTTTCCTGCAGCTCTCAGTCAATAGAACATCTGGAACTTGGGTCATCATGAGAACACAGGAAGTGCCAAAGAGCACGCAGAAGTTTGGGTATCTTGGCATCAGGGATCATACATTATTTCAAATTTGAGGCTGTTGTTATGGGAAAGAACAATAGCTGAGGGACAGCTACAAAACATGTCTTATCTTAAAAAATATGGCATCAAACATCTCTCAATCATTATATGTGTGAACTAAACAGTTCATACACGTGAAATCAGTCCCCGAAAGTTAACTGTAATAAAAAATCTAAACACATTTGTCCACAATTAAACATGGATATACAAACATAATGCCTTAATTTCTGTCTTGGTCTGAAAATTTGCTACAAATCTGAAGAAATATTTATGTGATTGAGCAGGGACAAGAATTCCTTTTAAATTCCTTTTAAAACGACTCATATCTGTGTGAAAAAGAAAATTTCTTCTGTAACTTGCTATTAACCCATATTATACTACTCCAAAAACTATAAGGAGCATCTGATCCTCACACACAAACAATCACACACGCATGCTCGTACTAATAGTCAGTGAAAAGTTCAGTGTTATGGAATGTTGCATGTGTCACCACAGAAATATCTTCAAACGCCACTACAGGTGCAAACACTTGACACTAATTACTGTTGTGCAATATTATTATATAACAGGTTGATTTCTGCCCCTTTTGATTGGCCCCCATGGTCACATGACAGCTTTGATGCTTAGCAATGTCAACCTTGGCACAGCTATAAATAGATTTGGGATATTTCAGCTGTTTTCTAATACAGTCTCTGAAAGCCTATTCTGGCTTGTACTGAATCTCTCCTATATGGCAGAAGAACAGTACTTTTTTTTTCATATAACAAGCATTGTCACTAAAGTGACATAATCCATTGTAGTAAATTATCAAATCAAATTTAAAATGTGATGGAAGTTTAAGATGATGTTAAATGTCAGCAAAATCATGATTAGTCAACCTCTCTTGATATCTTGCTCTGTAGTTGTTCAAACACACAACTATATCTAAGACTGACTTTGACCTTGACATAGCACTACAGAAATTGCTTATTGAAATAGATTCAAAGGAAGGTGAGGAAGTCCTTGAAGAAAACCCAGCAAACTGTATTTGAGATATCTTAGTGACAATTCAGAATTACATGCTGAAATCATCAAAGTGTTGCTGTGACCTTGAAGGTCATCAAGATCGAAAGTGTCCTGCACCTTCTCTGGATGAAGCTTGGTGTCAAAAATATAAAGAAAATCCAGTGAAAGGTGCTTGAGATATCTTGCTGACAGGTTTAACACGCAGCTTAACATGCTGAAATTTTCAAAGTGTTGCCATGACCTTGAAAATCAGGTAAAGGTCACCAAAATTGACTGAGCCCTGTGCCTTCTCTAGATAAAGCTTGGTGCTGTATATGAAGAAAATCCTGAGAACAGTTCTTGAGACATCTTGCTTACAAGGGTAAAACATTAAAACCCCCTTATGGTCTTGAAATGAAGGTCAAGGTCGCCAAACCTCAATGTGACCATTCTTTTACTGTGATGAACCTAGGTACCAAATATAAAATTGAAAAGAATCTAGTCAATGGCTAAGGTATTCCAATTCGGACGTACAGAGGATGTATAGACAGACAGACAAAGCCTAATACCATATCACCTCGGTGAATGTCACATGTCCAAGGTCGATAAATCATTGGATCAACCTCATAAGAAGTCAAAAATTGCATAAAAGTTAATGTGAATATGGAATTTATGAGTCCCATACACCAAAACACCAAATCCTTTAGATAGCTTTATTTAGCTTATCTTTAACAAGATGACAAAGTCATCAATATCCCCAACAATGGCAAAATATTCTTCATGAATGTGTCTATGAGTTATGATTATGTCAAATGTTTTGGCACGTATGTAGCAAACTGGAAGGACAGTACTGAAAGATGTTTTCAAGTTCTGCTCCAGAAAGGAGCACTACCCCCAAAATCAGTTGTGAAACTTGTTGCAATGGAAACGCAAAAAATATTTTAGTCAGAATTTCAAAACTACCCAAAGGCACCAGTACAAAACCAGACCAATCTATGAGGCAAGTTGAAGAAACAGTGAACGTTTTCAACATTCTACCCCAGAAAAGAACACTACCACCAATTACAGTTGAAGTAAAACTTGCTGCTATGGAAATGCAAAAAATTGTTTTAATCAGAAATTCAAAACTACCATCACCAACCACCTCTAACCATGTCCCAAATCTGGTGAATAAATATATTAAACGGTTTTCAAGTTCTGCTCCGGAAAAGACAAATGTGCACAGATGCATGTACATATGGACGCACACACAGATGGACAGAGTCCATTTCAATACCCCCTGCAAAATGTGTAGTGGGGGATAAAAACCAACCTCCTTCGGGATAAAACATGAAACGTTTCGCCATGATTTTTCCTGCAAAGGGAGATAACCTGTGATGGCCTAGTTTATAATAAAATCACATTTGAAGCTTTTGTTGGACAAGTGAAATATAGAAACATGGTGGTGTACAGTTCATACACCCTGGCAATATCCACCTACGCTTCAGCTACTGACCAATCAAAATACCAAAAATTATCTTAAGAGTTATAAACTGTCATATTTGAAGATGTTATACATGACTATACAAGGTATTGTTAATGTGGTACATCATATTATTGTACATGACAAATCCGCACGCTATTGCTACCATGGCACATGATATTATTGCACATGATTACCCTACATGGTATTGCTACCATGGCACATACATGATTTAAGAAATACAGTTCTTTCTACCACCATGAAGCGTCCTCATGCTTTAACTGTAATAGTTTAGGGTGAAAGTGTGCTTTATTACACTTTACACTGGAGGTAGAACGAACTGTATTTCTTTTCTAAGACACCGTATTTAAAAATTCTATGCCTAATTTTGATTAATCTATAGCAGAAAACAAACAACGGTGTCTGTGACCTAAATTAAGAATCCTTGCACAGGGCTAACTGACATGCTGTTCTTTTGATGTGTCAGTCCCCTACATTAAGACAAACGTTACTAGAAAAACAAATGATGAACAGTTTGGTGATGGTTTATGTTCGGGTTAAATATCTTCTCTAGATCATTTTAATTACATCTGTGATTCTCTTAAACCATACAAGACAATATGACCATCTTACGTCTACTACCAACGAATGTTCAGATCAGCACATTCAGCTGATGCTGACTCATCATGCGATATTCCACGATTGCATTGTGGGAATGTAAACATTGCAAACATTACCATGTCTCTGTAAAATTTTGAGTCAAACTATGAGACATTCTATCCTTCGGAAAACATAAACATAATGTTTCCACTGGTGATGTTAGCTGAGCGATGCAACTGTAAACCAAGAAATGGGATGCGATGAAGCAGTTTACTGTGGGGGGCTGTACGAGGCGACTGACATCCATCGTGATGTCGGTTACATTGTGACATAATGCAATAAAGTTTGATTACGACAGGGCAGACTGGAATGGCGCAGTGACGTCTATATATTGTGACGTAATGCAAAAAGTGCACATTATCGTCTGATAAAGTATTGTCGGCACCTTTGATCTTTCACTGAAGCATCTTAGAATACTCTATATGGTATTGCTACCATGTCACATGATGTTATTGTACATGATTACTCTACGTGGTATTGTTAATGAGGCACTCACCAACTGGCTGCACTGCTGGGTAGTACATAGGCATCATAGTGGGTACTGGCTGGAACGCAGGGGTTGTGTACGTGAACGCTGATGCTGGCATGTCTGCTGCAGCCTGGAGGACAAACAGTCTCAAAGTGAGTACATGAGTGAGCTATCAAGTGAGCTATCGAGTGAGTGAGTGAGTGAGTGAGTGAGTGAGTGAGTGAGTGAGTGAGTGAGTGAGTGAGCAGGAATGCTCTTTTCTCGCCTTGAGCAGGATTCCAGTCACATCACTCTATGTAACCTTAATATAGGTAGAAAGTCTGATGAAAAAGTTTTGCAACATTTGTCTGTTGGTTCCAGACTACTAAACAGGGGTTCAAAAAGATGTTGAAAAGCCACTTACCACAGGGCAAGTGACTTCAAGAAAGTAACTTGTCCTGACTAATATTCCACTTGCCCTGATTTTATGACACAATGATAATGTTAATGTTTACTTGACTTTTTATCGCAGAGGGATAATTTCACTCCCTACTAGCTCTACTTGAAATGAAATCCAAGATTATTTGCAGTTTGAAACCATAAGTGGAAACTATCTAGTAGTCCACGGACAAGTAAGATATTATTATTTGATTGCCCGAAATGAAAACTGACTTGTCCCGGGCATCGGTTGATGGGATTGTTTAACTCCTGCTAAACACCTGTTTTTAAACATTTTTGCATCCATAAACACATAAAACTATCAAAGTTGATTCTTAAATAAGAGAAAACATTCTATATTTTGCGGACACAAATGGTTGACTAATCAGCCATGTTGTAGTGACTTACTGTGAAGCTCATCACAAGATTGACCATTCCTTCCTTCTCGTCTCCTTGGCGACCACTTAGAGGATACCAATCATCTGAAGTATCCCCATTCAGGGCTGATGCTGGGATAGTGACGTGGGCCCATGCGATCCGGTCATCAACTGTGAAGGACCTCTGTTGAAAAACACAAACCTTGCATTCTTTGGTTTCATTTAGTTTTGATTTGTTTGTTGTAGAACTCCACACTCAGCAACATTTCAGCTGTATCATGGCTGTATGTAAGTAATCAAGTCTAGACCAGACTCAGTGATCAACAACAGGAACAGTGATCTACACAACTAGGTTATTGTGACATGAGTCAGCCAAGTCTGAGTGTGTGACGAGCTGATCCTGTTTACCTCCCCTTACTACAAGTAAGCCACACTTTCATATATTGTGCTGGAGGATATAAAAGCCTAATGGGCATACTCAAAATTGAACACTGATAATCGTAACTGCAATGGTGAAAAGCATTTGCGTAAAAACATAAGCTTTGAATTTTTTCAGTCTGGGGGAAGGGCACATAATAACCAAATAATGTAGTGAATTTCTATAACTGTTGATTACTGATGTTGAACACATTAAAAGATTACTACATACTACATAATGCCAAATGAAATCGGATCAGGGAATCACCCGTATCTGCACAGAAGCAAGTATCCTACCCCACGTCTGCTGCGTATGCCAGGATAAATTCCTAAAGATTTGATGCAGATCTTCAACATTCCCAGACCATGTATACAGACTTACATCTACCAAGATTGCTTGTTAATATACAATGTAAATTCAAACCATTTAAGACATTCATGTTTAATGAGCAACTATAAAATAGTCTTACCTCATCAAAGATCTCGATATACATGGAGTCAACCCCATTCGGGAGATACCTAAACATGGACCAATAGTCATCATTCAGTACCCAGGGCCCCGTTTCACAAAACTCTCGTAAGCCTAAGATCTTGTAACTTTCCTCGTAGCATTTGCACCTCCTATGTTACAGTATGCCAGGTACAAGAGCTACGAGAAAAGTTACGAGACCTTAGGCTTGCGAGAGTTTTGTGAAACTGGCCCCAGATCTTTCTTTAGCAAAGGGAAGATAACTCTAGTCTGACCATGTGGTTAGGAGGCTTAAGTCAGACATGCAGGTTTCTGATCAGATATTAAAGTGTCCATTTGTCAGTAAAGAGAGAATCTAACCACTGAACAGAACCTCATGAACCTGGACAGTTACACTCCAAATCTAACTGTCCACATTAACACATTTTGGAATTAAACAAGGATATGTCTTTACATGTAGCATAATGTTTCCGACAGCAGTGATATGAAAAAGAAATGTCTGACTTAATGGTGTCCAGTCTCACAAGGTTTCATGGCATGTATTTCATAGACTGAAATCATATAAAATAACTATCAAACTGCAAACAAATAGGTGGCACTGTTCCTTTAATTTTTGATCGATGGATTTCCTAACAACTATGCCAGTTTTCACTTCACCATACAATGTGGTAGACAATTAACATTACAACATGTCTGCATTAAGGTGTAACAAATACCACATACCTGTCATGATGCACTCATAAATGCAAGTGTTATGTTACCACGGTTACATAAGCTCCTAGAGACAACATAGTGAATGATGTTGTGAGCAACATTTCAATTTTCAAGCCATGTGGATATGATGACACATTATTTGCCAGGTTAACATATGTATTGCTTCTGGTCAATATTCACTAATAAAGCATTCATCATCGACAACACATTTACACATCCAATCTCATCATTCACTGGCAGGTGGTATTTAGGCTATAAACATTTTTTGAAACAGAGGTGATTTTGGTTTCAAAAACACAGTATTATCAACACAGTATTATCTGTAGTAAAATGGGAAGATATATGGATACAAGAAATGAAACTTTAAATTCATGTTAGCAATAGGTGTTTCTGTAACTGTAAGTACAAAGGAAGCTCCTCACGTCTGCACAGTCTTGTTCCATCTTGGATTCTTGGCGCCATTAGAAGCGGTAGGTGTCTCAAACACAGTGTGCCCCAGTCTGATTCTACAGTAGGGGTCCATCTTGGTCAGACCATAGTTCTTAGCCAGCTTGGCCTGGAGGTCAAACAAACCACTTAGTAAGAACTGATTCAGGAACTATTTATTTTACTGACTCTGCCTGCTCATGTCTTTGTGGACATATGATGTTATGGAACGTCAACAAGAAAAGACTTCAGTATTATGCAGTTACAGTATATTACTGTAGATCAGCCGAATTTGGAAGACCAAAAATAGCAGATTGTAGAATGAGGTCAGCTTATCTATGGGTTAGTCATTCGTCAAACTATTTTCCTTGGGTAAGAAAACAACATCATATCACTTCACGTGAACAAACAAGAGACGACGACTTTGTCAGTAAAGTCGTCCTATTTGCAATCACATATCAATAAAGATGCTCACAACTTTTCAGTCAATCAGTGCATCATCGTCTGTCCCATCCAGACCTACCTGAACAACAGTGATGCTAAGTCTGCCAGCAATGTTTGCAGGCATCATTCCCACCCCAGCTTGCTGCTGTGCCTGCAGGATCTGGGCTATCCTTTCATCTTCCATCATTTGCGTGGGTTGCCCTGAGATACGAAGGAAGTCATTAGGGAGCTCCCCCACCATCACCTGAAGCAGATGAAACAAATCATGATTCAAATATCAAAAAGCATAATATTTTGCTGGCAGTTAAAGCGGAGGTGTGCCAAAGGAAGCAGATACAACCCTGTCAATCTAATTTTTTCAGACACTTTTCATGTCAATCTGTGACAGTCTCAGGAAGTAATTTTGCATATCTTGAAGCTGGTAGTAAGCAGCCTTGACCTTTTCCTAAGTCAGCCTCTATGTCTACTTGAATACATCAACAAAACATATCTACCTATATAAATTACATCACAAAAGCAAGATCTTTTTGAACCTCAGTATATTTTAGTAATACATTTGGTGGGACAACACAGAATCAAATTTATCTGGTAACCCAAAAGATTAGGAATCTTATTTTGCAAGAAACACTCTTCGAGCGAAAGACCACTAACAATCCATGTTACGAACTATAGACAAATAGTAGTATCAATTATTTATACACACTAATGATACAAGTGAAATACTGTCAGGAAGGACATTAAAATTTAGGAAAAGAAGCATACACTACTGGGAAATCTAACCAGATAACTCAAGTGTAAATAAGACAATAATGTTTTGTTGTGACATTCAAACAAATTCTATTCAATTTACGCCCTTTGCTCCTTCTGTAAGAATGTATTAAGTCAACACTTTTGCTTGACCATAAAAGAAGATTCTGCAGAGCAAAACAGCTGAATGAAAATTTGTCATTATGCAAACAGGAATATTGCGTAATGCTGCACGGCTCCAGATAATTTTTCAACATCAGGAGTATGTACTCCTTATTTTTTTCAAAAAGGAGTACTGGAAAACATAAGAGTATATTTAGTGAGTGAGTGAATTTAGTTTTACGCCGCTCTCAGCAATATTCCAGCTATATGGCAGCGGTTTGTAAATAATCGAGTCTGGACCAGACAATCTAATGATCAACAACATGAGCATCGATCTGCGCAGTTGGGAACCAATGACATGCGTCAACCAAGTCAGCAAGCCTGACCACCCGATCCCGTTAGTTGCCTCAAACGACAAGCACAATCACATGGGTTGCTGATGGCCTATTCCACCACAGTACCTTCACGGGTTAGAGTATATTTAGAGTACTGAATGGAACTCACTGGAGTGTGACTGCGACAAGACGAAGGAATGATGCTAGTAAGTAGCTTGATTATTATTTATACAGCAATTTGATTACTTGACTGTTTACTAGTCATCCAGGCACTGTTTTGTAATTAGTTTCTCTGCCTGCATGTTTGCATGCAAGTGTGCAATATTGACCAATTACATTCAACCAAGATGATTCACTGCCAATTGCCATGCTCAGTTTCCTCAGCAGCTCAGGATTCCTGCAGCACGACAAGGCAGAGCCCAAATCTATTACTATCACATAAATTAAAAAATGGGACACTGCTTGAAATCAGACTGATATGTTTTAGTTAACTATACTGAGCAAAAATGAAAGGTTTACACCAGTAAATCTATGATCTTTTTTGCTTCTATTCATTTGAATATTTCAAACAGTATCTCTAGTAAAAGTAAACAATATGAATCCTTTAATTCATGAAATTGTAAAGTCACGTGCATTCCTTGACTTTGTAGCCTAGAAAAATGAAAAACTGTAAATGCATGTGCAAACACAAAATCATGAAGTCAAGTGGTACATGTTTGCCCAAACTGAAAAAGCACAGTGATCTTGAATTGAAAAAAAAACAAATTGAATTTTTCATTTTGATGACCTTTTGGAAATGCCACATCTTACAAATGAAGAATGTCAATGTGCTACTGGGAAGCTCCATGCTGGTCAGTCTGTGGTCGCTGTTGCAAGAACCATTAACTGTTCAAGACAAACCAGTTTTAATCTCAGGATGAGAATGCATCAAATGGGAACAGTTGCAGATCACCTGAGGCCAGGAATGCAATACAATTTTGTCATCTTCGCAACAGATTTGTCACTGCAACTTCCACAAGCAGGGAGATGTTTGGTGGAAGGATAACCCTACAAACTGTCAGAAATCGCTTGCGTGCCGCTGGGCTTCGCCCCCGAGACCCCATAATGGACCAATCTTCATCGCCATAACCGACTTGCGTGAGTCACAAGACACATAATGTTTACTCAAAAGACAGTGGAATTTGATTGTCTTCAGTGACGAATCTTGATTCAACTTGAGATTTGCTGACAGCAGGGCCCGTATGTCCTGCAGACGAAGTGAACGTCATGCTCAAGTCTGCGTCTGTGAAGTTGATTGATTTGGTGGCAGAAGCGTCATGGTTTGGGGATCTTTTTGCACACACGGACGTTCTCCTCTCGTTGTTGTTCAAGGGAACTTAACTGCTGTCCAGTACAGAGATCAGATTTTGCAACCTGTTCTGCTTCTGTTCATGCAGAGACACGCCCCTGGACTGATGTTCCAGCAAGACAACACTAGGCCTCATACAGCAGTTCTTACACAGAATTTTCTAAGAAACTATGGTCCCCAAAATACTGATGTGTTTGATTCACATACTTCTCTACTTCCTAAAAATACTGTGTGTCAAGATTTCATTTTTGCTCACTATGTCTGTGAATGATTCTAAGACCGTACACAATTGCTGTGATACTTATCTCCTATGTTTACCAAAATATCTACCATATTGTGCATATTTTTTTATCTGTAAATAAGCTGATACATCCCTTATCTGGAACCTTGAGGACATTGTAATGTTCATCAAAACATCGAAACACTGCAACACTCATGACTTCCAAAGTGCATGTCAAAAATGTTTGATGTACCTTCAGACAACTATATTCAGCAACTGCATACACAATAGAAATCACATCAACAGCTCAGTTTGTTGGTTGAGACATTTATGTCATGTTTGGTATGCTAAAACATTGATCAGGCACTCGAACAAACATAGTGTCGTTATTTTCAGGAACAAACATTCACACCACTTTATCTGCAGCACAGTTACTTTCCGACCATTTTTTATCACACATTTGTACGCAATTTCCCATCCTGAAAGGACAGTTGTGATGTCATACAGACCCTGTAAATACATGGACAACTGTTTTGATGTCTGAATTTTACAGGTATCTGAGATATTTTACAGTTGTTCATGTAATTAGCAAGAAAACTATGAACATTTCTTCAGCATTTTGAAAGCCAATATTATGAGGATACAAATACTGCAATGTTTAAAAAACAGCCATCAGGTACATATCATCACTAACAAGGTCTTAAAGGGGCACTGATGCGGAGCAATTTCCGTGGACTGGGGTAAACATTTGTAATTGTTTTTCTCTCGCGAGTACCCGGATGATATCCCAGAATTCATGACTGGTTCGTTACCTCTGCTGCGCAGGCCGTATGCGCACTTAAGTGTTAAATTATAGACAGATCAAGTAAGGTGATGTCATTTTTACTTCATTACACATGTATTATGAAAACAAATGAAACACTTTGAAAGTTAATCATCTGCCAGTGGTAGAAATGGTAAAAAACTATTAGGACGGAAAAATAACGAAGCCAATATACGTCTCTATATTTTGTCTCATAACCCTAATTAGTTTATTGTAATATTTGTATGATTTTGAAAATTAATAAAAGAACACATGGTTCACTTATAGGAAATTTCTAACATGACAGCAACATTTGTACATTGTATAGATTGCCAGTGTGGATCCTATTTCACACACATACGCGGTCTAGAGTGTGTTTCCTGTCATATAGATTCTGCTGAATGCTACAACAAAGAAATTAATACAAAATGCAAATAATGAATGTAAAACAGACGAAATTTATAGCAACAATGTCAGGTTACTACCTTGTTCAGGTAAATTCTTTGAAGGGAGGATGTTGTTTTTACACTCGCACTTTACGACTGGGTGTAGTCAGTATAGATTAGAATATCTACACACACTGCCTTTTGACAAATCCGTTGTGGAAGATAAAAGTAATTAATCAATCAGTGTGTTATCGGTTAATCCTTTGATCGATGTTTGTTTTTGTAACTCAGCTGATAAACCCTCTTGCATCACTTACATGCACATATTACGTAACACACAATACATTTGGTATTACAGACCTTAATTTATAATGTTGAGTATTTACTCCAGACAGGATGAATGCCAAATGGGAACCTTTGTTGAGTAACCTGAGTGGTGTTACTACTAATTATACCTGTTATAAATTCATTAACTGACCATCCAGAGAATGATGACAAATAACAGATGTAGGTTTACACCATCACAACGCGAGTTACAGCAAGGAAGATGTAATCTCTGTGTCGCATGCAGCCTGAAAACACTTATGGGCCGAAACTGTTTTGAGGATACCAACGGGACTTCGTCACGTAAGGAATACATACAGGCATTTGCTGTGTACTTGGGTAAATAGATGTAATAAGTTGTTTTTTTTACGTAAGAAGATTTTCAGATTTCTCTACCAAAGGCAAAGTCATCATTTCAGTTTACGAATTCAAATAAATCAACTGTTTTTATTATCATAAATAATAAACCAGGGTAGCTATCATAGCTACCAAAATTTACGTATGATATTTGCTATCACAGCTGGATCAACACTGAAAACTATCTAAATATAAAGCTTTGCAATCTTCCGGACTGAAACAAATGGCTTGCTACGTGCCTGTAGACATCATATTTTTACATAACATGATTAAATATCGAGGTTAAAAACACAGAAATTGGATCAAATTGGATCAGTCACTATACCATCCAAGCATCCGAAAAAACTACACTGCTGGGATATCTTGTTACGATCAGACAAGGAATACCATGGATATTTTTAAATAATGGCATATGATGGGCATCTGACCTCCTGACTGTTTAAGCGAAGAAATTCTGCTAATATGGACAGGAACCCAGTCCCTTTGTCCGTCGCGGTCAAGGGTGCGGGCGCTGACCAATTTGCAGTTTGGTTTTGTAATTAGACCGTTGGCGAGAAACATCATTCGCTCCGCATCAGTGCCCCTTTAACACTGTGGACACAGGCTCATGTAATGACAAATATTACCAAATTACGAATTACTATTAAACTTTGTCTAACAGTGTTATTGAGCAAAAGTGAGTGATGATATTAGCCTAAATCATAGAAAAGCTCATCCCTAAAACTGCAGCATAAGCAATGGGAAAAGATACTTTGATAATGGAGATGAGATCACAAATCATGAACATGATAAAGTGAGTGTGATGTTAGATTATGAGCGACGACCTATTGCGCCATTGCGTCCTTTACTCATATTTACTGTATCATCAAGTAAGCTGCAACATTTAGAAAACCATCAATGCATTAATAATAAAATGGTATACAATTTGAAAGTTGCGTAAACAAATTAGATATAAAAACATCACGAGACAACACGGAAATAGAACGTTTTCGTGCATAGTATCGTATGAAACGCAAATCAGTTGTTGTAGTTCGATTTACAAATGCCATGAAAAGGAAAGAAGTGCAAATGAATATTGTTCAAAGAATGTTAAGTTAATAATAAGCACCTGATTTCGTCGATTTGTAGAAGCCGACATCTTGTTTTGCGAATGATGATACACTGTCATGTGAGGAGGGAGGTAACTCTATTATATTGTGCATTGCGTACCACCAATATTTTTCTCGGACGGTACCTGTATGTCTACATATTACCCCAACGCCATTTCACGATCGTTCATGTAAGAAAAAAAGGTGGATACTTGTTTGGTGTTATAACTTGCTTTTATCCGTTTCAGATACTGCAGCAGATCATAATTGTTTCAATTAATAATTTTCCAAACATTCAAAATTAATATCATTGAAAAAATATATCTAGAGCCTGTACACTGTAGATATGTTTTGGCTAACGAGACGCAAGTTTTATGAAATATCTTGCCTAATATAAATCCAGAGGCCTTCCAACCACCTGTAAAATCATTCACGAAACTATATGCTTAATTCAGAAAATGTCTGCGTCTGTGACTCCAATAAAAACAAAAAAACTCTTAGAATAAATAGTCCCTTATTCGCATCAGCGCAAAGCAGAAAATAATATCTATATGAAAACGAAAATACGTTTAAGCAATAAAGATGTTTTACTTCAATTACTTTTCATAAACATGAATCAGTACCAAATGTAATCGGAGTGAATGTGACGTTATTTTTTGTAATCACTTGGCATAGATCTAAACATGATGTATTAATGTGTGAAGTCCATTTCTGGTGTACCCGTCGTGATATTGGTGGAATATTGCCAGATTCGATGATTATTAATTTTCGGAAAAGCAAATGTGAGCTGTTACCAGTTACTATTAACAACGAAACCATAGATAGTGTTGAGGAATATAAGTATCTTGGCACAGTGATAGATTCTAACCTCACCTGGAGCAGCAATACCAGAGACTATATATGGTCTCTGGCAATACTGATTACAAACACAAGAAAGAACTAAAGCGGCAGTAGGTTTCACGTCGTCTTCGTTATCTCGTTATTTTATGATTGACAAAACCATGTTGTCATTATTCTATAAGTCTTTCTTCCAAAGTATTTCCATTGCTGGTATGGGTCTCTGTCTATTCAAAATCAATGTAAACTTTCCCAAATTGTCAACACAGCAAGTAAAATTACTTGCCTTAAAATGCAAGATATCGGCACTATTTACTTGCAGCAAATTGAAAAGAAAGCACGTAAAATATTTAATTACAGCACTCGCGTCCCGTTTCCTTAATTTCAGCTTCTTCCTTCTGACCGACGACTGCGCACGCCGATATTCAGAACAAACAGGGTTCGAAATTCTTTCACCCCAACAAGCGTCAGTGTTTTAAATGAATTGTTTCATAATATTATATATTTTATGAATTGTTTCAAACTGTTGTGTTACTGTTCTTTTAGTGCTAATGTTCCCCAGAAAGCATTTTAATGTCGCCACTATGTAGCTCTGAATCTAAAATATATCATTCTTTATTCATCATTTATCTCTACATCAGATATTGGGCGTTAAAAATTGTTGCTATCTGTTTCACGAATATTTGACACGTATGGGTGTTTTTGTAATCTTGTATATATGTATCTTTTGTTGTATAATATGTGTTTTCAATATCAATCGTCCAAAGCAAATTTCCTTCGGGATAATAAAGCACCATCTTATCAAATCTTCAATCGACGTAAAACTAAACTCACTCACTCACTTACAGTGCAGGTTTAGCTGGCTCTACTGGAATGACCGCGCGATGACCTTATGTGAGTAAGGTCAATGACCTGGGACTGTTCTGCTATCTCCGTACGAACCTCGTAAGTTCGGCTTGGAACGCTGAATAAAGTTAGTATTTATCACCTGTATTGTAATCCATCCAAACTGCATGAACTGGTTGGTACCCGCTCGACGCCATGTCTGACAGCAGTTTGTCAGTACTGACAGACAAGGGGTGCTGTTACAAATAGAGATATAATATGTAATACTGAAAATTCCACCCTAAAATTCCACCCAACTACCGACAAAGGATTACACAAATAAGGGAGCTTATATAGAGGTAGGGTATCCCTGCACAAACAGACCTATTTCTGTTATGTGTCTTTCATCCTGAGACATGGCCCTTTTCACTTATTTATCCAAAATCGCCGAAATAACTTTGATTGGCATTCAGAATTGGAAACCAAAAGTCACTGTGTTCTGTAATCTGATTGGTTGAAAAACATGATCAAATGGTATTAGATTCCCGGAAACTGCAAGACTATTCACTGCGTATTGACACGTAAACAATTGTTTTCTTGTGTCATCAACAGTGGTGACGTTATTCAGGTCATATTGTGACGTCACAAATGAGCAACTCCAGACGTTACCATGGGAACCAGCTGAAACGGCCAGCTGATGACACTTCACTGCTGTACCCCTACTCGATGTAAACGAGTGCAGACAGTAAAACCCCTTTGGTTTACTTTTTTGTTTACAATGTCGATAAACATCACGTGTTGGCCAATTTCCGGGTGTTATTGAGTATTTGAAGCACGGGAATATTTCATTTGAAACCTCCGGCTGACGCCGTCGGTTCCAAATGCATTCCCGTGCTTCAAATACTCAGTAACACCCGGAAATTGGCCAACACATGATGTTTATCTCCTAAGTGACATACTTGTAGAGTGAATCTTATGGGCGTCAGGTTGTGTGTTATGAGGACACGACCGTTGTGTAATAAATTATTTCCTTACGCCTTCATCAAGTGAATAACAGCCATGATTTGGAGATTTTATGTACGCTTACCAACGTTGTGTGGATTTCGCACACGGGGAATGACAGAGAGGGAGTGAGTGAGCGACGTCAGTTTAACTCCACTTTTAAAATTATTCCTGCAATACCACGCCAGTGGACAACAGAAATGTGAGAACAACAAACTGATAAGATAACAAAGGAGGACTCAGACATCAGGACATTCCCATTAGCTATCGAACTATGACCTGGGCTCATATCTGCCCAGCGACCAGGACTTAATAATTAAATTATCTTTGCCACTATCTGTCCAGTTGGTTACCCAATCACTATAACAAATCACTAATTGCCACAGCGGGTCGGGATGGGTGGATGTTCGCATTCCCCTCCTCTTAAATAGACCTTTTGTAAGTTCCAGGACAACAAATACGGTTTGCGTTTTAATGGCTTGAAGTATTAGTTCGAGTGATCCAATGTCCCACAATGTCATTAGGGTTAGTGAGTGAGTGTGAGTTTTGTTTTAAGCTGCCCTTAGCAATATTCCAGAAACATCACGGTGGGAGACAACCAGAAACTGAGTTCACGCATTGTCCCATGAGGGGAATCGACCGGGGGTCTTTGGCATGATAAGTGAATGTTTTCACCACTAGGGTACCACACCTCCATCCTGGTTAGTAGGATCCTCTTGTAGCTTGGAATCCCCTTATAGCAGAGTGTGCTATCATGATCACTGAGCGTCATGGGATACGATAACATGCATCAACCTTGCAGGAGTAGGGGATCCCGAGTTAGTCTGATTTTACCAATGTTCCAGTATTTTATGTAAATAATTTGTACTTTTAAATGGATAAAATAATAAGTGTCCACGGTCTTTCAGTGGAACAATTATTGGTCAAGCACACTGTCACAGTCTCTGAACCTCATTATTTTCCCTACTGCCTTGCGCTCCCTGCAATGCAGAAGTCCCAGACGAAGCATGTCTAGATTTCTTCTGGTTCAGTTTCTCAATCTCCTGTCTCAACCAGGCTCCTTTTTCAATTTAATTGTCACTTTTAAAATTATATATATTCAGAGACTAAGTGTCATTATATGCCCTTGACACCGTATATAAGCTAGTTCTGATAATTGCCTGCTGGATCAGCAGCTTGGCTATATATCTGATTTGTTGGGAATGAGACCCAGACCTCTTAAAGCACAATCATTGTGACTACTGTGCTACTCCACAGGGTCAAAAGAGACACAAGAGTTAGGAGCAATGATAAATAAGAAGTTTTATTAAATAAAACACTGAATAAATAATGCAATGAGAAGCAAACAATGCTTAATCCAATCTAAAGATACACATTAGCAAATGTGAAAACAATACATTATGCAATCAGTAAACCAGTGTAAAATGTCATCTTACATGGTGTGCAATCAGTGCATCTTGGACAAGCAAGAAAATGTCATTTCGAAAATAGCGTTATGTATACACATATATTCATAATAATTGACAAAAGTGACGCTTGTGGAGGTTTAAGGCTGAGTGAAATCTGCATACAGAAACACAATTTGGACATAACTGTATTCCATGTTTAATGACACCTCATCATTTGTACCACTCCCCCCTAAAAAGACCCCTGGATGTCTGGGTTAGAATCTTGAATTCTTGAATTCTTAAATCACTGATGATCTTCTATTCTTTCCTAAATCCAGTAAGCAAGAAATATGACACTCTTGTTTAAGGTAGCTTCATTGTGAATGGAATCAAGATGCATGGCAGTGACAAAGTTGTTAGATCCACAATCTTTCATGAATTCAATCACTAAAGGCATTTAACACCTTAAAAAATGAAATCAGGAAGAATATTAAATATTTGCTTTTTTTTCTCAAAAACAAAGAAAATCACTGTGCTGTTCACTTTGCCAGTGTACAACTACTGTATTATATTGCAGTCACACTGCTGCAACTCATTCTGGATTATCTCAAGAGTAAATGTTCCGACAAATCTCCACTATACCCTGGATGCATCCGTAATTATCTCTCTTTGCCGGCTCTGCATTCTCACAGTAGCCAATCAGCTAAGCCGCTGTTACTATCTAGCTTGCCTGTGTTAACAAAGATAGCAGTTGCAGTTGCAAAGGTTTGTTCGCAGAGCAAATCAGATTGGGGTGAAAATCACATAGACAAACTGACACGTCCGAAACCCATGAAAAAAATATATGCAAGAACTCCTACCTCTGCATCATTTGTGTTGCCAAGTTTAATTGGTTAGATAATTCAAGAAGAGAAAGTGAATTGTGATTAGAATGCTTAACTTCCCAGTGTAGACACCAGGCCCCGATTTCTCAAAACAAACTGAAGTCTGAGTTTTGACTTGAGCTCAAATTTTCACTTTTTACTATGAGAAAATGCAGGAACATACACTTTCCAGAATGAATGAAAATCGACATCAAAGTCAAACTTACTAGACAATCTGAGTTTGGTGGACAGATTTCTTTAGTTGTTTGGACTTTTATATTCTAAAACATTTAGCTGAGTAAAAATTTAGCTGTTTCAAATTGTCATACTCAGTTTGAAATTTGAGTGAAAACTTAAGTTTGTTTCGAGAAATAAGGACCTGATTGGATAAAATCATCGGCCTGAGCCGTACTTGCAACCAAGGAATAGTGGAGATTTGTTGTATTGTACATTGAGATCATTGAGGTTATGTTGCAACACTTCAAGACCATTTGTTTCCCACATGCTGGTATAAACAAAATCTGAAAACTTCGTAACAATTGTCAAGGACATTAAAAATATCTATTAACTTTGGACTAAACCTTAAATGCAGATGATGAAATTTCATGGTCCTCAGGAAAATTCTCATATTATACCAGTTGATTCCTTATTAATAAATACTCAATAAGCACCTTTCATGAAATATAATTGTAGATATACATAAATTATTAACAAAGTTGGTTTGTGAAATGCAGTATTTGTTGAAACAAGTAGAGCACTATATCACAGCACTCCCCTTTGATTCTGTCATGATAATGCTCATCTGGTAAATATCACACAAAACCTTATTGTAAGTGTAATTTCAATGTTTCTATATAATTTAAACCAATTCACCCTCTGAAAATAGATAGTGGTACATTTGTGTAAATATGTCAAACACATAAATTGCAAATGACTGAAATTGTTTGTATCAACCTTACAAAATACCTACAGCGTCTACTGTTTCCTGATTGGCTGTACTGAGTGAGATATTTCTATGCCACTTTTAGCAATATTCCACCTATATCACAGCAGGGAACACCAGAATTGGGCTTCACATACTGTACCCATGTGGGGAAATTAACCCAGGTGTTCTGCATGAGTGTATACTTTAACCACTAGGATACCCCACCCCCCTGATTGGCTGTACACTGAGTGGACAAGGTTCACGTTGCTTTATATCCCCCCAAAATGCTGCTAATTTTGTATAATGTTTATGACTAAATAATCACTCTATGAACAAATGACTTCAAGCATATATTGCTTTTAAGGAATTATAAACATAAAATGTGG
The DNA here is from genome assembly GCF_037392515.1 of Haliotis asinina. NCBI lineage: Eukaryota > Metazoa > Mollusca > Gastropoda > Lepetellida > Haliotidae > Haliotis > Haliotis asinina. The sequence continues at coordinate 47,697,997 of NC_090285.1, forward strand.
TTTGGACCCACTGTATCCACAAAATGCAGTTTTCAAATATAATATTGACTTGATTCAGCAGTGCAGAACACCACATATCGACTCTACACCAAACATCACAGATTTACACATTGCACTATCTAAAATCTTCATGACTAGAAATGGGCCAAAGATCTTTAAATGATGTCCCTGTATATATAATCTCACTAAACAACATATTGTTGGTACCATAGTAACATGATAAATATATTATCAACAAGGCTCTGTATTTAACATATAGCAGTAATATTCATGTGTGGGTACCAAGTACATGCAATCAAGTCAAGCAAACCATAAGGCTTCCAGACTATCCTACAACAGTCTGAAAAATATCGTTTTCATCTAAAAAACCTAGCTTGACCTGACATCATACAAGGCTGGATTCAAAGCTATACTGAGGGCAGAAAATAAGGGAGCAGATGAAGGCACAAGTGTTCCTTTATTTTTATCAAGTTTCTTCACAAGCGATGGGATAAAAAGCTTGTAAAGAAACCTGGAATGAAAGAACAATTGCTCTTTCATGTGATCCCTTATTTTTTTCCTTCAGTATATAAGAGACTGACTGGATCATACATTCTCACAACCAATATACTGATATAATTGCTTTATCTAAAGATGAGAAATATGGACATCAACTTCTCTATTATGGGAACACATTTCAGAACATATTCATATGCCTTCATAAAAATTGATTGAAATGTGAACCTTATATCTTGTGTTCCTTGTTAAAAAGAAATCAATGTCCATAAATTCTCTCCTCTATGTTATCACCTCCAAATGCTACTCAAAAGCATGATTACAATGTTTAAATAGGTATACACTGTGTATCCAGTTATTGCATTGATAAATAAACAATTTATACATGCATATTACTCTTGTTAAACTAAAAATTGTCAACAAAACATTTGCAAGACACAAGATAGGACCATTAGGACTACAGAAGGTAGAGATACATCGTGACAAAATTGTCCATCTCAGCCAATGGCGTTTTCTGTGAAGAGACATGCATATTATGCTTAAGCTTGAAAATACAAGACTAAACATTTCCTACATAAGAAATCTCAACAAGTAATAACATAAAAAGTCTTGAGACTGATGAAAAACAAGACCCTGAGAAAAAAGGGAAAAAAAGAAGAAACATTACCTTTAAAAAGAAATGTTTTCATTTTTTTTAAACAAGTTAGTAAAAAATATCTGGTTATACTTCATTGTTTTATACAGCAATCAAGGTAGTTTACGGTAATATGTATGTTCTACGGGTCTGTGGCCTGAAACATGAACTAAAATGTTTCATCTTCTCAAATGTTTCTTGGGGAAGGGTGTTTGATATGTTTTCAGTGTAAATAAAGAATGTACTAGATTTCATTGCAAGGTTTAAGATACAGTGTTTAAGATTTGAGATTTAATAAATGGAACAACATGTAAAAATATTTTTCTTCTTGGGAAAAGACCAAATAATCAATTTGCATTGCAAATTACACCTATATATTCATGGAATAGTTTCTTGTTGAACACAATTATTTCTAATGATTTAGCCATGAACACTGTTTATTCAGTGACAGTAAGGGAGTTGTAGACACTTTGGCTAAACTGTGACAATACTGTACCTAATATTCCATATCTGATTATCATACAGTAGAAGTAATGCAGGGTAAAATTCAACTAGCCATCATTAGTGCTAATATCACCATAAGTATCTCACTACAACACAGACTCACGGCAATTGCTGTGGTATGATTGCTGTGAGGCAAAAGATGACTGCCTCAGCAGCCAAATGCATCCTTGCATAGGACTACTTAATATGTGAAGCTTGTTGGTAACGAATCCTTTCACCATGTTATGCAGCTATTCAAACACTGCAACTACAAAGGCACTATGTTGCACCAGATAGCAGGTGGCTTACACCCCTCAAATTAATGGTCAGTCTGACGCATTCAAGAAGGAAGGAACTTGGTGAGAAAGGCATGGGGGTGGAACTATTGCAAACATGTTAATGATATCCCTTAACCTTGTGTGTCTACATGAACTTTGTTGTACATTCAAAAACATTAACAAAATAAGTTAGCATGAAGCATAAATCTGAAATAATGATGTATGCCTGACAACATTGTTTTCAGGCTTTTCTTTAATATATATGGAGAATGTTCAATCTAATCAGACTTTTTTCTTGGGGACATACATGTTTCAATTTTTAACCAAGTTTCAGCATTAATAACAAATCTGTGTAAAGATAATTCTCTGTAAAAGTGTAAAACTGTTCAAAACATATGTAAATTGGTAAAATTGTTTCTAGAATGATCAACTTTGAGTGAATGACCACTGTGAAGTACCTGACATAGGACACACCCTTGCAAATATATCATCAGTGTTGCAAAGCTTTCGTATACTTTTGTCCATAACATCAAAAATTTGTGATCTTAGTTTTGTAGGTACTTGTCACTTAGTATCACCATCCAACAAGTGTGGTCCCATATCTTGTATTTTCACAAATAGTTTCCCATCAAGGTTTCCATCAATCAGGTATGGAGAATCCTCTTGTAACAATTTGTCCAAGTCGATGATGTTTTCTATGGCGAGGGTCGATGACTCCTTCCCAAACAGATGGCTCATGTTGAAGGTGTATGCAATATACCTTACTGAATTCTTTCGGCCATAAAGCACCAGTGTGACATCAGCTTTCAAAGCAGTTTGGTCAGAAAACTTTCGACACAGTTTGAACGTTGTGGCATCGCTCTGACGATTCATGTATGTGCCATATAAGGTGATGGTATTGTAGAAACCGCGAGGGAAAAAGTAGGCAGTGAATTCAGTGCAAGAATCTTGGGATTGATTGGAGGGCATGTAGTGGGTTCGGGCGTGACATTCAACTGTGATGCGGCTGTTTATCTTGTTGATGCCTTGGTAATTCTCAAGCAAAAAAGGAAAACATAGATGGTATTCTTTACTGTAATAGTTCCTGAACTGCTCCCGATTTTCACAAACATCCCCACAATCCATCATCAGAGAATGGTGTCGATAGGCTTGATTTAGCTTCTCTGCAAAATGCTCTGTGTACTTCGAACACAAAGGTGACGATTCAATTGTTAATAGATTCTTAGGCAAGATCATGTTAAATCTCAAAAGGGGCAAGATGTCTTTAAGATTCTCTGCAAGTGAATCACGGTTTTCTTCACATGTCAGCCATTTCTCAACTTTGTTCCACAAATGGATCTCACTCAGTACCACAAGATCTGAGCTGCTGAGGAACTCAACAAGCTCAGTCTTAGTCATTTCGTGCCAGTCAGGGGCATCAAGAATAACATCAAAATTGGACAGGATGAATTTCTGACAGATTTCTTTCAGTTTTTCCTGTCCGGTCATTTTGGCATACTGGTACCACGTTAGTGTTCGGTTTGTGTCAGGAGACTCAACAATGTGTCGCATCATATATTCAATACAGGACTCGCGTAGGGTAGTGATGCTGTATTTGTCTGCCAGTAAAAGGATGGGCAGTACTGTATCCGTCGACACCTGGACTGAGCCACTGTAGAGATATCTGAAAAAGACCCAGGGGAATGTACACGCTTCTCCATAAAAGTCATCACATTCCTAGCCATACATTATTAACAGCCCTTAAATAAGGTGTAAACATTAAGTTTCAGAATTGTAGGTCCAGAAGATAGTACAAGGATCTACAACATGCAAAACACAAAATGCAGAATGGAAACATGTGATCATATACAGGACAAAGAACTAGAACCTACCTGAGGAACATCCCGAACACTGGAGCACACTCTGGGTCTTCTGTCAGGTCAATCTCTGGCTCCTGAGATTCCACCCAACGCCTCTGGTTCAACATGGCTCTAAATGTACAAGCATACATTTAATCTGGATAGAAACTGTGACACATCATCAAACTTTAGAAATTACTTTGGTACACAGATGTCTGAACTGAATGGAACATTTGCAGAAGATCTTAACAAAGGTAAACTTGATATTATTATTTATTATTTACAGTAGAGTTAACTCAGTCTTCTTTGGTGTCCACAGAAGAGAAACAGCAATTACCAAAGGAAACAGAATCTTTCAGCTCTTGCTATCACTGTAAACAGACACCATCGCAGGGGACTGTAATAAATAACTGGTACCAAAGTGACATTCAACAGTCACTTATGGGTTCCAAGCACCTTAAAAGGAACCTTTCATATGGTGTTAAGATAGATTATGTGTTCAGACTGTCAGTGACCATATGTGAATTGGTACCATTTTTTTTTCCAGTACAATCCCCTGTGATGAGCACTAAAGGATATATTTTTGTTGTTAACTTTCATTTTTCCTGGTGTGAAAGACACTGAAGCTGGTATTGGCAGGGTCTCTGTCTTTTCCTAAATTCCAACATTAAGCAACTACTGTAAATGGGTAAAGGACGAAGAAAGCCATTAGCTTCATGAAGGTGCACTATGGTCATGAGCTGACTGATCTTTAACATCTGTGTTTCGACTGGACCACTGATTGAAACTGAGGTAAAAATTATTGCAATTGACATTCATTCTCCACCTTGAAGTAATCTATCAGAAATCATAATTTCTGAAGTGCCATGATAAGCCCTTCCAGCAAGGTACACTCCACCACAGATCAGAATATGCCACATATCTAAGACACTCACTCAAAGACATCACTGGCTGTGATGAGGATGAACCTGTGAGAGTAGTATCTGTCCCTGCCGACCCGTAGCACCAGATCGCTGAGGTTGCTGCTGTTGTAGAGAGCGCTGAACCGGGACACAAATGCTGCCTCATCCTTGATGGTCTCCAATGTCAGATTTTGTTTCTTATTCAACCCCTCATCTTTAGCCTCTGGATGGTGACGTTTGGCAGGAGGACTCTCCATTTTTCGGGATTTACTAAATGGAGGCCAGAATAGGTTGCCTGGAACAGTAACAGGAAGACATGAAGAAACATGGACAAAATGAATAAACTAACAAGGGGAAAATGATATTCACTATTTCTCATTTCATACAGCTAGCATGCCCAAGAAACAAAAGTATATTTTGAAATGTTGCAAAACAAGCATATACAAAATCCCTTCTAACATTAATCATGAGGAAAACAGTGCATTCTTGATTACAAATCCATTTATTAAATAGCAGCCTGAATTCTTATCCTGCGTTTTGGCATCATCAGTTAGAAATTAGTATTTGAAACATTCTTCAAAATGGCTTTGAGTTTATGATAGTTGGATATAGCGAGTGTTTAACGTCACATTCAGCAGAATTCAAATTATATGGCAGCGATCTGTAAATAATTGAGTCTTGACTAGAGTGAGTGAGTGAGTGAGTGAGTGAGTGAGTGAGTGAGTGAGTGAGTGAGTGAGTGAGTGAGTGAGTGAGTGAGTGCCTCACTTAGCAATGTTCCAGCTATAAGGCAGCGATCGGTAAATAATTGAGTCTGGACCAATCCAGTGATCGACAGCAGGAGTATCAAGCTACGCAATTGGTATATGATGACATGTGTCAACCAAATCAGCAAACCTGACTACCTGATCCTGTTAGCTGCCTTTCACAAAAAGAATGCGATGCGGAAGATCAATTCTAAAAAGGATCTTCATGAGTGAATAGTTGGAAATATTTGGAAAAAATCGAAATATGAGGTAGACTTGACATAGACTAATAAACATTACTGAGACACACTATAACAGACAAAAATGAAAAAATGCAAATATTTTGATTGATGAAGGTTAGTGCAAAAGTTAACACAAGACGAAGACAGGCTTAGGTAAACTGTGCCAGTTAGGTCTAAGTCCAACATTTTTTTCTTTTGCAAGCAAAATTTTACTTTGCATGGTCAGAAAAAAAGTAATTGTTGCTTTAAAAACACAGATAATGTTTCTTAATTTCACACAAAAAAAGTGAAATTCAGTGTCTGTACCTAAACTGGTGAGTGAGGTGAGGTGAAACGTGTTTAAGGTCATACTTAAAATGTTTCACGCACATGATGACGTGCATGCATGTGTATGTATGGCTGCTTGTACTAGCCCAGACTTATGTTGCTCTATAGTTCTAGCTCACTCAGAGAACATGCTGCAGCTAAGCATGAACATGACTCACATATATAATGACTCTGAGCCGAACAATCCTTAATGTAGCCATTAGTGTTGAGCACCATGCAGGGACCAAAAAGTACCTTATTTTAACATCTTTTGGTATGACATGGTCTAGGATTGAACCTTCGACCTACCACTCTCTGGGCAGACAAGTACCTAAATTCAAAATTAGCAACAGACCATTGTATTGTACAAAGGCCCTTCAAGAATGTGACAAAGATGGCAGGAATCCTCAAAGTGCTATATTCTGATAATGTGTTTAAACACATATGTGATACATTGGTATTCAAAGTGCTGTGAATAAATAGAGGATATTATAGGAGTGCCCATGTCATACTATGTTTACAACAAGAGCGAGGGATATACCAATATTTAGGCACGAGTCAATAGACTCTCTTGATATTTCCACAAAAACAATAAATGAACACATTGAACATTATAGATATCAGTTCACTTACTCATTTCATACATCATCTCCCCGATCTTGATCAGAAAGGATACTCCACCGTAAGAAGCATAACACCACATCATCCTTGTACAACACCCAGTAAGCATCGATTTATAATCACAACCACAGTTCTGACAGATCTAATATAGAAACTACCAATAATATTCATGGCCCCTTACTGAAAGAGTTTCAAATTAAATTTGCAGCTGATGCCATTAGTACCAGATGAGTACTCCTCAATGTAGGACAGCCTGACCTATCACTGTGATTGAAACTCAGTTCCACACAGAGGAAATTACATGCAAGGTGAAACTGGTATATATTGATACACTGAGTTAGGAGAGAAATAATCTTGATAAAATGCTTCAGTGAGCAAAATTCCGCCCAAAATGGCTATTTTGATTTGAGACTAACATAAGCAAGATTAGTTTGGTCTCCCAGTCACTAAATCATAATTTTTTTCAATGCCACTTTTGTAGCTGCTTGACTATCAAATCATGTACTTACAGAGATTGACTATGGTATTACTAAGTTCAGAAACAGTTCAGTTTTGCAAATGAAAACTCTTTGTGTTTTTCTGGTTTTCTTGTTAACACTAACAGTTTGTAATATGAGATTTTGTGAACTTTGGTAAAATAAAATCTTTGCAAATAAATTTTGCTTGTAGATAAATATCTCACACATTACAAGTAGAGTATGAGCAATTCAGAGATACAATTCAGACTTACTGGGGGGCTACAATATTATAGCAACAATAATACGTGATTCTTTAACTGTGGAGCCTTGGCTATCACTTTAAAAGGTAGATACAGTTTCTATTGTTATCTTTGGCAGTTTTTATAATTAAGAGGCTCCTTGGTCCTGGAGTTTTTTAACCTGGACCTTATCAACATACTCGGTTTTTATGAAAATGATGCCTTCTTTCTCGCTAGCTATTATCCACTGGATAACACTGATAATCCTGTGAAAAAGTGAAGTAAAATTTACAACTAGCATAACTCGATAACTAGTCACTAAATATTGATAAGTGAGCAAAACAGTATGGACAAAAACTTATTCTCTGTGTGTGTCTGTGTCTGTGAGTGAGTGAGTGAGTGAGTGAGTGAGTGAGAGAGAGAGATCCTTGTAATTGGGCAAAAAAATGAAAATCTTTTAATGTACACTGTATTTGGGTTTAAGGTGTCCAAGAACAACATCCCTGCTCTCCACGCACATGCTGTATCTACTTATCCATGGACTCATTCCAGCCAGAGCTGTAGACAAAAACTTTGCAATATTCCACCTATATGGCAGCTGTAAAATATCCAGTGGTCAACATCAGCAGTGAGCAATGATCTATGGAATTAGGGTATGATCACAATAAGACTGACTGACTGAGAACCTGATCCACTAATCGCCTCTTATAACAAGCATTTGTTGCTGAAGACGAAGCCTAATGAGGATCTTCACAGGTCTGATCAACAGTCAAATAATCCATTATTACTGTTATGGCAAGCATGGACTTCTTTGGGTCTTAAGCCAGTTGGATGTCATTCAATCTTTCATGTCACACTGCATTATCAACCTGTAAACAATACAAGCTCAAAACATACTGACCGGACCATTGTGAAAATAGATCCATTAAGTTAGGAAACACTGAAAAATCCTCATGTACAAATATCGGCAACATTGTGAATGAGTCTCACAGTCCACTCTTAACCTAGATTTGACTGCTTCGTGTGACTATATGATCTGTAACTTGTCACATCTAACGGACTACCTGTGTTTGTCAACCAATCAACTATCCCTTTACTACATCTCTGTTCACAACTGGATCTTTCCAACAAATTTTAATTGCCTCAACTTCCTCAGTTGGTGGTTAAAAGATAGCAGCTCCGACAGAGAGTAAAATAGGTGCATTATTAGTATACAACAGCAGCTGTTTGTGTTTATAATATGCTGATGGGAATGAGCTTCGAATCTTGCATGTGACTGACTGACTTACTGACTACTGGAGGTTTTGATGCCCATATGTTTATATTCTATTAGCTCCACTTGCTCATTGGATACAATTCTACTTTCTTTCTCCAAGTCATTCTACATGTTTTTGGCCATTCCAAAACTGTTTGGAATAGTAAAATTTAGATAAACTTTATGGATAACAACTTCTTTATTTCATAAGCAGGATATTTTGATAAAGATTCCTAAACCTATGTCAAGCAAGACTGTAATATGAAGAGGAGGAAAAGTATATATCAAAACACTGCACTCACAAAACAAAGAAATTGTCATCCATAAAGTTTATCTAAATTGTACTTCCCAACTTCTAAAATGCAACTCCAAGTAGCATTACAAATGCATGAAAGGTACCAGGGTCCTTGTTGTAAGCTTAATGTTGAGAATTAAACCTTTACCATATCCATAAGCTTAAACTAAAAATAGCAACCCTCCTAAAAATGTGTGTAATGATGTAAAATATACTACATTGTTATTCCATACAACAAAACAATAATGAAACATTATTTCGTGATGGGTCCATGCAGGAGTTTCCAAACCATAATTTGCTTCAAGTCTCAGATTCAAATTAGATCTAATGAAGACTAAAGACAAAGTAAACTGTTATATCCATTGTAACTATCTGATAAATGAAAATGAAAACGGCACAATGAACAGTATTTGAAATCTGGAATGGTCATTCCAAGAGTGAACTATAACACTGAAATGCTTGGGGCATCATCTGAATACTCCAACTGGAAAGTTCAACCTTCACAAGGGTCAAACACCTCTTGCATATTAATCATACAGAGTAGACCATCTCTGTACACATCACATGTACTCAGTATACCTCTGTAGTGCTTAGCAACAAATGTAACAGCTGAATATTATAATGATCACTGACAACAGGCATTGTTGTGTAGCAGGGTGTTGAGTCATCAAAAAGATGACATCGTTATCTTGTCAGCTATAGCTGATGGGATTAACCTCAGAAGATTCAGGTACAGGACTCAGAAAATATATACTGACAGCACTTGCAAAGACTTCACTGAGACAAAAGGCAATGATGTCAACAATTTCTGATTGGCCCCTTTTTCAGTATTATAAACTTCTAAATCTTGAGTCCATTATCCTTTGGCTAATCATCAGTCAATGTTTTAAGTAACTAACGTGTGTAAAATCCACCTCTATGCGTATATGTGAACCGCTTTGACATTTGTTTATCTTGTTCCTATGTCTAGAGTAAATAGCTCCTTCAATACAGGTGATACAACTCAGCCTAAATTGCATAAGGCTTGACCTTAGGACAACCTATTGACTATATTGAACTTTGGAACAGCTGTTTCTGAACAACAGAATGACAGGTGAACATAGAGGCATAGATATTAGATCAAAGTGAGTGAGTATGGTGTTACACCGCTTTCAGCAGTACGTGGTTTATCGGAAATGGGCTTCACGCAGTATACCATATTAGATAAGCAACAGAAGACAGTGGCCAGTTAGCAGTTACTAGTGAAGTAATGTGCGAACATTTACGAAAGCCAAGTGTGGTTAACACGTGAGACAATGTATATTTGGGTTTTATTTAGTGGAAAGGTGTCAGTTACCGTTGATTTAGATAAATGTGAAAGAATAGATTGTCTGCTGAAGATTCTCACCCATTTTGACAACACCGTGACGTCTCTCTGTCTTTCTTCAAGTTCATCATTACTGGCGTGTGGTCGCGTTTCGTCAGTTGCTGTTTGTCGGTCTCGTTCCCGAGTTCATAATTCGCAACATTGAACGAGGTAGACTAGCTGAATACTAACGCTCACTGCACTAGAATGACTGACAATCATGATGGGGAATCAAGCGGCTTATATGTACCTTTGAAGTAATGAGTCACTTTTGTTCTCGCCCCGGGACACTCTGACCTGGGACTCGTCGTCCGGAGTCACTTCGCCACACTCAACAGTTGTCACATCTGCATATGATTTTGTGAAATGCATTAAATATCATAAGTTATTGCAAAAAACGAGGGTCAGTAATGTACCTGTATTTTACTCAACTTCCATAACAAACGTAAACTTCCGTTTAGGCGCTCTGATGGGAAATATTCGTCAACATTATTATGGCGTCCGTTGTCTGAAGGCTAAGGGAGACAACTCTGAAATAGAATGTTTATACGAGCTGATTCACTTTCTTCAAGTTCGAATACCACAGAACTTTCTACATTTCTGAATATCAATTACGTTCAATTTTTAGTAAACCAAATTCTTAAAATATCTCTAAGTAACATCACTGTGAGCGAAAGGTTGCAAAATGTTAAATATGTGTGTTTTTAAGAATTTATCTATCTGTCACAGTTCATTAATTGAGAAAAGAAATGATTGCTCCAGGCCCTGTTTAATAACACTGAATATCTATATCAAAGTCAAAGAGTTAGACTTACAACAGTTATAACGTTATGATCAGTTTATGAAATATGGCTTGGATTTGGCAGTTTTAATAAACTTTCGAAACTTAATTACTTTAGTCTACTAAAAATTCATATGGCACATATTATCACATTAATTACAATTGGTTATGAAATTATCAGAAACTCCAAATCCAACAGAAACTCAAATTCTGATAATAGGTTTCAAAGTCAAAATATGCTGGCACAGGGAAGAATCAAAATGATGAAAATCGGTTCCAACTTGTGTATTTTTAACAGCATTATTTGGATTGTTCCCGATCCTTCAAGTTCTTACTAAATACATACAAAGTATGTATAATATATACCTCTACATGTTAATATATTGATTGGAATGTTGCAGTAGCCTAGTGGTTAATTCTTGTCATGTCGAACAACCTTGGCAGTAGGATGGCCTAGTGGTTAATTCTTGTCATGTCGAACAACCTTGGCAGTAGGATGGCCTAGTGGTTAATTCTTGTCATGTCGAACAACCTTGGCAGTAGGATGGCCTAGTGGTTAAAGCATTTGGTCATCATGCTCCACACATGGGTGCAATGTGTGTGGTCCATTTCTGATGTGTCCTGCCATGACATTGCTGAACTATTTTTAAAAAAGGCATAAAACTAAACTCACTCACTCCTTGTTCAAATCCACACATGGGTGCAATGTGTGTGGTCCATTTCTGATGTGTCCTGCCATGACATTGCTGAACTATTTTTAAAAAAGGCATAAAACTAAACTCACTCACTCCTTGTTCAAATCCACACATGGGTGCAATGTGTGTGGTCCATTTCTGATGTGTCCTGCCATGACATTGCTGAACTATTTTTAAAAAAGGCATAAAACTAAACTCACTCACTCCTTGTTCAAATCCACACATGGGTGCAATGTGTGTGGTCCATTTCTGATGTGTCCTGCCATGACATTGCTGAACTATTTTTAAAAAAGGCATAAAACTAAACTCACTCACTCCTTGTTCAAATCCACACATGGGTGCAATGTGTGTGGTCCATTTCTGATGTGTCCTGCCATGACATTGCTGAACTATTTTTAAAAAAGGCATAAAACTAAACTCACTCACTCCTTGTTCAAATCCACACATGGGTGCAATGTGTGTGGTCCATTTCTGTTGTGTCCTGCCATGACATTGCTGAACTATTTTTAAAAAAGGCATAAAACTAAACTCACTCACTCCTTGTTCAAATCCACACATGGGTGCAATGTGTGTGGTCCATTTCTGATGTGTCCTGCCATGACATTGCTGAACTATTTTTAAAAAAGGCATAAAACTAAACTCACTCACTCCTTGTTCAAATCCACACATGGGTGCAATGTGTGTGGTCCATTTCTGATGTGTCCTGCCATGACATTGCTGAACTATTTTTAAAAAAGGCATAAAACTAAACTCACTCACTCCTTGTTCAAATCCACACATGGGTGCAATGTGTGTGGTCCATTTCTGATGTGTCCTGCCATGACATTGCTGAACTATTTTTAAAAAAGGCATAAAACTAAACTCACTCACTCCTTGTTCAAATCCACACATGGGTGCAATGTGTGTGGTCCATTTCTGTTGTGTCCTGCCATGACATTGCTGAACTATTTTTAAAAAAGGCATAAAACTAAACTCACTCACTCCTTGTTCAAATCCACACATGGGTGCAGTGTGTGTGGTCCATTTCTGATGTGTCCTGCCATGACATTGCTGAACTATTTCTAAAAAAGGTGTAAAACTAAACTCACTCACTCCTTGTTCAAATCCACACATGGGTGCAGTGTGTGTGGTCCATTTCTGATATGTCCTGCCATGACATTGCTGAACTATTTCTAAAAAAGGTGTAAAACGAAACTCACTCACTCCTTGTTCAAATCAGCATCATGGGTGCAATGTGGGAAGCCCATATTTTGTTTCTAGAAGCAGTGTAAACGTTATTCAGTCACTTCTCTCACATACTGAAATGTTTTATGCACTTTTTCTGAAGGGAAAAAGGAATACAGAATCGCCAAATGAAGCAGCCTGCAGGAAGTGTTGGAAAGTTTGTACCAGTGCAATTTTTCAAAAGACTTGCTGGAAGCTTGGTTTGGTTTGCTGTTAAACAGCAGTATTCCAGCTATATGGTAGTCTGTATACATGTCTCTCACTCAGTCACTCTAGTACTCCATCATTTCAAATATTGATTAGCTAGAACTGTTCATTTGTTGAATATTTTCCAGGTTTTGTGAAATACCTTGTCCTGTCAGTACAAGAATTGAATGTAATGTATATAAATGAATTTGTATCTGATGAAAAAGATTACACATAGATGGATTTAGCCTAACAAAAAAGTCTTTGATAATTTACTGCTGTTTTATCAATAATTGATGAAAAATAATTTATTTCATCCTGTTTGTAAAGAGTTGGTTTGGGAATATCAAAAATATCAGAGAATATGATAATGTGTGCTGGGAGAAAACCTATGATAAATTATTAACAGATCCAGCCATTGCTGCCATTCATGTTATCATGTCAGACTATCCAAATACTATCCAATGTATTCGTTATTTGCATCCTGTGAAAACTGTATTGTTAATTCATCAGAATTACATTTTGAAGTTATTGTGAATGTGTCCATTGTTATTGGACTTTTAAGACACCATTCCAAAATAAATTTGAATTAAATGTAGGTGTGAGTTATTTATTTGCGTTACTTGTTTGCTGTAGAGTGAATCCTGATATGTTAATCTGATAATATGTTCTCCTTAAAATTGTTTTCAGTGAAATCAATTTTGACAGTTGTTTCAGATATTCCTCATGAAAGTTCATTCAGGTTAAATACCTATTCACATCCAATTCAGTCAAGAAAGAAGTTGAAAAATAATTTATTTGTTTGGTATTGTTTCTGTTTAAAATGTTTTGTCCTACCAAATCTGTTTCATAATTACAGGGTATTTAGTCAGACATGTATTTTCACTGGTGATGGCGATGTGCGCATATCATAACTCATATAACTGCATATATGTTACAATACCAGGAAAACATCATAATTATGAACATACTTATTTCAGTCACCATTGAGTGGGGCACAAAGTCCAAGACTAAACTGTTTTATCTCATAAATAATTCAATTTTGTTTGGTCCAGATCCATTGAAGCAGCCCTATCGTGATCTATATAATATTAATTATCATCCCGATTACCAAGCTCAAGAAATAACAACACAACACCATGCGAAAGTGGACTATTTGAATCCAGGTCATGAAATATGTTGAGTCTTTTGCTTTGTTCATATGTTGTTCAAGTAAAGGAGAATGAGGTCCTTTGGTAATATTTCCACCATCGTGACTTTAGAGTAGTTTCCCTTCATAACTACTGCGCAATCTTCAAAACATTAACGTAGATATCTAGGTCGTATGACACATTGTGATGTATCATGAAGAACAGTAATTACTCGACCTTCAGTCCTTGGATATCCTTCAGAAAATATTTGTAGTCCTTTCCAATTTCTCCGAGATATTCTTGGAGTATTGGACAGTTTCGTAGTGAGCTGTACAAAGGAAATTTGAAACCTGGAAGCACAGATTGAGATTTGTCGCCACTCTGCTAATGTGTCCTTGCCCCATGTAGCCTCGTTTTGGTACAGATATGAATATTCATGAAGCTTCATTAAGAATGGTACATACAGTGTACCTGTGGAGAGCTAGATTCCATGCACTACTGCATGGTCAAAGAGCTTCAAATTTCTCAGAATCTGATTATTATTACCCAGTACAACCCAGATTGCCTGTGAGATGCTAGAAGGTTATAGTCACATGCTGGTTTCCACCGGGTACCCATTTTCTGCTGGGTGAACAGAGGCAATTTTGAACAAACTCACAAGTCAGAGAGTCTAACCACCTGATCCTGTCTCTAGAACAAGTAGAGCAAATGTACATTGACCTACTTGATTATATCTACCTGTAAGTATATTCGACTCAAGTATGGTCTTTGTACATTTTCTGATTTCTTGCAGCTCTGCACAGAACATTACCACCCCATCAATCAAACAAGATTTACAAAAGATACATTTATTTACATACATATCACACATCAAATCTCTCGTAACAAATATTGTGCCCATGTTCATCAAACTCTTGCTTGGTGACCACCATCTTGCTGAAATCTGGATCCTTTGCCAACAAACATCCCCCTTCCCATGCATGTGATGTTGGGCTGAAATCACACGACACAGAGTGCTTATAAACACACATTACAATCCCAAACAAACTTTATGGATAACAACTTCTTTAACTTGTGAGAAGAATGTCGCACCAAAGAAATAAAAGTTGTCGTCCATAGTTTATTAAGTATGGAGGGTACAAACTTCTTAAATGTCACTCAGAGAAGTTTAAATGGCACTCACAGAGTGATCATAAACACAACACAGAGTGATCATGAACACTAATGTGATCATAACCACAACACGGAGTGATCATACACACACTAATGTGATCATAAACACAACACAGAGTGATCATAAACACACTAATGAGATCATCTTGATCATGTAATGTTTATACAAATGGAAGTTTGAAAAACACACACATACACCCCCAACCCCAACCCCCGCTTCTGTGTTACTGACAAACACACTGACTACAGTGGGGTTGCCATGGTGCTGTGTACAAAGTATACCCAATGCTAGCAGCAGCTGTTCCCAATACTCTCCTACCCAGAGTTTCTTACTGGTTCCAGGCCGTCCTGTTTCAACTCTGATGATAAGATGAAACAAGGATGGAACCTGTTTGGGGTCTGATTAATCAAGTTCCTTAAATCAAATCATGGTCATATTTGCTATGCCAAATACTTAGTGTGAGTGATATTTCAGACAAGATAATACAAAGTGCTGTTGTACCACTTTAAGTTGTGTCGAACAACTGAGTAGTGACTGACTCAAGTGACTGTCATATTCCTGACTCCATACAAATATATAATGATGACACCTTTTGTTTTCATAGACAAGGTTATAAGCTGACAACAGAAAACAAGAGTACAAAAAATAAGAGCCCTTTTTTTTCTTTCGAATTGGAATGCTTTGCATGAGAATATCATCCTTACTTCTTTGGCATTGTGACTGTTACATCATAGTCAGCTGAGGCTAACTTCCGCACATCACTGAACCTGAAATTATGAAGTGAGTGAGTGAGTGAGTCAGTGAGTGTGACAATATTTCAGCTATATGGCGACGGTCTGTAAATAATGTGGACCAGACAATCCAGTGATCAATAGTATGAGCATTGATCTGCACAATTGGGAACCGATAACATGTGTCAACCAAGTCAGTGAGTCTGACTGCCCAATCCCGTTAGTTGCCCCTGACGACAAGCATAGTCGCCTCTTATGGCAAGCATGGGTTGCTGAAGGCCCATTCTTCCCGGACCTACATGGGTCCAGAAATTACAAAACAAACCCATCTGTCCTCATTTTTTTCTGTGTTTCCATCTCAATCGCCGTAAATTTTATTCCAATGAAAAGAAAAGAGACCTTTCTTATCTTAATTTTCCTTGCTGTTGTTAAAGATGAACTAAAACTAAACAAAAATATAAACTTTCATAATTTTTTTTTTTAACCCTTGAATTGTTTATTTGTTTTGCTCTCTTGCTGATTGAGGTTGCAGATTAGGAACATAAAAAAAATATGGATGGCCTTTGAACAACATGCTCACAAATCACTTTTACAATCATTGCAACAAGCAACAAGCGTACCTACTCTCATTGTTCTAAACTTATCAAGAAGTCATGCTGTTCATTATGGAGGATTCACACAGATGTATAACACTGTGTTTTTAATCTCCTTGACTGCAGTTCAGTTACATCTGGAATAAACAACCATTTTATACCCGCACTGACTGTTGCTTGGCTTTCATTGAACATGCATAGAAGTAATCACTGGTTGTCTTCACACATACGTGTTGCTTTTTCCTCCACCTTCAATTTTTCACTATTCACATTTTTTTTAAATGTTATCATTAAATGTTAATTTTCTGATTGTCAAAAAAGTGTCCAATGTAGTTGTGATGATGAACACATTAATGTGGGGGCACTGAACACAATCTATACCCAATGGGAGAAGTAGTTGAATACAGGGGGGCACTCTATACCCAATGGGAGAAGTAGTTGAATACAGGGGGGCACTCTATACCCAATGGGAGAAGTAGTTGAATACAGGGGGGCACTCTATACCCAATGGGAGAAGTAGTTGAATACAGGGGGGCACTCTATACCCAATGGGAGAAGTAGTTGAATACAGGGGGGCACTCTATACCCAATGGGAGAAGTAGTTGTTCTTACTACTCAACAAATACTTACATGCGCTTATCAAATCCTGGTAAGTGACAATTCCCTCCTGTCAAGAGGATGTTCCCCAGTAGATGTGGTTTCATCTCTGAAATACAGATGCTATGTATTTATGACTCAACATCACCCAGTTATCATCTTATTGAAACATTATGGGTGAAATAACAAATGTGCATCTATTTCATGATGCTGAAAAAGACTGAAAGGAATCTTTAAAGGTCACATGCAACGTAAAACACAACTTTGCAAATTCTGATACTTTTCACTATGCACTTACGAAAACAAATCATCAAAAATGTCAATTCAATCTCTAAAGTAGAGAAAAGAATGTAATGAGAAAAAAACCCCACAAAATTGGAGTTCAAACGATTCAATAATTTTCCCCCAGAGCTTAGTTTGGTTAATCACAATGAGTGAGTGATTGAGTGAGTTTAGTTTAGTTTTTAGCCACTCTCAGCAATATTCCAGCTATATGGCGACGGTCTGTAAATAATCAAGTCTGGACCAGACAGCCCAGTGATCAACAGCATGAGCATCGATCTGCACAATTGGGAACAGATGACATGAGTCAAGTCAGCGAGCCCGACCACCCAATCCCATTAGTCGCCTTTCATGGCTAGCATGGGTTGCTGAAGGTCTGTTCTTCCCTGGACCTTCACGGGTCAGTTAATCATGATACCACTGCTGCAAGAAGTTGAAAGTTTACTTCACCTGTTTATTAACAAATGAGTCTTCATAAAACACACTGAAGATCAAATAGGAAGACTGTACCTTCTTGTATTGGTTCCAGTGAGTTGATAATAGCTTCTGGGATACCCATCTCTTGTATTCCTACATCAGATGGATGGAAAAGTAGTTCCGGCACAGCAAAGCGTTCATTATTCATACGTATCAACTGAAACAGTAACATTCAAGCACCATTGCAAAATAGTCTAAAACAGTTTTGAGACCTTGTTTATCCACTGAGATCTGATTAGGTGCCAGAAGTATATAGGAAATTATACGTGTTCAGCTACCCATGAAATGGCCTTGAAATGGGTATATAGGATCTAATTACAAAGACTGCAACTTTATATGTATAAATACTTCTCTTTACTTGGTTGTAGTCACTTTCAGCTTTATGATGCTGTAAAAATCTACATCAATACTTTGCCCCATACAATAATTAGGGTGAAATGCTTCATATAGTACTGCAGAGAGCACCCTTCTCACATACAAAAGAAGATAGTCTGTCTCGCCTACACCTTATTTCTCTGACTGATAAACAAGAAGTTGTTATAGACACAGTTGTAATCTTCTTAACTGACCCATCTAACAGTTCTACAGACATTAAGATATTTTTGTCGGTACCTGTTCATTGTCCTTGGCTTTGCCTGTTGTGTCTTCTTGAGGGCGAACATAGCCGCGCTTGATGTGGGTGTAGTCTGGTAATACATAGTCACGGGCAATAGTGTTCTCCTTGCCACGCTTCCTGCAACAGACAGGAGCCACATGTACAACCAATACACCCGATCCAGTGTTCAAAGTAGGTTTTGTATGAGTGCATGTAGAAATAAAATTATAAATATGCAGTCCAAATCTTTATTGTGTGAAAATTTTCATTAAAATCTTGAATTATGTTAAAATGGATTGTTTGTCTCTATGTTTCAGGTTTAAGGTACTTTTCAAAATTACATAGATCAGAATCTATGTGTCGAAAAACATGCACGCAAAATATTTTTTGAGTGGTTCCATTAATTTTTTGCATGAAAAACACAGGTTTCTGCATTAATGTGAACACTAAGATCTGATACCATGGTTACAGTCATATCATACCCCAGTCAGCAGCATTCTCACAAAAGATGGAGAGGCTGTTTTAACATGACACGGGTATATAACTCATATATTGTTGAATGTAGCATAAACAACTTTGTACAAAGCCTCAAATCTATGATGATTTTGGAAAACAACAATCCAGTTTCATATCATTACCTGGCCACATTCATGTCAGCGAAGAAGTCAGTGGCGACATAGCAGACGTCTTCCTTCACTTGGTTGATGACATACGTCTCGTCCATCACCATCAGCTGCCTAAAGACAGTCAGCATGCGTTACCATACATATTGGACACAGTTCTACAGGAAAAGTTTTAATACCCTTGGGCCAAACATCAATGCATAAACATGTAAAACATGTGAGTGAGCGAGTTTTGTTCAATGCCACTTTTAGCTATATTCCTGCGATGTCACAGCACAGATACCAGGATTTGGCTTCACACATTAGACCCATGTGGGGAATCGAACCTGGGCCTTGAGCATGAGGTGCGAACACCTTAACCCCTAGGTTACCCCACATGTAAAATAAAGAACAAAAAATGGGAATAAGAGGATGAGTGCAGAGGTTTCAAGGAATTACTGTCCTGCAGGGAGACACAAGAAAAGTGAACTTTGGGGTCTTCAGTGAGACGAGCAAACTCTTAAACCACTGGGCTACCCCATCGTCCATTGGTGAATGAAGACAGAGCACTAGGACACAAGTCTTGTTTTGTGAGGTCAGGAAAATATACAAGATTATGAATTTTTATATAAAACTTTTAAGAAGGGCCTGTTATCAGGTTTTAGGAGTGAGTAAGTTGAGTTTTATGCTGCTCTCTGCAATATTCCAGCTATATTATGGCGGTCTGTAAACAATTCAGTCTAAACCAGACAATCAACAATGTGAGCATTGATGTGCACAATTGGGAACCAATGACAGGTGTCAACCAAGTCAGTGAGCCTGACCACTCGATCCCGTTAGTCGCCTCTCACGACAAGGCCTATTCCACCCCGGACCTTCACGGGTCAGGTATTAAGATCAATAATGACATACTATATTCTTACCAATCTTGCAAATACCAAGAATCACAACTTTCCACATTTCGACATCTGATCAATATTATGATACACAATAATATAACCTCATCAAACACTATTCGTCAATAACACAGTCACATGGTTTCACCACGGATCAAGATAAATAATCATGAAAATAATCAAGAGAATATTGATGCTTACCTGTAGGATATTATTTCTTTTAAATGGTTTGTTAACAGCTTCCCTCCAACATTTACTCTGAAACAACAACAAAAGAAAGATTGTGATGAATGCTGTAACCCCAACTGTTCAGGGGTTCAAGTGACTTTACGAAAGTAACTTGTCCTACGTTTCCACTTGCCCTGATTTTTTGACATAATCATGATGATGTAATTATGAAAGAATAAATCAGTATGGTATTTGATGTTAATGTTTCCTGGATTATTTATTGAAAAGTGATAAATAGCAAAGAAAGACAACTCTACTTTATTGTCATTGTGAAATTTTATTGCAGCATTTCGAGCAGACATGAAAAGAAACTCAAGTTTATTTGCAGTTTGAAACCATATGAGGAAATTTTCTAGTAACCCATGGGCAAGTAAAATACAATTATTTCATTGCTCAAAATGAAAATTGACTTGTCCTGGGCATCAGGCAATGGGATTGGAGATGGAACCTCTCACTCCTGTTAACAAGATCTGATACATGACCAAATCCAAATATTCCCTCAATTTTATTATTTGAAAGTATTCCCTGATTCTCCAGTGGAGGTGGTGTTTTCACTTGTGCACAATACTTGAAATATTTTCTGTCATTATCCAAGTACTGCAATGCTGATAAAACTTTCACAATAT
This sequence comes from Haliotis asinina, assembly GCF_037392515.1. Taxonomy (NCBI): domain Eukaryota; kingdom Metazoa; phylum Mollusca; class Gastropoda; order Lepetellida; family Haliotidae; genus Haliotis; species Haliotis asinina. The sequence continues at coordinate 47,718,951 of NC_090285.1, forward strand.
AATGTAAGAATGTAACTATGGTTACAAGAAGCTGTCCTTAGTGACGACTTGCCTGTTCCTCCAACATGAACAAATCATTCAGTGTTTACCTTCTGATGGCTTCTTTGATTTTCTTGCCCTTAAAGTAGGGGACAATGTGTGTGAAGGAGTAGCCGGTGTCGACCACCAATGTACAAAGGTTCTTCTCCGACTCCTCCTTGTGACTCTTGTACTGACTCAGACATGAGGCTGTGAATAGGAACAACAACTATACTAAAAGCTCAACAACATAGAATACAAAGTATGTCCTCTTGTATGCTGTAAACAGAAATAGTCCACAATGAGACACACCAAAGATGTTTACGTAGTTGGCAAAACCCATGAGTGAAAGTATGTTGCATTAAGGATGACCATCAAGGTGATCGGTTGGTCGGTTTTTATTTAATGACGAGTTTGGACCAAACATTCAGGTGATCAACATCATGAGCATCAATCTGCACTACTGGGATACAATATGTGTCAACAAAGGGAGAGAGTCTGGCCAACTAATGCATGGACTTGAGCACTGATTGAAAAAAAAAGGAGGAAAATAATAAGCATGAAGTGCTGCCATGCCAACCTCTTAGGGGTTTTCATTTGCTAGGATATTATGCACCCCTAGAAAATTTTGAAAATCAAAACTACATTTTCTGCAATTTGGTGCATTCCGACACCATATTTCACCTTATCTTGAGGCTAAAATAACTACGTCTTTTGGCTAACACTTATTAATGATTGGATAGGGCATCTCCAAAGGCAGTTGTGAGCAGTATATCACCAGAGAAGGGACACAACTCTGCACAGCCAGTCGTATCACTAGACTTAAGATTACAATGAAAACCCCATTCTACTAATTCTACAACAGAGGCACAGGTATGTATTGCACGTTCAGTAGATTTACATAACAACGTGTCTACCAGTTACATAGCTACAGTTAAAAATTAAGTGTACTAATACTTTTCTAACCATTGCATCTGTAAAGGGCATTGAACTGGTATTCTTCAAAGAAGACCTCGTTCATTGCTTCTTGAGCTGAGGCAAAGTTGAAACAAGGCTCTGTGACAATGGCTGTGCATTCATTTGAATTAACCTGAAAAACAGTTATAGTAGACACATGTGCCAGAGAATGACAACATCTAACAAAAAAACCAAATAACATATTCGTCACTATATGTCATAATTCATAAAAGTACTTATGACAGATTGAAATACAATGTCAATATCTATGATAAAAAGATGAATAGACAATAAGCAAAAGCATCAGCATAGCTACCTGAAAGATCCACATAAAACATAAATCTATGGGGTGGCTCCCTTGTCTACTATAGTTTATTGCACTATCAGCATGATCAGGGTCTTAGATTGTTTCACTTTCAGTGACAATGACTGAATGTTAAAGATTTTCAAGCAAAACATTTGGTAAAAATATATAGAATGTTCAAGCCAAAGATGATTAAATCGTAAAAATGTTGTGTGCAGAAAACAACACAAATGGAGTTGTCTCCCTTGTGATATAAACCTAAAAGGCGAATACAGTATCAGAATATTGGATTCCAATGTACCTGGAAGACATCTTTTCCGAATATGTAGTCCCAAACTTGCCTCTCAATGTCCCAGTTGGTCAGGAAGCCCTGGAGGAGAATAGCTCAAGCATGAATAGCAACACTCAAAGTCAAAGGGTATCTGCTATCTCTACAGATTTGTTTTAAAATAACAACAGTGAGGAAGCCTCAAGATGAAAGCATTGACAAACATTACATTATATCCTCATAAGGCTGGTTTAGAAATAATCTGGATCAGGGTCCCAATCCACAAATTGTTCATAATGGTACAACTTGTCGTAACTCTGCAGTCTATCATAGGCTGGCAAATGTCATACCACTACAAACATTTGGGAATGGATCCAACAGCACAACAACTTACTGTTTTTGAACAATTCCAACATGAAAGATAGTTTGCTGCAAATAACTGTGCCTTAGAATGTTGATATAGCAGTCACCAAATTTCAGAGACCTGTGATGTGATTTGATTGGACTGATTTCAGGATGGATGTCAATTGTCATGTCAACATGACCACTAGAAGGTAAAGAAGTCAGCTTTTAATGGAAGACATAACAATAAGTACAAGGAACTGTCCTCACCTTCTGAAATGGCAGCATGTAGTACAACCCTGACAGGTCTTTGCATTCATCTATCTGATCACCAATAAATATTCTTGTTCGCACATTTTTCGCTTTCGTTACACAATTTGGAATTATCCTGAAATGAAAAAAAGTAACTTCATACTTATGGGGAGGTAGGATGTCATCAGTTTTGTCCACTGGTACTAGGGGCACGGTAACTGATTTAGAATTTGAACATGATATGCAGGGGAATGTTAACAGTTAGGGAGTTGATTGCATGTGTTTCTCCATAAGAATCGCCACCACTATAAATTACGAACGTCCATCGCCACGTGTTCCCCAGGTTTGGATACAAATTTCGGGAGTGATTACTGACTGATCAGTCCTCAAAGTATGATCCGTCACATATCGTCAACCGTCTGGACGTCAGCATGGTCGTACGAAGAAAGATATTACAAATTACACAGCCTTGTACAATACTGAAATTTAAGCGCAGATCGTGATCACTGATCACTATAAACGCTATCTAAATTTCTCCCAGATTATACTCTCACTCTGTACACTATAAATGTCCTTACCTCGGTTCTTTATCGGTAGCATAGCCAACTTTTGCAGTTCCCGCGCCGTTGTCCAACACCAAAACAGCCATTTTGAGAAAATAATCGTATTTGTGGTTGTCGTAAAAAATGAAAATATGTTTGAAAAGACGCGTCTTAACTCAGAGAAAGAACTTAAATAGTATAATCAATAGGTTGTGAGGTACTGGAGGTAAGATATCGATACGATGTTTATATGAAACAAATTTTGTTGCCATTCATAACGACAAACAAACACACGTGTTTGTTCTAATTTTAGGAAATGTGACGTCACGTCCTAGCGGCAGGTTGTTGCCAAGCTGTTGTGTACAAAGTGCTCGCACATGTGTAAGTAGAGTAGCACGGCTTACTCTATTGACTGATTGACATAATGGGACTACCGCAAGTTTGACAAGTCTTGTAACCTTTTAAAATGAACAAAGTGGAGAAGATGCGCAACTCATTTCCAAAGATTGGAGTGCTTGAGGGTCAAGGGGGTCGGGAGATGGGAGGGGCTGTGACTTGGAGGGGGCACGGGGGTGTTCACCCCACCCCAAGCAGTGTTGAGTTTGACAGACAGCTGGATAAGGTAGCGATATGGCTTGAACACTGGGACCATGATGAGGTAAGAAATATGCAACAAATATTAGTATGTATATTTAATGTACATCGATGTATTATGATGAAGACTTTTCTCTCTTAAAACTTCATTAAACATTTTTTGTAAGCAGTTATACAGCTGAAACAACCGCGAGTTTAATAGTTAGTTCATATGTATACTTGTATGTGTACATGAAGCAAGAGTGAAACATACTTTGGGAATAATTATAAAAAATGAAACTTTTGGAATCAGTTGCACTAAATCTGTTCATACAAATGTATATACATGTTTTTTTATCATTAATATGTACGTGTATGACACATGTCTTATATATAAATAGGCAAATATGACAAGTGTTAAGATTTTGGGTTTTTTTGTTTTTAAGTTGTATTATATTTTGGAACAGATATTTTGATTTCACCTTTAAGCCCAGAAATGATTCATAGCAAAAAAACCCAACAACAACAACAACAAAAAAAAAAACAACAACAAAAAACAAAAAAAAACCAGACTAAACTTTAGATGATGATTCTTTGCATTCATACTCAATTGATAAATTTAATGTAAATTGATTTCAGGCACTTTTAGATATCTGTAGGGGACAAGGATTTATCAATTTTATTTAGTACAAACAAGTTATCAAACCACCAACTTTACCATAGTTGCTATTTACAAAAATTACAGATTAAACAACATGATTTGTATTGTTTTAGTGCTTGGTCTTTGGTAATATGTCAGACTGTAGTCACATATGATGTCACAAGTGGAAAGGTCACATGAGTTCCAATTGAATATGCACAAAAGCCGAAGCTCAGATAACAGAAACTGTTTTCATTAACATGATAAAAATGCTTTTTAACTAAAACTTGAGATACTTGTTTCTGATGACTTTATCTTTCACCCAGCAAATTATTCAATTGTATTGTAATATCCTTACGAATGTTGTATACAGTTCAAAAGATATTGCAACAAATACAGTAGAAATGATATGGCTGCAAACTATCTAAACAAATAATTATTGTAACTTAATTTTTTGTATTGCTAACACAGTGTATAATAACTACATAGGTATTTTCAAAGGTGTTCCACACTAATGGCCGACTTTACTGCCACTCTTATGCTATCTATTTTCACCAGTGAACTACAATTACCCTTGCATGAATACAACTATTTTTCTGTAATCCACATATAATCTTAACATATAAGTCGAGAGGCTAGACTGACAGCAATTTAAACCCAACCCACAATGTACACCACAAAGTGCCAGGTTAGTGTTTATTGATGCGTGTAAATAGTCGTGATTTCTATATGGCTTTAAGAGATACTGAAACCAGGATCCTTACACAAGAGAACTGTCAAATCACAAATAGATTATCAAAAGCTATTTGCTCACATCATAAATATCTGATTTGACAAGTTAATCCCCCTAGTCTAGTTGTTTTCAGCTAAAGTATGAAATATGTTTGTATCACAACTTCACCACATCATAGATGAATGGTAATTAATCTGTGCTCGCTTAGAGATGTCTTGATCATAAGTTACGGTGATAGAATTTGTTTAGCAAAAGGAAATATTGCTTTTAAAACAGGGTGGTGAAATGGTCTGATGTATATATAATACTTATGGAAATTGATTTATATTTAATGTGTGTGTTTTAATAGTTCTGAATGTCTGAGGCACTGAGAAGAAGAATGTCTTAAAACCTTTTAGAACCAGGTTAGTGGGAGGGGGATATATGTATTTAGATATTGTGAAGATAAAATCAGGTTTATGCTTGCATTTATATTGCCTTCTCTGTATGAAACCACTTTTACCTGCTGTAGTCACAACTGCGGAGGTTATAGATATCCTATTTTTATGCATTATATGTTGAAGTTACACATCTTAGGTCATGTTACTGTCACAGAGAATACTGTCAATAATTACTGATGTCATGTTGTCACAGAGAATACTGTAGAACTAATGTCATGTTATCACAGAGAATACTGTATTACTGATGTCATGTTGTCATGGAGAATACTGTATTATTGTTGTCATGCTGTCTCACAAAAGACTGTATTACTGTCATGTTGTCATAGAAAGTACAGTACTCAGTGTTAATGCTGGTGTCATCTTTTGCACAAAATACAGTGTGTTACTGATTAAATGTTTTCATGGAAAATACTATGATCTTGATGTCATGCTGTCATGGAGAATACTGTGATGTCTATGTCATGTCACACAGAATAACATTGATATGGAGAATACAGTGGAAGCTGTCAAAACCGGCATCTGTCCAATCCAGCAAGTTGTCAACACTGGCATGAAATCTCAGTCCCATTCACAAATTCTACATTTATCATCAGCTCTACAATCCGGCATGTTGTCTTAACCAAATTATTTCTTCGGTCCCGATGAGTGCCGTTTAGACAGCTTCCACTGTACCATATTACTGATCTCATGTTGTCATGGAAAATACTGTGTTAAACATATCATGCTGTGAAAAGAGTGAGTGAGGATATTTTAATGCCACCCTAGGAATATTCCAGAATTATCACAGCAGGGGACACCAGAAATGTGCTTTACATATTTTACCCATGTGGGGAGTAAAACCCGAGTGAATGTTTTACCCACTAGGCTACCGTGCCACCTTGATATTTTACAAATATTCTGTTATTGGTGTCATGTTTCCACAGATGTTTGTGTTGCCCAGCTAATGCTGTTTTTAATGGCCGTCATTGCAGACCTAACAGTGACTTTAAGTTGATTGTTTTCTGCGTGCAGTGAATATGTCTTATTGATCCCTGCTTTGGTAAAGCTGACTACTGAATTATTTGTTGCGAGTTGTTAATGTGAGACATTTGTCAGTTAATGTGTATTAGACGCTGGTGGCATATTGGCAAACACATGACACAATCAACCGTTCAAAAATGTTTAATGATCTATAGTTTCCTTTAGCTAACTGTTTCTTTTAGCTAACTGTCGTAATAGAGGTAAGAAATGTTTGTTGTGCAGCACTCAGCAATATTCCAGCTATACGGTGGTGGTCTTTAAATAATCATGACTGAACCAGACAATCCCTTGATAAACAGCATGAGCATCAATTTTAGAATTTCGGATATGATGTCATGTGCCAACAAGCATGTCTGACAAAGTGATCTAGCTCGTCGCCTTTTACAACATGCATGGTCTGCATTCTGAAGAAAATAAAAATCAAGCAAATCGTTGACAACTTAGTAAATCAGTTTCTTCCAGTGAGCACCTGTCCATTTTGGGAAATAAAATTATGTACTGATCTAATGTCTTAAATTCTTTGTGTAGGCATTGGATTGATTTCATGATGTGTCGTATTTTGTTGATATTCCAGTGTCCTGAACCATGAAGCTAGTGGTGAAGCTAGTGGTTAAGACATTCACTCATGCAGTACAGTATGTGAAGCCTATTTCTAGTCTCCCCCAGGTTCTCTGATATTGGTACAATATTGCTGGAAGCGAGGTAAAGTCATACTCACTCACTCAGTCCTGCCAAATACGTTTTCAACATGTGAGTGAGCAGGACTTCTTTTGGAATTTAGCGTGAGGTTATAGGTCAAGGTTACAAAATATTATTTACTTTCAAAACATTGAGGCGACACTTTTCGTATACATTGAATTATTCCCAAAGGTTGTCCTGAAACAAATATATCCAAGAAAGCCCATGAAAGTCTACAGTACGTGACAAGTCTAGATTATGGCAGATTCTGAAAATGAGGAAAGTAATATCAGTCTGTAATATCAGTCCCTCCTGGATTCTGCGATTCTGCGATTGCAGAAAAAAATCGTGGAATTTACCTTTCCATGCAGAAAAACGTCCGGTCTGCGGAAAACGAATTTTCGTGCAGAATCCGTTCAGAATTTGCCACTTTTCTGCTGCGGAGTTTGTTTATTTTAAAAACTGAGTGAAGACTCACAGACAGCTGAAATGAAAAGTGTAGTTAATGTCAAAAGTAGGATTGGTTACACACAACATGAACTGGCATATTTACTGTGACAACATTTTCAAAATAATCATTAGTAAAGCAAGTTTTAGGCATCTTTCAATTAATATTAGATGAATTTTACACTGCATTTATGTTCTCAATTATTGTTGATGGCATGAAACATGATTTGTCATCAAACTTACTCTAGATGTGATGTGTACTGTCGACGTAACTTTATTATATATGTTTGAGAATTAGACTATGAAGGTCTGTGTAATGTTTTTGTTGTTTTTTCTAAATGTTTTAACCGCGGAATGTTTCACAGAATATTCTAAAATACGGTGCAGAATTTGCTTAAATTTGCCGCAGAATTCTTAAAAATTTGCAGTGGAATCCAGGAGGGACTGTTATATGGACTTGCCTTTGTGCAAAATTAGGGATGTCATAAACTGCTAGACCAACAGTTAGGCATAATCATACATGATGAACTGAGACTGAGAAAACCATCAAAGTGTTACTAAATCTAATGAAAGTGACAAATAAACCAAGACTATGATATTTTATGCTGATCCAAGTTATGGCTGGGTAGGCTCTGAAATGAACATATTTTGCAGAAGAAAACAAAATAATGCTTTCTTTGTTATAATTATAAAATAAACACGAGTGAACACGTTGACCATATGCTACTTATAAGGAAATAAAAAAGTATGTTTATTATTGAATCTGAGGTTTAGTAAATGATCCTAAAGTGACAGGGGTTTAGACACACCTTTTCGACCTGAACTTCTGATCCTTTCCCAAACCACTATTCATCATACCATACAATGCTAGTTTCCTGGCTAAGACCACTATTATTAATACCTGATAATATTTACGTTACATTCATTGTTAAATAGTTGTGTCGACAACAGTATAAGCAGAAAGATCTGCCCTCCCCAAAGACATAATTATTGTAGGTATATTTTCCTGATTCGACAATGGATATTGTCAAAGTGATAGTTCCAAGGTTAACACGAAATCAGGTCCAAGTCGTCTAACAAGCAATGTATATAAAGCTGAGTAGATTTATTACACTCGAATAAATCTGAATGAAAGGTCGACCTCACCTGGATAAAGGATTTCTTCCCCTCTTTATGATCAAGTATTGTGAATGGGGTTTGATAGTCGGGATCTACTTTGGGAGTTAATCAAGCATGGAATACCAACACCTGATTTGAATGGAATACAGTTTCATATGACATGCTTGTCTGTATGTTATGGATGCTATTTATATGTATTACATACCCCTGTATGCCTACAACAACAATGTTGAACTTAATTATGTTTTTAATTATTTTATCCAAGTTGTAATATTCAAACGTTGATGTGCTACAGTATATTCTTTGTGTTTATTATTGTGTATGATTCAAGGATGTAAGAATAAAGGCTAAAGAAATGTGAAGACATTTCTTGAATATCAGATAGATTTAAGGAGGATTAAACAATATACTGTTTAAATTTTCTTGGTGAATGTGGTAATAATACTTAAGGAATGTACAGTTTGATGTTATGTTAATTTCTTGAGTTATAATTTGATAAAGGCTGTCATAATCATAGTTTATTTTTATACGAAAATGAATTTTGCAAATCTGGTAATATTTTATTCCTTGTAATATTTAACAGATGTCAACTTAGATTATTTCAGTGTTGCCATCTGCATGAATGAAAGAAGGAAGGTTTATGTCACTAAAGATAAAATAACAATTCAATAATTACTTATCGTGAACGTGTAAGCTAAGACAAAGCAAGAGTCAGTTAAAGAGTCTAAACATTCAGCCATTAATGCTTTTTTATATGTTTCTGATCTCTGACATGTACATGAATAAATGAACACAAAAAATACAAATTGTGCATAAAATTTATAATACGAATTGTGTTTTAAAATTTTAAATGTTAGATTACTTGGCAATAGAAGTTAATTATTGATATGTAGATCAAATCAATTTGCTTTGGGAACAATTTTAGATATAGATATAGGTGAAAAAAGGTCAAGTGGCCATGTTTTTTTTGTTTGTTTTTTTAAGCTTGTAAGATTAACAATGTGAATTTGTTCATCAAACCTGGGCATAGATTTTCATGGAAAGTGAGAAAATGAAAATTATATGATTTCTTCTTGCTTGCAAAACAATACAGGTGGGCAAGAGATGAAAAACACAGAAAAACATGTGGACAGCCTTACAGGAATTCAAGTACAGTATAAATTTCTAATTGTGTGTCCACAGCCAGGAAGCTCTTGAGAGAGATCAGATTATAGCTAAGGACCTTAAACTGTTGATGACGTGTAGTGTGTACTTGAGATTTTCTCAACGACTACTGAAGCCCTTGGGCATGATAAGTCACCTATAGTGGGGACAGGACATATCCTGGCAACCCTGGGCACTGCATAGTCTTCTTGTATATCAGGAAATGAACGTCTGAGATTGCTACTGCATAAATCAAGCTGACATATTTATCACTGATTGGGTATCCGCTGTTTTTGATGAGGATTTATGGCTTGAATGAACAGCGTGAATTTACAAACTTAGTGAAGGTTGGGCTATGAAGTTAGTTGTGGTTGCATATAAAAGTTAAAATGTTGTGTAACAAAAGATGTAGTTTGCTTATGTTTTTAAAGAAAGTATTAAATATGTTTCATGTAGATGATACAATGTGTGTTCAAGCCCAGGTGTTGCCCCAAGTTGCAATATTGCTAAAAGTGATGGGAAACCAAACTCACTCACTCACTGACCATATGCATAGAAAAATAGACAGAAAAAAACAAGGTTGAAGGATTTGGCAAGTCTAGATTGCTGCAGCTGAAATTATGATTTGTTCTGGGCTCTCCTTTTATCTATTTTTCATCTACATGATTTTTTTTTTCTTTTCGATAAAACATTTTTAGTTTGATATTGTATTTCTTGGACTAAGTCATACAGACTTTGAAGCAAATATATCCAAGAATTCAAAATCTAGAATAAAGAAAGAACAGGGTTCCTTAAATAATATCTTGATTTTTTACTAGGAACTGATATTTCTGTAAAATATGTTAATTTCAGAGAATAGTTGTTATTCTACGACTAAGTCGTAGTCTGTGAGTCTGTGTTTGTACCTTTGTGCATATTTCACCAACAGAGCGACATTTTTCTCATCCTGTGGGCACAGTTGTGTCGATAATGTTGTTTGCAAGTTTTGGTACTTGGCAGTGTTAGTGGCAGTAGTGTGATTTGGGCTACACAGGCACTTCAGGGCTCTCTGTAAGCAGAGTTCTATTTGAGGGGGTATAGGTTATTCTGTACTTTGTACTTACACATGTAGATAACAGCTGGATTTGGTCAAATAGCCAGCTATTTTTGGAGTAGTTTGGATTGAGGTGGTTTCAGGCTGAACCTGGTGATAAGTCCAAACTCAAATATGAGATTTAAAATGGTAATACAGTCATCCCTCACAATAACGCGCTTTGCAATACCATGGACTTGATTAAACCGCGGGGTAATCCCTGGTTCCCATTAAAAAAGTTGAACTGTGATTAATGGTAAAAGTCTTCTCAATTTTTGAGAGAATTCTGGCTGTAGATCAGAATGTCAGTTTTTTCAGTAGAAGTTAAAAGATGGTACTTGTTGTTACCCCACTTTGTGCTTGATGTTAGTGAGTGAAATCAGTTTTACGCCACACTCCATTTATATGATGGCAATCTATAAATAGTTGAGTCGATACAAGACAATCCAGTGATCAACAGCATGAGCATTGATCTATGCTATTGGGATACAATGACCAGTGTCAACCAAGCGTCAACCAAGTGTGTTTGGTATTAAGAGAATATAATACTGACCAGCTGGCATGGCGACGCTATATTGCATTGGAGATGGGCAACAGGTGGTTCTCAATTGTGGTTTGGTTTCTCGATGGGCCAACACTATTAACAGAGACGGACAGACACATGCATACAGACAAGGACATATGCAACCCATTTAAAATACAGGAAAAACAAAGATGTAAATAAGAGTTGACATGGAATCAGTCTTTAAGTGTGCCCTTTTAAGTGTGCCCCTTTAAGTGTGCCCCTTTAAGTGTGTCTGAAGTGTACAAAGTACACCATATAAAAAATCTACCAGTCATTTCTTACCAGTAATATAGAATATTTGATAATGTAATATATTAATGATAATTTGATAATGTAACATATTTTTAACACTTTGGATGGAATAATTAACAGCCATGAATTTGAAGAAGTTCATTTTTAAATTTGTTTTATTACAGCAGTTTCAGGTAGAACTGACTAGAACTTTTCAATCCTCAAAATTAGCTGGTATTTTATACTGCATAAGGCAGGGAGAGAAAGTGCTTTATCTCGTCTAGCACTGCCCTAGAGGACTCTTCTCTTTACTTATTTATGGATGTATGACTATAACCTGAGAGCATTAAGGTGTTGAGTTGATCCCGGGATTAGTCTGTGAAAGGCACCAGTCTTGGGGTGCCGGCAGTCTATTCCAAATTGCCGTCACGTCTATTATTGCCTTAATACCTCATTTCCAGGGAGTTTCAGCACTTTTTTGGTGCCGCTCTGCATCGTGTTGCTAGCTCAATGAAATATGTGCCAGTAAATTGTCATTTCATTGGCTAATAAATACATTTTCTATTCATCTTGTCAAAAATCAATACGGTGGATTACCGTAAATCTAGTAATCAATAGAAGGGATTAAGTCATTTCATATTAGGTGCATTTCTGAAGGACTCTGAATGGTGGCAGAGAGACAATCAATATGTGATTTAATATAAACAATTTTCATAAGGCCACAATAAAATGTTTGTTAGGTTTTCTAAGAATTTGTTTCAGACTGGAGACATTTTGTTTTGATACATTTTTCCTTTATCCAGTTACTGAAACCTTCTGTGAATAGCAATCAGTCCTGCTGCAGATGTGAGGTGTTCACAAAAAGGATATATCTTTGGTAGGACTATGGCTGCAAGTTTTCTGTCTATTTTTATCTATTTCAGATTCTAACAATTGTAAAATGATCAGTCTCTTCTTGTGCATGTGTTAAAGGAAAATTATTTCGTACATGTCTTTGTAATACTGAACTTTAATAGGTTTATACTTAGTTTGTCAAGTTGTATAAACTTGAAAAGTAATGGTCCTGTAGAAAAGTATAACATTAGGAATATATAAATTCATGACCAAGGGAAAAAGTATTGATCATACGGTTTAAAATTACCAACACCATAATGAGAAACAAATTCTCTTGGTTGCATGTATACATAGTGTATTGCATGAAAAAAGAGCACAAGAAATACATGTACTGATGTTCTCCTTCATGAGGACAGTGGCTGCAGGGTAGCCAAGTGGTTCAAGTGTTTGCTTGTCACTCCAAAGACTAACTATTCCCCACATGGTTAAACTGCATGAAGCCTATTTCAGGTGTCCCCAGTAGTGATGTTGCTGGAATATTGCTAAATGTGGCATAAAACTAAACTCAATCACTCATGAGGACAAAAAGTGATGTGAGTTGAATTGCTTGACAGATAATGGTATGATCGATGAAATCAACTAATTTATTTTGATGGCCTAAAGCATAGTTTTCTGTTGTCACATGTACATTCCTGTGTGTGCTGGTGTAGCAAGGCAGAGATCAGTGATGGTGATAGATTAGTATTGATTAGAACTGTATCGCTCTACCAGTGCCTTATACCTCACAACATGTCTCTAATGAGGCTGAATATGCAGATTGTTTTTACTGATCAGCTAGGTAAACTTGAGCAAAATAAAGTATGAAGAAAGTAATTTTTGTACCAGGTGAATAGTGATTGTGTTCCACAGTCTCAAGGTGTCTAAGAAATACAAAATGAGTTGTTAGGGTTGGTAACTCCAGAAAAGAACGATATCATCTGGTACTAAACAAAAAAGACACATCTTCAATCAGAGCAAAACGTTTAGTATTTGGTTTTTCAGATTAGACTTGGAGACAATATAAGGTTATACCATACTAAGCCAGCAGTGATTCAGCCAGACCTCAGTTTGATTCAGTCTCGATAGCACACCCTCAAAGTGATCATATTCAATCCAGTTCTTCATACAAGTAAAATCATCAGATTTCATCTAACTCTCAGAGCTTTTTTAACATGAAATCCATTGTCAACTTGGCCATGTCTGCTAACAAAATTTGCATCGGATAATTGGCCAGGTGTCAACCAATCACGTTTTGCCTTATGTCAGAATATAGAGTTGAAATAGTGATAATGATTATCGACAATTGAAACTGAAGTGTCAGATTCGATTTTTGATAAATTGAACTGAATCCTTGCTACCCTATATCATACTAACACCAGTTGTACGAGTCACAGAATGTGAAAAAGTAACTTCACATATGACATTTACAAAGTTTTTTTTATTTAAGAGTGTATTTGTTACACAATGTTGTCTCAGATAAATGCGAAACGGTGTCCTAGTATATTGATTCACATTTATTCCATTTTTCTGTTTTTCACCATTGCACACAGTTGATTACAGTATTAAAAAAGATGTAATCCTAATTTGGATATAAAAGCTGTTGAATGCATTATCACCACTCTCAGGCTAAGTTTTAGTGTTACTGATACAGTAGGTTAATCATTTTAGATTTCATAGACTTTTTAAGGGAAGAAATTACACAATTATTGATCAGCTAAATAAGTATATGAAATATATCTTGGAAAATCTTTCAAAATTTCAGTGATGTTGCCTCACTGTATTATTTTATCAATTCATTATTCATGTACGAAAGTATCACTGTGAGTGGTTTGGGTATTGAACTTGAACTTGTAAAGAATACTTCCCACATCTTTGTCAGAGATTTTAATGATCTAAGGTCCTTAGAATTGGTTCGGATCAATTGTAAGTTTCAGTTGTAACTTACAATGATTTTAGCCTACAATCACTCTGTGCAAATGGGTTCCAGTCATAAAGATTTACCTGTGAAGGTCCCTGCGAGAATATTGGCCCTCTGTAACTCATGCTTGTTGTAAGAGGTGACTAACAGGATCGGGTGGTCAGGCTTGCTGACTTGGTTGACACATATCATCAGTTCCCAATTGTGCATATCAGTGCTCATGCTGTTGATCACAGGATTGTCTGGTCCAGACTCGATTATTTACAGACTGTTGCCATATAGCTGGAATATTGCTGAGTTGGGGGTAAAACTAAACTCGCTCACTCATTCACTCTTAAGGATTTACGTTAGTTGTAGCACTATGATTGTTCTGTGCAAGTGGGTCCTGATCTGTTCCACACCTGTTATTACAATTTTCTTGATACTGAATATCAGTGTAATAACAACAGCGGAACCACTATTTGTGTTTTTATATCCACAGTTCTACAAAACATTTATTGCAGTGACACAATGCCATTGTTAATTATGCCTAAATTAATTATGGAACATTAATTATGGATAAAAACCATGAACCAAAATACCCGGAACTAGCAACTGTTTGTTATTTTCTCCTCAGCATTGGCATGCAGTGGTTTCCCTAGAACATGTCTTATGGCACATACCTGCTGCTCCTTGAATACAATTCGGTTAATGAGCTTACTTGTATAAGCCGTCCTGTTACCTGTACAGGTAGGGCTCTGGCACAGGTACAAGCAGCTTTGTTGACACTGTTGTTGCTGGATCATTGCTGTTCTACACCTGTGAATATATAGTGCTTATGTAACAACAGTATGTGTTATCTAACATACTAAACAGAAAAAATCATATTTTTATCCAAACTGATTATTAAACACCTGGTGCTAAAGAAACAATATTTATTTTTACTTGATGAATTAAACTATATTTATTGGTGTACCATCATAATTAAAATACATATGCCAAAGTATCACACAGATTAAATTTTTGAATATTTAGTGAAATCTTTTCAGTTTACCAAAGACACTTTACAATAAATTTCAGATTACACTTTTTCAGTAAAGTACAGATTCTAGTACTTTTGTTAAGTCCTATTGGGGATTTTGAACCTACATTGTCTGAGTCAGTCACATACAACCAACACACCAAGCTAACAATCTCACCCAATGGTCTTAGCCACTGCAGGTCTCAGCCTAACAAAAATACCAGAATCTGTACTATACTGAGAAAGTGTAATCCCAAATATAACATACGTTATATATGTTATTTATTTATTGGAAACACATTGAGTGGAATATATACCTATTTGTTGTCACAAGTACTTGGATATCTCAGGTTAAAATTTATGATGAATGAAAAACTATATATACTCATAGAAACAAATAAAGAACACATGAAAGTCAAGTGTTCGTGTAGTTTTTTCCAGGTTTCTTCACAAGGTATGTATTGCACTGTGAGTGAACTTCTGGAAGTAACTGAAGAACGCTTGTACGTTCATGTGTTCCCTTATTTGTTTTTATGAGTATGTTAAGCAAATATTATTCAGTTTCATTAAAAGTGAATTGTAACTCCAATAAAATTAGGTGCTCATACAACCAAAACTGTTGTAGTACCAATACTTCACCATACACTTGGTTGTAGCACAGAGATTACACTGTGGAATGAGTCAGGCGCAAGCATATGTAAATTTATGGACTTGTATGTATTGCATATCAGGTGTCTGACACCTTGCCACTTGTCTAATACAGAGTCACACTCAAGGGATCTGCCAATATTTGACTTCCTGAGGAACTTGTCACTTCAAGTTAAGAGTACCCGCAATGAGCTCTCTATCAAAGAGAAGCTTGTGTGTATAGGCAATAAAATATAACTCCAGGTTGTACAAAGAACTCAGTAGTTGATAAATCATGACACCTTTCATCGAGAAATATATGTACGTAGTAACCTGAGTGTTGTGTTGAGGAATAAAATGTTAAATCATATATTGAATGACATGAATCCTATCCATCACAGGTGGTGGAATTCAACAGAGGCAGATGATCTTGAATGGAATCAAGGCATGTGTTATTGGAAAAGTGTGGTTGATTTTGAATCATGGGTGATTTGTGACAAGCGAGTTCTGTAATATAGAATTGAGCAAGTTCTTTATGTATTATTGATGGTGATTGAGTTGATGTGCATGGCTCTATGACTGGTGGATTATTGTAACAACCTGAGTCTCTTTGTTCTGGGTGTCAATATCAGCTGATTGCTGTTGTTGGTAGTTGTATGTTGTGTACAAAACAAACAGACCTTTGATCTCACAAACGATGGTATGAAATAAATGGTAGAGCACAATGATAACATATTTCAAGGCATATTTATGTACCTGTTAACGAACATATTACAAATATTTAATAAGGTCTTTGGTTGAAATGACTGATATGGTTGCAAGATGAAACTAATGTGGCTGAAAGCTGTGACTGATATGGTTGAAAGCTGTGACTGATATGGTTGAAAGTTGTGACTGATATGGTTGAAAGCTGTGACTGATATGGTTGAAAGTTGTGACTGATATGGTTGAAAGCTGTGACTGATATGGTTGAAAGCTGTGACTGATATGGTTGAAAGCTGAAAGCTGTGACTGATATGGTTGAAAGTTGTGACTGATATTGTTGAAAGTTGACCAACTAGTCAGCTTTTTAATGAATAGCATGTTGTAATTTCATGTACCAGTATATATACTGGACAAAACTGGTTAGGGGTATATGCAAATTTTGAAATTATGAATAATGATGTATTCATTCATTGACATTACTGATGCAAAGTCAGTCATAAAAATACCAATGTCCCTAACTTATTTTGTCTAGTATGTGTTGATACCGGTTTGAACCTTATCTTTTAGATTTGTCAGTTTGCACAAATCTTTGCAGTAATAGTGCAGCCTTGGTATGTTTACATCTGCGGTGTACCTTTCGTTACAGTAATCTTGAAGCACTTGCAGTAGTAGTAGTAGTAGTAGTAGTAGTAGTAGTAGTAGTAGTAGTAGTAGTAGTAGTAGTAACCATCAATTCTGTTCATGTCATTGCAGCGATGTTGTCTGCTGGAGTCACTGCTGCGGAAGAGCAACTACACCCAGTTCCAGTTCCTGTACACGGTAATGCAGCCAACGCTGCACCGCGACTTCATGTACACTGCCTGTAGCCACTTCCCCGACATAGACTTCCAGCCCGTCAGCACTCACACCAGCAGGGAACTGAAGGTGGGGAAATCAGCATTTTGGCCTATACTACTCTTTTGTGGTACCCTGATTTAAATGTTTCTCGTGGTCCCAATTTTGTTTTAATCTTTGGTATTACTAAAATATCTCATTGTGTGAAAAACTTTGAAAAAAGACCACAGAACAAAACAAGGACCAACCAATGTTTCTGAAATGATTTGCAGTTCTGCCTTTAGTATTTCCCTTTCAGCACTGTATGTTCCCATCCATTTTTCAATTTCCTCCCAACCCCCTAATTACCTTACCTTCAGCCCAGCCAAGCCTGAACATCCAGCCATTGTGTCATCCCTCACTCAACCCTAACACAAACTCTAAGCCTTCACATAACTTCACATCTTTTACTTCTTTGTATCATTTCAGGAAAAAGTCACAAGGTTGAGACAGAATAATTATTTCCGAGTGAAGTCAGCATATCTTCAGCTTGATGATGATGTAAAGGCCAAGTTCAAGGACTCAGACTGCATTAAGTTGCCCCATCTTGCCAGCCATCAGTACAGGTAAGGCAAAGTTCATTCAATCTTCCTTAGGAAAGGGCTTTTACAGTCTACAGAAGTGCAATTTCAACTCCAGCAGAACTTGGATAGAATTTGTGGCCTTCTTGTAGCTTTTACAGGTTATATCCTTTCTAGATGACCAGTCAGATTCCACCTTGTATTTGCTTCAAACACACTGACAGTTCTTAGACATGACAATCTGAGGATGATAAGATCCCTCTTGTAGTAAAATAGGTTTTGCATCAAATTACTTTAATACATTGATTTATTGTGGTGGCATGTGGTCCTGTGCACAGAGATCAGGTCACAAATCAGCAGATGATAAGCAATGTTGAATCCTTGGATGGGTGATGCAGCCTGACTCCTGCAAGTTTCTAGGACTTTCGTCCTACCTCACAATGAAGCACACAATACACATGGTCTCACGTTATGCAAGAGAGTTTGTTGAAAATGACCTGTATTCACCAAACAGAAAATGGGTACCTGGGGAGATAAGTCATGTGACTATTTAAACCATCCAGCTCTATACAGGGAGCTTGTGTTATCTTGGGGATTAATAATCAGATTCTGATTACAGCCTTCAGTGAACAACTAGTCAGATGGATACTAGGCGCTATGCAAATGAATTCGTATTCTTCTAAACAGAAAGTATTTGTTCATGCCCAGTTGAAGGTTCAGTGTCATACTATGCAAATTCTGGTTTTGACTGCAATCTGCACTGCAGCGGCCACATTGTTTAAAGCGTTTTGTTGACTTTGTAACATAGTTTAGATTGGACCTATAATAAATAGGCTCTTTAGACAAAGTAAAATTTTATTCAGAAATTCCAGACCAGTTTGTCACTTATTACTTGCCCTTAGAAGACAGAACATTGCATATGATAATGATATCATTTCTCTCTCTGTCCTTCCACTCATTCACAAAGAGCAGAGTAAAAGCAATAATACTATGAGAATATCTATTGGATATAATTTCAGCAAACAGTGTTAAAAGAATATGCTTACAGCCATCTGATGGTTATAATGAATTATGTACAGTGTTTTGGCCAGGCCATTGGCTTTATGTTTTAGTCAAAATGCATATAACAAACTATAGTAATAGCAAACTAAACTTAATGGCTGTGTAAAGCATAATGCCAAACTCTCCACTCCTTAAAAATATTGGAGCTGACACACATCATTTTCCAGGAATGGAGAGCTACGAGGTTATCACCTTACTTAAAGTGTTGGTCACATCAAATGTCAAAATGTCAAAATGAAATGACATATCAAAGTCTTACATTTGACACAGGTACACATTACTCCATTCCTGAAAAATAATAGAGCAAGCAGACAATGGAATGACATCACAAATGTAATATAATTTGAGTTTGTTGTAACCATTGTAATACTAATCAATGTCATTCATGTTGTATCATACTTGTGTCAAGTGTCATTGGATTCTTATCAAATCACAAGTGGCCTTGATGTTATAAAAATTTGGACAGCTTACTTCATATCTACTTTTTGCGGTCCATGGGTACTACCACTTGTTTGGAGTGTATTCATGTGGTGCAATGTGTTTTCAGCACAATGGACCTGTGTATTGTCCTGAATATATCCACATTTCCCATAAAATATCCTATTTGCCATAAATATTTATTGGAAATCATTATTCTGAAATTCCCTTAAGTTATATGACCTTTTAGACAAATGGATATATTGACATGTGAATTTAATTGGAAATCTGAAGACATTTCACCCAAGGTATTGTTGTTCCGTTTACTTTACCTTGTATTATTCATGGCTAATGGGTAATACTTAATGAATATTCATAAAGCTGTATACATGCAGATATCAGATTGGAGTTACCCCTCCTGAAGACTGTCCTGGTGTAGTGGAGCACGGTTTACTGGGCTGAATGAAACTGTGGAATTCTGAGCATTACAATCGTAGAGTTCCAAGAATAGACATAAAAATCTTTTTATGATTTTATTACATTTTGATATGTTTTTTTTTGTTTATAAAATACTTCAAAAAATATTTTCAAGATATTTGCATTATGAATATCATATTTCTATATTTGTGTATAAGTGACAACTAGTATTTGGCTTTATTGAGACTGGAAAACAAATGCTGAATGAAATCTCAGAGGGCGGGAAGCCCCCAAATTATCTCCAGTTTTTTGCTGCAAATGCAAATGTTTCTTGAATATGGGCTTCCAGTACTCAAAACCAGACACAAAACACATACTCTCCTACAGCCATTTGAGACTGATGAATTGCTCACTAACACAAAATCTAAGAATTCTAACAGTATACAATTATAGACTGGTGATGAAGTCAATAGCTGTTTTTATGGACCCGCGAAAAGTGATAATGACTGAGTTTGAAGTTCGAGGTGAATATTACTTTTCTTGTGTCCATAAAAACAGGTATTTACCAGTCTATGATTGATTTATTATGTACTTACCAAGAAAAGCATCTGAAAACCAAAACATGTCCATTTAGTGAAGAAAAGTAATTTTATTTTCCCTACAAACCAATAACTTTATGTCAACAATACTGTGACGTGTAAACAATAGAATGACATGTAAACAATAGGATGACGTCATAGCTTGATGTCACAGTGCTCTCAAGTTAATATGACTTCTGGTTGGACCTGGGTTGGAATCAGCATGCTTTTCTGCCGATGGTCACCTGACCACCTCCAGACCAATCAAGTAGCTAGGAAAATATGCTTACATAATAAAACCACATTTTGCACAGGTACATGAAATCGACCGACCAGTTCTTATGTCATTTGTCTCCTAATTTTGCAACACCTGAATAAAAATGTTGTTTAACAAACAATCATCATGTAGTTGTCACTTTTTGCTGTTTCTTATGAGGGACCACTTGCTGGTAGAGCAGCCAGGTAACTAACATGTGTGTGTAGTTTCTTCTTTTCAGGTATCCAAAATTGTGAGACAAATCATCAGAGTGGGTTGGTCGATTTCATGTGCCTGTGCAAAATTTGATTTTGTTACAATTCTTAGATTTTGTGTTTGGGCACAATTCATCAGTCTCAAATGGAATCAAATGCACTATACATGTTTTAGATCTGAACCCATGAACAAGTCAACCCCCAGTCTTCTCAAGTTGACGTCAAAGTCAGTGTTGTCCAAGCTGCCCCAGGTGCACCAAGCGGCGGTGGTGAAGTGGGGCAGCACCAGCAGTATCAGCTCCGACATGCAGCAGCCTCCGCAACACGTTGACACACTCCTCAGGTAGGCCTTGGATGGGGGTTAGTCTATCACTGACAACTTTTACTCTTTGTCAGTAAGATTAGGTGAGGAATATCCCTTACAGTCATTCCAGGACATCTTTCAAACTCCCACTGTACGATTACAATGATTCTTTCTGATATAGTCACCCACACACTTGTTCTCCCTTTTTCTTAATTTTTCTGGACTGATTCTAAGGTAAAACATTGTCATTTGGATGGCCTATGGTGAAAAGGGTGGTGTGTGTTTCTGTGCCTACAGCTCAGATCACAAATCAGTTGAGGTTGAGCAATGTCCAGCTTGGACAGTCCTTGGATGGGTGACCGTGTTTGGCAGCTTGTCGCCTGAGAGTTTCTAGGACTTCAGTCCTGCCCCACAACAAAACACATGTGATACATGTGGTCTCACCTTAGGCAAGTGAGTTTGTTCAAAGTGGCCTCTGTTCAGCCAGCAGAAAACCATCTAGACAGCTTGGGTTTTCTGGAGTAATAATCAGATTCTGATTACAGAATCCAGTGAGCAAACATGGCAAATAGTCAGATGGATACTAGGTGCTCTGTAAATGAATTGTTATTATTCTTATAGATCCAGAGTGCAATGGGAAATATAAACTATTACATGTGACCACTTCCTTAACAGTATTGTGTGTATATTTCAGGTTTGTTGAGATGCCGGTGAGGCGTCACATGCAGGATGAGATGTCCCCTCGTGTTGGCAATAATGTCAGATCCTCTCTAACCTCCGACTCCACCAACACTGGCAACTCCAGCACCGACTCCCAACTTCTTTCCACCGCAGTTGCTGGACCCAGGAAGAAGAGGAAGGTGAGCTACAGAGACTGTTGAGGAATGTGACTTTCAGGTGTCAGTTCAGAATCTTTTGATCTGTGAAGACAGACCAGTATAGCTAGCTTGTACTACAAACTCGGGGTTGGGGGAGACACAGTGCATCAGGCATAGCTGCTAGGAGTTGCTTGTCCAGTTTAAAGACAAGATACGTACCATGGTACGGTACATATTGTGGTGCAAGGCCTTCGGTTTGGCTTGTTATGGTTTGATATATGAGATGTGATCGTTATACATAAAACTGACATTTGTTAAAAAAATGCATACATTTTGACAAAACTATTTGAGTTCTAAACATTTAAGAAAAGGTTTAAATGGGTTAATGAAATGACAGGCCGAAAACTGAAAATAGCAAATTTTTGGATTGCATTACGATATAGCAAACCGAAGGTAAAATACAGCAGTTCTACTAATTCTAATAATACCGTTTAGGGTATCTGTGTTAAAGTGTGGCATGGTATCCCAGTTTAACACTGTCCAGAGTCATACCACCAGCAGCTACACAAATATAGGCATTTCTAGTTGATCTGGGTCGGTGGGGTAGTCTCGTAGTTAAAGCGTTTGTTCGTCACGCTGAAGACCCAGGTTCAATTTCCCATATGGGTACAATGTGTTAAGCCCGTTTCTGCTGTCCCCCATTGTGATATGGTTCAAGTATTGCTAAAAGATGTGGAAAACTAAACTCACACACTCTGTTTGATCTTTATTTCATTCTTCATATCTCTGTACCTATTTTACTCTAAAATATGTAAGTAATGTATTAGATTTCCCCCAGATTACTCTTATGCTGTAATCTAGGAATATACCCTTTTGTCTCTTGTAGCTGAAACTTTCATTTGTCAAGGACAAATCAAGAACCATTAACCATGAACCTAAGACAGTAAGTATGTACGAACCATGTTGAATGATGCACAGGAGAATTTATAGTTGGTATTCAAACCAGTTCCTCCCTCACCATACCTTCCCGCCATTGTTGTATCTGATTATATGAAGCTTTTTGCCATGCTGCATGTGATGTGTGATGCATAAAATCTGTTGGCCTACTGCATTTGAAGTTTGATGCATAAAATTGGTTGTATATGATGTTTGATTTACTAATATTAGGTGTCATATGTGTCTTTTGTTCTGATGTTTGCATGAGATGGTAATCGATGTGGAGAAACATCCACCAATCAACCATAGTTTTCAAATGCCGCGTTGCTTCATTTTCAGGCTACATGATTAGAAAATACATTTGAATTTGTGCTTGTTCAGTTTGATTGGAATTTTAGAAGTTGATGAATTATAAGATAATGGTATAAGAGTCTATAACAAACTGTCACATCATCATATATATAGAAGTTGCAATAAAAATAGTATTATATTTTTCTTATATTTTTCTGTGCCTGCTCATTTTTTTATCTGATATAGTGTGCCTAGTCATTCCAAGTGAACTTATAAATGGATGCCCTCAATCTTTGTGTAGTGGTAGGTACCTCTGAGATGTGATTTTAATGAGATATGTATGAGAGTGATATCAGAATCTCCCGTATGTGAGCCTGACATGTATGTTTATTGCAGTGTGTCCCCCTATATGTAAAGAATCAAAACCGAGGAGGAGGTTTTAATCCAACTTTTGAGCAGACGGAAGATATACCTTAGATATAATTTTGATATTTGGTATTTACTGTTGAAATCATCTGGGACGTGACTGGCAGTCAACACCTTGCCTTGCACACACAATGCACATATTGTGCATGCGCTACCCATGTCTTGCATGTGCACTGCCTGCACTACCCATCTTGTTGGTACATACTGACAAACAATCTCATTCTTCACAGTGATTCATCATAGCCTAGTAGATAAATCCTTCAAGCTAGTAAGTGAAGGGTTGCAGCATAGACACCACATATCCGCACTATATATTAGAAGTTTTCAATAATGTGATATTTTACTTTCATATTCAGTGACAGCAAGATAAGTTATATAATATCTGCAAAATAAGTAATAATTCAAAGTCAAGAGCTATTCCTGAGAAATTCCCCAGGATGGTGTCAGTTCTGTAGAAAATCAACAATACTTCATGAAGAATGTCCGCGATACTGCCTGTAGAGATTTTCATGTTAAAAGGAGATCCTGGCAACACAACAGAGTGACGAAACTCGAGGTTTATAAAAGCTTGACATATATGTCTGTTGCAGAGAGTTTCCCTTCCACCATGTCAGTTGTCTCCGGAGGCCCAGCAGCTGATGTACTGGTACACAGATGTATGGAACAGTAAGTACACCTTTCAACATCATGCTGTTGATATCGTTTAGGAAATTGGTTGGTATTTTGTGCGGACATTATAAAAATTGAAAATCAGAAAAAGACACTCTGAAAAAGACAATATCTTTTATTGCACTGAATACAATCACACGTTTACTGTAAAATCATTGTGAGTGCACAACGTAGAACTACTTTGCTTTTCAGATACAAGGAAAAATGAATTCTTCCACAAATTGCTGCTGAAGTTGGACCCAAGACAGCACTACTTTATCTCAAACTTCCTCACTGTAAGCACAGAAGATTTTCATCTCAGAATCATGATGACAAGCACTTGCTTATTGAAGATGTTCTGCACTATCGGCAACTTCTCAAACTTCTGATTTAACAACACATGGTAGTCATTGTGGATGTTAATATCCAGTTTCTTCATCACATAATTGTAGGAGTCACTTTTTTATTATTTTTAAATATAATTTTAGTACCGACATGACTTCAAATCATCATATATTCAAACAAAATGTAACAGAAATGATAATTTTAAATGGATTGGAAATTTGAATTGAGTTATTTAATGAAATCAAAACACCAATAATCTGAAAGAAAATATACCTCAGATATCATTTTTTAAATTTATTTTAGAAACATATATATTTACAATTACCCCCAACTGTTTCTCCCTCTCATCCAGATCAAGCAGCATCGAGACTTCCTGGCCCTGCTGCCGGAGCACCTGGCCTTGAAGATTCTCAGTTACCTCTCTCCTGCAGAACTCCTGCAAGCCTCCAGAGTAAGTGTTTGCAGGATTTGCAGGATATGACTGGTCAGTTGTCATTGTTTGTACCTCACAGGTTTTAGCATTTATCATTTATCAATCACTAATGCATTGTGGTGTAGCTTCTAGTATTAGACACTGAATCATGACTGATTGCACTGATAGGGAAATCATCAGGCGCTAAGATCAATTAAGTGTTGTTGGACTTCATTGCTGAGTCAGCAGTATTTCTCATGCAATCGGATATGTCAAGATCAACTTCATAAATCTTTGTATCTTGAGCCTCATGAAGATCCAGATTATAATTGATCTTCAGTAACCCATGCTTGTCATAAGAGACTACTAACAATTACACAATGCCAAGAAAGTGGTCAAATGTAACATAGCTACTAACAATTACACAATGCCAAGAAAGTGGCCAAATGTAATATATGTTTGTTACATTTGGGATTACACTTTCTTTGCAGAGCCGTGCCAATTAACACTTATCAGAGGGGTACACAAAGTCTGCAGTCTAGACTACCAATTGTCCAACTTTCAATTTTGTAGAAGTCACGGTGGCTGAACGGGTTAGTCAGCTGACTTTGTGTGCTGGTGATTAGGTGCCTGACTCTGAGGGTGTGGGTTTTAGTCCTGGATGGGACTCAACTAAAATAAATACTATAATTTGTACTTTACTGAGAAAGTGTAATCCCAAATATAACAAACATGGGTTACTAACAAGATTGAGTGGTCAGGCTTGCTGTCTTGGTTGACACTCGTCATCATGTCCCATCTGTGTCGATTGATGCTCATGCTGTTGATCTCTTGATCGTCTGGTTTAGATTCAATTATTTACAGACCACCACCATATAGCTGAATTACTGCTGAGTGCCAAAACTAAACTTAGTCACTCAGTCCCATGCACATGTGACCATCTACTCCACAGGCTGCATCAGTATCAAATCTCAAAGTACATGTCAGTTGTGTTACAAAGAATTTTCTAATATTTGAAAGTGGTTACTTTTCTTTGCAAGTTGTTTCCTTAGGGAGAATTTGCAGGGGTCACTTTTTTGGCCAGTTCCTGTAAATCATGAAATTAATGCGAACATTTTATTAATGCAAAAAATGCGTCTGTACATGTGTCGCATTATTAAAATGACACATTTCAGTCTGGGGGTGTACTTTTGAATAAACGGAAATCTCTTCCTTTCATTGACACTACTTAATACCTATTGAAATTATACATTGGCAAATTTTGTCACTAAGCAGAAGTGTTGACACTACACCAGACAACACAGGTCACTTCCTCATTACGGGTTTCACAAGTCAGTTATCACTGGTTACAATAATCACTGTCAATTGTTCAAAGTCATTGAGGCACATCAGCCAGAGCGGACATTCTCCAGCCACGCAGGATCGTTTCGTGATCTTTGCTCACCTTTGCAATCGTGGCCTCCATCCATTTGGCATGTAGAGGCTTCATCACACTTATTCGTAAATCCACAAGTCCTTTTTGGAACCTGTGAAATTGTCTGACACTTTGTTGGCATGCCAATTAATAAATTGGTTCTTCATGGCCACCTTGAATTCACCATCAATTGTTCTCATAAGACAAGTAGTAGCAAGCAATCACGTGATCAAACATGGCAGCATAATCAAAACATCGTCAGCTCCATTCCATTCAATGCTTAACAAGTTCAATTCAGGTAACTAGTGTGTGGTAATAAGAAATGAAAAGAAAATGAACAACAAAGAATCAGGGTGTCGCATTTTCTGATCAACACAGCTTCCTGAGCTCGCATTAAATTCATGACGCATTAATTTCATGATTTACAGTAACTATTTGAATACTGGGGGCAGATACTGAGAAGTTTAAAAACATTCTTGACAAGATTTGATATGGTACTAACACACTGGGGAATATGACTGAGGAGAATAGGAGACCTTGAGCTACTGAATAGCAGATCCTGCTCCTGCTGAAGGAAGCAATCAGTATCTTGGTCAACCTTGCCTGAACTTTTTCTAAGAAACTGTGTGAGTTACATACATTTAACTCAATTCACCTTCTTAATTGCCAGTAGATTCATCCAAATATGTGTGAATTAGGTAAACAAGACGTGGCATTGTCTCACCAATAATAATGAGCTCTGGAGGTCAAAGTGCAATGAGGTCAAGATGGAGGTCAGGGTCAACAGTGCACCAGTCTGGAAGAAACTGTTTCGAGACAACATGTACCTTCGTCTGAACTGGAACAATGGTGTCTGCAGAAAAGTAGATCTCCAAGGGCACACAGAGAGGTAAGGTCCTCCTCCTCCTCCTCATCATCATCATCACTATCATCATCATCATCATCATCATCATCATCATCATCATCATCATCATCATCACCATCATCATCATCATCATCATCATCATCATCATCATTTAAAATTAATTACACTCCTATCTGTCCTATATTTGTTCATGTAAATGATTGATCTCACCCACACTGTACTTTCTCAATTTTGTTGTTTGAATATGGCATTCCAGAGGAGAGTATAACTATTTTCCTTATGTTATCAGTGATGTTTTTACAAATGTCATGCGACATCTTTTTTTTACTTCCCTCATATCTTTTAAACTCAAAACAAATTCCATTTTAAAGAAACAATTAGAAAATGTTTGTTAGTGTGTGCCATAAACAAGTGTAAAAGTTGTGGTATCATGCAGGGATGGGTTTTTTTGTTGTTTTTTTGTATTATGATGATAGCAAGTAAAGTAATGCAATATTCACACACAACATAATTTTCATACAGCTGCGGAGAATTTCTTGGAGGCAATAGAAGTTAAGTGACTGTTTGAGTAGTGTATACAAAAGTAAAACAAAAGGATTGGAGAGTAAGCTAGGAAAGAGGAAGATATGATCAATTATTTTTTGCACCCATCTATATTAACGGGGCCCATATTCTGTAAATTTGTCTTTTCTCTCAATGTTTACTTGTGTCATGTGAATAACGACATCCATAACACGATTCAGCCGCCCTCGTGAGTTCATCTTATACTGTGCTATGAGTTTCTTGAAGAAGTATACTAGTAATTGACACTTTTTTACTAGAGACAAAGTTGAATATATCTCTGTGTTTGGCTGAATCTGTTCATGCCCCTGACATTCATAGATAACAGTTTCAAATTGCTCATTGTTTATATACTTCAATATAGATAATGATATGGGAAAAATTATACCTGCTTGTGTGACCAAAACCAATGTTTGACAAGGAGAGAAGAGAATAAGTAGGGTAGAGATAGAAAAAAATAAAGTGGGCGAAATATGGGATAGAGAGGAAAGAGAAATAAAAATTTAAGAAAGGTAAGGTAATGCTTCCTTATGTTACAGTGTCCACATTATAACCAAAGGGACAAGAACTGAAGTCAGAGCTTTTCCTTTACAAGAATATAGACAGAGAAGAAAAAATAAAAGGAAATAAAAAAAAGAAAAAAAATGATAAAAAAATCCTTTTTATGTTATGGATGGCAGTGTTCACTATTCAAGGTGAATGAGACAACTGCATTAATAAGCATAGAAAAACATATGATATCATGACTAAACATGTCTTGTATTTGTGAAAAAAATAAAACTATTACGAACTAATTAAGTCTGTATTTGAAATCGATATTTCTCAGTGGATATTATATACAGTCAATAACTGGCACACCACAGGAGATTGCCCACTTTCGGGTCAAGCAGAAGACAATGAGACGTTTGTCAAGTCACATGTGTTTGTCATCACACTTATTCATTAGGTAGCATATGTGTAGTGTATTTTTCAGTGATGGTGGCATTAATGTCATCAAAAAGGTAGAATTTAAACTTCTTCCCATTGCATGTTTCTGCATAGACCTTGCCGTCAATGTCATGGTGACTTTTCAGTCAGTTTATCAACATCACGTTTGCCTTAGTGATGTCATCCACAAGGCAAAATACAAGATTTTTCTCTAATCTGCTTCTGTGCTCTTATAACTTTTGATTTGGTTTCCAAGGATACAAACTTGACCAAAACTGGTTTCACAATGGACATATTAGCATAATCAATCCTATGGATTGCTTAAATATCATCACTTTTGTATGCCTGTTTTTGTCTTTATAAGTTCACAAAATTTATCCAACAGGTCCTCATGTCAGATTATTCCACATTGAAGAGTTTCATGTTGCACTCTCTAGAATATTGCTCATTTTGGCTGGTTAACCTTGTCTGAGACACAAAGTTTTAGGGAGAGGTCCTCAGTTTGCTTACATTGGTTATTCAAATCAGCTCTCAGTTTTGTGTTTTCAGACTCTAGAGCTGAGTTTTGTAGTTGTTCAAACCCTATCTCTTTGAAAACCTGGTCCTTAAACTCATATTACAGAAATTCATGAAGAGATTTTATTGCCATGTCATCTGTACATGTAATGGGGCTAAGTTAATTCACTTGTTTTAGGGCATTTTTAGTGTGTTCCTTGTTTCTTCTGTCTCAAGCGACATGTCAGGTTTTTGGGGAGGCATATTGACTATAGAAAAGTATGAGGGAGTTCATTCTTCAGTGACAGGTTGTCTTAGTAACAACATGGTCAAAGGTTTGACCTTTGACCCAACACTTCAGTGTGGGAGGCTAAATTTTTCCCAAAGTGTGTCACAGAGTCAACTCACACTGACTGTCATAAGTGTAGTTGTATGTCTGTCTCTTTCAAAACTACAAGGACATTTTGTTGGAGCTCGTTAAACTTATGTTGGCTTGTTGTGGCTAGGGGAAGCAAACATCTGGTATCATGCAGATTCTCAGTGTTCCTTTTATCAATCATTCAATCACTGGTCGAGAATTACAGATCTCAGTGATTCAACTCGAATACTGCTGTCTATGGCATAAAACAACATTCACTCATTCAAATAGTACGTCTGAAAGTTTTACCTTCATGTTGCCATCCCAAAATCAAGTAAATAATAGAAAACAATTTCTGCTGAAGGTGAAATGCATTGTCTGATTCCAACCATTCCAACTTCATTATGTGTCCATTCCTAGAGATTAAATTTCTGTTCTGATCAGTGGCGTAGCCTAGTGGTTTAAGCATTTGTTTGTCACGGTGAAGACCTGGGTTCAATTCACCACACTTGTACAATTTGTGAATCCCATTTCTGGTATCCCCAGCTGTGATGTTGCTGGAATATGGCTAAAAGAGGCATAAAATTCAATCACTCACAGAATTTCTGCTCATACAGTTGGCCATGGCTTCTTCTGGTCATGGCACAGTAGGCTACTCAATAGACTGCAGTGGTGTAATGATACTGCTCAGTGTAGAACCATATCCACTCACAAACTCATTACTTTCAGTGTGCTATCAGTGACATTTGATGAGACCCGTCTGGCTAGTGGAAGCCTGGACCAGACAATCAAGTTGTGGGACATCAAGTCGGGGGAGCTGTTACAGACACTGAAGGGACACACTCGCGGCGTCTGGTGCCTCAACTTCTACACCAAGCACCTGCTCATCAGTGGCTCATATGACTCAACAATTCGGGTGGGTTGGTTTCAAGGGGTTGATAATAATCAAGTATCAGCTGGCTATGAGCTTCAGTAGGATAAATCAGTGCATTCCAAATTTACTATTGTAGTCTTTGGTACAATATTCAAACGTGCCTCAGATGGGGGCACCTGACTAGTTATCCAGCGAGCTTGAGGTGCTGGGATTGAGCCCACCTGTGACCAGGTGTTAAAAAGCTTGGAGTCAACTTTCAGTGTTGTCACAACCCCTAATGAGATTGATAATACAATTTGCATTTAAGACTCACATCCACTGATTGAGGGAAAAACACTCAGCAACTTTGCTGTGCTATATAAATATCCTATCATATCAAATGTAGAACTGACTAAAATGTGTCAGATATGGATGTGAAAGATAACTCTTCAATACGTCAATTTGAACTTAAACATTTGAGGTTGTATTAAAGTGCAGTCAAGTCTCGTTAATCCGACCTCTGTTTATCCGACAATCAGCTTTATCTGATGCTTTTGTTGGTAGCAAATTTGATAAACTTAACTTAATGTCTTTAGTCCAACATCCTCGTTAATCCAACAATTTGTTGTGCAACAGGCGATGTCGGATTAACAAGATTTGACCACTGTGTGACTGAATAAAGTGTATTGAAAATATAAATTGTGTTTCTGAAATAGTTACTTGTATATCTTTCATTCTAAGATCTGGAATTTAAGAAGTGGTGGCACCACTAGGACATTACTAGGCCACGAGGGTCCTGTGTGGGCGATGGTGAGGAGGGGAAGCACGTTGGTGACGACTTCACAAGACAAGACGGTAAGACTGACAACAATGGTCTAAAGATTGACCAGTTTCTAGATTTTATTTGTTAAAAATAATTGATGCAAAGCCACAATTGTCATTTTAGAAGTGTGAACAACATGTGAAAATTATCCCATGGTCAAAAGCTTGTATGAAATGGCAAACTTGAAGCTAAAACGTGTGATACAGTGCCAGCTGAAATTTTGATAACTGTTTTACTAGTGACTGTAAATTGAAATTCTCAAGGGAAAATCAGGGTTGTAACTATGATTTCCAGCTAAGTGTCCTTTGCAGTCTAAATGAAACCAAAAATTGTTTTGTTCAAAATTTAATTTTAAAGTGTACATTAATGTAATTTTAACCCCATACACATTTTTCTTCGTCCTGATGTCTGTGCAAAACAAGTTAGCATTCACATCTCTATTTATCTTACCTCACACATGAATGTCGCTTTCTGACTGGCTAAGCACTGTTCAATTATTTTCAATGTACCCTACTTACAGGCGATGTATTATTTTCAATGTACACCGCTGGGAATTCCGAACTCTTCTGGCGCTTCATTGTAGTA
Organism: Haliotis asinina; assembly: GCF_037392515.1. NCBI lineage: Eukaryota > Metazoa > Mollusca > Gastropoda > Lepetellida > Haliotidae > Haliotis > Haliotis asinina. The sequence goes on from NC_090285.1 coordinate 47,750,818, forward strand.
CTTCTTTGTCTCGAAAACCATTGAATCACGCACGAAGCACGGAAATTATCGATGTTTTGCGATTGAAAATCGATGGAAGGGAAATAACTCTAAATCAGTTTACATTGTGTCAAAATGGCGATTCGCCTGACATTCAACAGAAGTGCTTCAAACAGTTCAAAATTAAAATTCAGGTGTTCAGTAAGATAAATACATTCATCACTGGTCCCTCATGGTCCATGGGCTCATGTACCCTCGAGGTTTGTTTATGTTCCCCAAGCCCGCAAGGTGAGGTGAACATGAACAAACCTCGAGGGTACATGAGCCCATGGCCCCCTCATGACCAGTGAACAACTTATAATGTACACCTGGGAATTGATGCCAACAATTGCTTCTTCAAATTGCCATTTGCAGCGGCTATCAGCTGATACGTGAAAAACATATCAGTTGTTATTGATACCTGAAGAGATTCAAAACTGATATTTCCTATTTCTGTCAAAATGACAATTTTCATTGTGTCAAATTTTGTTACTTGTGTCCAGGCAAAAGTTTGGGATATTGGCCGTTGCCTCTTGTTGCACACGCTCAATGGGCATCATGCTGCTGTGTTCGCTGTTGATATGACAGAAAGCGGAGATGTCATCATCACAGGCTCAGCTGACAGGGTAGGCATATTTTATACACTCTCCAATGAAATAAGCACATGAATGTTTTCACAAATTTATTCTAACTATGAAGTGAGATAAGACATGAAATTTTGGATCAGAAATGTGAATATTCTTCTCCATGACGTCTTCATGGCAGTGTACACTTTCAGTCGTAAACATGCCCTAAAGTTTCCAGACATGTGTTTTAAGTGTGTATGTACAAAAACAAGCAATGTAATGCTAAAATGATAACTATCAATCACTAATTTTAATGAATATTTCATATCATTATCACCTATGAATTTCTTTTTGGGGAGAGTATAATTATAGCAAATTCATCCCTGATTGATTAATTCTTATCGAAAACTGTTCTTATAGAATATTCCTTAATTACTTCTCCCTGATGAAAAACATGTCCTACTGAATGATCCCTCAAATGAACACTACTACCCTATAAAATCCTCACTATTTTGACTAATGCTGATGTGATGTTAAATATTATCTCACTCACTATTTTGACACTGCATCTGAAAACTGGCATGTTTCTGACTGAAATCTTCATGAGACCATCATGAAGGTGTTATACCTGTGTTGTACAGAGTGTCCGACTGTGGGACTGTGAGTCCGGCAAGTGTAAGAAGGTGATTTGGATTAGTCAGACTACCTCCATCATGTCCGTCAGCATCAGTAACGGATACTTGGCATGCTCCTATGGGGAGACAATCTGTCTGTACAGGGTCAAGGACACGAAGCTCATCAGGACCTTCCAGGAACATCGTAAAAGGTCCGTTATTTTGTCATTTGTTTGATCTACATGATTTTTAGCTGATATTGGGGCACATAAACAGTGACAAATTTTATGCAGCTGTTTAAGCCTCCAAAATTCCAGGAGTTACCATTTAGTTTCCCACTGACCACTCCTCAGCAGTGTAGATGTTATCTGCCAAAGAGACTAGTAATGTCAAAGGTTAACCTTGAGGTTAACTACTTGAGCAAGCATCTGCCTAATATAGTAAATGTCACATGTTTGTCCTTCATGAGTGAAGGAATAATTTTGAAAATGTTGGGATTAACACAGCTTAATCCTTTTGTTTTTGTAGCTCTTTGGTTATTCTGTTATTATTGGCGCCTCCTTGTGAAGTTGCTGTAACTGTGTAATGAACAAGTCTACACAAGTTGGCAGTGATGATGATTTGTGACATTTTCAGAGTGGAAAGTGTAGAGTTACGTATGGCTGAGTCGGAAACACTTGAGGGGATGATTGTCAGCGCTGGGAAAGATGGCCTCCTTAAGTACTGGGATGTCAACAAGTAAGTAATGTTGTGTTGCCGAGAGGAGGGAAACCATTGGTTCTACACACTGATGATGAACATGATATCAGTTCTAATATTCTAAATGATAGCAAAGGCCAAACCTTAACACCCTCCAAGCTTCAGCCTGAGGAACCAAGGTAACGCAAAGAGTTATGTCCCTTGGTCTTGCCAGGAGTCAATAATTGTTGTTTTGTCAGTTATGCTCATTGTTGTGGGTTTCACCAGTGGGGAACCTGCATCACTTTAACCCTTCCTCCCATCTGCAACTTGCTCACCATGTCAAATGACTGATATTGTCCAGTGTGTCCTTCGTCTCATTGATACAAAATATAATATGGAACTTGATATCTATGAATAATTTTTGTTGTTCAGTTGTGAATTACAATTACATACTTACAATTATATAACAAGCATAAAACATCCAATATGATGTATCTTTCAATATACAATGTGTCAAAACATCTGATCTTTGTACATCCACATTCTGCTTCTTGTGTTTGTTGGCACATTATTATGCACTATGAGAAGAAGTTGTCTACAGGTAATTCTTCCCAAGCCAATGCCAGTGACTACCAGTGACACAGGTTTTATGCTACCAAGAGCAATATTCCAGCAATATCGTGACAAGGGACACCAGAAATGGGATTCGCACATTGTACCCATGTGGGGAATCAAACTCAAGGAATCAAACTTCAGCATGATGAGCGAAGGCTTCAACCACTTGCCTACCGCACTGCACTCAAATGTCAGAGTGAGTGAGTGAGTTAAGTTTTACGCCGCTTGTAGCAATATTCCAGCAAAATCACGGCAGTGGACACCAGAAAATGGGCTTCACACATTGTACCCATGTGGGGACCAGGGTCTTCGGTGTGACGAGCGAAAACCTTATCCACTACGCTACCCCAAGGCCCCTCAAATGTCAGAGAACTTTGTGCTTAATGTGTGAAGATATTGTACCACTCAAACAAAGTTAAAGAATAACCCAGAAGTTTCTGCTTCTTTTAAACAGTTTATTTATCACATTATTGTAATTTGAATGACTTATGTTTTCCAGAGAAGAGAGTATTCAGACCTTTTCTGGCCACTCAGAGCAGGTGAACTGTATACGCTTTGATGAACTGAGAATTGCCAGTGCTTCCTATGACAACAAGATCCGAATCTGGGACTTCAACGTATGAATGTAGGACTTTCAGACTTCAATGTGTGGAGCTTGCAACTTCGTTCTAGAGATCTTGTGACTTCAATGCATGAAACAGTCATCAAGTGTTGACACTGACCTCCTAGCAGTGTGGCTACTTCCTGCCTGGGTTATCTGACATTGAAAGTAGGATGTGTGCTGACATCAATAGTCTGAGTGATTTAAAATCATGTGCGAAATAATTTCAGACAGACATCGCTGTTCATGCCTGAATCAATTCTCCAACCGATTCTCCAACAGATTCTTGAAGTACATCAGACATAGAGTTTGTCCTTTTCTGATTTACCAACATCTAGATATGCCACTCAAGGAAGTTGCTCAATGCCCAGATTACGATCTTTGGTATATCTTGGTCATATGAAATCAATCACTCCTCTGCCCCCAGTTCCTTTCAGGAAACTAATTACCTCCCTTACTTCGTCACATTGTACACAGTCCATTACTGTGTTTTTCACCTGTTTTACTTTGAATAAGTTTGAATGTTATCGTATTTGCGCTTGAGAACGGTTGATGCAGTGTTCCTGTAAGTATCAACAAGTCTGTACAATCAGTAGATTTTTCTTACATATTGTTTATGCAGTAGTTATCTCGATCAGCCATTAGATATTATTACTTAGGACGAAGAAAGAGGCAGAATTAGACCTGATCAGTACACGGAATTGTCACTTTTCACATCACAGTTGACAAATTTAAACGGATCTGAAATTTTCACATGCTATTATCCTCAAAAGCAATTAGTTGCCAAACATTTCTGATTGTATTAATCTCGCTGTAACGATCAGAAGGTTTGTGTCAGTTTTACAGGCAATTTTGTTATCTTGTTTGTATATGTCATTATGTAACGACCGCTGTTATGGAAGACTTTGGTTCCTTGAAAATGAAAAAAAAATAAAAAAATAAGATGGAATAAACAAAAAAATTGTTAGCTCAGTAATTACAGAAACCAGTGATCCAGTATGTTGTGGGTATGAGCTAAGGCAAGTGAAGGATATCTCAAACAGTATTTGTGTCATCCCGGTGTTAAGCTTGTAGTAGGTTTAAATTTGGTCAGTGCCTAACAAGTATTATGCAGTCATAGCCAGTGCAGACAGTCATGGAATGCCCAGATATTGTGACGAAAATGTGTGAATAATATATTTTCATGAGAGATTAAGGGTAACATCCATATTTGGTTGTTAACTTGGATTGTGCTATGCAGCTGTAAACGAAATGTGATGTGTCAGCAAATCTGAGTGTTTGTAAAGTTTTCCTAGTCTTAAAAATCAACATGAATTATGTAACAGAATAGTGTTTTTAGATCCTTAGTCTTATACAATTTGATCTAAAAGTTTAAGCTCTCTCCATGAAAATCTGGAGAAAATCTACCAGAAATTGATTTAACTGGGCTTTCCATTCAGATGATTAATTAGGTCAGGTGATCATTCTAGTAAAACAATGTAGTTTGGTCCGCTAATGTTTCTTACCAGCTTGTAGAGGCTGTAGAGTGCATGGTTTGACTGACTGGAAGTGTTCAACCAGAACGTATTTCTGCATCTCAAAGTATGAATGTGAACTGGTAGTTCTAAATGGAAACGAATAATGGCTGGATAATTGATGTCATTCCTGACATTCCTGTGTGGTTCATAAAGCATGCATATTTTTGTTCAAACAATTTAGTTGATGGGTGACATGAAATGAATACATAGAAATTATTTATGTATTAGGTCTGCTGTGCTCGTCAGTTAATGTTTGGAGGTATTAGAAACAACATTATTAGAACCTTCCATAAATATCTCAGGTATCTTTGCTGCTTTATTTATCAAATATTATAATGACTTTTATGAGTTTGTGATGTGTGTTGTGCATGCATACATGTATATTTATGTATGTGTGTGTGCACATGCATGTGTGTGTGTTTGTGTGCATGCATGTGTGTGTGCATGACGATTACCAAAAGGATGCCTTTATGAAGATGGAACATTGTTGATTGGGGCACAATGAAGCACCAACAATCTAATTTACACAGTGTTCATGTTTTGTTTTCCTAGGTGTGTGAATACAGTTATTGGCAGTATATCACTCGGTATTTACTATTTGTTGTAAATCCTGTGTCTCCATGGTGCCAACTAGTAATTTTTTGGCTAAAATGCCTCTGTTTGTGATCTGTATTGGATAATATTACAAGAGAAAGATTTTGTTTGTTCATTCTGTACAGATAAAACTTAAGAAATCAGCAGTCATGATGGTAATTAATATGAATAGTCATGAATAGTTTTTCAGAGAGTTATATGGCTTTACAATCAAGCTTCAATTTTTTTGGATTGGATTATTATGGATTATTAATATATGTACCTATATAGATATAACATATGTCATATTTGGGATTTCACTTTCTTGGTAAAGTACAAATTCTAGTACTTTTTTCGGTTGAGTCCCATCCGGGATTCGAACCCGCACCCTCAGAGTCAGGCACCTAATCGCCAGCACACAAAGTCAGCCGCCTAGCCCGCTCAGCCACCGCGACTTCCACAAATGAAAGTCGGACAACTGGTAGTCTAGACTGCGTACTTTGTGTACCCCTCTGATGAGTGTAAATTGGCACGGCTCCCACGGCCGAAAGCTATGATTACACGATGCCATTTAGAAAGTGGTCAAATGCAACATATGTCATATTTGGGATTTCACTTTCTTGGTAAAGTCGCGTTGGCTGAGCGGGCTAGGCGGCTGACTTTGTGTGCTGGCGATTAGGTGCCTGACTCTGAGGGTGCGGGTTCGAATCCCGGATGGGACTCAACCGAAAAAGTACTAGAATTTGTACTTTACCAAGAAAGTGAAATCCCAGATATGACATATGTTGCATTTGACCACTTTCTAAATGGCATCGTGTAATCATATATAGATATATATTTCCAATTCTGGAAGGTCAAGGATTAAGTCATAAAGTCAAGGGTAATGAATTATAGATATTAAGTACAGTCCAGAACAAAACCCGAAAAGGTCAAGGATTATGAAAAGTATGTGTGTGTTTGTGTGTGTGTGCATGTGTTTGTGTGTGTGTGTGCGTGCGTGTGTGTTAAACCTGAAATATATTGAAAAGGAGCCCCCAGACTTTCTTCATTTAACCTGTCGAAATCTAGACTTACCAGGTTTCTAGACTTGTGTGGGCTTTCTTAGATATATTTGCATCAGTGTCTGTATGACTAATGTGCACTCACAAATGAAGTATACCGGAGGGTTGAGAATTCTATACTTAACATGTTTGAAGAAAATATTGTTCAAATGAAAATGAAGTGTATTAAGTCTTAAACCGTCCCTATCACATTGATGTCTAATGTCACACAAGTGTTCTTCTAGTCATCAACCAATCAAAATGTCTTGTACCTGTGGGATCTTAAACCCACTATAATCATGTCATGAAATATGCCTGACTGCCTGACTCAGACTGATGTGATAACATTGAATTATATTAACCAATCAGGAATGATTTCATCTGTTTTGTGCGTCTCTGCAGCATGAGGTCATGCGACTCAGTGATTGTATTGAATAGAAACCTACCATGGCCCTGTGGTTCATTTAAACTGGGAATAATAATAATAATAGTCTTTCACAGATGCTGAGTGAATGTACATAAGCTGTAAGGGACAAACCATTTGGTACCCAGTGGTGTGTGTGGCACATGTTGTGTGCAGACTCAGACTCTCTGTGTTGTCACAACCCCTAGTGTGCAGTACACAACCCAGTGCACTTAAAAGAACCCACGAATCCGTTGGTATATGACCAGATGGTTGCCACATGAATACATGAATACACCTAGTTGCGGGTACAGCAACGTGCAGTTAACTTGGACAAAGCATTGTGACTATGTGTCCCAGTCCACCCAGCTATGAATTAGAGAGCCACAAAAAACTCGGTGCGCCTAGTGGCAGCAAGAGTTGTATACTCCCCAGTGAGTTGAGATTGATAATACGATGTGACGCTGAGACAGACATCACAATGATCAAGGGAAAACAAATACCAGCACCTTCAGCAAGCAATAGCTGCATGGATATGTGCGCTATATAACTATCCTATAAGATAAGAAGGTATGCGTAGTCTCAGCATGGGATTGGAAAAATGGATGCTGGACTTAAGATGAACCTTGTGAAAGAAAAATCAAAGTTTTACATGACTAATTCTTGCTTTAGAAAGAATTATTGTGAAAGCGGTCATTGACAATTATTCATTCACTCCCCAAGAACATTATGTTTTGTCTCTTTGGTACGTTTCCATAGAAGTGGATGGTGCAAGTAATACTATCAATCAAGTCAGATTTATGAATTTAGAAATTTTGAAAGCGGTAATCAGAACAATGATGATTGTCTGAAGCTGAGTGAACTTATCACCTTTGGAGTTTGTGTACAACAGGGAATAATAAATATATACTGAACAGCAAAAGAAACATAGCCATTTTTAGTCTAGTTTTTAAATTGAAGACATAACATGAACACTTACCTTTAAGAGATTTCATTTTTTTTTTCTGTTTCGTTTCTTTTGCTGTTCAGTATATTATCTATTTATTGTGTATGGCAGTGTTTTGTGTTTGATTTTTTAAAAACCAATGTGAAGCTTCACTGTGATATGTATATAAGCACCTAGAATACTATTTATCATTGTACAGCAATGTGTTTGTATAGCTTTGTAAATAATTGGATTTGAATAATAATACAGAATGTATTTTAAACACACTTCCCAGTCATTGTGTTATTAATCAGGTGGGTTGTTATGGATATACATAAGGAATTGTGGAAGTGACAAGATGCAGTTGCAAAAGACTTTATTTCTTATAAACTGAGATGCGATGGCATGTGTTAACCAAGTCAGAGATCCAGTTAGACCACATGATCCTGTTAGTTGCCTCTTACGACAAGCGTTGGTTATTGGAGGTCGATTCTAACCTGGATCTTCACGGGTCCTATGATTTGGAAGGTTTACAATGAACTGCAAGACAATTAGAAAAATTTCATCTATTCTTTTGCCTTTTCAGAAACCACATAAGAAGGAATTATTAACAGCAAAACACAAGTTCAGACAGGTAATCATGAAGTAGTTTATTTAATAATAAATGTTGGACAACTCACTCAAATGAAAATATGTACAAACAGGACAACTAATCACAGTCAAAGGGTGGCAAACAGTGCAACTGAAACTAGTTCAAACTGGCTCGGACCAAACATGCACACATACACCCCAGCAAAATTGTACATTTATACTAAAAATATGATATGTAAAAAATGCTAAATAATCTGATAAGCATTGTTTGGGGAACACTTCAGTATATATGATTCATGCAGAATGTTTCTTCATATATAAAGGCTAAACATTATGTATTCATATGTAGAATGTCATTCCCCTTAAAGACATTTATGCATAACATAAATATATAACATAACATAACATAAATGCATGACAAGCATACCCAGAGGCGCTTACCAAAAAGTAAACTAAAACCTTGCAAGTATATATATCTGTTATAAACAATCATAAAACAGGAAGTTCTTATTCTGTTGTTCCATATGAAGGTTTTTCTTTTCGAGTAAATCATAAATCTAAATAATAAAATAATTTAATATTATTGAACTTTATCACATTTGTCTTCACTGTGCGAAATAATAAGGCCCTTGTATATGTTTGTTCCTACTATTTTTCTTGATTAGAATGCTAAAAATGAGATGACAGATGAAAACATATGACTATTTAATTCAAAGTGATAATACACTCAAATAGATGTTATAACCAATATTTTTTTCAATTTAATTTTTGTTCGTAACAAAATTTTGAGCAGTTTCCGGATAGAACTAGGCCTATTTACCAGAGCCTCAATAATTCTTCTTCTCAGGTCAAATCAAGTAATCAGTATAAGAATATATTTGATTGGTATACAATTTAATTTACTATTATACAAGTATATTTTTATATATTTCTGATAACTACAAATAATTTAGACAGCACATAAATAAATAGAAAATAGTTTTAAATATGAGAATAAAAGTCACCCTGTCACATAATACTGCATTGATATATCAAATTCATTTGTACAGAGATACCAACTTCAAAGTGTTGCAAATAGTAGTGTCGAGGATCAAAATTAGTGTGACATAAAACTAGTAGTCAACTAAATACTTAGAATCATGATGGTTTCTGACAAAGACAATAATCAAGAGTGATGCTTTAATTGCACATACATGTACATCCAAGAGCAGATTTCCAAATTATCAGCATCATCTTTCTTCAGGCCATTTCTTTTGGGCAAAAATTTATTCAATCAACAGAAATATATGTTTCTATGTATCCAACTTTTGATAAGTTTCTTCAAATTTCATAGATTTTCTAGTGCAATTGCAGTGGTCAAGTGGATGCTCACTTACTGGTATTTCATCCTTCCATAATTACAACACTCTTCCCAAAAGAAAATTGAAAAATTGATTTTTAAAGGAATTGTATGATATTAATCTGGAGTTCAGAGAAACAAATTTCATTGTCATTGTTGTCATGACAGTCATTTGTGCTTTGGATATTGTTTGAGTCCAATAGTCAACAACTATCTGGTTGGATGACTCAGGTCAAACACTTTCCCTACAGATTTGTCTTTTTCATCCTCCACACAACAAACAGACTATATATGGTGAAGGTGCAAATTCTGAAGGATTGATTGAAAGTACTATGTAAAATACATAAACATGGCAAAATGAAATCAATAACTGCTATAAAAGTATCCTTGATGGAGATTCTACATTTGTCTTTTTCCAGCTATATAGTGTGCATGTGTTTATGAATCACTATTAAATAGTGATAGTACCAAGTCTTCTTGAGAAGGTGATCATATCCTTCCTCATAAAATGTATCTATCACAAACACCTGCAGAGGCAGGTCAACTATTCACCTGAGAAATAACATAACAGGAGCATAATATCAAAAAAGAAATGCTTCCTCTTTCATTGTTGTAAATGCTGTTAACAATTAGTCCTAAGGAAAGTTGACCCTGACATTAAAATAACACTTTATGACTTGTTTTAGCTTTTCGTTTTTAGATTTGCAAATACCTGGGGCATTGGCAGACAAGTTAATGCTATATGAACAAGGTTACCTCAGCTTGCATCTTCAATATGTATCACCACTGAACACACCACTCACAGCTCATTGTTTTTGTAAACACAAATGAATTATGCTACATAATACTTTGACTCAGTATTGACACTACAAACGATTCCTTTATAAAAGGAGATGATATCGAGCATAAAAAGTCAGAGTAACGACAAATATAGAATAAAGTAAAAACTCTAATGACCTTTAACATTGATTCTGAGTCATGTTCTTATATACATTCAGAAATAAAAATAATTATATGAGTCATAACAGAACCGTACACCACAAATATTTACAATACTTGAAATATAGATTAAAAAATCCTTTGCCATCAGTTCCAGTAACCATAGAAATATCTACACAACTTTCTGAGGAATGGCTCAGTCACTTAAAAATGTGAAAGAGTGAGTGGGTATGGTTTTATGCTGCTTTTAGCAATGTTCCGGCAAGATCACTGTGGGGGGACACCAGAAATGGACACTGCACCCATGTGGGTAACTGAACCCACGTCTTCAGCGTGACATGAACACTTCAACCACGAATCTACCTCACAGCCCCACATATGATGTAAAATAGTGCGTGAGCAGTATGGTTCTATGCTGCTTTTAGTAATGTACAAGCAATATCACAATGGGGACACCAGGGCCTCGATTTACAAAGCTCTCTTAGCTTTAAGATAGTTGTAAGTGCTATACGTTAACACTGACTTACGACAGTCTTAGCTCTATGAGAGCTTCAAAAATCTAGGCCCAGAAATGGACTTCACACACTGCACTCATGTGGGTTACTGAACCCAAATCTTCAGTGTGACATGAATACTTTAACCATGAGTCTACCTGACTGCCCCACTTATGATGTAAATGAATGGGTGGTATGGTTTTATGCTGTTTTTAGAAATGTTCCGGCAGTATCTAGGTGGAAGACACCAGAAATAGGTTTCACCCTTTGTACTTAAAGTTATGGATGTCAACTATAATAAGAGGGAAACAATGTCTTCATCAGGTAAGATGAAATGAAGTAATATACTCCGAAACGTCACATCGGTTGTATTACAAAGGTAGATATCCATAAATTACCCCTTTCCCTTTCTATGTAAAATCATTAGCAAACCCACATCTAATTATCTGCCATGTATAAAGCTATGGAAACAGGTCACAGTACAGTGTTTGTAAAAGGGCATGATCATGTGTAAAAATACTGTTTCATGATAAACATTGAAATCACCAGCACTGCAACATTGCAACACTGTAAATAGAGACATTACCTATGTCATCCATTCAACCCAGTCATAAGTGAGTCATCATCAGTGAAATTCCCATAGACTAGCAGGTTAATTAACTGTTACAAGAATAATTTTAATGTAATTTACTTGCGGTTGAATTGCTACAGTAACAGCTGGGAAATCATCTCTGCTGCAAGCACATAATTTCCATTCAATTTTCTGATGATTTTTAAGAAAACTGCAACTGTTTAAACAACAGATATTAGACATATAAATCAGAATTAACATGGCTATCTATGGGGTAGACTAAAAGTGCACTTCTATGTGGTGTTTAATAAGGTGTCATTCGATAACTACTCAACAGAAAGATGAAAGAAAATTATGTACATGTAGGGGTGGATGATTTCCAAGAAATAAAATGACTTAAATAACTAATAATAAATAATAATAATAAATAAAGTAAAATAAATGACTTCTGCTCAGTTTATGAAAATTATTCTTGCCACAGTTAATTAACATGAAAGTCCATGGAAATTTCACTAATGACTCTCTTATGTCCAGGAACTGTATTGCCATACCAGCTTTAACTGTGATAATCAAAGAATTCAACAATCAAAGGCCAGCTGTATTAGAAGCAGAACACTGAATTGATCCAGGTACCACAGATGCTGATAAATAATACACTCACCCTGTACATGTTCCTTTTGTAGAAATATACTTATGACTTTTGTTACACAATGATCTTCAATTCAATACAAATGAGAGAAAATGTAGAGAAATTCAGGATGTGTACATTCATCTTTGCTACACTCTGAACCTTGAATTTCTTCAGAAAAACAAATCACAGCAAATTATTTGTGTATATGTTAGAATAAAAGCATATATATATGTATTTAAGTGTTTAAGTTCCTTTAAGGTAAAGATATTGGAAGGAGACTGGGTATGATGTTTAAATAGAAAAAATACTTTAACACAAAATTTGTCTCTGAGAATATTGTTTGTGTTGCATTTAATTGCACTTTATAAATAGTATTTATTATGTGCTATTATGAAAGATGTATAATAACCATTACAAATATCACACAAACAAATGTAGGAATGCAATTTCGTTGGAAAAGACAAATCCTTGAATTGGTTGTTTCCGCATTTGAATATTTTGAAGCCCAATGAAACATATACATACTGCAGATGAATGATTGTTTAGTTTATCCTGAACAAACATTAGTAAATACATATGTATCAAAATGCACTGTGACCATGGCAACCTGTTTAATTCAATACAACTCTTTGATGAATTTACAAAGTAAAGGATTCATATAAAAATACAAAATGATAGATTCTTTTAATGACAGAAATGACAGATTTGCTAAGGCTGATAGAGAGTAAGAGCAGATGTCCACACATAAGGTAGCTGACCACATAGCCACATGGATGCCCCGGCCATCGGGAGCTGATGCCTTGAATTGTTTTTTCTTCAAGGGCATTGAAAATATAATCCTTCTTGAACCACAAATCTCACTTCATAAAGTACTTGGATGAAAATAATGATATATTTTTGTCCTAATAATAAAGACAAACAAACTAAACTGACGATGACGAGAATATATAGGTCAAGGTCAGAAAATTAAGGTCAAGGTCAGGAAATTAAGGTGAAAGTCAGAGATGATAACCTGAATAGAACCTTTTGAAGGACAATCTTTTTTTCTGTATCTATCAAATGCAAAGGATGAGAGGTCTGGTATACAGGTTATATATTAATGAAAAAGCTGATATATTTTGTTGCAGGTATACAATTAATGCGACAGCTCTCTCTATCGAACAACACTATTTACACAACATTAGCACCTTCTATGGGATACAACCATCATACAACATAACTATTGTTAAAACAACTCTCCTCAAGTGATACGGAACATTTTATCCTCCTTGAAACTCAGGCTTATCATATTGTCAGAAATTCATTCTTTTTCATTTTAGATCAATTGAATATGTCAGTCACAACCACTGTATTATGGTTAGTAATGGCCTGGAATCAAACTGTATTACACATGTGAAATTTGTCCATAATATCACACAATTCCACATGCAAGGAGAAAAATAATCACTATTTTGATAACAACCTTGACTTACAAACCTAGGTCAAAGAGTGAGTATGAATTTACTTCACTTTGAACAGAATTTCTGTTCAGATCTTTGCATATCATATCGTGATGGAACACCACCCAGTATGTGTGGAAAGCCTAAAGTGATGCAGGTCCTTATCCTTTAAACTTAAACAATTTCCATGATCGTGGCTTTGGTGTTAGTAAAAGTGGAAAAATATTTAGGTTGAATGCGCAGCATTTGAAATACCTGCTTGCTTGACCACCTTGGACGGGGTTTTTTCAACAAAGACTGTAAGATTCTCAAATTCATTTGCCCGATGGTCGGGTTAAAGTTTGGACATGTATATGAAGATATTCATCATATTTCAGGATAATAAATTAGAATCAATTAACTCATAAAAATAAATGATGAATTCCATTTGGATGATAAAATATGTTGCTTGTGAAACCAAAACTATTTGCAGGCAGGTAAGTTTTCGAGTGGGCTGGCATGTTTTACATATAACATTTTTAGGAGTTTTATGCCCAGAATATTCAATTTGAACCCACTATTGTAGGTTACCATCACCCTATGCAATGAAAACCTGTCAGTTAAATCTAACAAGGTACATGTAATTTGTTCTTGATCACAAAATCATCATAAAATAATATTGAAAGCTAGGAAAAAGACTGTTCCGACAAACACCAATGACTGTGTGGTGGAGTAATGCCCTCCTTCTGTTACAACATGCTCTGGGAACTACACATACATATTCTCAGTCCTTCAGGAAAATGTCATGCAAAACCATCCTGGAACAATACTGTGTTATCATGGATATAGATGGGGTAAACTTACACAACTTGTAACATCCTGTTCAGACCAACAACAGTCTCACAGGTACAAGTTCAATAGACATAGTGTGTTGGCACTCTGCATTAGTCAATGTCATGATGCTACTCAGAATCAGTAAAACACTCCAATGCCGGACTTACAGTTTGTTTCCTTAGAGGTGAGTTCTTAAGGTGCGACTTGAAGGGAGTGAGTGAGTGAGTTTTATGCCGCTTTTAGCAATATTCCAGCAACATTACAGTGGGGACACCAGAAGTGGGCTTCACATATTGTACAAATGTAGGGAATTGAACCTGGGACTTCAGTGGGACAAGCGAATGTTTTAACCGCTAGGCTATCCCACCAACCCATGACTTGTAGTAACATGTTGCACATGACTTGTAGTAATAATAAAGATAGTAACGACTTTGGTTTTGGTGTACCTTTTAAGTCACAACAACTCACATCTCATGAGATTCTTGTGCATGACAAAATGGATTCATCAGGAGATGCTAACATTAATGTCAACATGCATCAGTCACTTGAAAAGATGAAGAATGCCAAAATCTGTGGGAGTTCACAAGTGGACTGTTCAGTTTCTGTTCTGGTAAGAATTAATTTCTTTAGTTGTGTCTTTGACATGATGTCCAGACAAACAAAGGGATGTTACTCTGAGGTGGACATAAAGCTTTTGAGTTTGAAAGCTTGGACTTCTAGTGGGAATTAGGATAAGTCTTACAATTCAGCTGAACTAAGTTGTATGCAATTTGATATCTGCACAATTACTGTGTCCTCACATTGCAAATCGCACCATGAGAATGCACCTTAAAGCAAACAATAAACATTGTAAATCCAGAAACAAACATCACAACAGAAAGTCACTTATCTGACCACTAAGAACCAACAGTTTCACCACAAGAAACTTTCCAGCTTCATACTCATCCTGTAATATTCCATCAAGGTGAAAATCTCACCATGCCAATCATCTAGGTGAAAATCTCACCATGTCAATCATCAGAAACCCTATCACTATATTTATCCATTAAACACTGGGGTCTACTCATATATTCATATTTCTCACTGACTATGGAGACCTAAATATTCCTTAATGATAATGCTATACCTGACTACTGGGTGTGTGGAAAGGACAGGGCTGCATTTCACTAAGCGATTATAGCACTATAACTATCGCATCTCCCATACTTTAACACAGAGTTACAACAGCTGAACTGCCACGATTGCTTGGTGAAACAGGGCTTTGGGTCTTATTTCACAAAGCTCTCATAAACCTAAGATCTCGTAACTTTCCTTGCAGTAATGGCACCTCCTATACTGTAAAATAGACTTATGACAGTCGTAACACTATATTCGCTTTGTAAAATGGGTCTGATGGATTGTAACATGCTGCCCTCTCACATGTGAGATCATCATCATCTTATTACAAGACAGTGTTCCGTATTAACACATTTGGCAGTTCATCACACTTGCTTCTTGTATTGTCGTGACTAATAATGATAATAACAATAATATATATGACAACCAGACATGTTCTGGAATCGACTCCCTGGACCTGTGTGGAAAATCCCTTTTGAGATAATACAAAAAGGCTTCTTGTGATTTCGACTTTGATATGTACATAAGACAGAATCCCTGCATATGATATTACTGCAGATGGTGTATCAAATGTACACAGGGTAGATGCTCATGAAATTCAGATTTCAGCAATAACCAAAATGTCAAATATGCATGTGAAGATAAAAAATATGACACGCCATGATCTTACATGGGGGTCATGAACATGAATCTAATATTTTTAAGAGAAATTTACTTTCTCCACTCAGGACTTCCCTAACAAACTATCCTGGCAATTTGGAATCATCCTGACATAAGACATTTTGGTCAAATAATATTACACATTCAGTGAAACTGTCAATCTGGACAGTGCTGTTCTCAGTAACCCATCAATTAACCTAATTTCAAAATTCATCAATTGTCCCTTAAATATTCCTGAAATGTTGGTAAAAAAATGTTCTGAATTGTTTCTGGGCCAATACTGTCCAGACTGACAGGATTTTCACATCAGTCTGGGTTACACATTATTGAGAAATCACCTCTTCACAATTTGACACTCATGGGTACATAATCGCAGGCCTCATTTCTGAAAAAACAGGCAGGTCCCACAGAATGTTACATTAAAAGATAAATGTGTAATTCAAATGATAAATCATTTACAGTGGTAGTTTCTAGCAATAATTACAACTGTTGTATAGATAGGTTCACTTTGTGGAATGAAGACCAGGTAGCTGATAACCAAGTACATACATATATGTTTCTTTGAATCATGGTACCTCATCTGGCTTCCTACATATTTGGAGATCTTTATTCCAGCTGAAGAAAACATGTCTTTGAGTAACTGATGAACTTGTCTGGAACAAATAATTTGTATTATCGTAGATGTGGATGTTTGTGTGATGTGCTGTTCCTTTGAGGATCAGGCTGATACCTGAGGACTTACAATTGTTTCTTTGGATCATGGTAGATCATCTGGCTTGCTCCACATTCTGAGATCCTCATGCCAGCTGAAGGAAACAGGTCTTTGCATAACTGATGAACTTGTATGGAACAAATAATATATTCTCTCATAGACGTAGATGTTTAGTGATGTGTTGTTTGGTTGTTTATCTGGGAGAAAGGTCCTGCTGCTTGCGCATAAGAGAACCAATGATGTTGGCATAATGCATACCAAACACAGACCTGTTGTGGGAGACGAGACGTAGGAAGCGACCCAGCATCTGGCTGAGTTCTGTCTGGAAGGCAGAGTACCCAGCCGGAACCTTCAATGGCTCTGTGTGGCGGGAAGTGATTGAGCCTTTGATAAATGAACAGATCCTTTTGTCTGCAATGTAATCATATAACCCACTGTGAACATCATATAAACTGATAAACTTGATGAAGATAGGTATGATCTTGGATGACATGACAATTATCTCTACTGCAGCGGTGATTCAGTTTTAAGATTATGCTCCCGAATTTCAATATCCCGGATGAGTTTCAAATTATTCTGACAACCTAGTGGTTAACTGAAACTACAAGTGAAAATAATAGGTTGGGTTACTAGAAATATCTATGAAATATCGAGATCCAATTTGCGCAGAAAAGGGGATCCATTATCTTTGTACAAGGTCAATGACCTGAGCCTTGTTGTTCTGGAGCATCTGACTTCACTTTGTATCCATTGTCAAGCAGGAAGCTGGGAAATATAACCTAGAATATTATTTCACTCATAACTGACAATGGTATTTGCTTGCTTTTTCTTGTGTAACTACTGCCAGAAGTTAGCAATACTGATTTTGTTATTACATGTGTAAATGCTAGTAATCTTCTGCTCTTGTCTGATCAAAGATGCAGGTTCCTACTTATTGTATGACATTTCTCCCAGTACTCACTGTCATTTTTAACAATGACATACTAATCTAATAAGACAAAATATCTGGAAAAAATCTCTACACCCAAAATGCCAGTGTTCAGCAAACATTTGAGTGACATGTTTTGTCCGACTTACGCATGACAGTTGAGACAGCATGATCTTCAGCAGCAACATCTGAGATCTGCCCAATCAGAATCTTCTCCTTCTCCTCATCCAGCTGAGAGAAGCCGTGCTTCACAAGGCACTCGTTTACATCTTTCTTCACCTGGACAGCCACATTCATAATCACTTTCTTGAATTCTCTGAAAATGAGAAAACAATCCCTTTCTTGAAATCTTTGAAAAGTGGAAAACAATCACTTTCTTGAAATCTCTGTAACATGGAAACAATCACATTCTTGGCATTGCGGCAAATTGGAAAACAAGAACCTTCTTGATTCTCTTACTATGCATTACACTGACATGATAATGCGAAATCTTTGCACAATAGACACACATCAGGAGTGTCTGGGCATTGCTGAATGATGGGAATATTCCGACAGAAAAAAAAAGGAATCTACTCATTAAGTCCTGGTCTTGTGTGGCAATAAATTGAATTATCTAGCCTCGTGTAAGAATGTTGAGTTTTGATTGGTCCACGTGACTCTGATAAAATACCATGTACATCCATCACGATCCACGAGCGGGAGTATAAAAGTCGTGTACTCCCGCTACGAAAGTCATATCACCCCGCTACGCCTCGGTGATGACGCGGCTTGAGAAATACAACCTTACTCGGGACTGATAAAACCCTGTATTTCCCTCGACACGAGGTGATAACTTATAATATTTGTGCAAGAATTACGCCCAGATGTAGGTGTGATATTGGAAATTAGGTACATGTATCTGGATACAGACTTAAGACTGTGTCATGGCTGAGGTCAAATAATTTATTTCCAAGCCTGGTAAATGTTAAACTTTGACTTACTTCTCTGCTGCAATCACAGTGAGTATATTGGACTTGAGTGTAGTCTTGAGGTCCTGTATTCCTGCTATGGGAGCTCCTACAGTACTGTATGTCACCAGCAACACAGATGCCACCAGGGTCAGCTGGCGTGTCTTGTCCCGTAGCTCCAGGAACCGGCCCTGATCCATCAGTAGTGTCTGCACAAATGACAGAGAGGTCACTACAACACTGAGGTCACAACAACACCGAAGTTATTACAACACTTAGATCAATACATCACTGAGGTCAATAGGGCACTGAGGTTACTACATCACTCAGGTTACTACAACACTGAGGCCATTACACCACTGAGGTCATTACATCACTGAGGTCATTACACCACTGAGGTCATTACATCACTGAGGTCATTACAACACTGAGGTCATTACACCACTGAGGTCATTACATCACTGAGGTCATTACATCACTGAGGACATTACACCACTGAGGCCATTACACCACTGAGGTCATTACATCACTGAGGCCATTACACCACTGAGGCCATTACACCACTGAGGCCATTACACCACTGAGGTCATTACATCACTGAGGCCATTACAACACTGAGGCCATTACAACACTGAGGTCATTACACCACTGAGGTCATTACAACACTGAGGTCATTACACAACTGAGGCCATTACAACACTGAGGTCAATACAACACTGAGGTCATTACAACACTGAGGCCATTACACCACTGAGGTCATTACATCACTGAGGTCATTACACCACTGAGGTCATTACAACACTGAGGTCATTACAATAAAGAATCACTACAACACTGTGGTGACCACTGAGGGCACTACATCAGTGAGGTCACAACAACACTAAGATCATTACATCACTGAGGTCAATACGGCACTGAGGTCCCTACATCACTCAGGTTACTACAACACTGGGGTCACTACATCACTAAGGTTACTACAATACTGAGGTCATTACAATACTGGGGTGACTATATCTCTCGGGTCACTACAACACTGAGGGCATAACAACTCTGAGTTCATTACACTACTGAGGTCATTACATCACTGAGGTCATTAGAACACTGAGGTCATTACAACACGGAATCACTACAACACTGTAGCCACTACAATACTGCCAGACTGAGACCGCTACAACAGGAAGAAACTGAAAACACCTTGGACACTACATCAGTTTCCTATAACACCAAAGTACACCACAAAAACACCACATCTTACTTCTCTAAAAACAATAATACTGAAACAATACAACAGTGCTCATCCATACCTCCGGGAAAACCTGATTATCATCCCACTGTAGAAGTTCCATGTATGCCTCATTCATGATAGATGCTGGTGTGACCTTTGACCCTACAGTAGCTCCCTCTCCAGAAGATTCTTCCTCAGCCAGAAGTTGTTCAAAGCTTCGTTTCAGCCACACCTTAGTGAACTGTAGGCCATCCGTTCCATGTTCTGACAACACAAATGCATTTTCCCATCAGAGAGTATGTCACGCTCATCACAATAATGCAAAAATTACTGTATTGATATGGACTATTTGTTGTCAAGGCAACCAACGTCTGGGCTGGTAGGGCTTAGCCTTGATGAAAGCATTGTAAGTTTCATTTTAAAGATTCAGTTAGCAATATTTGAATTGTATCATGGTAACCTGTAGATATTTAAGATTTATTCAGAAAAACAGGTGCTTGGTACTAGAACAAAGATGCTGTTGCATTTGATGAGACACATGCAACCAAGTCACAGAGTGAGCAAACAATCCATTTCAAACAAGCACAAATTACTGCTGATTCCTTACTTGACCAGGGGGATGGGGTGGCCCAGTGATTTAAGTGTTCGCTCATCACGCCTAGGACCCAGTTTGATTACCCAGATTGGTGTGAAGCCCATTTCTGGTCTTTCCCCACCATGATCTTGCTGAAATATTGCTAAAACCAGTGTAAAACTAAACTCACTCACTCCTCACTTGACCTAAGCATAGGATTACAAACTTTTGATTGGGAAAGAGAGCAAAATATTTATTTTAATCATTTATAACCCTGATACACAGACTGCCTTGAGAACACACAGATTGTCAACCATCTCCATATCACCAAACCGGGTGAGCATTTGCATAAGCTGCTGAACAACGATCAGCCCTCACACAACCTCTTCCCAACCATCCCCTACACAGCCTACATGCCGCGTCTTATGAACTAATTCCCACACTCCCAAGCATCCTAACACAAGTCCACACAGCATACCATCCTGTGTCTTGAGGAACTCCTGGAACTTGTTGCGCTCGTACTCCACACTCTGCTGTTGAAGGTAGGGCCTCATCTGCTGGATTGTAAAGTTGGCCATGTCCATCTTCATCAGGTCTAAAACCTCAAATATCTCCCTGGAAACCACAGGATCAACCATGTGTGACTACTTTGAATTTTTTTTATTAAACAGGAGGTAAATTCCTTTGTGTCTGCTAAAACTATCAGTACACTCAATACAGTAGTGGGATAATGATCCCAGTGCTGAAGATGAAGATTACGGTGGGGCTGGGATGTGTAACTGGGATATCCAAGATGGGTAGGTAAAGAGTTGGACCTGGGTAGCTAGACCCATTATGATCACGTGACTAATAGACTAAACAATGCAATATATTATTCTTTCATTATGAAAAGGTTGTACATGCATTACATTTGAAGATTTAGACATAATTTACAGTCACTTCTTTTGAAGATAATACATGGTTATGATAATTGCCCACTTCTTGAAATTGCTAGTGCAAACAACAAAACAAAAGCGATCGGACCCATTATTAACAGTACTTGTGTGGCGTACATGAAGTGAGAGGAAACAGCTGATCGGATTGGCACGTCATTTTGAAAATGGCGACTGGACAGGATTATAACTTTTTTTCATTATCATTGTGTGTAAATGGGTACGTACGGAACTTAATAATGACTAAGGGCAAAATAATTTGAAATAATGAAAACTGTATACTTACAATAATTTTAGGAACAAACATTTTAGGTAACAATTTAAGAACTCATATCTGGCCTCTTTCACTTTATGTTAATTAAATGTGCGTAAAATATAGACATGATAATATACTGAGGGAAACATGTAAGGGATAACATGAAGTGACAAGTGTTCTCTTATTTTTTTCCAGTTTCCTTTACAAGCTTTGTACTGCATAGCTTGAGAAAAAACCTGAGAAAATAAGTGAAATTTGAGCTTTCATGTGATCCCGAATTTTTTTCCTCAGTACATATATGTATATGTCTTACTTGAAGAGTGGCACAATCTCCCTCTGCTCCTTGAGCTTGGCGATCTGGTCATCCCTGAGTGGGGCACACAGCCGCCCCATGATGCCGATTACATACTCGGCATAGTAGTGGATGTCAAATGCTTCATTCTCCATCTTTTGTTCTATGAGCTCAAGGTCAAGGACTTCATTTAATTGGGCTCGTAATCGGACATGCTGAGGCAGCAGCAGTGACAACAAGACCTGTAATCATATACCAGTACATGTGAAAATATAACCTATTAAGCCAGAATGCACACAGGGAATGAATAACATGTTAAATCTATAATTGTAAACCAAAAGTCACCGTGTTCTGTAATCTGATTGGTCGATTAGATTCCCGGAAACTGCAAGACTATTCACTGCGTATTGACATGTAAACAATTGTTTTGTTGCGTCATCAACAGTGGTGACGTCATTCAAATCATATTGTGACGTAAAGTCAGAATCACGTCACAAATGAGCAACTCCAGACGTTACCATGGGAACCAGCTGAAACGGCCTGCTGATGACACTTCACTGCTGTACGCTTACTCGATGTAAACGAGTGCAGACAGTAAAACCCTTTGGTTTACTTTTGTGTTTACAATGTCGATAAACATCATGTGTTGGCCAATTTCCGGGTGTTATTGAGTATTTGAAGCACGGGAATGTTTCATTTGAAACCTCCGGCTGACGCCGTTTTGAATATTATACATGATTAAGATATTGAAAAAGTCAAATTTTCAGCCTTGAGCTGGAGAATATTTTGCCATTTCTTTCGAATCTGATGTTGCAAATTATGATCTCAGTCTGGGTAGAGTAGGATAAATTGGGGTAGGGTACCCGGGTAGAAAATTTGCACCTGTCTTAACCCTAAGGGAAAAGATAACCTTTCAAATCTGTTGACATAATACATATCTAGTTTTTTAGATAACATGTTTACACATCCAAAATACATTCAGTGCAAAGACAACCTGCTAAATCTCTTAATGAGTGAGTAAGTGAGTGAGTATGTAACTATTGACCTACATTCCAGCGAAGTCAGGGACACCTGAAATGGGTGGCACAACAATGTACCCATGTGGGGAATGGAACCAGGGTCTTTCATGTGATGAGCAAGCACATTAACCACTAGGCTACCCTACCACACGCTTAAATCTCTTAATAATATGCCACAATACAAGATAAATACTGAAAAGACACCCAGTTACATCTCTTAACAGTCACAGACAACCCTTTAAATCCTTTATCATCTTTACAACCAGCTGGAAAGACAAATAGTGAAAAGACAACCTCTTAAATCTCTTGACACATGACAGTGTAGATATCACCTGTTAAACCAGTCATTTAAGACAGGCCACATCCTATGTCTGCAAGGATAACAAGATATCGCTTGTGATGACTTGCTTGATAATAGTGTTAGAACCTACACCAAAACATCATTCTCATGGCAATAAAGAAGTTGAGCATGTGTAATGTTATCCTTCCTTAATGCTTCAAATTCTACATAAATGTCTTTCAAAGAAGATCCTATGTTGAAGAGTAAGTCTGGCAGGTACATATTTATACCCAACAGGAAGCTTCTGTGTTTTACTATACTTGATCTGCATAACACCTAGGACCAATTTCACTTACCTCCTTGACTTCTTCAATGAGAACCAGTGACCTTTTGAATTCTGGTGGATCCTGGCTGATTTCCTCACGCAACAAGTCCCAGAATGCCTTGTGTACCACTTCCTGTACTTGAGAGTGAACACTGAAAAAGAGTCAGAAAATGGATCAACCTTTTGGTAAAAGAAACAACTAAGCATGTTTAAAGTGACCATCTGCATTGGCTCTATACTATTGCTTGGGGAGATCAAAGCAGTATTTAACTTGATTTTATAAATCTTAGAACCGACATCCATGATATGTTAATTTACAGAATTATGAACATAAAAATATGGTGAGTGCAGTGTAACATAAAAACCCTGACCACACTATGCTCCAAAAAGACAAAACGTAGTTTTGGAGAGGACCTTACCATGTGGGCCAGGATACTCAAACTGCTTGGACATGAAGTGTACATATGTTCATAACTGAACACCCAGGTACCCTTGCAGTGCATGAAATAGGCCCACCTGACCGCTTGAGATGGGCTAGATTTCTGATGGACGGTCTAAACAGCTAGCAAGCCTGAAAGTTTGGTGCAAACTTTTTATGTTTCATATATCTGAGTGAATTCTTGGTGTCTGGTCTGGTTAAATCCATTTTGAGCTGGTAACATTTGATGTTACCAGCCCTGATGTCAGGCTGGGTTTGGGACTTATTTCATATACTGTAACCTCAAAGATAGGCTAAGTTACCCAGTCATCATACCTATTTTTCTGTGGTTTGCGAGTCTCCAGTTTGAAGTCCCCATCAACCACAATCTCATGGGCAAGAGTCATGTTCCGCACACCGTTGGCTGCCTCCATCAGCTGCTCAAACGTCACAAACTTTGGGGGAGAAGCTACAAGAAATCAACATAACGTGACTGATATTTCCTTATAAGGGACTGTTCATAATCTATGGTCTATGTGAACCCTAATGCCTAATGAACAAAAGTAAAATATATCTGAATTACACATATGTTCACTTTTTACCAAGATGTTCAATTTTATAAACAGAGTGATGGAGTATGGTTTTATGATGCTGTTATCCATATTCTAGCAGTACCATAGCAATATTCCAGCAGTGCCACAGCTGGGGACATGAGAAATGGGCTTCACTGACTGTAGCTAAGTTTGGTTTGATTAGCAAATGCTTTAAAAACTATGCCTCACCTGCTGCCATGAAACCAGGAACACCAGTTGGGTGGGGACTTGGAGTCTGTGTTCGTCGTTTTTTGCTCTCTGTCTCTGTCTCGCTGTTGGAACTGTTCAGGCCATTTTCATCCACATCAGAATTCACCTCAGCGTCGATTGAGTTGTTCAATGTTTCAGGGCTGTTTTCTCCTTTTTCTGCCATGTCAGATGATTTCAGGATTCTGAAATTCAAAATTTTCAGTTAGCATACATAAACAGTAGAGGATGTAACGTGTAAGTGAGACGGTCCCCCATCATGAGTACATGTGACTACTTGAGTTGGGGTTAGCCATTCACTTGACTGCCTGATCACAGACAAGGAAAAGCTACATGTCACACAAAACCTGTTTATTCACGAATGTCAAGTAACCACTACCTTTAGGGATTATATGGGATGCTTTAATCACCCATTTGAGTTGGCTCCATGGTGACTGAATTAATTAGGCTGTTAGGACTGTTCAGCACACAATGACTATGTTTCTGACTGTTAAATGATAGTTAATACTATAATAAAATAATACATATATCTTCAGGTCCAAGCATGTCAGCAGTCCTTCTGACAGTTTTGGTCAGTATGCGATGATTAACAAGAAGGGAAGGATTTCTGAAACATTTCCACATGTTGAAGAAGTTATGAAAGCTATTTTTTAAAATCAAAACTTTTTGAAAAAAGCTACAACTACAGTCTGTTTTTCAATTTTTCTTAGTTCCACCATTTTTTTCCTTTGACTGAGCAAGTAATCATGTTTGTGAAATCGGTCATTAGATGGAATGAGGATCTTGTGAGACAGAGTCAAGTATTTTCCCATTCATGGTAGAAAAAGGTTTCCAACATTAACAAGGAAAAATCTGCAACATCACTTAACATATTAAGTCAGTCACAGAACATATTATTTCTTTAAATTATATTATATCCATTCTACCATTCGATGTGAGTGAGTTTTGCACCACGCTTTGCAATATTCCAGATATATGGTGGCGGTCTGTAAATAATCCAGTCTGGACCAGACAATCCAGTGATCAAAAGCATGTGCAATTAGGAACTGATGACGTGTCAATCATGTCAGCTAGCCTGACCACTTGATCCCATTGTTGTCTTTTATGACAAGCATGGGTTACTGAAGATCAATTCTAACCTATATCTTCACGGGTCAACAGTTTCATGTGACAGGTTAGTATTTATACACCATGTTTATTACACAAGTTCACCATGCTGTGTGAGCTTGGTAATTATTTGAAAGCTCTGGATGTTTTCTGGTCACAAGAAAATCCTTAATGTTGACTACTAAGCAACTCTGGAACATTTTGCTGATTTGTCATTTGATCCTGTTCTCATGCTAATAATTATATTTACCTTGATCATGTTGATATTTAACTAAGAATGTTGTAATGCACAGGTAACCTTTACTCAGCTCAAACACACAGAATGGTAAATATTGTAAATATTAACTCACTGAATATGCTCAACATTCAACTTTTTAGAATACAAATCAGTTAAAATCAAAATTCAGTTTTAACTATAACCTTCTAACAACTTACACGGAGGATCTGCAAGCCTTGCCAAACACTCCCTGTACAACATCTATACATAAGTACGCAGTTGACAATTCCATAAAAACACAGAGCACGTTGAGTTGGGTGACCTCTCCTGGGTATTTGCCAAAAAACAGGACAAGTCAAACAGCGATGTTTGTTAAATCTTCCACTAATTGTTTGGGCTCTGTAATTTCTTTTTTAAATCCGCCCTTCTGCACCCTGTACTGTTTGTCATAGCCAGAACACCATCAAAGTAATTAGATAGAATTGTTGGTACATGATGAGCAAGATCCAGCCTTGCTGGCAGACAATCAGATAATGGCCATTGTGTAAATAATCCTATAGATAGTTCCTACCTCATTTAGTGACACATTTCCCAGTCTCAAAGTTTATACATTAACCTGCATTCATCCTGACATAGAAGACAGAATGTATCTAAAAATAGTTTTCATAATGTAATATATTTTTAACATTTTTAATAAATTTGTCCAACTTAAATCCTTAAATCTAGAGAACCCAAAAGCTTAAACATTAAAATTAGAGTTGTGTCAATGACACTTTGACGAATAATCTTTTTAATTGAAATAACTGTTTCATTTACACGGATACTTATTTCATTCAACATCAGCTACTTTGTACATTCTCTCTTATTCATGGATTGAATGAATATCCTTGCAAAACAAAAACTGACCTTAGGCTTTAAGTTTTTATCCAAAGTTTGGTTATGACTTGAATCTCAATCAATTTGTCCTAAGTTCATTTTTTAACAAGGTTATGTTGAATGATTTTGGTGTGGATGTGTCTATCAAAGCAAACCATGTTAAATACATGCCTGTACTCTCATTTCCCACACAAGAGGGATCTAATAAGAATTTATAGCAATTATCAGCAGAATATCATTCCAGAATTATTTATGAAACATTATCAATAATAATTTCATCAATAGCCATATGCCCTAAGCCAAGGTGTACATTACATCATAAATATTCAATGAAATTGCAGTATTTTAAAACAACACAACATGTGAACGTTGTTCCACAGCTGATGGTGTTTATAATAGACACTGATTGTTTGATGAAGTGAAGGTCAACACAACAACTGATCAACGGTGAATCAACAACTCTAATTCAGCAGGTTTACATGATAACTTGACAACACTTCCATGTTGGCATACATGTAGGATACATAATGACTCAAGAGCTACTGATATTAACGAATTTTGGCCGAGAGAATGCTTAAACAATTTACACCGTTCTTCAATGCACTATTCACATCTAACTAAAATGTACAGGCGATCTATAAATATACCTCGGCGTTGAGCACACCCCATCCTCGATCCCTTCTCCGCTTGAATACTGTATAACGAATCTGTTGTTTTTTAACTCACCCTCATCAATGTCATCTCTATGAAAAGCGTCCCGTAAATACATAGTCACAACTTTGAACCTTGAAATGTTATTCTACTCAAACCCAGCACGAAATTCACGAGGGCCTGGCCTACAATCAGCTGATAACAAAATTCGTCTGCATCATTTTGCATCCGTGACCCAAAAATCAAGGAGGAAGTTTCTCCAGTATAAGGGCATTCATGACTTAGCACCACCTACCACTCAGAAGCACGTCTTTCTGACTGTCGGGGCGTATGTGTAAGACCAAGAAGTGACGAATATTAGAGTAATCCTTTCGAATATTGTAGAAATATCTGGAACCACTGGACAATGAGCGCTGGGGTACGCGAAACTTGTTTACGGACGTGACGTCACGATAGGCACTATGGGATGACGCTAGTCGCTATAAATAGGTATTCACTGTTTACAAACAAAGAACACGTGGGGCTTATGGTCAAGCTATGCGTTTAGTGAGTGAGTTTAGTTTTACGTCGCACTTAGCAATATTCCAGCTATATGGCGACGGTCTGTAAATAAGCGAGTCTGGACCAGACAATCCAGTGATGAACAACATGAGCATCGATCTGTGCAATTGGGAACCGATGACATGTGTCAACCAAGTCAGCTAGTCTGACCACCCGATCCCGTTAGTCGCCTCTTACGACAAGCATAGTCACCTTTTATGGCAAGCACGGGTTGCTGAATGCCTATTCTATCCCGGGACCTACACGGGTTGCTATGCTTTTAGCTTGAAGTAACATTTTCCTCACAGGGGCTTGTAACGCTAAAAGCTGCCTTCAAGGTATATACTGTCACTGACAGGGTCTTAGTACGATATCCGTTCATGTAGTACAAAGACTCCGTCAGTGACTGTATATATACCTTGATGTGAGTTTTTAGCTCTACAGGCCCCTGTGTGTTTGCTTTAACTATTTTTAGTATGTATTTATATTTTTTACGATAAATGTTTTATTTCCAGCGTACAGGTATTGGTGATCGACTGCATTAAAAAACATGTGAAGCACGCACAAGACTGTACGCTTATTAAGGACATATTTACAGTTGACTTTCTTTTTCCGGGACTTTCAGAGTCTATCAGTGGCATTTAGAAGAGGTAACAACAACGGCTTTTAACAAAGGATAAGAAAACAAATGGAAGCCATGCCTATTAGTGATAATTGCATTGTCCGTATTGTTCTGGCATTGTGTAATCACCCAACTGCCTTGCAATTATCACTATTAGCAGGTATACTCTACAACCCTGATACCTCTATATAGGCTCCCTGCTATTAGGCCTGGAGAGAGGTGATTGTGGGAGAGACAGTGAGAGGTGAAGAGTGAGAGAGAGGGGTGTAAATTTGTTATTCGTTCACTGAGCTCAGTAATGAAGTTATCCACATCACTCATGCCAGACATACTGATGCCTCAAAATCTCCTTTGGCTACCTGTGAACTCTGCATCCTGCTCCATGTATCCATGCACTACCACGGACATTCCTATTTAACATTCACAACCACAGAATTGATCCGCCAAAGTAATTAACAAAACGCAATCAAAACAACTCACTAGTCCGTAATTAACATTCACAACCACCTTCCTCGCCGTGTCCGACGTCTCCAACATCACACGTGGGCTCATCGTTTGAATGAACAGCAGCAACCATTCTCGCACCAGATGACGTCCTAGAGGAGTGAGTAACATTAATTTCTTGCCTTGAGTCATCGAGTGAGATAAAGATAAAGATATTTACATCATTATTATTATGTCATTTCTTATTATTTCATATTTAATTATTTCAGATCTATCGCTGACCCGGATCCCAAACCACTGCCTCATGATCATCAACCTCAATCTGAATGGACAAATATATCAAATTATCTCTCTTGTGCATAAATATATTAAATTATCTCTCCTTGTCAAAACTCAGTAGTCTGTCTTTCATATTTTACGGTCCACATTCGGTCCTTCTTCAATCACACTTTTCATGTCCTCAGCTGTTCCGAGTTTCACACCGCTGAAAAGGGAGCATAGCTTTGTATCACTGAAAACAATACCCCAAAAATCTTCTCTATACATAAGCCTAGTGGTTTGTCTAAATTATATGCTTGCAGAATAATATTATTCAGTTAGTTATACACGTCTACGAAATCACTGTCTACGAAACAGTCTGGGTTACGAAATCACCGCGTCTACGAACTGGCTCAGTCTACGAAAACACTGTATCCCATTGGTATACCAGGTATTCTTGCACTACCACGGACATTTGGCATACCATGTATCCATGCACTACAACGGGCATTTGGTATATTTTGTATCAATGCACTACCACGGACATTTGATATATTTTGTGACAACATAAGTTCATTACCAAAAATGTCGAACTAATAAAAATTATATGCACTTAACCATTCTAACTAGTTAAACATAAAATACGAACAAAAATGTTCAAGCATTTTTATTATTTTCCAAAACGAAATAAAAGCGTGATATAAATATCATATACAACAGCGACATGTATATATACTGTGTGAATTAGTATCAAATATCAAAGTAAGAGAAATCATTATAAATCAAAATTGGGAATAAAGGAAACACTCGACATCATTGGGTTATTCATATACATTTTTCAATCAGGAATACGTCTTCAAAAAAAATTATACAATTTTTTTTCGGATTCCCTTTTCGTCAATGTGCAAATATAAAGGTGTATGTTAGCGGAAACAATTATATCATGCTGTGAAGGGTTAGTAGTTAGGGTACCAAAACCAAACATGAACAATTGTTAGTTGTTCCACTCCACTTGTGGACGTACAGGATTGTGAAAACGAGAAGCCATGACGAAATAAAGGTGCTATAAAAATTGTGAGAAACACCCCAAGCGATGAAAACCTTTGACATGTACCACTTTGAGAAACCCGGGAATACGGACATACCGCAGATAAACAAAGAGTGAGTGAGTGAGTTTAGCTTTACACCGCACTCAGTAATAATCCAGCAATGTGGCGGCGGTCTGCAAAAAAGATCCTGTCTGGACCAGACAATCTAGTTATCAACAGCATGAGCATCGATCTGCGCAATTGGGAACTGATGACATGTGTCAGCCAAGTCAGCGAACCTGACCACCCGATCCCGTTAGGCGCCTCGTGCTACAACAATAGTCGCCCTTTATGGCAAGCATGGGTTGCTGAAGACTTATTCTACCTCGGAAATTCAGGGGGCAGATAAACAACGAATGGTGATATAGATTAACACAAAGAAGTCAGGCACCCTATGCATAATCTATCCCACCCGATCCCATTGTACGGTCAATGTGATATAGTGGTGACATATTCTTACCCAAAGTCCTCATGGAAGCTAGACCTGGGCTAAACCAGAGTGATATCAACGTCTCTGATATATTTTTAAATGTAACATTATGACTAAACATGTCGGTAGATTTCATAATTATCGTAATCATTACTTCACGTTTTCTCAACCCTCATAAAAGAATTTGCGGCAAAATACGTTTCCCGTTAGGAAATAAGATAGTATCCCATATCATTATTCGTAACTACTCGTTCCTTTCCGTAATGGGGCAACTTCAGTTTACGGACAGGGACGAGTAGTTACGAATGCCCAAATCATATCATTCGTCACCACTCGCCCGTTTCCGTAACCTCCAAGAAGATATTCGGCTTGTCCCGGAATAACACGAGTTGCCACGAATGAAATATTTGTAATAGTTCGTGTTATTCCGGGACAAGTCGAAAAGCGTCTTCTCGGAGTTTACTGATATGGGCGTGGGTGACCAATGTTGTAATCTCTATTTAGCCACGATAAACCATTGCGCACAACAGTGCACATACAACAGACTCGATGATATAATTCTTCCTGTCAGCAGCACTAGAACCAACTGACCCCAACTCGTGCATCAGAGACTGCATCTCGCCAAGCAGAAAGGGAGACTCACTGGGGAGTTGCGGTTGGTCTCTCGTAACTGCAAGCAACTGGGTAATGGCAGTTGCAAGACCGGCGCCAGCAGCTCCAAAACCCAGTAGGTTTGGCAGCAACGATTTTAGAGACTTTCTTGCTAAAACTGACCCTGCTTTAGCGGACCTGAATAGGTTTGACACAATGTTCTGAACCTTTGCCTTGTTGGCGCTGTTAGGTAATTTGGATATAAAGAGCTTGCCTGCATCAGTTGCTTTCTTGTATTGTGAAGATCCTGGAGTGTTTTTCAAGAAACGAGTCTTAACTGTCTTTTTCACTTTTCTCAGTAATCCTTTAGGAGATCGGATGACTCGATGGAAAGGCATTCTGCTGTGCTCATCAGGGACGATGTCTGGTTGTCTGTCGTCTTTAGAAGAAGACATGGTGACGTCATTAGACTTTGATGCGATATTTGCTCCTGTTCCCGGGGTGGATAGTAAGCAATGGATGGCAAGGAGCACAAGGCAGCGAAGGATCACCATGGTTGCTGAAAGAATAATGTGTCTAAATAGAAATTGCTTCGACACATTCATTTGAACAACACTGTAAATGATAATGGCAAAAGAGTGCTGTCAATGTTTCTTGAGATATCTTGAGATAATGCAAGTGAGTAATGCGCAAAATAATTCAATAATAATAATAATGAATAAAATTTTTAAAAAATCACATTTTTTATGCAAAAGGAAATTAATAGGAACATGCAATAGGAACACTTGTTAATTGTAACCATACAACTGTTTGTAAAAAGTAATATGTTGCATGATAATTAGCTGTAGAAACGGAAAGAATGGAAAACTATCATGTTCAGCCAATTTTCTGGCAATTTTGTACAATTCTATTTTGCCGTTTTGGGGAGGAAAAACACTAAATAAATAGACTAGAACAATTAATGAATATGTAAATGAATGGCGTGAATCAATCAATCAATCAGTCGGTCAATCAATCAATTACCGAACGAATAATTAAATAAATGAAGAAATATATTTACCAAGCTTAGATGAAATCCTAGGAAATGCATTCAATAAAGGACATACCTTTGTAATAGGCAAGTGTTTGTTAGAGGTTATCTGCAGCTTATCCTGAAGACTTGCCCTCGCTACATCTATGTCCCTTCTTATAGGCAAGTACAGAGTGCGTCATCGAGGAAGAATTTCAGTCATAGTAGTTGTCTGGCGTATGTACTTCCCTGTGACAAATATGAGATAAATGAAAAAAAAGAACAGCCGTGTACAGACATATCCATGACCAGCCTTTCTTTCACACTGTGAAATATGGGATCAACTTTTTGAACTCTGTTTCCTGTAATGACCTCCTTAACGTTCGTGATTCATGCTACAAGGTTTAAATTGAAACGATTTTACGATCAGGACATTTTTTTTCAAAACACCCGAAAACAGAAAATATTTCATAGGTGGGTTTGACAACAACCCCCCACCCTACCCCCACCTCCGCAAAAAAACAAAAACAAAAAAACCAAACACCCCCCCCCCCAAAAAAAAACAGCAAAAACAAAGCAAACAAACAAACAAACAAAAACCAACCAAAAACAAAACAAAACAAAAACAAAGAAACAACCAACATAATACAATAATAAATTATCCCATCACCATGGAATAATCTGTTTTGTTTGATTTATCTTCAGTTTCATCCAATATACCTGTATACTTACCTTTGTCCTTCAGGATAGACAGTCATGTCACATTGTGTGCTGTCATGGTTGTGCATAGTTAATTCAGGAGTTTAGTCCTTCGGTATATTGTTCACAGTCATAGGTGCTGTATAACTGACTGAGCTTTTATATAGCAACATCACGGCGGGGAACACCAGACATGGGTTTCACACATTGTATATATCTGGGGATTCGAACCCGGGTCTTCGGCATGACGAGCCAACGCCTTAACCACCAGGCTACCCCACTGCCCTCAATACTCTATACGATAACATAGATGGCAGCACTATCCTTATTACGATAATCGAAGGTTGATTTCTCCATTACCTTGGGGTAACCAGCTGCAGATACCATGCAGATGAATGGCACGCAGATGAATGGCACGCAGATGAATGGCACGAGGTCCATGCATCGCATTGCTGAAAAGTATGTACAAATATCGTGCATGAGAATAGCTGCGTTTTGGTGTTAAGTTTTGTTAAGAATTCGCCAATTTTTACTGATTTTTATCATTTATTGGACTCATGACAATAATCTTTTCAACGTTACGAATTTGTTTTACAATACATCAGTTCATGTGTAAACAATAGCTTCAAACAGTATGGATTATTTTGCAAATTTCAGTTTAGAATAAGTGCCTGAAGTACAGACCCGTGCAAACAGTATTCATGCACTTGACGTCATTTCCAAAGAATTACATGTTGTTTCAGTGTTGAATAAATAAATAATTTTTATGAAGTGAGTGTTGGAAGGATCTTTGAAAAAACTGACCGGCAAATTTGACTGAATCATCTGTGCTCTCCGCCCACAATTTTAGTTCAATTATCCTCCCACTATTTGCCAAATGGCGCCACATTTATCAACTTACGTTTGGTTCCACAATACACAATCTAACAGGACGCCATGTTCAGGAGTTGACGACTATATACACACGTTGATTAAATTCGATAAACAGGCTATGGAAAATTAAACAAAAATTATGTAATTATAGGGGTTTGTAGTCAAAAGGGCCAGAGGACGAAAGGATCAAAATAGAAAAGATGATTCCTGACAAATGTGCAAAATTTGACATGAATCTTGCGAAATCAAATTCATGAAAATTGTTTATGCTGCACTAAATTAACGTGTAACTCATGGAAATTACGTCAAGAGACGAATACTTTTTGCACGGATCTGTGTAAGTGGCAATATTTACAATAGTAAGTCTAAACGTTTGATGGGAAGTGTGTAGTCAATGCAAAATATTAAGTTTATGATGAAATGCGTGTAATATATGGAGTATTTATGTTTTTGTTTTGACATAATGATACGGACATTAACGTATTACCTTTTTATAAAGGATAGAAACACGTTTTCTGTCAAGCAGTAGACTAACCTTTGGTCTCTGAAATGAATATATTTTACGGTGATTGAGAGAGTTTATTTTAACGCCTCACTCATCTATATTCCAGCTATATGGTGGCGGTCTGTAAATAATTCAGTCTGGACCAGACAATCCAGTGATCAACAGCATGAGCATCGACCTGCGCAATTGGGAACCGATGACATGTGTCAACCAAGTCAGCGAACCTGATCACCCGATCCCGTTAGTTGCCTCTTACGATAAGCATAGTCGCCTTTTATGGCAAGCATGGGTTGCTGAAGGCCATTCCACCTCGGTCCTTCACCGGTATATTTTACAGACTTTTCATAGATAATGATGAAAAAAAAAAACAATATTGAGCTCACAGACTTTCTGAACTTTTAGAAGTGTTTTTTTTTTCATTTTAAGAACCTAAACTATGGAAATTTAGACTTGCCAAATATGTTAGACTTACACAGGCTTTCATGCTTATATTTGTTTCGGGGTCTGTAGATTCCCTCCCCACAGAGGCTGCTTTTCAGATATATGTGGGAAGAGAATAGGGTCTGTACGACAGACTATTTGAACAGATAACGATCTGCTCATTGGAAACTGGTTTAAGTGTACTTTGTCACCAGGGCATGCATCATGATCGTTGTCGCTTAATTCCACAATTACAGAAGTGCAGCGTACAGTGTACTGCACATATATACCTTGTTGAAAGATATACCCTGACTGTGTACACGAATGCGTACACGGAACTCTGTTAACTTTCGAAACTATTTTCAGACTTTCATTCATAGACTCTATTTCACCCCATTATAAATGAATTCATAGGCATTAACTTCTGCTATTACTCATAGGTTTTATTTCAGGCTCTTATTCATAGGTTTTATTTCAAACCTTTATTACGTGTGTCTCTTCTCCCTCCCCCAAAATATTACTACTTGTTAATATTTTGACAATGTGTATCAGTAAATCAATTAGTAGCTTGAAATGTACCGGATTGCGCACTGAGATTCAGATAGTGTTGTGATGTTTACACATAATATTACATGTCGTGCATGACACCGTCTCTAACATCGCCATCATACAGCTATTTTCGTTAGTACTATGGGTTGAAGAGGGTACGGGTGAAGCGGGTGTGAATCGATCGGAAAACGTGAATGCACCAGTTTGCATAAGAGCACCATTCTTTAGGAATAGACCGGAAAAGGTAAATACACCCGAGCGTAATTCCCCAGAATTAGGTGACGTAATAATTACAATCTTAATTTCTGTCATGACTAACAGGATATTGAAAGTCAAAATTGTAGTATAAAGGCGGGGCAAACTGGACACTATTTCATAGACAAAGATACAGAGAGAAAGTGAGAAAGACAGTCACGCACATCTTCTCGGGTAAGGTTTAAGGGTAATGTGAGCATATATTACGATCTTAAACATGATAAATATTCAAGCAACATACGGGACTGAGATGTTATGCTGGTGTTGACACCTTGCCGGATTGGACAGATGCCGATTTTCACAGCTTCCACTGTATTATGACAGCTGTCAACATGCCTATATTATCACGTTTCTTTACCTTTGAGGATGTCAAGAGATTGTAAACGTAACTATATATTCCTATCATTATCAGTATGGTCCTAATTCTTTATATCCCAGTCAAAGACACTCGTTTAAAAGGCCCTCATTAACCAGACCTGCTCCAAGGTTGTCCTGAATGCATGAAGTCCATGGCTTTATAGAGAGTCTATTCTTTAAAGATAACGGACATTTTGTAAGCGGGGCAAGACGTTCATTATCAACGTATTTCCATCATTAATGTATTTCAGACAATGCGGACATTTGCACAAGTTCTGTTTCTAACTCTCATGTCGCAGTCACTATGGGCAATGAAAGCGAACAGCCAACGAAATCAGCCCGAACAAGATCAAATTAAAACCCAGGCTTCACTTAGCCAATCAGCATTCTCCTCTTTCAATACCGATGCAGCGCATGTGCAGGGGCATCGCAGTGCTGTCAAAAAGTCAGCGATGAAGTCTGCAAGATGGCCAGAGAACAGAGAAGACCTTGTACAAGATTTTAACGTGATTAGTGAGGCGTCGAACGGTCATGAAGATTTGAGGCCAAAAAGAGCTGCTGTACTAGCTGCGGCTATTCCGGTTATAGGCGAATTTTTCCGTACTATTTTCCAGGGGTCGTCAAATACTCACAACTGTATGTCAGAAGCCCAGCTGGAAAGAAAATTTTATGAATACCAAATGGCGCTGACGTCAGGTGTGTGTTCAATTTATATCTTACACCCCAGAGATTGATTTCAGAAGTGATGCCTTTGTAATCGTTGACCTTTTAGTTAACGGGACTGGAGTACTTTTTTCTATCGATGTCTCTCTAAAAGAAATCGTTCCAAACGTACAGGGAATCGACTCTTACAGCAAGTGAATCTGTACCGAAACTACAGAAACATTAATTTGTTATGCTTAAAGTATCATACCTTTCTTTTGGTAACATTGCAATGTATGCAGTATCGAGAATTTGAAAAACGTTGTTTGTTTGTGTGTCTCGAATAACATAATCGGTACAAATCTGGTTTATTGTGAAATAATGAGATCCCTTGTATTCATTATTGCCATAGGACCGCAGATATTAAAGATGAACTTTGTATGTTAATTCTAAATGTTCGAGGGGGGAATTATTGTGTGGGTGTGTGCGCATGCGTGAGTTGTGCTATCGTAAAATAGTCCTAGATAGTGTATAAAGAGTGAGTGCGCGAGTGAGTTTAGTTTTACGTCGCTTTCAGCAATATTCCAGCAATATCACGGTGGGTGACACCAACATGGGCTTCAAACATTGTACCCATGTGGGAAATCGAACCCGTGTCTTCAACGTGACGAGCGTTAACCACTAGGCTATCCCAACAACCCTAGTATGTGTAGACTGTGACATATAAATCACAGTCGCTTTTCCGTTGACTGTCTTAATGAACAAAGCCAAGTATGGGGCATACGAGTTGTATAACAGAGTCGGTTAAGGGATTCGAACTCCTGACAAGACTCCGAACCACACCAACTGTCTAGCGATTGAGTGAGTGAGTTTAGTTTTACACCGCACTCAGAAATATTCCAGCTATATGGCGGCGGTCTGTATATATTCGAGCCTGGACCAGTGATCAACAACATGAGCATCGATCTGCGCAATTGGGAACCGATGACATGTGTCAACCAAGTCAGCGAGCCTGACCACCCGAACCCTTTAGTCGCCTCTTACGACAAGCTGAGTCGCCTTGTATGGCAAGCATGGGTTGCTGAAGGCGAATGAGAGTCATTGGTTGCGATTATGTATTTTGTTTGTGATGTTTACTAGTTTCACCTTTTTGTCATTCGCAGGTGCCAAGGAACTCATGGGCTTGCCTGCAATCATGATGCTTACAGGCGTCAGAATCCTGTACGTGGTGCTGGGGCTTCTGATGTCATTCTAGGAGAGGATATAGGAAGACACAAATGGCTTAAACAGTTCATCATACATGCATAAAATAATTGGTTATTATATTTTGTACACGCATGAGTTACATATTTAGTGTGCATAAGCGTTTATTATCTATTTATGTGTATTTATTTCAGTTTAAATTAAGGTTTTGAGATTAAACAATCAGCATCTGTCTTTGTATGAACAGGGGTTATCGGCGAAAGGGTAAAAAGTCCCAGGAAATTCATCAAAATATATTACTTTTTACATTTCATTTATTTAGGCTCTCTTTCGATACAAAAAAAATTGCCTTTCCAACCGAAGCTGAAGTATAAATTGGTCTTCGTGCAAAATTACCACATGTCTCAGAGCATGATTATTGAAAGATATTTGTCACGGTTTTTTGTTTATGTCAAACGAAAAAATAGATTTAATAATCAGAAAACTGTTTGTTGTTATATTTTCTTATGTGTGATTCGACATCTCTAGCGTTATCTATGCAAAGTGGAGCAAAATACAGAATGTCCGTGCAATGGAGTACATGGGTGACCATTAAATCGCTTTTCACCTCTCCTCATCCCGGAAGTACAACACTTTCCGCAAATCGCTGTACATAGTTGCGTCCCTTGATGGAATCAGGACCAGCTGACAGTGGCATGTAATCGTAGATTCCCACATGCTCAATGAGACTGGCTAACCACAGCTCTAATCATATAAGTGCCTATGAAGTGATATTATATCGCACTATCCAACAAAGTGTTTTTAATCATTATTAAGCAACACACTCATGCTCGGTGGATGCATTTGGGGGACCCTTCTGGGACTGTATAACTGGCTTAAAGTTGCTCATTCAGTCATTCAGATGAGGTGTATCACAGTATTTAAAACGATGTGTGCGCCTTGTGTTCGCACGAAACCTGCATTTCTGTTCACACCTTAATAATCGCTTTAGGGTAGCCTAATGGCTAAAGCGTTAGTTCGTCACGCCGAAGACACGGATTAGAATCCCCACATGGGTACAATGTACGAAGTCCATTTTCTGGCGTCCCATGCCGTGATATTGCTGGAATGTTGCATCTCTTCTGACACGCATCGTATTGGTGTGTAGACATTGAAATGATAGTTCCTGCGAGGCAAACTCATTTGCGTATTTATCTAATTGTGAGTGAGTGAGTGAGTGAGTGAGTGAGTGAGTGAGTGAGTGAGTATGCAATATTTCAACTCTATGGTGACGGCTGACTTGGTTGACACATGTCATCGCTTCCCAATTGCGCAGATGGATGCTCATGTTGTTGATCACTTGATTGTCTGGTCCAGACCCGATTATTTACAGACCGCCGCCATATAGGTGGAATATTGCTGAGTGCGGTGTAAAACTAAACTCACTCACTCACTCTCCCGAATGAGGTTTGAATTTTGGAAATATGTTTTTTTTCTGGCTGATTCTCCTTGAATCCTGTTAATTCGAAATGAGAGTGAATGACCCTTAACCATCCGATCCAGTTAGTCGCCTCTTATCATGACCCAAAATAATTTACGATAAATCAAATCAAAGAATGTCGATAGATACGACCATCAAGTGTTAATCAATGTACCAGTTGTACGCGTGAATGTATTTATTGTACAAAATACGTCCTCGGATGATGGACCGATACTAATCAGACATACACAGTAAAATAGAATAGAACACAACTGAGTATAGTACAAAATACTATATTTCATAAAAATTACTTATTACTATAACGAAACAATTCTTAGCGACAGTGAGAATGCGAAACAATGCATGGAAACTCCATTTACTGTAGTCCATAAAAACTCCACATGTATTGTACCTTGTACTGTTTATAAGTTCATAC
Source organism: Haliotis asinina (assembly GCF_037392515.1). Classification (NCBI taxonomy): domain Eukaryota; kingdom Metazoa; phylum Mollusca; class Gastropoda; order Lepetellida; family Haliotidae; genus Haliotis; species Haliotis asinina. Next base: position 47,790,903 of record NC_090285.1, read on the forward strand.
TGTTTTACCATGGGTACATGACATGCCGGTGCGATATATCGTGCTACGTATCCCGATACGCAAAACGTTGACCAGCAACACCATACAGTTATTTTCAGTAGAGTTTCTTGTGTCCAGATATACGCTTACAACCTCAGCGCTAGCATTGCCAGAAGAGGAACCGCCAAGGACGCCATGTTAACGTATGACGTCGATGCCCCTGTAACAGAACCTTTATCGTCAGCAACAATTCCACAATATAAGGTCGCATTCTTAAACCTCATTAACTGTAGGTGTGTCAGGAATGCAATATGCTGTACATCATGTATTATTTATTTTCTTGCTTCACGTAAGTGAGCTAGAAGAACATTCATATCGCTATGTAAAGAGATAAATAAATTAATAGAACAAACAGACAAACAAATAAATGAAAATATGCATAAATAAGAAGAAACCAACAAATAAAATAGCCCCTATACTGTTTGTCTAGTCTGCTGTCTGTGAGTAAGAGAATGATTGAATGAATAAAAATGTATGCAGGCATGTGTGTGTATGAACATATACACATGTACTTGGATGGATGGTTGCATGTATGTGTATGCGCGTATGTATATATATATATATATGTGTGTGTGTGTGTGTGTATGTGTGTGTATGCATGTACATGCAGGTACGTATGATGGAATGCATGGTGGTGTATGTGTTTGTGTGTGTATGTGTGTGTGGCTGTATGTCTGGCAGTATGTATCTATGAATGTTTCTATAGGTACATGTATACTTGGATCGATTTTATGATGTGTATAGAATTTATAGGCATGTACAATGTGTACATGTTAGAGATCTGACATAGTGTCCTATTGGTCAACGTTGGCCGTATGTCATACAATGGGTAGGTTATCTGTCGAGATTTTATGGTTGCTTGCATTACTGTTGGCACGTAAATAAATTCCCTCCCCCTACTCCACTGTTGGCAACGCCGCCCCCCTTCTCTCTCTCTCTCTCTCTCTGCGCAGATATACAGTATTATACACTGACCATTGGTCTCCTGCTGCTGGATGTCCTCTTCCAGGACCTGCATCATTTGGGCCACTCTCTGTACACTTTCAGCGTCTCCGAAATCATGCTGCTTGTCTCGCAGGTCAATGAACTTGTTCAGGATTCCTTTAGCCACTGACTTCTTCAGTTTTTTCAGACCGGAGAGGACCAGCTTGAACTTATCCTTTGCCAGGCCGAAGATGGAACCCAGAGTTTTGGAAAATCCTGTCTTCAGACCATCCAGAATACCCTTTACCGACGGTTCCGTGTCTCCGGTGTCCTGGGCGTTAGCACAGAATAGGACGACGACCCACAACAGGATGATGGAAGACTTCATGTTTCTGAAGAAAAACAAATTTAGGTTTTGTTTGTACCGCGAAACCATGGTGACCTTGTTATTAACCAGGACCTTGTTATTTCTAACCACTGTGTCAGACAGACATTTAGTGTTTTGCGTTTAAGTTTTGTTCACTCTTGATATATGCTCTTTCAAAAAAGTAGGGGATCTTCATTTTTTATAATGTACGATTAAAAATATTTAGGAGATTTATCGGAGTCAATCAATGTTGATTTGATAATACAGAATGTTTTGAGAGTGCATCACCATTTGCACTTCTTTACAACCATAGCTATTTGAAATGTAGTCGCTTTTGAAAGATGATTGGTGTATGGCATGTAATTATGTATACGAGTTTCATTGTAAAACAAACGACTAGAAACATACACTAACAAATGTGTGATGCAAGATGAGTTTCAAAATCAATGTTCTAAGTGATTTCTGAACCTACGTGAAAAACGTCAAAATCAAGAATGGGACCCCATGCTCGTGTATGGGGCTACTGCGTTGTGCAAGTTCATATCATGAGTTGTGTTAGGGGTGGTAATAGAGGGAAATGGTGGTGCGTTCATAGGATGTCTCTCCTTGAAACGTTTGTTAACGTTTACACTTCCTATCCAAATTGAAAGTTCATTATCCCCTACGTTTTTATTTTGAAGAGTATATACGGTATATGCTTAGCTAGCGAGTGAATGTGTACAATATGCCAAAATCATTATTAGGTCTGTCAGGTATAAAGTAAGGACCGAACAATCAAGTTTAATGAGGTACAATGATAAACATCTCTAACAAGCCCATAGTATCACAGGGCGTCATATTAAAGTGAGTGGGTCAGTGAGTATGGCCTTGGGCCACTTTTAACAATATTCCAGCAATATTACAAGGGGAACATCAGAAGGGGGTTTTACACAAATTACCCATCATGTGAGTGATGCGTGAACGCGCGTGATCGTGAATTAGTCCGGGATAGTGTGTTTGGAGTGAGTGAGTTTAGTTTTACGCCGACTGTAGCAACATTCCAGCAATATCACAACGGGGAACATCAGGATTACACTTTCTCCAGATTCTTGTAATTTGAGGGTCGAGTCCCATCCGGGATTCGAACCCCGGGTTTCAGTCAGACACCTAATCTCCAGCACACAAAGTCAGCCATCTAACCCACTCAGCCACGGGTTTCATCAATATTACACAGAAGGATATTGTAGGTCTCACTGTAACTATTGGTCCCTTATTAACATCAGGTTGGTAAATTCTCATTAAGGGTCTCACGAATTCATACGCAGTCGATTATCTTAAAGGTCACATGCAATGTAAAACACAACTTTGCAGATTCTGGTACCTTTCGGTATGCGCTTACCGAAACAAATCAAAACTATGCCAATTCAACCTATGAAGTTGAAAAAACCGTGATGAAAGAAATCGGAGTTCAAACGTTTCACTAAATTTCCCCCAGCGATGGGAGGAAAACTGGTTTCAGCAGCTGTGCTGCGCTGCGTTCATAACGCATGCGCAGTGAATAGGGTCGCGGAGCTTAAAACAATATGCATGCCCAGAGTCTGAGGTCGTGAGCAGTAGTCTAACCTTGGTTGTGTACACAAACAAGTAAATAATCTACTCGTTACGTAAAAAAAACTTGTTGATTGTGGTAAGCAGTCTCTGTCACAGAGAAAGCTCAGTGTCTGGTTAAAGACAACGTGCAGTACACAGCCTGTTGTCATTGACCACGTGCAATTTGAACTTAACACCTATCAGAATATACGAAATAAAGAAAATAAATTGATTTATGACTCGTGCACCCGAGTCCCGTCTCTGCCACATTATATAATTAGGAAGGTGTGATACACATGTCATTTTTTTTCGGATGAGTGGATCTGACGGAACATGCATTTTCAAAACCTAGCATCACTATATACATTCTTCATTGATAACAAACTCTTTTACTGTATATGATTTTTTGTTTGACAACAGTGTATGAATCCATACTGAAACGACACATCAAGTACACAAAAAGAGGTTGTTATTCATAAAGAATCTTACTTTCTTGTGACTCGCCATACTTCTAAAGTGCCCATCAAACAGATCATCTTTCTGTACACACAATGAACCCTCAGCATATCAGCAAATGAAACAGCCAATCGGAAGCCGTCGTTACACTTGAGTGCAGATCCACCTGCTACGACTGGGTTCGGTCGGAAGTAAGCCCAAGTACAAAATATTGCACTTTTGAATCGCGATTGTACGCTTATAATTTGGTTTATTTGTTTTTTTAAAGCAGCAATGTATATTATGTGTCATGAATAAGTGATAAATGTGTTTTAATTATGTTTGATTTCTTGGTTGCATGTGACCTTTAAGTATATCAAATAAACATGTGTTTTCTTCTGGGTGTCACCGGTAGAGTAGGACATGCTTACCTATTCATGAATATATCTAGTAGTATCACTACTTTCCAGTAATTAATTAATTAACCATTAACGGGCATTTTATAGGTATTTGTCTTCCTTTTTCTAACAGTTATTTGGTATTGAAAAATGCTGAAGGGTTGTGTTTACAAAACTATGTTTCACATGTTTCATTTGCTAAGTTTCAATATTCACAGCACGTATGGACATATGCCGCATTTTGCAATATCCGAGGTATATCACGGCGGGGACACCTTATGGGGAATCGAAATCAGCGTAAGAAGCGAATACTTTCAACATTAGGCTACCCCCACCGCCCCTCACTATTCACAAAAGTATCAATGATTATTTAATCTGGCAAGCGCGCACATACCTTGAATATGAACAAGATTTACAATGCCGCATTATTGCATTATTTTAGTAAAGAGGTAAAACAATTGCAGATTATAATAATATTATATGACTTTTACTATTTTACAAATGTCTAAAACTAAGGAAGATTTTTACAATTACTTACATATGCACCATATAAAGTACAGTTTGTTGAAAACATATTCTGTAAACTAACTTTATCGTTTACATTAACAATACACACTTACCACTGTGACAATGCTGCAGGTCGACGAACTTGTGTTCAGCTTCTGCCGGGGACCTCTGACTCCACATCCTTTATATAAGGACATCTGTGACCCATCTTCATCACAGTCGTACATGATGCGACCACATCGCTTCCTCAGCTGTTGTCGAGGAGGGTGTCAGATAGTGATTGCTCATGCCCTTTGCCCTCGTAGGAGGATTGTGTGGTTATGGGGAACAATTGGATGCTTCCTATTTATGCATCAGATGAAACGCTTTCCTTCCGCGTCTTCCGTCAGGCTTGCTGCAACCAACCAGTAGTTCACCATGATGCTGCTAGATGAGAGCTGGCTGTGGCAAGCAGATACACTAGCATGTCACCTAAACCGTAATCATAGCTCTCATGACGTCATGGTGGTAGCTGATCATGAGGTAGGGTGATCCAGCAGATTATGTATGTAGATAACAGTAAGTGGGTGTAAAGATGCTGGTGGTATTCTACTTGTGGACTGGTTATTGAGGACCACAATAAGTACAGGAAACGATGAACTAGTTGGGGCGTGATGGCTTTACGCAGTCAATAACGCTTGGTCCAGATACAGAATATGCTTGCTAACTAATTTGTGTTTTCAAATATGTATATTGCTTTTGTTCATTGTACCCAAAGGAACGTGCTCGCGTGGTGCGTGCGTGTATTTGCTAAAGAAGAGAGATATAGTCCTAGGCCAGGCTAGCTATTCTCGAAGCGTTCGTAGCCCTTCATTCTTATCACATTGGCTACGATCAAAGTTAAGAATTCTTAGAGCTACGAACGTTTCGGGAATAAGGGCCAAGATGCTAGAAAAGTCCCTATCTGTTAGGAGTGAGTGAGTTTAATTTTACGCCACTTTTAGCAATATTTCATCAATATCAGAAAATGGGCTTCACACATTGTACCCATGTGGGGAATCGAATCGGCGTGACGAGCGAGCACTTTAACAACTAGGCTACCCACCGCCCTTCTTTTAGGATCTCTCCACAGCAGTAAAAGTGTTATCCAGTAATTAGTATGACACCTCCCACCCTCCAAAATTCTTGTTTGATGTGGAACTAGTCACTGAATGTATCATGTTACTAAAACCAAACAAGGAGTACCCCAGTGCTGAAACTGGCTTCGTGCTAATAGACGTACATATTGCTCGAACAGCATGAGGATTAATCACGTGATCTAATGGACGGTCACAAGCATTGGTGTTCAACATGGTCAAGATATGCAGTACTGGTAACAAGATCGGGTGTACCATATTACTTGATTTTGACGCAGTCTTTACATTTGGTCAAGGAGTAGATGACTTTGTTTAATAATTTATTTCATCAGTATTACATGAAGCAGGGCGAACAGTCAGACAGGTATCGTGTGACCCAGTGATCTTCTTGCTAGTTGTACCAATGTATGTACATGTGTGTGTACATTGCAGTATGTACAGTCCTCGATTGTGCATAGCAGCATATATGAAAGCTTTGCTGACAAACATGATTTCAGAGGCAAGAGACCCGTGAAGACCCGTGAAGACTCTGGGTTAGAATTGGTCTTAATTCATGCTTGCCGTAAGAGGTGACTAACGGGATTCGGTGTCCAGGCTCGCCGACTTGATTGATACATGTTGTAGAACCGAACTGCGTAGAAGGATGCTCATGCTGTTGATCACTGGAGTATCTGGTGTAGAAATGACTGTTTTCAGATCGCTGCTATACAGATGGAATATTGCTGAGTGCAGCGTAGACCAACAAACCAACCAAGATACAAGACCCTGTAAGTGTTTATGATGGGCGCAGCCTGAGGATGTCTTCACCTTTCGGCAAGGCATCCATATTGCAATGTATATTTAACACAATGAAGTTAGAAACGGATTGGGGACTGGAAATTGGGTATTGGGGATTGTATCCCGTTTCTAACTTCATATTGCTATTGTACTGAGCTTTTGTGAGTGCCACTGATTGTATTGATGCAGATCTTCTTTTCTGCAGACAGAATACTCACCCTAGCAGTGTAAAGAATGATACTGAGCCGAAGGTTACTTAGACTGAAGGACCTACAGTTAGTGGACAATATTTCTGAAAAGGCCATACTTGCAAATGCTGTATGCTTCCTGTGCTTTGATACGATAAAGAATACTTGCATAATAGGTTATGTCATAGTTAGTGTTTTAATTATATAAATTATATACATGTATATTATTAAAATGATGCATTGTCGAAAGCATGTGGATCTCAATGCTATATAATATAATTGTACATTAAATTTGAAGAGCCAAAATTATACTTTTGAAATGAATCATATATACTTTTCAAATTATGTATTGTCGAAAGCGTTCAGGAAACATTGTTTTCATATATACATCAATGAGCTAAACATCATTATGCTCGATCTAAATTAAGATACGAAAGTGTATGTAGAGAATGCAATGACAAAACGTGTACCCGATATGTACGGGATATGTACACATCGCGAGTATTTGTCATCAGCTTATGAATGTAGTGCTTTTCCATGGAGTTATACATGGGAACAGTCACATTACATATCTTAAAATATTAGGGGACAATCAGAAATAAATAAGATTAACAAAGTGAAAGGCGTATTCGTTTGTAGTAAAAAAATCATTAAAATGACTGGGAACACATTATTGCAAGTGATGTATTACAACAGATATAAGGGTCTACTGGCAAACAAGGATAAGCTGAGCGCCGACCTGACAACTGACCCGCACAAGCATGTATGAGTGTGATGGGTGAAGCGCGTGACCCGTCTTATGAGCAAGTTGTCAATCAATTTCATAGTCATGCTTTGCGCGTTCACTAGCCTACATCTTCTCCCCACAAACCCAAATCCTTGAAGGTCCGGGGTAGAATAGGCCTTCAGCAACCCATGCTTGGCATAAAATACGACTATGCTTGTCGTAAGACTAACAGGATCGGGTGGTCAGGTTCGCTGACTTGGTTGACACATGTCATCGATTCCCAATTGCGCAGATCGATGCTCATGCTGTTGATCACTGGATTGTCCAGACCCGATAATTTACAGACCGCTGCCATAAAGCTGGAATATTGCTGAGTGCAGCGTAAAACTAAACGCAGTCACTCACTCACTCACTCTCTCGTAAACCAAACGGGTTTGCTCACTGCCTTGCAACGCCTACTTTCCGCGCGCTCTCTACGCCGGTTCAACTTCTCCAGGCGACAGAGGCACGACTGGATGTTTCAAAGTTGACGTTAATTCGTTGAAGTATAGGTAGTGTTTCCTTTACTTTATTCTTTATATCGCCTTTTAATTGATCACGTTTGATCATCATTCTTAAACTACAATCACTCACTAACTCACTACAATCTGTTAAGCCCATTTCTGATGTCCCCAGCCGTAGTAATGATGGAATATTGCTAAAAAATGGCGTGAAACTCACTCACTATTAACCTATATGGACAGCCTTTTTCTACAATCAGTGCATTTTTATGTTCCTCTAATGTACAATTATATGGTTATAACGAACTCGAAGAGACCACAATATTTAGGTCGCTATAAGCGGAGTTGGTTATATAAGGGTGTTCGTTATGAAAAACATGTTCACTTAGTGTGATAGTAAATACAACGTAGGTAATAGAGTGAGTGAGTTTAGTTTTACTTCGCACTCAGCGATATTCCCGCTATATGGTCTGTAAATAATCGAGACTGGACCAGACAATCCAGTGGTCAACAGCATGAGCATCAATCTGCCCAATTTGGGACGATGACACGTGTCAGCCAAGTCAGCAAGCCTGACCACCCTCTTACGACAAGCACAGTCGCCTTTCATGGCAAGCTTGGGTTGCTGAAGGCCTATATTCTACCCCGGACCTTCACGGGTCGTAGGTAATATAGGAATGTATACAACGTAAATAAAGTGATTGACACTGACCTGTTCAGATCAGAGTGTGTCAAAAGGTTGGTCACGCTGTCACGCACATGGTCAAGCCGACGACGAATCAAAGGTCAGCTGGACAACTTAATTAGATAGATAAACCTGATATATACGAAATGTTTATAATAGTCTTTAACGGGTTTATCGCAGTTTTGACACGGATATTTTAGATTTCGTGTCAGATTTCGTGTGAGTTTGTAACTCTGTTACTCAACAATGGCATTTTCCATGTTCAACTCTAGTCCCCATGGCCATTTGTCACAGAATGTTTGAAGAATATTCAACTGTCTCTGCAAACCGTTCACCCTAAATGAAAACATAAGTAACAGTATCTTCTGAAAAGAGAAGTAAAGGTATATCCTTAATTTGTTGAGTAACAAATATTCCATTATTACATGATTTATACATATCTACAAGTTAATTTATAAAAAAAGATGAAAAGTAGGGGGCTTAGTTCAAAGCCTTGTCGCACACCAGCGGAAGTGTTAAACGCTCGAGTGTTGTCAGAATTAGTTCTCGCACAGGCTGCAACAGAGTCATATATGCTTCTAGCGCAATAGAATCTCCCTTTAGCCCTGCATCAATATTTCGTACATACTGATTGTAATATTATAAATTATCAGTTGTACTATAATCGGGTCTGTGGATAGAGTGATCAGGTGGGTTATCTTGGTGTAATGAGTGTCCTCATACTCAACGGTGTGGATCGTGCTCATGCTGTCAGTCACTGGAATATCTGATCTTGATTCAACAGGGGCAACAAAGTAGCCTAGAGGTTAAAGCGTCGGCTCGTCACGTCGAAGACTCGGATTCGATTCCCCACATCTGTACAATGTGTGAAGCCTATTTCAGGCGTTTTCGTGATATTGCCGGAATATTGGCAAAAGCGGCGTAAAACTAGACTCACTCACTCACTCACAAGTAGAAGCTCGTGTACATAGACGAGATCAGCCTTATTTCATCACCTACCAACAGCTATTGACTGGTGGCACAATGAGATGCCTGCCAGTAAGCAGTACGACTTGGCTTTAGAAAGACGGCCGCAATGATATTGCTGGGATATTCCTGAAAGCAGCGTAAAACCATACTCACTCACTCCGAATACAACACCACAATGTATGAACATATCGATAATGTATAGGAACCCATGTGTATCATTTTGTGTTTATCGATTAAATTTACACTTATTGTCACGCTTTTGAGTTGAGTGTAAACTGTGCTGTAACCTTCTCATACACATGCATAAACTAGCATGGGTACATGTACGGACAGAGCGCAATACACAGCCGTGTGTGATAGCAAGAGGAGAGAAAACTATGGTTTTGAGTTCGAATTCCAAATTTGGTTTGTAGGCACCACAGTCGTTGGTTTTACTCAGGTGTTAGATATATACTTCGGCTTACATCAATGGTGGTCAAGCTCGCTGACGTGGTCGACACATGTCATCGCATCCCAACTGCGAAGAACCATGATGTTGATCACTGGATTGTCTGATCCAGAGTCGATTATTTACAGACCACCGCCATATAGCTAGGAATATAGTGCGGCGTAAAACTAAACTCACTCATTCCACCACAAAGCAGTCTTAGCTCCCATTTGTTAAAACAGGCCACACAGAATCTTTAAAGATTAAAAATTGTGTTTTGTCAAGCAAGAATGAAAACACACATGCATAATATATTACAAAAATAGCAATTTATTTCGCCTACACCAAGACACTATTTTACAGATGATGCTTCACAACAGGTCAGTTCATAGCCAAAACTGCCACCATAGGAAATGCCAATGACGTCATGGCAAGGTAAGCCGTAGATGACCCTAAAATAGAAAAACAATCACGTCTTAGAAATGAAAAGAACGTGTATATACAAAAGTACATAAAGTCTTTTCCCAGAGAAGTACAGCAATATGTATCACGCATTTCAACTCTATGTTTTACATGGGCCCAATGCGTTAGCCCATTTCTGGTGTTCCCCGCCGTGATATGACTGGACTCATCCAAGTCTATTTCCTACTGTACCATAAAGAAAATTGCTATTCTTATTTTGAGTATTCCTTGACTACGGGAATGAAAGACGATTGGGAAATACATTGACCGGATAACTCTAATACATATTTTCAAACAATAGTGTATGTGATCTGGATTATACGTGTCCGAAATACGTGACCACGCTTACTTGCGAAAACTTTGTTACGGAATGGATTAATTTGTATAATTGTAGAAAACGGTGGGTTGCCTAGTTGTTAAAATGATCGCTCGTCACGCCGAAGAACAGAGCTCGATTCCCCATGGGTATAATTTGTGAAGCCCATTTCTGGTGTCCCCCGTCGTTGCTGGGGTATTACAAAAGAGGCGTAAAACTGAATTCACTCGCTATATACTGTTAACGGTAACCCTGACGACGTAATGCAGAACACTTACCGCTAGCTAACTCCTGTTGTTGAATATTCTCCTCCAGTGATTCCATCAAAAGGGATACCCTCTGGAAATTTTCACCACTTCCAAAGTCGTGGTGCTTGTCCTTCAAATCAAAGAATTTATTCAGGAGGGCCTTCAGTACCGCCAGCTTTAGCTTCCCCAGAGCTTTCAGGATGTCCTTGAAGTCATCCTCATCAAGCTTGAAAATAGATGGCAGATATTTGCTGAACTTGGTGGTCAGTCCATCCAAGATGTCCCTCTGTTGAATGTTCTCCTCCAATGATTCCATCAACTGAGCCACTCTCTGGACATTTTGTGCGCTTCCAAAGTCGTGGTGCTTGTCCTTCAAATCAAAGAATTTATTCAGGAGGGCCTTCAGTACCGCCAGCTTTAGCTTCCCCAGAGCTTTCAGGATGTCCTTGAAGTCATCCTCATCAAGCTTGAAAATAGATGGCAGATATTTGCTGAACTTGGTGGTCAGTCCATCCAAGATATCCCGCTGTTGGATATTGGCCTCCAATGATTCCATCATCTGAGCCACTCTCTGGACATTTTGTGCGCTTCCAAAATCGTGGTGCTTGTCCTTCAAATCAAAGAATTTATTCAGGAGGGCCTTCAGTACCGCCAGCTTTAGCTTCCCCAGAGCTTTCAGGATGTCCTTGAAGTCTTCCTCATCCAAGTCGAAAATAGATGAGAGATGTTTACTGAACTTGGTGGTCAATCCATCCACGATAATACTTACTATCGGCCTATGACGTGACATTGTGGTGACCTGTGTGACCGTTGTGACATGGGTGTTCCGGGTGACCTGGATGGGGTGGTTGCCTCGGGTGTCGGACATGGTGGAGTGCGCACACACCAGTACGATGCACAGAAGGACGATGGAGGACTGCATGCTTCTGAATAAGAAATAAAACCTAAAGTATTATTATTATCAACATACATGAAACATATTCAGTTGGTTTAATGTTACCTGAAATGAAGACAGTTTGAAAACATCAGGGGACACAGTGTAAAACATTATGAAAAACGTAGTTCAGAGCCGACCTCATGAAAGGAGTGTGAAAAGGTTGTCCAGGCTGACGTCATCTGGGCGTGAAGTTATTCTTTGGCATGGATTCCAATTCCAGATTCAACACGTGACTCATATCCATGGTTATCTACCAAAGACCTTTTTGTGCTTTCTCGCAGTTTAAGAGAATGTTGTTGAACCATTATTGAAAGTGGCGAAACCCACTCACTCAAACTCTATCAACCGCAAATCTTTAACTACAGAGAACAACCAGTCCCGTTCAGTCTCGAACAATCTCCATGACATTTCTCCAAGTTAATAATCCCGGTTGAAATCACGCGTATGGATCACATGGTAACACCGGGTGTTACCGAACATATCGAGAACTCGTGATAAGAATAACATCGGCCAATAACATCAAATACGTGAAAATTAATAGCCAGGTCCGAGAAAAAGACCCATCCAGGTTAGAATTTGTCTTTAGCAACCCATGCTTGTCGTATGAGTGACTGGGTGGTCAGGCTAGCTGACGTGGTTGACACTTGTGATCGTATTCACATGCTAATGATATTGACCAGTGGGTTGTCGGTTAATTACAGACCGCTGACATATAACCGGAATATAACTGAGCACTGTGGTTTCCAACAACCAATCCAAATCCGAGAACAAGAGCATCACTTTTACCTTTAGTAAATATCAACACTGAGAATTTACTAACAAGATTTCCAAATGGATAACCCACTAGTCTTATAACAACAAAACTGGTTACCTTGCTCTGAGACACAGATCTGTGGATGGTCAGGGTGTGTTCAGCTGCTGTGTTGACCGCTAGATCTCTACCATTATATAGGGTTAGCTGGGAACCTTGTCATTCCGTGACATTTCCGTGGGTGAATCAGGTGGTGCCATATATCCATGACACAGCCTCTTTTTGCTCGTCGTCAGGGGTCATATGATTTGGGAGGACAATGGGAAGCGTCCGCTGCGATGGAGCAGGGTGACTCACTTTCCTCAATCTCCACAAAGGACAGACACCCTCTGACATATTCAATTAGATTTCAGTTTTGATCTTTGCTACTATACTGGACAGTAGCAACAAGAGTTATCTCTCGTGTTGCTATATGACGTCATGGGGTCTGATAGATGTGATGACAAGGCGATATTGTAGATTTTAAATATATATAAACCCAAGTAGATTTGACAACGCGTGGGCCGATGTTTACGAGATATTTAGGAAACGGGGGCTCATTTCCACAGGGGATCATCATGACGGAGGTTGGTTTCAATGTAACGTGATACACTCTTTAGTTCAATCTGCACAAATGACAAAACTGTAATCAAAGAAGTGTGTGATTTATGCTGATGAAGCAAAAATCAATCATTGTGCGCAATTTCAGAAACAGTTGCAATTTAACCGTCCCTTCTGGCCTGGAACTGACCATACCGCTTTGCAGATCAATGTGGCACTTATTGTTTCTCTCAAACGATGTATGAAAATATATAGACATTTCAGTTTACATTGGCCTTGTCTTGCTTCCTAAAACGAAGTGTGTCTGTTTTGTGGGCGCATTCGTCATTTTGCATTTATTTCTCGTAATCATCCCTTCTTTAAACAACAGTTTACCCATCAGTCTGTTATAAAACTACGTAAATTTAAAGCTTTTTTATGAGATCATTGCACAAACTGAATGCATTAACGACTGGTTGGATATACTCGGTTGAACAAAAGATGCCTCGCATTGATACTGTGCTCAAGCGGACGATCATAGGAGATTTCAAAACACTGGAAATATACTGAACAGCAAAAGAAACGCAACTCTGGCTTTTTGATAAATGTTTCAATACAAGCCATAAACATGAACGCTTACTTTTATGAGATTTCATTTCCCGAACTTGCGTTTTCTTGGCTGTTTAGTATACGTTGCGTTGTTGTTGGCATTCAGATGACATTTCAAACAACTGCTCCAGTCATTACTTAGTGAGCATGTTCTTTCCCACCGCGCTGGAGCTTCAAATTCTATCTGCGTCACATCTGACTTTTCTTGACCATTGAGTCAAAGGCAAACATTAACGCAAATAGGGTTGCGCAACAAACCTGAAGCCAGCAGGGGTAATGGAGTCGAAGAGCGATTTGGCACCACGGTTGGCGCTTAAACTGTTGAATTAAGTGTGTTTTACGTGAGTAATTAAGTGTGTTTTATGTGAGTAATTATTTAATGAAAGGTTGAGAACAGGAGAGCACACCACTGTGAGGAAATTTGTGTCTACCTTTGATGGTTGCGATATTTTAATTTGATATTAAAATTATTTCGAACAGAACCGAGGGAAATACGTTGCCAAACTTTGCTCGTTTCATTAGAATATGTAAGAAGACTGGTCATTTTCTCTTTGTTGCGCAAACATATTTGTGTTACAGTTTGCGTGTGATTTAGTAGGCTACTCGAATATATGTGACCAGAACCTGTTGTTTGTTTTTGTTTGTTTGACGCCGTACTATTCCTGCCATATGTCGGGGGTCTGAAAATATTCGAATCTGGACATGACAATCTATGATCAACATCGTGAACATCTAGGCAGTTCAAACACGTTAGTCGGCTCTTAAGAAAGGTGCTGAAGGTCAATTCGAAGTTAGTCTTAACTTGCAGTTGGTTGGCTTGTTTAACGTCGCACTATGCAATATCCCAGCTTATATGGCGGTGGTCTGTACCTAGTCTCAAACAGACAATCCAGTGACCAACAGCTTGAACATCGACAGCTGGCATGGATAACGATGACATGTGTCAATGAGCGAGCATGACCACTCGATCCCGTAAATCGCCTTTTACGACAAACACAGGCTGCTGAAGACTAATTCCAACCCTGATCCTCACGGGTCCTTTGAACTGGTTATTAATGTGCAAGTGCTTGATATCACTGGTCGATGTTATTCTTTCCACAAGCCCTCAATACCTTCCTTGACACTCGGTGTATTCGCCGATTTTAGTGATCCATGCGTGTGGGGTTTAACGCACTCAATGGAATCTTGTTCTGGAGACTGGTTATCCGCTGCAACACTTGCAACAGCAGTTCTGTATCTTTATCCTAACCCGGATATTGACGGGTATCATGTCAAGACCCATTAACACACGCTTCTCGTAAAACTGGGGAAGGGGTGGTGACGTAAATGGTTGGTTGGTTGGTTGGCTGATTCGTTGGTTGAACGGTTAACTGGTTGGTTCATGACGAAGACACACACCTGGACAGTGTTGTTGGTACACATGCCTAAACTAAGCTTTTCTGGTATACCCAAATGTAATAATAATTATCCATTCATGTCGTCAAAAACACAGGAATGACTTGAGAAATCGCAACCCCTCCTTGTCCACTCTAAACTGTAATATTTCAGTACAACCTTTATGTAGTTTGAAGTAGGAAATTGACTTATGTGTTTATTTTCTTTAGGGAAGCATTAGATGTTCCTGTATGCTTATCATACAGATCCTGAAACAAATATACCCAAGAAGCCAATTTGAGTCAAGAATGAGTTTGAATTACTACTCTCTGAAAAAGAAGAAAGTCCTTTTTTATTGCATTTCATTTCAATTAATTTAAAAAAGGGGTTTATTTCAGCGTCTAAATAAATATGAAATATCGTATACGGTCACTGGCGGAAACAGAATATATTAGAAATTTGCCGTCACAAAAGTTGTAAGAAATCCCATCAGATCCAGCAAAATACAACACTGAGAAATCTGATATTTCCAATAAATTTGTATTCAGCAAACAAAGGCAAAAAAATACAGATTTACAAGAGAGGTTTCATATACAATGCAAATGAGTCAAAGCTACTGTAACGGGTCACAGTTATAATGTCAACTCACTGAAGTCTTTGATGTGAGAGAAAAAAACAGTTACGCAGAATATAACACAGCGAGCGGTCAGGCAGCAGTTATGTAGATCAAGCGTTGACGGATGCAGGAAGATATACATCGTCACTAATGTGGAATGCTCCAGAAGTACGCAAAATAATCAAACGATAAGCTCAATAGGAGGTAACTCTAAAGCACTTCCGGAAAGCCTGCTGCCAACATCCTAAAAGTGCAAAATAAAAATAATCAAAATAATCAAACCATAAGCTCAATAGGAGGTAACTCTAAAGAACTTCCGGAAAGCCTGCTGCCAAAATCCTAAAAGTGGTGAACATTTATGACACGAAATGTGACCCAGAATAATTATTATTCAAGACAATAAACGTTGTGACCCAGTAATAGCTATTGCTTAATTAATAATACAATTTACAGAAAATACACTCTCGTAACAAATAGTATAACTTTGAGCACCTGTAGAACGAAGTACCTGTATGTTACCTTGTATAAAGGTTGACATCGTCTTTAATTTTCGATATTTTATGAAGCCGCACATAAAATTTAAATCATCTTTACAAAATCAAGAATTATAACTGTAGAAACATATGTCAGTGTTAAGTCAGTCGTTTGAATGTTGCCGGGATCCGCCACAAGAGCACCTACAGCTTTTGGAGAAAGGCGGGTGCAGCACACTCTTGAGAAAGGTAACAATCTCACTGTCACCAACTAAAATCAGTTATCCCTGTTATCGGGATACGGAACTGAGAGTCGGACACACTTAATTTGATGTGTAATTAAATGATCACCTATTACACTCCTGGTGGTTACTGGAAAAAGCACAAGCTTTCTTTTCAGTTTCACGTGAAAAGGTACTGATTCATTCCTCTTCCGTCATGACCTCATTATGATGTACAGTGTGTTTTCTTTTTCCCGAGGACCCATTCTCAGACTGGTATCCGTGGTATGATGCGCTGGCGTTTGACTGACACTGGCACGGATTAGACGACGCATCACATATCTGTTATAAAAAAGTCTGAAAACGAAAAGCTGGAATATCCATCGATACTACAGCAAAGCATATGTCATCAGAATCCGGCCAGTCGCTAATTTCAGAGAGAACCGTGAAGATCATGCGCAGAACAGGTGACTGTGCCTGTCGCAAGAAGGGACTACTGGGATCGGGTGGTCAGGCTCGCTGACTTGATTGACTCATGTCATTGGTTCCTATCTGCACAGATCGATGCTCATGTTGTTGGTCACTGCATTGTTTGCTCCAGACTTATTTACAAAACATAGCTGGATATATTGGTGGGTGCAGTGTAAAACTAAACTCACTCGCTTTCAGAGAAGGAAAACTTTCGTTAAACAATTTCGAGACACGAACGTCGTCGTTACATGGACGAGATGTAAACAATTACACATATATGTCCGATAATAATTCGTGTGTTACGAGTGTGTGTTTCCTGTATATTTATGTTATTAAATCGGTAATAATTATTATTGGGTCACAACATTTAGTGTTTTGAATATTAAATATGATGGGTCACATTTCGTTTTCATATCTGGTCAACACTTTTAGCATTCTGTTTTTTACGGAATTTATTTGTTTCTAGTTTTCGATGTTCACTTCCGGGATACTGTTTCGAGACCATTCTACGGTGTTGACGATGTTCGTCTGTGAGTTTGCTATATTGTATTTTGTGACCCACTGACTTAGATTTTGTGTCTCTTGAATTGTGTTTGAAATCAGCGGTGTTATATTGACTTGTGACTTTGTATGTCTTGCTCTCGTTACATAATAACAGAAATTGAACGTAAACAACTTGTCTTTGTTCTGTTTTGCTGGTTTATAAGGGGATTTCTTAAATTGTTGTCACGGTAAATTCTTAACCGTAACACGTGTCAGTTAGATATTGTCAAGAAATTGTTCGCATAAGACATAGAAAGACCACATTACAGATTGTTCAGTTTGACGTGATCAAGTGAATACTAATTCACGCATTGTGTATCTTCGTACACAAATCTAAATTTTAAGATATGTGGCAGTCCGTGTCGAAAACAACCCATCCGGGGGCAGTCGCCCAGGCTGGTATTTCGAACGCTGAAAAAAACCTAAACTAATAAAACACCAAACAACACCAACAAAGAAACACGACTCAAAACTAAGAAAAACAATCTGTTGCTGTCCTCGCAAGGATGCTGAGTTTCTCCTGTCTATTATCGCCATCTGGCGGTCACTTGGTCATTTCCAAGGCTTAATGTATGTTACGGAAAGACACGAGAAGGGATAAATGCGAGTGCCATGCAATAAAAGGGACGCAACTCTGTTCATCTTAGGTACTAGCTGTGAAAGAAAACAGACAAAAAGAATACACAATTCAACCAACGACTGTAGGTCTCGAGAGACACAATTATGCGTAAACATGTGCATCATCCCATCAGGGACCTAAAAATAAATAAATAAATAAATAAATAAAAACAATCAAAAACAAAAATAAAAAACCCCAAAACAAAAAAAATAACAAAACAAAAAACAAAGATGATGACATATCCGTGTTTTTGTCACTTCTAGTGGCTCCGTTGTCCGTTTATAATGTAAGCTAGCTCTGTAATATCACGGTGAGAGAGAATTGCTGTGGGTCTCATGTTACGGTTATTAATTTGACTGTTGACTGTTGACTGTTTTATAACTGTTACCAGAAGTAACACAGGTATCATGGTTCTTTGGATGCCACGAACCTACAAGTCTACGTGATGACATAAATCTGCCGAATCCATTGTAGTGAAGCCACTGGATTGAAAGAAATCATCAAATTTATCACTCTGCAAGGTCACTTATGTTTCTTCTGAAACCTGTGTTTCTAGGCTAAAGCCTGATTTACTCGTTAGGTCTGAAATGTTTTAATGAAAGGGAATAAAGACGTTTTGAAAACATTTCATATCAAATGGATTTTGATGCTATGTTAGCCATGAATGGTCCGTGTCGACCGTTGCAACCATGGAGATTCCCATATGGCATTTTTCCTGTATGGAGTAAATACTCAACATTATTAATTAAGGTCTGATGTGGCAAATGTATTACATGTTATGTAATATACTGAACATCATTGAAAACGCACCACCCCTAAAATTGTGGATTTCTAAGAGCAGAAGTGAGCAATCTATGTAAATTTTACATATTTGTGTAGACCAATGTTTGATAAAGAAAAGAAGCAAGAAACAATCAAGCAAAACAGTGAAGATTTAATGCAGCTGACAATGAAATAAAGATGGGGTCAAAATGGAAAGTCAGTAGCGTGTATGACCCCCGTTAGCAGCAACACAAGCTGTGCAACGTCTCCTCATTGAACGGATAAGTCTCTGAATAAAGTCCTGAGGCACTGCATTCCACTATTGCTGCAAGGCATTGTCGAGTTCCCCAAGGTTGTTGATCTGCGGACGACGTGCGAGGCGTTGGCCGATGTAATCCCACAAGTGTTCGATGGGTGACAAATCTGGTGACAATGCAGGCCTATGAAGTAGAGGAATGTTGTTGTTAGCCAGATACTGTATCGAAACACGTGCAGTGTGGGCTCGTGCATTGTCATGTTGAAATGTGTGCAGATCTTGATGCTGGTGAAAGAAGGGAACGACGTTGTTCTGAAGAATGTTGTCACGGTAGTAAACGGCATTCACTCTGCCACGACAAACAATCAGAGCGGTTCTGTGGTGATAACTTATCCCTCCCCACACCATAATGCTACCTCCACCCCACCGATCGGTTTGCACAACACAATCCTGATGATAACGTTTACCCCGTCGACGCCATACCCGTAGACGCCCGTCAGCATTTCGCAAGTGAAAACGCGACTCGTCGGAGAACACCACACCATGCCAACGTCGTAACAACCACACACGATGCTGTTCAGCCCATTGTCGGCGTTCACGGCGATGCCTGTCAGTCAGGATGGGTCCAACGTAAGGGCGTCGACAACGTAACCCTGCCACACGGAGACGGCGTCGGACGGTGGAAGCGCTGATCAAACCACGTCGACCCTGGACAGCGTTGGC
The DNA here is from genome assembly GCF_037392515.1 of Haliotis asinina. Classification (NCBI taxonomy): domain Eukaryota; kingdom Metazoa; phylum Mollusca; class Gastropoda; order Lepetellida; family Haliotidae; genus Haliotis; species Haliotis asinina. The sequence continues at coordinate 47,810,490 of NC_090285.1, forward strand.
GGTTCTGGCAGCGGGCAAGGTTCGATCCCGAATATGGCGCCGTACAATGTCTCGATCTTGACGAGGGGTGGTAACACGTGCCTGACCTGGGCGTTGCCGGTCCCTGCTGGTTCCTGTTTGTTGGTATCTGTTAGCAAGCCTCAGAATGGTCGAATGATGACACCCAAATCGTCGTGCAATGTTTCTGCTTGAAGCGCCGACCTGCAACATACCCAAGGCCTGTTCTCGTTCCTCTGGTGACAATCTTGGCATGGCGAAAAAACTTTACTTACGAAAGTACTGCGAAAATGAGAACGGTTTTGTGCCGAAGGTCATTTATACCCCTGAACAGCATGCTTTCTGCATGCAATTTGTGCCCTTCGTGTGTGATGTGCATGAATTTTGTTGTTTTCATGTGATGTGTTCGATGATGTGTTCGAACGATCCGTTTTTTACTGTAGAGCGTTATTTACGATCTAGTGTGTTATTATCAAAATTCCCACCATTAATTTTCCATTTCCAAAAGATTCTATTGCCTTATTTCAAAATTTACAGGTGGTGCGTTTTCAATGATGTTCAGTATATATATGTGCATGTAAGGGTTTATCAGGTGAGTTACAAAAAAACAAACATCGATCAAGGGATTAACCGATAACACACTGATTGATTAAGTACTTTTGTCTTCTACAACGGATATGTCAAAGGGCAGTGTGTATAGATGTACTAATCCATACTAACTACACCCTGTCGTAAAGTGCGAGTGTGAAAACAACATCCTCCCTTCAAAGAATTAACTACCATTGCGTTGATTGATTGCTCATTATTGGTGAACTAAATTACTTAGAATGACGGACATCATACAGTTAGTTGCCAGGTGTGCTATCTCGGGTGTCCTATGCGAAGTTTACCAGGTTGTCACCAGTGTGAGGGACATGAAACGACGTGTGTGCGACGTGTCACTTTTTCGCAAATTAGACAGTTGTAAGACACACGACATGGAGCAGGATTATTTACCAGCCACAGATGGATGGAATATCGTTCTTTTACGTGGATATTGATGGATACATTCCTGAACAAGGTAGTAGCCTGACATTGTTGCTATAACATTAGTCTGCTTTAAATTCATTATTTGCATTTTGTTGTAATTTATTTGTTGTAGCATTGGGCAGAATCTATATGACAAAAAACACTCCCGAGATCGCGTATGTGTGTGAAATAGGATCCCTATTGGCAGTCCATAAAATGTTTAAATGTTACAGACATATAAAATATTTACTAAAAGTGTAAGCAGACCGTGTGTTCTTTTATTAATTTTCAAAATCATACAAATACGACAATACACTAATTAGGGTTATACATTGGCTTCGTTATTTTTCCGTCCTAATAGTTTCTTACCATTTCTACCACTGGCAGATGATTAACCTTCAAAGTGTTTCATTTGTTTTCATAATACATTTGTAATGAAGTAAAAATGGCTTCACCTTAGTTGATTTGTCTATAATTAAACTCTCAATTGCGCATACGGGCTGCGCAGCAGAGGTCACGAACCAGTCACGAATTGTGGGATAATATCCGGGTACTCGCGGGAGAAAAACAATAACAAAAGTTTAAATCAGTCCACGGAAATTGCTCCGCATCAGTGCCCCTTTAATGCTGTTAGTACAAGCCGTTTGTATAGACGTACATTTTCATTTCCCCAAATCACGTTCAGTAAATGCCATCCTTTAAATGGGTAGGGGCGGTGGGGTGGCCTACTTGTTAAAGCGTTCGCTCGTCACGTCGTAAACCTGATTTCTATTTCCCACATGAGTACATGTAGAAAGCCGACTTCTGGTGTCCCCGCCATGATATTGCTGGAATATTGCTAACAGCGAGTAATAAAATTTACTCACTTTAAATGAGCCTGATGTAAATGCAGCATAGTGACTGACCATGACCTCTAGAGGTCGATGTCTGTCAAGAGGTACGTCATGCAGTCACGCACATGGCCATGGTGGCTGGTAGCCAAAGGTCAGTTGGACACTTTCGTTAGATACCAGCACCTGATAGACAAGAGGTCAGTTGGACACTTTCGTTAGATACCAGCACCTAATAGACAAGATCCGATTATGCAAAAAAATTCGGAAAAGCTTATTACAGTTTGACGCCGACATTTTAAATTTTTTTCTCAAAAGTATGAACTTTGTACCTCTGTGTCTTAACTATGATACTAAAACAGCGACTGAATACCATTATTGCATTTCATGTCAAATGTTGCTCCCACACCGCAGAGCGGCATACCTTTAGCAACATGCCATAAACATCACTCCGAAGGCTAGGGTTCGATTCCCCACATGAGTACAATGTGTGGTGCCCATTTCTGGCGTCCCCCGCCGTGATATTGCAGTAATATTGCTAAAAGCTTCGTAAAACCATACTCACTCACTCACTCACACATTTCTATGCATGGATATGCGCTGAGTGAAATATTGGCGATGCATGATAACGGTCGTCGAGGTATTGCATGCAGGGTGACGGCTCTTGAGTTAAGTGTTAGCTTTGCTGTGATACATTCCTCTATCATATCGGTCTTATTGCCGAAGGGGCGGTGGGGTAGCCTATTGGTTAAACCGTCCGCACGTTGCGCCGAAGACTCGGGTTCGATTCCAACAATTTATGAAACCTATTACTGGTGTCATCCGCCGTGAAATTGCTAGAATATTGCTAAAAGCGGCATTACAGTCACTCAGAAACTGCCAACAATTGTCACAACACTATAAGTATATATACGGGTGGTTTCGTCGTCTAAATCCTAAATTTTATTGTGCAGAAATGCGGATAGAAAACTAAGGTCATGGGTTCTTGATAGTGTTTTCTACGTTTGTCATTTCGTGGGTTTAAACCAGAGTAATGGATGCAATGTGTGAAGCCCATATCTGGCGGTCCTTGATAGTGATGAACTGTTGCTAAAGGCGGTGTAAAACTAAACTCACTCACTCACTCACTCACCATCCACCTACTCACTCACTCACTCACTCACTCACTGAACATGTAACATGTATTTCACCCACAAATGAGTAGTAACACATAGATATATTTATACAAACATATGCATGTATTTCCAAAACATCCAAGCGCTGTTTAAACATATTACAAGTCATCACAGATCAATAAATAACCTTAGCCATCACTGGCAGCAGGGGAATCGTCAGTGACGTCATAGCGATATATGTTGCAGAAGCTCCTGTAATAAGAAAAATATCAGATGCAATTTCAAAAGGACAGTTTGATTATGTTCCCCTGATTCTACCATTCTATGGTGTTTGAATATTGCCAGACGCGGTGCAAAACTAAACTATCTCACTCACCCACGTTGATCTTATATCAATAAATGTAGTTATTGGTATCCTTTATTATTACTTATTTGAACGCTATATTTGTGTCATTTAACGTTTACATACCAAATGCTTGTTATAGAATTGCCTTTATTACCTGTTTTAATTTCTTTATTTTTCAGACCGAAAATTCGGGAATCAGTTAAAAACGGTAAAACTGACACTGACTGATTCTTATGCTGACGCTGAAATGAAAAACACTTACCGCTTGCCAATTCCTGTCTTTGAATGTTCTCCTCCAGTGATTCCATCATCTGAGACACCCTTTGGAAATTTTCACCACTTCCAAAATCGTGGTGCTTGTCCTTCAAATCAAGGAATTTCTTCAGCAGTGCCTTCAGGACCGCCAACTTCAGCTTCCCCAGAGCTTTCAGGATGTCCTTGAAGTCATCTTCGTCCAAGTCGAAAATAGAGGAGAGGTATTTGCTGAACCTGTTGGTCAGTCCGTCCACGATCTCATCCACTGACCGCCTTGGACGTGACAGTTTGCTGTCCAGGGTGTCCTGGGTGTTACACATGGTGGAGTGTGCACACACCGATACAACCAGACACAGAAGGGTGACAGACGACTGCATGATTCTGAGTAACAGACAGAAGTATTAAGAGATAAGTATTGATGGAATAATAATTGCATTGGCATTCTAGTCCCCAGTCAACAAATCATGAAACCCGTGAAGATCTTCAGCAGCCCATGTTTGTCGAAACAGGCGATTATCGGGATCGGGTTGTCAGGATCGCTGACGTGCGTGACACAATGTCCCACCCCAGTTGCGTAAATCGATGTTCATGCTGCTGACCACTGAACACTAGACTCGATTATTTAATAAACCGCCTTAAACTGGATTACAGCTGAGTGTGGCGTAAAACTAAACTCACTCACAATAAAAATGTATACACTGACAACAATAACAATATGTGAATACAGACATTCTGAAGAAAGCAGAGACGTGGTCAATACCAATATATCCCTCAAGAAACTATGAATATGAACGAATCAGTCAGGTCAGTGGATACCGGGTGTCGAGAACACACTTCGAAGGTGTACCAACAATATATACATGTAGTACTTAATATGTTTGTACAGCCCGCTGTAATGATTAATGAGTTAGCTATATGCATATAGTCCCTTCCGGTGTACGCTTAACAATACAGAGGTCATGGAGTCTGCCATAGCGAGTCAGTGTGTCGTGTCCTTTCAAACACGCAGAATATGTTATAGTACTATTTGAAACATTCAGAACTTCTAACCAGAAACATTAGATTTTGAAATACTTTATCGATAATACCAGAGTGAGTGAGTATTGTTTTACGCGCTTTTAGCCATGTTCCAGCAATATCCCGGCGGGGAACACCAGAAATGGGCTTCACACTTTGTACTCATGTGGGGAATCGAACCAGGGTATTCGGCGTGACGAGCCCAAACGTTCACTACTAGGCTACCCCACCGCCCTTTACACCATGCAGAGAACATATATTACTGTGCTGGATATGGTTTTGTTTTATTTGCACAATTTATTTGCACAATTGTTTTATAGTACAGGTGTTGGAAATAGTTCATGTATCGGTGTGTTATCCGTGCCGCATACCTACGGGGTATATGCGAATTTAGAAGGTGACGGTAATGCAGGACATGTTCACTTCGTCTTAAAAATGCAATGGAATGATTATAATATGCTTATCGAAGAACATTGCCCCTGAGCTGGAGAATTTCCGTGTTTATAAGCTAAATAGCTAGTATAAATAGCTATGATTCGCCGTATTTGCATTATTTAACTGCATGGTGTACTTTGAATATAGAACAGTTGCAAATCGGGAAATGTCTGCATTTACCACTGCCACTAATATTAGGAAACATCGACTTTTTTCATTTTGTTGTTTCAAAATAATTTATGTATGCTTGTCTTCATTAAATGCACCCAACTATCACTAAAACGCTTCAAATGTTTTTTCCCTAAGATGAGAATTTGAGCTATAATGCTGGTTTGGACAATATTTTAGTACTGACATGCGTTTGCTTTTATAGGCTTGAATGCAAAACCAGGAACAGTTCTTCCAGGGTTTACAGAGCAAGGGTCATGACAACAATGGGTCAAACACAACCCACAATGACTGGATCTAGGGGTGCCTAAGGGACGCAACTCGAGTGTCTTAGACAATTTAACAAGGCACATCATGCTCTTACCTTCCTCTGAGACACAGATCAGTGGATGATCAGCGTGTGTTGAGCTGCTGTGCTGACTACTGGATCTGTGCCATTATATAGTGTTAGCTGGGAAACATTTCATTCTGTGACATGTCAGCGGATGATTCATGAGGTGGTGTCACACTGTCATGACAGAGCCTCATTGCTCGTCGCCAGGGGGTCGTGGGATTTGGGAGGACAATGGAAAGCGTGATGTTAGAGGGTGACTCAGCTTCCCTCAAACTCCATGCTATACTTCCCACGTGTTTTCCCCAGGTTTGATCTTTGCTACGGACGCAGTACCAGACAACAACAACAAGAGTTATCCGCCGTGATGTCATGACGTCACCTACCGGAAAAGATGGCGAAAATTAGAAGGGAGTCAGGCCGATTATGACTGTGGATAAACTCAAGTGCAATCAACACATATGGTACAGCCTTATATCTGCCAACATCACCATAAAGATCTACATAGGCGGTTATGGATGATGCTTAATATGCAAACGGGAACTTTGAATTTGAATAGGAAGTGTAAGCGTTTATAAACTTTTCAAAGACAGACATCCCATGAACGCACCATTTCAGCTTTTTGAGAAAGGTCATTTCACAAAATTTCAGGACCTCTGCTCTCCCTCACCCCCACCCCAGCCCGGATGTGCCTATGAACACAACGCATGGAACGTGCACATCCACGTTCATGAGGTGTCATTCTTGATTAGACGGTTTTCACTCGGAAGGTTGATGAATCACTCTAGTCCATTATTTTTGACAATCGTCTTGCTTCACACATGCAAATTTCACGAAATGCACCAATCCCCTTTCAAAAGCGACAGCTATCAGTACTGTCGGAAACAAACTGGGCTTTTCACATTTATTGGTACAATTTGTGCAGTTAATGTGTGAACGTGTGATATAACCGTAAAATATGTTCGGCCTAAATAAAGTCTCAGAGGATGGGAGAATGGGAACGTACGATATTTCTTTAGTGAAGGGACATTAGTGAAAAAAATGAGCGACTTCATGCAGATGAGCTCCAAAACAAACAAAACAATACAAACTGGAGGGGGCTTCTCAAAAGCAAAACCATGATGTGTGTCGCAGGCGGTCGTTAGGGGTCGGGCAGGGGGATAGAGATATCAGCTGAGATAAGGCAATTTAAGTAAACGGCATGTTATAACAATTTAATCAAAGTTTTCTCTCTTGTTTTCACGTCAAAAGAAAATAGATCTCGTACGGACGAAGGGACACAACTCTGGTTGTCCCAGATGTAAAATCCCGAAAGAGCGACGGAAACGGCAAGTGGATGAGTTCAGACAAACACCGCCTTAAAGACAGCGTGCGAAACAGCCATTTACTAGCAGGCCAGTGGCTAGTAGAAATAGACTGTGACTGTGGAGATTTACTGACCCGACTTGCTTGTGAATTTTCATGGGGTTGTTATATCTCAACACTCACTTATTTTTAGATTCAGGTTGATCATGACTCCGTGTTTGCATGCGCTGTACACGTCTTCCCTTTTCTTACCAAAATGGGATTCTGCAGTTTTTCAGACTTTTCCATGATCAAGATGACACGTCTTGACGTAACTGAAATAGTGTTCAAGCAGCGAGCAGTATAGTTTCTGAATTTAGCCATCCAGTTGCGCTCGTTGTGGGTTGCGCCTCTAACGACAAACACGTTTACTGAAGAGCAGCTCTAACCTGGATCTTACCCTCCACTGAATCGCACCTTTAAAAAGAAGAGTGGATGTATTTGGGAAGCGGACATGGTAAATGGCGCTGCATTACGTCTTACAAAACGTCAGTGAGACTGCTGTCATTTGGCTGTTTAGAAAGTCTGCTTGTTGTTTAGAGTCGCTTTTTTGCAATACTACAACCAGTGTAAATTATTTGGACCATACACTCCAGTGAACAACCGATCCATGCAGTTGGGTGAGTGAGTGAGGTTTTCAGCAATGTTCTATCAAGAGAACGACCGATATGGGCTTCAAGCCTTCGCACATTGGATTAAACTGGGAAATCGAATGTAGGCAACGGAAGATTCGAATGAAGCATTGACCGGGGCATAAACATTTGTGACCAACTCGTATTCGACAAACCGAATAGCGAATCGTGCCCCTCTTGAAGGATTTCAAGTTGGCGCATGAACATCAGAAGTAATCTTTAAAGAACGATAACTCTATTCTTGTATGATTCCAGTGGTACTTCATATTACCGAAGCTCTCATGCAATGTATTGCTAATTTTGTTTATGTTTATAATCAATCCTCTTTGAAACAACTAAAAGCTTGCGAAATAATCATTTTTTGAAGACAGATTCAAACGTGATTATTTTCAGCCGTTCACCTTATCTTTCCATAATGTATATTTCTATAATAAAAAAAATCTAAAATAAAAAAAAAAAATTTCTAAAAATATATCTCAAAGTGAATACTCGTGCAACTGGGCTGTCATACTGCTGAAGGTATTTAAAAAACCAACACTCTAAAAATAATTATCAATGACCCCTAAAATGCAAGACTAAAATATCGCCCAGAGATGTGAAACATACGCCCAGTGTTAAAGATTAAAATTAGTTATATAAAGATATATTGTTGCTTAAAATGTTAGAAGCGCACGTACAATCTTCATAAATAGAATACAAGATTGTCTCTAATATTAACATGTCAGAACTTGCTCCTTACTCTGAACAGAACAGAGATATTCTCCATGTCTCGGAATCACTTGTTTCATAACGGTGTCAGTACCTACGCCGAAACGTCGCACTCGTTGCAATAAAAAGTTGACTATCAATAGAACTTGGTTTTCCTTGATCTTTACAACTTCTAAAATGCCTCTCAAAGCAGCTGTCTCGGAATAACACGAGATGGTCACGAGTGCATCTTGGGAGGGCAGAACAGCGTCTTACCTCTTGAGCAAGTACCGAGCTCTCTCTTCATGGCCATGCTGTTTTGCAGAGTCCTCATCAGCATCTCAACACGAGTCTGTCAACATTCGTCATGTTCCGGTTAATGTTCATCACGTCGTTAAAGTAGGCAACAACATTCTTGCTAACAGGAATATCAGGGGAGGGGAGGCCGTTGATGAAACTACCAAAATCCGTTTCCTCTAATCCAAGAATGTTGGTGGTAGTTTTGAGGAGACTGCCAGCAGTCTTCTAACCACGGAGTAAGGACGACAAGTCAAATCTCTGTGGTCACGACAGAGGCTTGTCTGTAGATTGTCTGGACTCTGCGGTCATGACCTGCAGGTACCCTGGCAGATAGCAGGTGACCTCTAATCGCGCTGACACTGAAATCGTATATTTTTTTTCATGCAGAAGAAGACATACTAAGATAACAATGCATACAGCGGTGGGACCTTTGTGGAATGTCTATTCTAGTATTTTACGAAGTCACATCTTTTCTAATATCTAATTGCCTTTGAGCTGCATTTTAAAGGGACTCACCAGAAAAATATGTAAGGCAATACTCTTATGCGTTGTGTTGCTTAGGTAGCGGCCACAACATTTCCGAGTCCCGTGCTGGGATTCGGACGACGGACCTTCTGATCCGATGTCGATGCCTTGTCCACATGACCAAAGAGGTTAACCCCGTCAGCAAGCTGACAAGGTAAGGATGTCATCTTTGCGATGACTCCACGCCCTGCTACACTTAAAACAAAGATAATAAGTAAGTAAGGCTCTACTCTATTCCCTTGTGGACCTCATGGCAAAGATAGTGAATAAGTAAGGCTCTACTCTATTCCCTTGTGGACCTCATGGCAAAGATAGTGAATAAGTAAGGCTCTACTCTATTCCCTTGTGGACCTCATGGCAAAGATAGTAAATAAGTAAGGCTCTACTCTATTCCCTTGTGGACCTCATGGCAAAGATAGTGAATAAGTAAGGCTCTACTCTATTCCCTTGTGGACCTCATGGCAAAGATAGTGAATAAGTAAGGCTCTACTCTATTCCCTTGTGGACCTCATGGCAAAGATAGTGAATAAGTAAGGCTCTACTCTATTCCCTTGTGGACCTCATGGCAAAGATAGTAAATAAGTAAGACTCTACTCTATTCCCTTGTGGACCTCATGGCAAAGATAGTGAATAAGTAAGGCTCTACTCTATTCCCTTGTGGATCTCATGGCAAAGATAGTGAATAAGTAAGGCTCTACTCTATTCCCTTGTGGACCTCATGGCAAAGATAGTAAATAAGTAAGGCTCTACTCTATTCCCCTGTGGACCTTATGACAAAGATAGTAAATAAGTAAGTAAGAAATGAACTGGATCGAATGGTCGTAGATGACATGGTTACAGGTAGTCATACTCGGACCACGTGGATAGTAACTGAGTGCGTGAGTTTAGTTTTGCGCCGCACTCAGTTATAATCCAGCAATATACCGACAGTGTGTAAATAACTGACCAGACACACCCGTGATCAATAGCATGAGCATCGATCTGCGCAATTTGGAACCGATGACATCTGTCAACCAAGTCCGCGAGCCTGACCACCCGATCGCGTTAGTCACCTCTCACGACAAGCTTCGTCGCCTTTCATGGCAAGCATGGGTTGACGACGGCCTGTTCTATTCCGGACACCACGTGGATAGCTGCTCACAATATCAAAAAATACGGCCGTTGATAATTTTAAATAGTTTCGTTCCAAAATTGGCAACTGGCCAGGCTTTTGTAAACTGAAAAAGAAAACTTATGCATAAACGTCCTCAGATGTGCTAGATATTCTAATATTCTGTGCTGCAAAAAGAATGTGCTTTGCTGAACTTCCTTCTCTCAGAAAAATCCGTACTGTACTGTCTATTTATAGAAATAACCTTTAGATCAGTTCTTACGTCGTGCTTATCACATGCACATGGATCGATCGGAATGTACTTTGGTGACATTGTGGAATAACATTACACCACTGCTGGTCTAAGTGTTGTGTGAATAACGGGGAAAAACCAAGTGAGTCTGAATGACAATAGACGATTTCCGCCCCTCCTGAGCCAACAAACCCTATTAGTCAAAGCGACAACCCAAAATAAAAACGTTCTCTAGTCATTGCGACTGACAGATGTGGAAACAAACAGGAAAGGTGACCCTTGTGAACATAACACCATCTATCAAGGAAGTATTTCGTTTTAAAACGGCGTGATAGTGTCATCTGAACATTACACCATGAAATCAAAAAGAATTTCCCCAGGGTTTTACCCATTTGTCCTCTGCCCATCTGGGCAACAGAAGATAATTACTCTTCCAATAAAGTAGGGGAACTCTTTTATTTTTTGTGTGAGACAATTGGAAAATACATCGGATTGATCTGCGCAATTGGGAACCGATGACATGTGTCAACCAAGTCAGCGAGCCTGACCACCCGATCCTGTTAGTCGCCTCTTACGACAAGCATAGTCGCCTTTTATGGCAGACAGACAGACAGACAGACAGACAGACAGACAGACAGACAGACAGACAGACAGACAGACTATGTATATTCTGATCTTGCACTGAACAATTACTCTTTACACGTTACCTCTTTACACACACACACACAGACACTCACTCAGACACACACACCTACACCTACAGGCGTGCGTGCGTGTGTGAATGCGCACGCGCTTGCATATGTATGTATGCAGGCATGAGTGAGTGTGAATGTACATATGTACTTGGATCGATGGCTGTATTTATGTATTTGCGTTTGTGTGCGTGTGTGTGTGCGTGCGGGTGTGAGAGTGTGTGTATGTATACTAGTATATATACAGCATCATGAATTGTTTTCATAACATGGAAAATCGCCAGACACAGTATTATGCATTTATAGAATCTGTGAGGTCGTAACTGGATGTTGAGAGTGCATCACCACTTAAACTCCCTTGTATAGTTCTTTGTACACTGAATGCCCCTGCGCGATGATTGGTGTATGACGTGAAGGTTGCATGTTACGATTTCCATTTAAAACTAAACAAAACAGAAACGGGTAGAAACAAAAACTAACAAATGTGTGATGCAAGATGTCTTGCAAACCGTCAACATGAAGAATCACGCCCCACACAAGTGTTTGTGAACGTGCATCCCTTGTGTTGATAAAGAGATGTGACTCTGAAAGTTTTGTAAACGCTTGTACTTCCTATCCAACTTTAAGGATCAGCTTTCCCTTCTTAGGTGAGCATATCATAAACTGACGACCAGACTAGCAATTCTCGAACGTTCGTAGCCCCACGAACTTCTTAGGCCTATTCGTAACACATTGGCTACGATCAAAGTTACGAATTCTTAGGGCTACGAACGTTTCGAGAATAAGGGCCCAGGAACATACATGGATTTGGACTGAAAGTATTTATTTCTTCACGATTTTACCGGTTTCCAGTATTCCACAACACGCTTCAGACGATTCCAGTATAAATACTAGTATACCACTAGATTGGGTACAAAATATAGTTGTTATTATCTCTGCTGTTTGGTTATAGGCCAATGGGGGCAAATAATCTGGGTGGTACTATTAACGAATATAGTTTTTTTGTATGTGAAAGTGTAAATAGAAATAGAATGGAAAAGAAAGAAATACAAAGACTGTTGTAACTGCAATATCAAAGAAGGCAGTTATCTGTTACTCACAAAAAGAAAGCCACACTCATTGTACCCATGTGGGGAATCGAAGCCGGGTCTTCCTCGTCCCTAGCGAACGCGTTAACCACTAGGCTACTTAACTCCACGCAATGTACATGAAGTGCATGTGCATAGCTAGTACACTGTGTTCCGGACCGGATGACGTTTAAAGTTGACAATTCCGGGCAAAATGGGCCAGGCCTTACACTCAGCAACCCTCAGCTCTTTTAAATCCTTCTTTTCAGAAAATAACGCCAAGCGTCTATATGAATGGACAAGAGATGAAGAGAAAAAACTTTATATCATATCTGTATAAAAACGAGCAAAGTCGTTAAACAGAAGAATATATTTCCATGTACCTTTAGTTTATGGGATTTTATGGCGCATTGCATGCGTCTTTACTCAACGCTCTCCCACCAACTCCGAACACAGGACGTATGACCAGTGTTTGGGTGGCTTTGTATAATTATTTTGCATCTCATTATCCAGATTGATAAATTCTATGGTAGTTTCCCTTAGTACTGATAGTTAGCATTATTGAGAGAAATGTATAATGCATTTTAGAAAAATGTAGTGTGCCTTTAATCCTCTCAATGCTATCGTCGAACCCATTCGACAGGAGTGCAGGATAATGACATCTCCAAATAAAACTTGCAATAATTATTCAACGAGTCGGATTTACGTGTCATATGAATTATGTATGGAATGTACTAATTCTCACCTTTTTAAATATGTAATGTTCAATACGTTTATATACCTTAAAACGAAACGCCCGCGAATTAAAAATGAGATCGCCGAATTTCTCGGCACGCAGTCGAAAATAACGGCCATTGTTGACTTCCAGCGCACCACGCCGTGTGGTACCCAGTCTAATATTTTCTTCATAATGAAATATTTTTTGATAGTTTAGTCGATATTTTTTGTTCCTTGACGAAGGGAAAGCTCATAAGTTTCCCATTTTCTAAAAATTAGTAACTTTCGGCTCAAATAAATATAAACAAAACCAATCTCAATGTTATATCATCGATTGGACGAACAGAAACGATCATGGCAACGGTGGTAAACAAACAACTCCACATGTATCGTGATGCCGAAGAAAATGTGCCATCCTTTTGACATATCCAGTTATTTTATCTGGAATTAATTACACGGTGTGAATAGGTAAATGTTATTGCCTCTGCACAGAAATTACCAGATTTAGCGATTTTATTTTGATTTGGTTTGATAAACCTTCCAACATTCACAAAGTTGACAGCCGTTGGTGACTCGAAAGGGCGTGGCCAAACTCGCGGTCTTTCTAAGTGACAAGATACGAAGGATGTTTGAAAATATGCGTTCATAAGCAGAATCTGAACACATATACATTGAAAGAAAACGACTCAATACCTATATAATGCAGATCATGAAACAATATCACAATATTTGTAATTGTACCCACCCTTGATGAAACCGGAAGCACGTACACGGCATGGCACTCGTGGAAGTAAAATGTGAAGGAGTTGGAAAACAACCATTGATACATTTTCTAAACTGATTCAAATTCCCGTAAGATCCATACTATACACCAGAATTACCTTTCAGTCATCCTCAGTCATTTACTATTAGTTGTGTTCAATAGCAGTTGTCATTTGTTGCTTGTGTTGTAGTATTTCTGAAGTTAGCCGTCGATGTGTTGATCTTTTAGTTTAGCAAATTCGAAGTCGATGATTTTCGCGGTCTATTTTTTTCAAAGAATGTTCTGACACGGGGAGACATATAAATTGTCAGTGTGTCGTAACAATAACAGAATATTCTTCTGTGTATATCGTTACAAGAAGTACAATTTTGATGATTGAAGATCTCATGAAAAAAATCATTTTTCCTTTTGCAGAAACGAACGAAACCAGAGCTAGTGTGAGAATGTAACGTACAGTAAATGTATTTCATAAAAAATAATTACTGCTTAGAAAACAACTATCATCGTCTTTGTGAATCAGTATTTATTTTAGACATTAAAACAGCTAAACATCACATCTTTTGTTCACGAATTTGGAGCAAAATTGAAATTATTTTGTTACTCCAAACAGCAGAGCTTTCGGAGTTAATTCTACCTAGTATAATGCAGGTAATGTTTCAGATCAAATTGTTGGACGTGTGTGCATATTTGTATAAAAAAAATCATGTCATGTGGCTCAGTCCGTGGTTCCATACAGCTTTTAGATATTGCACTAGTGCAATCTGAACTGCAAAATGTACCTCATGTTTATGGCCATACTTTTTGCCTACTTGCACACTGTCTATGTTCATATTTTACTGTTAAAACAGACTTCATCTGGGAAACAGACTGATGATCCAAACTCTTGGGGCAGTGATTACACTGACAGTAATCGAAAGACAGACTCATTTTTTTCTTGTGATGAAATTTCATGAAGTAATATGAAATTATCATACCAGACCTAGAATAATTTTGTCGTAGTGATGTTTTGAATATGGAATATCAAAACTACAAGTGACAGATAATTAAGTGTTGAGTAGGAGGTGCAACCTATGTTAGTCTTTGGCATCAAGGTAATCATGTGGTGGCAAGTAAATTTCTTTCTTCCTAATACTGAGCTCTGCAGTGAGTGGTTTTTGTTGTCCAGTTTGGAGCTATTCTTTAAGATTTCAATTTGGATTTTTTTTCATTGCCATGTGTATATGGCAAAGACATATACATCAAATGCTTCCAGATCTTTAACGGAAGACTGCTCAGTCCTTGGCATTTTGTTATTCAAGGAAGACTGTTCTTCATGTTTCTTGTTTCATGATGGTTTAGGCTATTGAACACTAAATAATTGGAGTATATCACCATCAGACACTTCAGCAAACAGAAACAATCCTTGAAAGTTCATTAGACCCATTTCATATTGTGACATTGCTCCTAAACCCAGGAAAAGACAATAAGGTAGAATAATATATATTTACAGAATATGAAGCATGTTTACTTTCACCAGAGACAATATAACTTCTTAAATGTATATGGTTTCTTTTTTATCAAATGATAACATTTTCCGATAAATTTACATGTACTGTTACTTCAACAACATAAATGACATTATTTGTCATGTGCGATTCAAAATAATTCAGCAAACAAAGTGGTACTGCTGAAAACAAAAATAACTCATCACCCATTTGTATTTGATGTACATTTTGGCACGATATTATGAAGAAATAAAATACACAAAATAATTTGTAACATCTATCCATATATTTTATGGCATACATGTAGTTGTAATAAAAAATTGTGCAAAACTGTCAGCTTTCCACATTACTGAAAGACATTAATTAAAATTTGGTTATTTACACGTTGCTAATGCATTGACAGATTTTAAGTGTCTTTGCGTTTGTCCATTTGAGAGAGAAAAATAATTGTCATATTATTAATATCATTTAACATATTAAAGTGTATGTAAAGATTTAAAGTTGTAACCAGGTATGAAACATAAAGCATTGACAAATCTATCGTAATTATTCATCAAGAACGTTAATTCATTGCATAAAATTATGAATGTAATTCAACTTGTTCTAAAGTGAGACATATAATTTTCCCAATCATGTAATATGAACGCAATTTTTATCAAATCATCTCCGATTTCATGTGAAACTATAACTGAAAATATATTTTTGTTTATAAAACATGTATACTGCAGTTCTTACTACACTACATCGTCATAAAAAGAAAAGCATGAATGTTATTTTGAAACACAAATGCCACGCCCATATCCGCGCACCTGTTGTTGAGAATGATCTTTGTACACGTTTCTGTGTTGGACCATGTGAAAAAAAGAATAAGCTGGCATCAACATGCATCACAATTATATCTTTGCTATCTTTATATTCAGTGGACAATAAAGTAATGTGCCTAATATGAACAAAAATTCAAATAAAAGATACTGAAAAACTTGCATCTGCAGTGTTGATCGACTACTGTTTCCGGGTCACGGGAGCATACAAGGTCAAACTGGTTCGGCTATGTGCGAATTATATAGTCAAAAATACACCAAGAAAATTCTATGAGCTCTGATTAATCACTTTAAACAGTTATTTGTGCTAAATTCAGGCGAAATATCTCCAACGTTTCTGTTCATATTCAATAGCGAATGAATTTCATCAAGCAATCCCCGTCTGTGACATCACATCCGGTGACCTTTGCACTTACTAGAAAACAAGTTAGATTTCACGATCTTAATTTTCGTCCGTCTTTCGTCATACTAAACGGAAAATGATACATGGAACACTTGTAGAATGAGAAATTCTCCCTCTTTCACCAGGTCTTACACAGAAGAGTTCTGTAATCTTTCTTCTGACCAAAAAAGCTATATTTTATGTAGGAGTTCGACGAAGCGCGCCATGTTTGTTTTTTCGTATGCGTAACACGATTTAACACCGTCTTTTTGTGGGTTTGTGCAAAAATTAATGAACCATAACACTTGATATTTGCACTCATGAATGCTTATGAATCATGTATTTTATTCTGCTATTTTCATTACATGACACGTTTAAATAAACGTAATAGTGCCATTTCAGACCTGTCATGACATCGAAAATATTATTTGTTTACGACGAACGTTTTCGATTATTTTTTTTCAGAATTATTTTTTAATTTGTCGTCGCGCGGATATTTGCCGATACAAATATACGAAATTAAAGTCAGATACTTATGAAATATCAGTAGTAAGAATAGTGAAATCGGTTTGCGATAACTGGACAATTTATACGGTTCCTAGTATAAAACGCATCCGGCTACCAATCGAGTAATTCAGGTAAATTCAGGAAAATTTACTCTATTTATGTTTGTCTTGTAATTAATATCTGTACGTTTGAAATTATCTGGATATTTTTTGACAATAATGTTTATTTTTGTATGTAGTATTAATGAGCTGAATATTTTTTCAGTTGTCCCTTATTTAGAGACGCACTGAGTGTTTGAAATCACCCACCCTCTTATTAGCGCCTTATGCTGAAATTAATGCAGCAGGCTAAAGGTTAAATTCACCATCTCACTTACTAGATTCGGAGTAAAATAGGTCTTCAGCCACAGAAAGCGACTATGCCTGTCATGGGAGGCAACCGACTGGATCTGGTTGTCAGGTTCGCACATTGGTTGACACATGTCATCTCGTAACTCAATTGATGCTTATGCTGTTGATCACTGTATTGTCTGGTTCAGACTCGAACATTTAAAAGCCGTCGCCATATTGCTGGAATATTGCTGAGTGTGGTATAAACTAAACTCACTCACAGAAATCCACATTCTGTAGCACATGCGATACATAATATCTCAAACAAGGAAAATATTTTAGAAGGTGTTATTTCATTTAATTACCTGCGTGTTCACTGAGACTTTTACAACAAGGTACAACACAAATGAGAGCAGAACCTCGTCTGTGACTCAAGAAGCAGATCCTGGTGGGAATAAAGAGCACAACTCCTTTGACCGCATGTAAATCCAGTCCTACCTTGTTCCACAAAGGACATGGGTGGGTTATCGGGAGCAGGCCCTCTTGTTAGAACAACGCAAGATGAATACGAGGATATATGAACTGTACATGAAGTCCAAACAATGTTCTAAACAACTCAGTCCTTAGCAGCCTAACCATGGTAACGTTCTTGTCAACACATCTACATTGTGCACCCCAGTGCACACATGACTGACAACATCATCAAGGGCGATGACAGCAGCAGCGTTGACGAACCTGAAATATTCAGAAACAGGAACAGATCAAAATAATTCAAGATCTCTGGAACAGTAAACTCAACAGTGCTCAATATATCGGTTAATGTATGCAGTACTGTGTTAATCTTGAGTAGGCGATGGGGTAGCCAAGTGGTTAAATCGTTCGCTCGTCACGTCAAACACTCTCAAATAAGTGGTTGAGTGAGTATATCGCGGCTTTGGACACATTACATTCATTTTGGGGAATGGAACCCGGGTCTTCAACGTGCCGAGCAAACGCTTCAACCACCATCCCCAGCAGACTCTCAAATGAACAACAAGAGAACTCACTGCTCTTCTCTTCTAATTGCTCCTTTATCTGGATGGAGTACTCCAGCGCCTCCATCAACTGATGGGCGCGGTCCATCTTGACTTGGGGCATGTCCTCCGTCTTCATCATGTCCTCCACATGTTCAAGGACGTTCTTGGCATCAGGGGCGTCCAAGAAAGGTACCTGATTGATGAACCTTCCGAAAGCTGAGTTCCCGAAGCCAAGGACGTTTGTGACGGTCTTGGCCACAGTTCCTGCAGTTCTTAGGCCCGCCAGCACACCCAACAAATCGGACTGTTTCTGACCTGGTGGTGTGAACAAATTACAAAGAAGTTACGCAAAACATATGACGTGGAACTGAGGGATTGGAGGAACAAGAGAAAAGAACAGTAACAGTAACAAGAGCAGGAACAGCAGTTGAAAGGTTAGCAGGAGAGCAGGAAGAGTCCTTTATGCCTCACTTCTCGATGCGGATTACAACATTCATATGCAAATTAAAAGTGGGAAGAATATTTCAGAAACAAAATAACTCCAAATTGTTGGAACACATTTATTTAATGGCACACAGATGGCCAAAGAGTAGTTAGCTCATACGGTTGCATTTAATTAACAAAACAATCTATGGAATAACACCAACTTATACAAGATTGGACAAGAATTCCTCCCTGTATACTTTCTGTGGAAGGGAACCTGAAACCGTCATGCATCTGTTTTACGAGTATAGCCAGATAAAAGAGCTTTGGGGACGTCTGACTACTGGATGGAAATTACTGCAGAAAGAGAATTTACATTTAATGCAGAAAACACACTCTTAGTATTTCAACGAAAACAACACGCATGTACAAGAACCATGGCCTATACTGTGCCCAGATCATACAGCGTATATTTGTGGTGAAATTCACAAACAGGTGAGTGAGAGAGTTTAGTTTTACGCCGTTTTTAACAATGTTCCAGCAATATCACCACCCCAGCAGACTCTCAAATGAACAACAAGAGAGCTCACCACTCTTCCCCTCTAATTGCTCATTTATCTGGATGGATTCCTTCAGCGACTCCATCAGCTGACGGGCGCGGTTCATCTTGACTTGGCCCATTTCCTCCGTCTTCATCGTGTCGTTTACGTGTTCAAGGACGTTCTTGGCATCAGGGACGTCCAAGAAAGGCACTTGGTTGATGAACCTTCCGAAAGCTGAGTTCCCGAAGCCAAGGACGTTTGTCACGGTCTTGGCCACAGTTCCAGCAGTCCGTAGCCCCGCCAGCACACCCAACAAATCGAACTGTTTCTGACCTGAAAGTGTGAACAAATTACAAAGGAGTTACACAAAGCCTATGGCGTGGAACTGAGCGATGGGAGGAACAAGAACAGAAGAAAAGAACAGGAATAGGGCCTGAGATGTTAGCAGGAAGAGCATGAATCGAATGCAAATTTACAAGAAAATGGACAGGGGACATGACACAGGAACACGATGTCTATAATGAATAGGAACGAGAACTGATGTAGACGTGAGCTGAACAGACTCAGTTGAAGCTAGAAGAGCATGAGTGAAAGATCACCAAGGAAATGTGTATGTACGACTAAATTCCTCGTGGCAATTGATCTACGCAGGTGGAATATCTCGAGCGAGCCTTACATCTCTACCTCGTTAGTCGCGCCAGCATTGGTGGCTCAAGACAAGTTCTAAACCGAATCGTCAGACTATCAATAAGATGCCATATTCACCATAACGAACTCGCTCAAAGGGACTCTGATAGACTAATATGGATCTATTTCCGTTGAAGAATTTTAACAGTCTATGTCGGATGATCTTGAAGCATCTATGTACTCTTATCAACAACGCTCTCCTCACAATTGTGCCAGTGTACTGTTTAACAGTTCATATTCAACCATGATGGCAGAAGAGCGTGACCTTTAACCTCACGGCACGATTGCATGAGATACAGACGCCATATTGAAAAAAACCCAACAGAATACCAACAATTCACATTTACAATTGAAAATACCATTAATGGTTCAGCTTTTTCTAGAGAATATCTACTCTTTAGGTCAACCATGGCCTATACTGTGCCCAAATTACACATGAGTGAGAGATTTAGGTAGTTTTACACCGCTTTGACAATATTCCAGTCGCGACTGGGGACACCAGAAATGGGCTTCACACATGTGGGGAACTGAACCCGGGTCTTCAGCGTGACGAGCGAACTCTTTAACCACCGCATGCCAGAAAAATCGTCATATTGGGTCATACTGGTAATGCTAATTTTTTTAAAAAGGGGTTGAATGGCTAGGTGTGGTATAGCTCGGCATATCAGGTTGTTATTGTTAATAACGAATGTCAGGTTGTTATTGTTAATGACGAAAGTCAGGTTGTTATTGTTAATGACGAATGTCAGGTTGTTATTGTTAATGACGAATGTCAGGTTGTTATTGTTAATGACGAATGTCAGGCTGCTATTGTTAATGACGGAAGTCAGGTCAGGTTGTTATTGTTAATGACGAATGTCAGGTTGTCATTGTTAATGACGAATGTCAGGTTGTTATTGTTAATGACGAATGTCAGGCTGCTATTGTTAATGACGAAAGTCAGGTCAGGTTGTTATTGTTAATGACGAATGTCAGGTTGTTATTGTTAATGACGAATGTCAGGTTGTTATTGTTAATGACGAATGTCAGGCTGTTATTGTTAATGAGGTAAGTCAGGTTCTTACTGTAATTGTAAACAACGTACCGCTGTTTTCCTGGAATTGCTCCTTTATCACGATTGAATGATTCATAGCGTCCATTAAGCGGTGGGCGAGGTCCTTCTGAACCGGAGTCATGTCTTCCTTCGTCATCATGTCCTCAAATCGTCCTAAAATAATTTTGGCATCGGGAAGATCCAAGAACGGAAGCCTATTAATAAACTTCCCAAAAGTTGAATTCCCTTGGCCAAGGAGATTAGTGGCTGTCTTCACAAAGGTGCCGGCCTTTTTCAAACCCTGTAATATTTTGTCGAAGTCAAAGTCAAACCTCTTTTGACGGGACAGAGGTGTGTCAACAGGCGGGGTATCACCAGCACAGACAATCGGCAGACAGACAGCAAGACACAGACACACGGACAGACAGATTCTCAAACCTGGGCCCTTCATCTTGATGGAACTGAAACATAAAGCTTGTTTTGTATTCCTCTAGACAAATATGAATTCATATGTTGGTAAAATGTTTTGGTGAAAAATTATATCCGCCACCACCACCGTCGACATTAACAACCAAACCAAACCAAAAAACAAAACAAACCACAAAGCAAATATGCAAAAATAAAAAGAATGATAAAATAAAATAAAATGAATATACCAAGCAAAAACAACAAAGAAAACCAAACAGCATAGAAAAAACAACCAATAAACATGTCCCCTCCTCCCCCTGCCCCTCAAAATGTAACAAAACAACACATAGAAACAAAGAAACAAACAAATTATGAATACAACTTAAACATTATATTAACAATGTCTGAACAATACCATGCGGTTGGTTCATATTACTAACACCTATAACGAGATAATACTCTTTTGAAAACGATGTGATCAATGACGTTACCTTCAGTGTATTTTTTTAGTGAATGAAACCACAGACTTGAATGTGTTTCACTAAGCACACACGCGTTTACACATTCAGATCAGCAAAGCCCAGCGATCAACGTTTCGCGTGCGTTTCTCGGTATATATGCCCATACAGAGAAGGAAGTACTTTACAGATGAAATGTAACATTCATGAAATTAGGCGTTTACAGAGATTTACAAGATGATGCAGTACATCCCACTCTGGTTGGATGAGTTCTCCCGTGTGGTGTCATGTGGTGTGGCGGTGTTTGTGGAGGGGATGGGGGGCGAGGGGGGATGAACCTGCATAGCTCGAGTGCTCGTGCGACGTGAAGTGGCTTTTATCAAGCATGAAATTCGCATAGGCATATAACAAGCAGTGCTTGTTACCACTACATCGTAGGACAATGCATTTAATGGTCCAGTTATTCGTATACTCATGAAAACAAATAAGGGAACACATAAATGTACGAGTGTTCCTATATATTTGTTTTGTGAATTTTCAACAGCAGTGCAGCACAACACAGGCGAAGAAACCTGTAAAAGAATAAAGGAACATTTGTACTTTAATACGTTTCCTAATTTGTTTCCATGAGTATATATTGAAGATCTGATGTTAGTATTAGCTCATTTGAAGTACGGAGTTTATCCGCTTTTATGTAATCATTTCTAATGCATTTATGTTGAGTTTGTTACCTTGCGAACTGCATATAACTGTTCAATATTTCATGTCTCTTTGGAGAGCGGTTCTTCAACAGGCCGCTGGTGATTCGAATTATAATAAGCAAAATGTCAGTTTGGCTTTCTTTTCTCTCCCTACTCTTACGGGGTTACAGTTGGGTCAGTAGTGAGTGAGTGAGTTAAGATTTAAAGCCACACTGGCAACATTTCAGTTATATCATTACTAAAACTAGTTCTTAATGCAGAATACATACCTATACTAATATATAGTATTCCCAGAAATTATTGAGAATCATGTTGCGTCATGTAACTCATTACGTTTATTAACTTCTGGCGTTTTACTTACATAAACATGTTAAAACATCATCCTTTTACAGTCCCAGTCTTGTTTTAGTACTTTGTTAGACCTCCTCGCTCAGCAATGCATGCCTGAATACGCCTAGGCACACTACCCATCAAAGTTTGTAGGTAATCGTGTGACACGGTATCCCAATTTTGGACCACCTCGGCCTTCATATCTTCAATATTTCTCAGTCCCTTTTGGTTTATTCTGTCCTTCATGACTCCCCACACATTCTCAATTGGGTTTAGGTCTGGGCGGTAACTGTCTAAAACTTGAACATTTTCGCCCGACAACCACTGTTTTGTGTAGCGCGCAGTGTGTTTTGGGTCATTATCATGCTGGAAAATCCAATCATTTTCATACAATGTTTGTGCTGTCGGAAGAAGGTGACCATTTAGAATGTCAACGTATCTTTCTTTTGTCAAGTTTCCCGTGAAAACACACAATGGCGTCACTCCGCGAGCCGATATGCCACCCCACATGTGAAACTTCGGGCTATGTTTTGGTCGCTGGTAGATAGGTTTGACAGTATCTTTGGTCCAAATTTTCACACAATTAGGGAAAAGCTAAACAGAACTTTCATCCGAAAAGAAAACATTATCCCAATCTTGATTTTCATGAGCCCGACACCAGTTTAAACGTTTTTCCTTTTGTGCATCTTTCATCAACGGCGAGGGAATTCCACGTTTTTTCACCCAATTAAGTCTCTGTAATTCCTGCCTAACTATTTCATTGCATACCTGAGGACTTCCTCTGCTAATCATTTCATTTCTGATGTTCTCAACACTTTTTAATTTGCCCCTACTCACAATCTGCCCAAGTCTTCGGCGATCCACAACACTGAATTTCCTAGGCCGACCTGCCCCTGCTTTGTGCTCTATCCCGGTTCCTGTTTGAATATTCTTCAAAGTTCTGTATACTGTAGACAGAGGAATACCATGTCTACAAGCTAACACTTTAGCATCACCCTCACCCCTTTCAAAATCATCTAGAATGAGCTTTCTTTTCTCTCTTGCTGTAAATTCTGCCATGTCAACACAGGAAGCCGTCTGCTCAGACAAGGGAGATATCTCTTGACGTAATGAGCTGCCTTCTAAGCCTTCAAGAGTTGTCTCCCTTATTTAGTATGCTTAGTGCATAGTGAAAGCCCTTTTTTCCAATCTTAGCATCATTAGAAAAAAAACAAAGATTTTCTCAATAATTTCTGGGAACACTGTATAAAACCCTGTCAACGAAGGACAGTAAAAGTGCTAGATTATCGATATCACAATATGATTTAAAACTAGTTAGCATATATCTTTACATGTAGAACACAAGTGTTGGACAATACAATGTTAAAATGGGTTTTTATCCCATCAGTTCAAGGTAGATCACCATAGTGGGGTTTTACAACAGACGACCATGGTCTTAATGAACGTATAAAAATCGGTCGAACTGACCCTGACTACGAGATACAGGTAATTAAAGTGTATTTAAGAGATAAAAATCGTGAACAGGTGTAAACATAGCCATAGCCAGTGATATATAATACATAGCCAGTGATATATAACACATAGCCAGTGGGTCAAAAAAGAAACTTTACATTCTTTCTTCAGGGCACTATAATAGAACAAGAGAATATTTCATTGCTGAGTTCAGTGTGATGTACTCGATACACTGACAGTGCCACAATCAGTTCCAATTAGGTTACGCCGCCGTTATAAAACATAGGTATAGTGAATGTCAAGTCACACAAATAAGAAATCGAAATTTCTCAGTTCAATATTGTGTATGGCCGCCCTCGCATCATTCGCCACTGCCAAACACCCTCTCCTCATCGACTATCTGATGCTTGTGAACACACGGTTGGGGATTCTGTGCCATTGCTCTTGTAAGGCAGCGCCAAGTTCCTGCAAATTCTGAGGTTGGTTCCTAAGACCACGAAGTCTTCTCCCAAGTGCATCCCAAACGTGCTCTATTGGATTAAGGTCAAGGGACTTCAGTGGCCTGTCCATGACGTTGATTCCAGCGTTTTGAAGGAAATTTCGGGTGAACATCGACGTATGCGGCCGAGCATTATCATGCTGGAACTGTAGACCTGGGCCATGAGCCGCCCTGAAAGGAACGAGTTCAGAAGTGAGCACCTGGTCGCGGTAAGCAGCAGCTGTGAGGCTTCAACGGATGAAGTTGGGAACGGTTGTTCCCACAGAAAGCACATTACATCATGCAACTTCCGCCCCCTGAATTAGTCGACGTCCTGTACACAAAATTGGGCATACCGTTCACGACGTCGTCTCCAGACTCTGTCTGCCGTCCGCGAAGCTGAGGGTAAACCTGGATTCATCGTTAAAGATGGCCCGATTCCAGTCTCTCTTGAGGCCAATTCAAACACGTGCAAGAAAACTTCGATGCGAAGATCACGTGATCGACTGCACGTGCAAAACCTGGTTTGGCACTAACGTCATTTGCACGACGAATGGATGGGTTTGAATGGGTTTTGCTAACGTTTTTCGAGAGTCGAAAGATTTGGATCCCATTTCGGATATATAGACGTATCATCAAAGAAACATTATTAATTATTTTTAAAAATTACATTTTGTGAAGTTTCTTTTTTGACTCAGTATACATGCTATATAGGTTTTGGAACGTGTTTTCAATATTTCCTTGAAAATGTTTGAAGAGGGTTTTGGCCCTCAATATGGCGGTCAGCGAACGCACATTTTGGCGCTCTTTTGTACTCGAAATGTAGCGTAGGTCCTAGAAACAAGGTATGGACATTTCTGAAACTCTGGACTAGGTCTTCGTGACCAACTCCTGTTATTCCGGGGCAAGTTAAATAGCGGAGGGATCTCATATTGGTGCATGAACATCAGAACTACATTAACCAAGAACTCAATCCCTGTCACTTCATACATTGTATTGCTGTGTTTTAAAACAGTTTTCTGTTTATTTCTCTCAGAGAATTAAACCTCTTTGATCCAACCTTAAACATGAGAAATCTTAATTGTTAAACACACACTAACGTACTTATTACCAGCGGTTCTCCTGATATTTCCAAAAAGGGTTTAAGAACCACAAGTGCAATTTGATTTATCCAGTGTGCACCTATAACCTTTTAAAATTTCGGCTACATTAAATTCCAAAACAAACACTCAAAAAAATATTTCTCAAATTGAACATTCAAGTCACCATGCTGCTGAATGCCTGCTGGAATGTTAAAGTGAATACCCTGAAAGAAAGACGGATCCCAGAAACGTCAGTCTAAGATATACCCAGAGATATCAAATGTACGCTCATCTTTAAAGATTTAAGTTGATGCCGTTGTATGTAAATTTATTGTTGTGAAACTTAAAATTATATTTCTTAACAATGTTGGCAAGCGCTCGTACAATCTCCAAAATAAGTACGCAAGAACGTTAGAAATACATTCAGTTGAATCAGGGAGACTCGAACTGTTTGCAGGTTATCACTGATTGAACAAATGAGAACGGTTATGTGTTCATGACATATATTGTTATTCTTATAAAAATTCACATTAGGCAGCGCCAATATCTGCTATGTTCTTTTGACTGCTAATATGACCATACATATTTTTTGTGATTTTTTAAGCAAACACATAATGCATAAACGATGTAAGTAATCATTATTTCTTATCAAAATACCGCACGCATTACTCGCGTATAACAAGCAACGAGACGGGCAACGAGTCTTCTCGGAGGTTACGGAAAGAGTCGAATGGTGACGAAGGTGTTCGGGAATCTCCCAGGGATAATCTACTACAATCTCTATATAGGCTCCCTGACACAGCGAAAAGGAGTATACTCCCTCTCTGTTGCGTTTTCATCTTAATCTGCATAAACACGATAAAAAGAGTAACAATCAGAACGATTACTCAGGGTCTTCTTGTATTGAGACGTGGGGTCCTGACGATAATTCGAACGATTAACATGCTTTCTCCCTCCTAGGCATGGATCCCCAAATATGTTTAAAATAGTACAAAAATGCACAGTGAAATTCACCCTGTCGTGAATACATTTAAACAGTTATTTGTATTATTTATTGTAATTGCTATTTGAAAGGGTAATGTCGTTGCCCAATAATTATTTGGATCAATCCACCTCTATACCGTGTAAGGCCTCTTTGGAGGCTTTTCAGCTTCAGTTAAATACGACGGGAAAAGGAACGCTGTCAGCAGTATTCCACCTATATGGCGGCGGTCTGTACGTAATCGCGTCTGGATCGACAATCCAGTGATCAACAGCATGAGCATCGAACTACCTCGCAGTTGTGAACTTATGACAAGCGTCAGCGAGTCTGACAACCCAATTCCGTAGGTCGCATGGGCTACTGAAGATTGTATCTAACCCGTATCTCCACTGGTCGAAAATACAATCATCCATTGTGCAACCACTAAAAAATATCCTTGTTAATAACAATGTCGAAGTTTTACAGGAAGTCGTGAGTAACAATGTCAAATAGGGACGGTTCAATGAGTGTGGGGGTGTGGGGGTGTGGGGGTAATTTTACGCCACACTTGTGATCATCCGATCTCGTTGGTCGCCTCTTACGACAAGCATACTCGCCTTTATAGCAAGCATGGGTTGCTGAAGAGTAATTCAAACCCGGATCTTCACGGGTGAATGATGCTAAGAACCAAGGCCGAGATTTTGAAATTCTCTCATCGTTATGATAGTCGTAACTTAATGTTAATGTATGCCACTTACGTTTATCTTAGCGCTAAGAGAATTTCATAATCTTGGTCTATGTTCTGAAACAACTGAGTTATAAATTCGGTAATCCATGCCTTTCCTAGAACTGAAATTGATACGACCATAAACTTAGTAGACAATCCGAATTTGATGGATAGGTTACTTGAGTTGTTTTGACATTTTGGTCTTAGAAATGCATATAGAACCTCAGCTGTTTCAAATTTGAGTGAAAACTTCAATTTCTTTCGAGACATCGGATCCAGGAACCGTAAGCAGGACAGACCGGGAATCGAACCAATAACCACAGGGTGATGGCAGTCTTAAGGAACTGCACAGCGTCGTGGCCACCATAGCCCTGGGTTTATTTAATGAGGTTGAATACAAAATGTCAAAAACAACAATGCTAAATTTGGTATTATTTTGTAGAAAAATGTGTCCCGAATCTAATTTCATGTAACAAAAATAGCAAGGCTACCTCGACGGTTACACTTGTGACACCGTCTGTGAAAAGTAATATGTCAATAGACGTTCTCTTAAATTAAAGGACAAGGTATGATAGAGGCCCTTATTGGCCCACAACATGTCATGATTATCAAAATTTTACAACACGATAATTTTAGCATAAAAGGAGCTAAATTAATTGTTGAAGTTACCTCCAATTGCATTTTTATGTTTTTAGTGTTGTTAGCTTTCCTCTTTGAAGACCTCAAAGTTAACATATTTTACAATATCTTCTAGAAACCTACATTTTCTGATTTTCAGAGTGATAGAAAAGTGTGAGCAAAAGCGTGACCCATCGAAATTGTTTCACCACATATGAAGAGAATACATTAGAATGCACACCTAAAAATTGTGGTGGGTCACGCTTCTGCTCACATCAAAATCTTTAAAAAAGTACATTTTTTCGGTTTATGAAATTGCCTCATACAACATCTAAAAAAATAAACATTGACATAAACTGACATCTTTAAAAACAATCCATCGCATTTACACATCTGTGCGATGATACATTATATTTTGAATGGTTTTGTGCTCTAAAATACACATATCAAACATCTTTATTAAAATTTTCAATATCATTAGGCACTCACAAGTCTGATTTATGAGAGGTAAACATTGGTGTTTGGTTGTTGGTCTCTGCTAGAAAAGTAAGAAGATGCCTGAAAATTTTCAAAATATGATCAAGCAGTACTGTAAAGGTGAGAATCTTTGTTATTATGTCAGAATTTGATCAAAGTTTTTCTATCATTTATGTATCAAACACCTTTGAGTCACCTGTCACTGTCAAAATAACACTGTCATTCAAAAGGATTGCCATGTATAAACATATGCATTTTCCAAGAATTTATGTACCTTGATGTTTCCAATGACATATTAGATTTCATTTAACCAAAATGAATACACTTAACTGTATGAAAAGGATTGTTTTAGGTAGAATAAGAACATTGTATCAAGGTCTATCAGATGACGAACACAAGCACACGTCAAGTCATACATAGTTGTAAAGTGTAATATGTAAGCTTAAATTCACCCTGGGAGGCAAAGGAATATGTAGCCTAATGGTTACAATAGTGGACTATTGGTGGTATTTTGTTATGAGACATGCAGGTTATAATCCATGTAACTTTTCTTTCTTTTTTTTCAAAGTTTGTGTATCAAGTTTACAATGTTTAACTAAACTGTTTCACATCAAATCCAAATATTGTAATTTTTTTCTTAAGTTTGGTAATCTATGTTACAACACTGGTGAAACAAACTTTAATTAACATCATGCAAATCTTTTCTTGAGACACTGACCATTCACCTTTTCAAGTCGGTCTAGTTGCCTTTGTTCCCAATATTTTCAATTCATATTATATATATTTTGATCTACGTTAGGTTTATACACTTTTGAATACTGCAGTTTTTGAGAGTGAATCAGATACTGAGATTCATGACTGTGTGAATGAAGACTAATAATGGTGGTTTAATATCTTTAAAGTGGATAGGTTGTGGATAATTATTCTGTGAAGTCTTTTGAATACTGACTTTAACATGTGCATGGTGCTAATATGAACCTGCGCCGACAATGAAATTTCACCCGAAATGGGCCCCTTTGAGGTCAAAACCTGTGATTTTTAGTGCAACATGGTTGGCTATTGTAATAACATATGATGATTGAGATGTTAACTGTATATTTGCTAAAACTGGTTGTAAATGCTGACTTGTAGTACTAGTTAGAATGAAGCTGTGCCCAAAATGTAGCTTTACCCAAAACAGGCCCCTGTGATTCTTAGTACAACATGATTGTTATCATGCTTACATGTTGTACAATGGACCCATGGACTACAATTTGCAAAGAATGCTGTGAATAACGTCAAGATTCATAATGACAACCCATGCACGTGTAGGAGGCTCCCACGTTGTGCACGTGCTTCCCATGCATTGTGTTTGAGTGTGGTGATAACGTGAAATGATGCTGCATACACAAGATGAATGTCATTGTAACCTTGCTCAATGGATTTTCTTTCTACCGGACTTCAAAGTTTAGGTTCCCCTGCATTTTTTAAGCTTTGTTGAGCACAAAATCATTTGCATTTAGCCAAAACAAGTCCGGTTTGAAATCATTTCATTGTTTTGAGTCTAGTCTGTTCCTGCCACTTTGAGAACGTGTTCCGGTCTTTGTGTTACGTGCGGCAGAAACACATCCTCTTTGTCCTAGATGTGTATAATACTAGTATTTTATTAAAGGAGCTTAAGTTTTTGTCCTTGAAAAAAAAGCTTAGGACAATCCGTATTGGTAGCGGATAGTGATAACGGGTATGACGTATGAGGGATTTGGGATAGTGATGCATGAGATAATGTGTAGGTCATGCGAAATGTTCTGTGGGGACAGCGTGTTGGTGATGTGATGTGTTTTGTGTTTCCCTATAATTATCTCCAAATTCAATTGTTTTCGATTTTTATAGTTTTGTCCGTGCAATCATCTCCAATCATAGTTTCAAGATCAATATTAAAGTTCACTCCTAGCAAACAAAAATCTGTTTGGGACCAATCAAAGTTGCATTCTTTAGATTGTTTATAAAGTGATCTCATTGCTGCACTTTCTTACTACAAGCAAGGGTTGCTGAAAATCGGCTCAAGCCTCATCAAATTAATTAACGGGTCGTTGTATCCACGTGAGGGCACACCAATGTCAGCTAGGTTCTTCTACGCACAAAGTTCTTATCTGATTCCTATATCCATTGTCTTCCTGATCGGCATTTGTTTTTCTGAAAAGAAATTTCAAAGCCTGACGTCACAGGGACTGGGAAATAATGATACCAATGGAATCCAATTAGTATAGAGGTGAGGAAAATAGAAAAGACTGGACCATATAAGGAGCTAATTTGTAAGTGTTCTTGAGAAAGCGCACCGGACCTGGTCAACGACACCAGCTGCCATACAAGTAGCGGCCTTATCAGACATGCCAATGAAACGGCCCTCGTCTTGTATATAGGGTTAGATCTATGTTTCACACACCCACGTAAGACGAAGGAACAGGGAAAGCGGACAGTGTACAGTGTACAACTCTTTTTTTTGTCTTTTTATGCACTGTATTAAGACAGCGTTCTAGTAATTCGAAGTCTGGTGAATATTTATCGAGTAGCCTTATGGTTAAAGCGTTCGCCCGTAACTCGATTCCCCGCATGGATACAATGTGTTAAGCCCGTTTCTGGTCGATACCCAATTGCACAGATCGAATGTATAGATCTTGGGTGTATCTGGTCGTTGGGTTGATAACAGTCATCATTTCGATCAATTCGAAATGTGCCTTTTTACATCAAACTGACAACTTCAGATTCGAGGTTTTGTAATTTCTTCAACATTCCTATATTTGGCAAAAATAATGTCCCATGATGTTTGAGGTTGAACTTCTATTTTCTACAGCTTCATCTGCTACTGTCTGCAGCTGCAGCTGGTTGATGGTGTCATGTGCCACCTTGCTGGTGGCTCTCAATCTGCCCCGACACGTGCTCTGATATACCCGTGTGTCCATATAGCCGCTGAGCTACGCAAACTGCTTCTTTGCCTAAAGCTTTGACAACACCCACTACTACACCATACGCTGAACGACTTCTACCGTATACAGGATTCGACATCTTCGAACGGGTGGACTAAACGTGTGGAACGATCAGGGGCGGGCAAACCAGGGACTAAACAGGTATACAGAACCAGGGACTATACGGTGCGAGAGAGCGAGAGCTTTATTCTGCCTAAAATCGAGTCAATGTACACATGCAGTGATAACACATATTGTCGATACAATCACATTTGTTCTGCCACGCACCACTTTGAAGACTGACCATTAGGTGCACACTCCCAAGGTGTGGGTTCGAATCCTTAAACGGGTGGACAGACCGGGAACGAAACACGTTGGACAAGCAAGATATTGAACGGGTATACGGACCAGGGGCGAAGTGTGTGGATAGGACAGAAACCAAAAGGGGTGTACAGTCCAGGGGCTAAATGGGTGGATAGTGCAGAAAACAAACGGGTATACAGACCAGGGGCTAAGTGGGTGGATAGAGCAAAAACCAAAAGTGTACACAGACCAGGGGCTAATTGGGTGGATAGTGCAGAAACCAAAAGGGTATACAGACCAAGGGTTAAGTGGGTGGACAAACCAGATACTACACGGTTGTACAGCCCAGGGGCGAAATGGATGAACAGGGCAGAAAACACGGGTGATATTTTAAACGAGGATACAGTGTGTGTGTGTGTGTGTGTGTGTGTGTGTGTGTGTGTGTGTGTGTGTGTGTGAGCGTGCGTGCGTGCGTGCGTGCGTGTGTGAATGAAATATAGTTACCCTAACCATATTGGTCATGACAACACATTGGGCATATAACATTTCTAACAAAACTGCACAAATAATAAATGACCTCAATCACTTGGTACCTGTTGGATAATATCATATAAAATATATTTTATAAAAAAATATCATATAAAATATGTTCAGTATAATAGTGGATGACTTTACATCATAATCAACAGTCAAAGATTTGGATTGCTTGATACATATTTTGACGGGGGCTGTTTTTTAAGGACACCCTCATTATACTCTTTCAAACACATTGTGTCCATACATTCAAGCTAGTACTATTTATAAACTACTGCGAGCTGACACTTGCTCTAATGATTACGTCTTCAACAAGCACTTTATTTTTTAGTTTGATTCTGGCCTATCTCAAACACAGAGAAATGTCTCTTGTTTATTTTATGTCCAGAAGTTTATTGCAGATTTTAAATGTTTTTGCAATTGTAGAAATTTTACACTTTCATGAAACTCGTGAATTGCATTGGTATCTAACCCACTTTCTCTCAGATACCAAACCATTTATTCGTTTCATAGAGACGGTTTTACAAGGGACATGTTTTAGTATTCTCTATATGTCATCTGGCGTTTAAAAAATCAGCAACGTCTCGTCTCACTCACTCACCATTGAACATGGTAGCAAGATAAAGAACAACGATTTACAGTGCTGTAATAATTTTTAATCAGCCCTATTTTGATAATAAGATAACCTCGTTGTAGTATAAGGTTACGGTATTTTAATCTGTCAGGTGACTGCGAGACAGAAGGTTGCCACAAAGGTCAGGCTTGAAACCGACGTTACTGACTACCCTGAAATCAAACAAAGGGAGTCAGTTAACTACCCCAAACATACAGACAGACAAACAAATTAAGCATACCATTGAAGACCACCAGCAAAGACTGCATGCATATGTGTATTGTGTGACAGGGGAGTTCCAGTTGCGCTGATTCCAAGAAGCGCTTTGCTGAGTGGCACTGTAATCCATTTATCAAATCTGGTTCGAATCCGAAAATGAGCCATGTTTACCTTAGATTTGTCAGAACCATATTAATGGTTGTGGGTTTCACTCAGTTCTTATTAGGTATAGGTAGGTAATTGCATTAGGTACTCCCAAGTATTCTCGTGCCTCCGTTTCCTATCTTCCTAAAACTATGACTTACCTGGATTGTTGTTTAACAATCAAACCAAAATCACTCTCTCACTCTGTTTCTATGGAAATGTGTTGAAAACATGTGGTGTGAGTTGTGCATTGGTTTGACAGATAATGAATTTTGGGGTGGTTTTGTGTTCAACCTACTTAGACATTTACAGCTGACAGCTTTATTGTGTGTGTTTCAATCAGTCAAAAGGAAATGTCTTTCTATTTGAGTGTGGTCTTAACATACTGCAACAGTCCAGCAAAATCACGGCGGTGGATACCAGAAAGTGTGCTTCACACATTGCACTTATGTGGGGAATCGAACCCGGTTCTTCGGGGTGACGAGCGAACGTCTTTACCACTAGGCTCGACCCCACCGTCCCCAGTTCTGTTTGAAATAATTTCTGTCGGTCTCTATTCTTTACCCACTCACATTTTCTTTATAAATATACCATCTGGCTTTTGAAAAATCGGCAGTGTCTCGTCTCACTCACCATTGAACACGGCAGCAAGATAAAGAGCAACGTTTACAGTGTTTTCTCTGTATGTCACTTACTCAGCGCTTACTTTATTTATTACTTACCCGTCTTTTCTTGTCTGCAGCTGGTGGCAGCACCAACAGCGACTTACTGACACCAACCCTCCTCCAGCTTCTTCAATACACCAACCAAGGAAACAATTCAAGAGGCTTAGGAACTTCCTGGAAATTCCAGAGCAAGATGTAAGATTACCTGAAATTTACTGATATTTACTGTCGTGTTTGCTGTCACGATTGTATACACCATTGTGTAAAACCTGTTTTCGTGTGAACGTATGACCATATCTGTCCACTCTCTTTGTTTATTAATCTTACTTTTCCTGGGGAAAGCATGATATCAGTGCTATGTGATAAAGGAGGAAATTGAATTATATCACCACCTTCCTCCTTTGCATGTATAATAACTTGGATGGTGAACTTCGTATTGGCGTCCTCGATGGACTGAGGTTCATTTGACTCTTGGGGCCGTCCTTCACAACAGCAATTCCGTGGAGAGCAGTCACTTATTCAGGTAACGCTAATGTTATGATAGTTTGTCTCTATATATGAGACGCCTGAGGTCCAGGTGAGAATTGGTCTGCTTGTGGTGTCCAACGGGATCACTTGGTCAGTCTCGTGGACACATGCCATTGTATCTTATGTAGATGGATGCTCATGATGTCAGTCACTAGATTGTCTGATTCTGTACAGGCCGTCGCCCTATCGCTGTAATATTGATGAGTGGGGCGTTAAACAGCACTCAAACTAGGAGCAGAAATTTAGGCCAATGGCTGGTTAGTTCGCCCGTGGTACCCGTGACAGAGTTCTCACAAATCACATACAATCATCACAGTCCCCATATATTATGTGAGGTAGGTAGGTATGTAGGTAGGTAGGTAGGTATGTATGTATGTATGTATGTATGTATGTATGTATGTATGTATGTATGTATGTATGTATGTATGTAGGTAGGTAGGTAGGTAGGTAGGTAGGTAGGTAGGTAGGTAGGTAGGTAGGTAGGTAGGTTGCAATAATCCAAGCAATTTCATTTGAGGATACTAGAAATGGACGTCACAATTTGCAGCCTCATTACGAATCAATCGGCGGCGTGACTGGCAAACGCACGAACCAGTAGGCTATCTCTCCACCCTTACGAGGTTTGATACAAGCGGTATCAGAGACCATGTCCATACAGTTGTCTATTATATGATCTCTATCGGTATGGACTATGCATATGCGTATACGGTCCGTCGTCTTAATGTTACTCTCAATAACGTGCGTTCGTTGTCTTCTTATTAACCGAACACTGACAAAATGTGCATTTTGTTTTACTTGCAGGTGGTCATGGGAGTGAAGTCTAAACTCATCGTTGCCTGCCTGGTGATGTCCGTCATTTTACAGATGGCGTCTACAGATAATGACGGGATTAGAAAGCCAGTGGCTTCAAAAGTTAGTCGAAAAAAGAAGTCTATTGGAAGCATTATCTCTGGAATCGGCGGTGCGATAAGTACTGTAATACCATTTGTGAGAGATCTTTTAGGTGGTCGTCGAGCAGATACGGAAAGGAATGTAGAAGAGATGAAGAGGACGATGGAAGCAGAGAAGATGACAGAGGAGCTGCATTGTAGAGCTGAGATGCTGCTGGCTGTCCTCGAAGCTAAGCTTCAGATGGATGGTAAGTTGTCTTTTTAGGGACAAGAGTCCCTCCCCATAAAGCCATCCTAGCGCTAACATGATCATATACATATATTACCAGTTTTACCTTGTGTGATGTCAGTGAGTAATAGGGATCGGCTGGTCAGGTCCTTTAACACGATTGATGCATGAAATCGATACCCAATTACACAGATCGAATGTACCGATAGTATAGATCATGGGTGTATCTGGTCATCATTTCGATGAATTCGAATTGTGCCTTTTTACATCAAAGTGACAACTTCAGATTCGAGGTTTTGTAATTTCTTCAACGTTCCTGTATTTGGCAAAAATAATGTCCCATGATGTTTGAGGTTGAACTTCTATTTTCTACAGCTTCATCTGCTACTGTCTGCAGCTGCAGCTGGTTGATGGTGTCTTGTGCCACCTTGCTGGTGGCTCTCAATCTGCCCCGACACGTGCTCTGAAATACCCGTGTGTCCATACAGCCGCTGAGCTACGAAGGCTGCTTCTTTGCCTAAAGCTTTGACAACACCCACAACTACACCATACGCTGAACGACTTCTACCGTATACAGGATTCGACATCTTTAACTTCATCACCGCTCAATGTACGCTCACCGTACGCTCACCGTACCTTTCTTGATTGGACAATATCATCCTCATTGCTACCCGCTGAACGGCCTCTGCCGCACACAGACCACGACACCGTCCACTTCAACACCATTCGGTGAACTGTCACTGCAGTATACAGGCTTCGACAACACTCACTCACTAGACGTGCTCATTTGGTCATCCGGACAAGTGTGATGACGAATATTGACAAACTCGACATTTGTCAAACTGGAACTTTGTTATTCTGGAATGTGTGAAGGAGGATGTTGACTAATTAGGAATTTGTTAATCCGGAAACATGTTAATCCGAAGATGTGTGGAGAAGGATGTTTACTATTCAACAATGTGTTAAACTGGAAATTTGTTAATCTGGGCAAGTATATAGGAGATGTGCTGGTAAGGTATACTTGCTTATGAGGAATTAAACAGGAAATGGTCAATCCGAGCCATTCTTTATTATGAACAATATTCATGTGAGTTCTAACACAGAGTAAACACATCAATATGACCTGTCCTAGAGTCGTTGAAGCATACTACTTCCACTTCCCCCAGCCATTGCGGAGAAGGAGAAAACCTTCTTTGCTTCTATGCGTTCGGAGACCAAGCTCCTGTCTAACTTCAATAAAGCTTCAGTAAAGCTTTACGGAGTTCTTAGTCTTTTATTTCGTGTCCCGTATGTGTACGTTTATTAAAGTACATTCGAAACATTTGTCAGCATCTAGACCTATAGATTGCATAATGACATTTGTTAACTCGATTTTCTGTCAACAGTCAATGAGTTATTTACAGTTTCAGACAAGTGCCATATCGACATTCAGACATGTCGAGTTTCGAATGTCCCTGTCTTATTGTACTCTGCAAAGGACAATGGAAGGGACTATAAGTAACAGACCTTTTGACTAAACGGGTGGACAGACCAGGGACTAGACGTGTGGACAGACCAGGGACTAAACGGGTGGACAGACCAGGTACTAAACGGGTGAACAGATCAGGGACAAAACGGGTGGACAAAACGGGGACTAAAGACTAAAGTGGTGGACAGGCCGGGAACTGAACGGGTGAACAGGCCATAGACTGAACGGGTGGACTAAAC
Source organism: Haliotis asinina (assembly GCF_037392515.1). NCBI lineage: Eukaryota > Metazoa > Mollusca > Gastropoda > Lepetellida > Haliotidae > Haliotis > Haliotis asinina. Next base: position 47,847,752 of record NC_090285.1, read on the forward strand.
GTGTGGAACGATCAGGGGCGGGCAAACCAGGGACTAAACAGGTATACAGAACCAGGGACTATACGGTGCGAGAGAGCGAGAGCTTTATTCTGCCTAAAATGTACACATGCAGTGATAACACATATTGTCGATACAATCACATTTGTTCTGCCACGCACCACTTTGAAGACTGACCATTAGGTGCACACTCCCAAGGTGTGGGTTCGAATCCTTAAACGGGTGGACAGACCGGGAACGAAACACGTTGGACAAGCAAGATATTGAACGGGTATACGGACCAGGGGCGAAGTGTGTCGATAGGACAGAAACCAAAAGGGGTGTACAGTCCAGGGGCTAAATGGGTGGATAGTGCAGAAAACAAACGGGTATACAGACCAGGGGCTAATTGGGTGGATAGAGCAAAAACCGAAAGTGTACACAGACCAGGGGCTAATTGGGTGGATAGTGCAGAAACCAAAAGGGTATACAGACCAAGGGTTAAGTGGGTGGACAAACCAGATACTACACGGTTGTACAGCCAAGGGGCGAAATGGATGAACAGGGCAGAAAACACGGGTGATATTTTAAACGAGGATACAGTGTGTGTGTGTGTGTGTGTGTGTGTGTGTGTGTGTGTGTGTGTGTGTGTGTGTGTGTGTGTGTGTGTGTGTGTGTGTGTGTGTGTGTGTGTGTGTGTGTGTGTGTGTGTGTGTGTTGTGTGTGTGTGTGTTGTGTGTGTGTGTGTTGTGTGTGTGTTTTCGATGCCCGGTTTTTGAAATGTGGTAAACGAGATATTGGTCATGACAACACATTGGGCATATAACATTTCTAACAAAACTGCACAAATAAGAAATGACCTCAATCATTTGGTACCTGTTGGATAATATCATATAAAATATTTTATAAAAAAAAATATCATATAAAATATGTTCAGTATAATAGTGGATGACTTTACATCATAATCAACAGTCAAAGATTTGGATTGCTTGATACATATTTTGACGGGGGCTGTTTTTTAAGGACACCCTCATTATACTCTTTCAAACACATTGTGTCCATACATCCAAGCTAGTACTATTTATAAACTACTGCGAGCTGACACTTGCTCTAATGATTACGTCTTCAACAAGCACTTTATTTTTTAGTTTGATTCTGGCCTATCTCAAACACAGAGAAATGTCTCTTGTTTATTTTATGTCCAGAAGTTTGTTGCAGATTTTAAATGTTTTTGCAATTGTAGAAATTTTACACTTTCATGAAACTCGTGAATTGCATTGGTATCTAACCCACTTTCGCTTAGATACCAAACCGTTCATTCGTTTCATAGAGACGGTTTTACAAGGCACATGTTTTAGTATTCTCTATATGTCATCTGGCGTTTAAAAAATCAGCAACGTCTCGTCTCACTCACTCACCATTGAACATGGTAGCAAGATAAAGAACAACGATTTACAGTGCTGTAATAATTTTTAATCAGCCCTATTTTGATAATAAGATAACCTCGTTGTAGTATAAGGTTACGGTATTTTAATCTGTCAGGTGACTGCGAGACAGAAGGTTGCCACAAAGGTCAGGCTTGAAACCGACGTTACTGACTACCCTGAAATCAAACAAAGGGAGTCAGTTAACTACCCCAAACATACAGACAGACAAACAAATTAAGCATACCATTGAAGACCACCAGCAAAGACTGCATGCATATGTGTATTGTGTGACAGGGGAGTTCCAGTTGCGCTGATTCCAGGAAGCGCTTTGCTGAGTGGCACCGTAATCCATTTATCAAATCTGGTTCGAATCCAAAAATGAGCCATGTTTACCTTAGATTTGTCAGAACCATATTAATGGTTGTGGGTTTCACTCAGTTCTTATTAGGTATAGGTAGGTAATTGCATTAGGTAATCCCAAGTATTCTCGTGCCTCCGTTTCCTATCTTCCTAAAACTATGACTTACCTGGATTGTTGTTTAACAATCAAACCAAAATCACTCTCTCACTCTGTTTCTATGGAAATGTGTTGAAAACATGTGGTGTGAGTTGTGCATTGGTTTGACAGATAATGAATTTTGGGGTGGTTTTGTGTTCAACCTACTTAGACATTTACAGCTGACAGCTTTATTGTGTGTGTTTCAATCAGTCAAAAGGAAATGCCTTTCTATTTGAGTGTGGTCTTAACATACTGCAACAGTCCAGCAATATCACGGCGGTGGATACCAGAAAGTGTGCTTCACACATTGCACTTATGTGGGGAATCGAACCCGGTTCTTCGGGGTGACGAGCGAACGTTTTTACCACTAGGCTCGACCCCACCGTCCCCAGTTCTGTTTGAAATAACTTCTGTCGGTCTCTATTCTTTACCCACTCACATGTTCTTTATAAATATACCATCTGGCTTTTGAAAAATCGGCAGTGTCTCGTCTCACTCACCATTGAACACGGCAGCAAGATAAAGAGCAACGTTTACAGTGTTTTCTCTGTATGTCACTTACTCAGCGCTTACTTTATTTATTACTTACCCGTCTTTTCTTGTCTGCAGCTGGTGGCAGCACCAACAGCGACTTACTGACACCAACCCTCCTCCAGCTTCTTCAATACACCAACCAAGGAAACAATTCAAGAGGCTTGGGAAATTCCTGGAAATTCCAGAGCAAGATGTAAGATTACCTGAAATTTACTGATATTTACTGTCGTGTTTGCTGTCACGATTGTATACACCATTGTGTAAAACCTGTTTTCGTGTGAACGTATGACCATATCTGTCCACTCTCTTTGTTTATTAATCTTACTTTTCCTGGGGAAAGCATGATATCAGTGCTATGTGATAAAGGAGGAAATTGAATTATATCACCACCTTCCTCCTTTGCATGAATAATAACTTGGAAGGTGAGCTTCGTATTGGCGTCCTCGATGGACTGAGGTTCATTTGACTCTTGGGGCCGTCCTTCACAACAGCAATTCCGTGGAGAGCAGTCACTTATTCAGGTAACGCTAATGTTATGATAGTTTGTCTCTATATATGAGACGCCTGAGGTCCAGGTGAGAATTGGTCTGCTTGTGGTGTCCAACGGGATCACTTGGTCTGTCTCGTGGACACATGTCATTGTGTCCTATGTAGATGGATGCTCATGATGTCAGTCACTAGATTGTCTGATTCTGTACAGGCCGTCGCCCTATCGCTGTAATATTGATGAGTGGGGCGTTAAACAGCACTCAAACTAGGAGCAGAAATTTAGGTCAATGGCTGGTTAGTTCGCCCGTGGTACCCGTGACAGAGTTCTCACAAATCACATACAATCATCACAGTCCCCATATATTATGTGAGGTAGGTATGTATGTATGTAGGTAGGTAGGTAGGTAGGTAGGTAGGTAGGTAGGTAGGTAGGTAGGTAGGTAGGTTGCAATAATCCAAGCAATTTCATTTGAGGATACTAGAAATGGACGTCACAATTTGCAGCCTCATTACGAATCAATCGGCGGCGTGACTGGCAAACGTACGAACCAGTAGGCTATCTCTCCACCCTTACGAGGTTTGATACAAGCGGGACCAGAGACCATGTCCATACAGTTGTCTATTATATGATCTCTATCGGTATGGACTATGCATATGCGTACACGGTCCGTCGTCTTAATGTTAATCTCAATAACGTGCGTTCGCTGTCTTCTTACTAACCGAACACTGACAAAATGTGCATTTTGTTTTACTTGCAGGTGGTCATGGGAGTGAAGTCTAAACTCATCGTTGCCTGCCTGGTGATGTCCGTCATTTTACAGATGGCGTCTACAGATAATGACGGGATTAGAAAGCCAGTGGCTTCAAAAGTTAGTCGAAAAAAGAAGTCTATTGGAAGCATTATCTCTGGAATCGGCGGTGCGATAAGTACTGTAATACCATTTGTGAGAGATCTTTTAGGTGGTCGTCGAGCAGATACGGAAAGGAATGTAGGAGAGATGAAGAGGACGATGGAAGCAGAGAAGATGACAGAGGAGCTGCATTGTAGAGCTGAGATGCTGCTGGCTGTCCTCGAAGCTAAGCTTCAGATGGATGGTAAGTTGTCTTTTTAGGGACAAGAGTCCCTCCCCATAAAGCCATCCTAGCGCTAACATGATCATATACATATATTACCAGTTTTACCTTGTGTGATGTCAGTGAGTAATAGGGATCGGCTGGTCAGGTCCTTTAACACGATTGATGCATGAAATCGATACCCAATTACACAGATCGAATGTACCGATAGTATAGATCATGGGTGTATCTGGTCATCATTTCGATGAATTCGAATTGTGCCTTTTTACATCAAAGTGACAACTTCAGATTCGAGGTTTTGTAATTTCTTCAACGTTCCTGTATTTGGCAAAAATAATGTCCCATGATGTTTGAGGTTGAACTTCTATTTTCTACAGCTTCATCTGCTACTGTCTGCAGCTGCAGCTGGTTGATGGTGTCTTGTGCCACCTTGCTGGTGGCTCTCAATCTGCCCCGACACGTGCTCTGAAATACCCGTGTGTCCATACAGCCGCTGAGCTACGAAGGCTGCTTCTTTGCCTAAAGCTTTGACAACACCCACAACTACACCATACGCTGAACGACTTCTACCGTATACAGGATTCGACATCTTTAACTTCATCACCGCTCAATGTACGCTCACCGTACGCTCACCGTACCTTTCTTGATTGGACAATATCATCCTCATTGCTACCCGCTGAACGGCCTCTGCCGCACACAGACCACGACACCGTCCACTTCAACACCATTCGGTGAACTGTCACTGCAGTATACAGGCTTCGACAACACTCACTCACTAGACGTGCTCATTTGGTCATCCGGACAAGTGTGATGACGAATATTGACAAACTCGACATTTGTCAAACTGGAACTTTGTTATTCTGGAATGTGTGAAGGAGGATGTTGACTAATTAGGAATTTGTTAATCCGGAAACATGTTAATCCGAAGATGTGTGGAGAAGGATGTTTACTATTCAACAATGTGTTAAACTGGAAATTTGTTAATCTGGGCAAGTATATAGGAGATGTGCTGGTAAGGTATACTTGCTTATGAGGAATTAAACAGGAAATGGACAATCCGAGCCATTCTTTATTATGAACAATATTCATGTGAGTTCTAACACAGAGTAAACACATCAATATGACCTGTCCTAGAGTCGTTGAAGCATACTACTTCCACTTCCCCCAGCCATTGCGGAGAAGGAGAAAACCTTCTTTGCTTCTATGCGTTCGGAGACCAAGCTCCTGTCTAACTTCAATAAAGCTTCAGTAAAGCTTTACGGAGTTCTTAGTCTTTTATTTCGTGTCCCGTATGTGTACGTTTATTAAAGTACATTCGAAACATTTGTCAGCATCTAGACCTATAGATTGCATAATGACATTTGTTAACTCGATTTTCTGTCAACAGTCAATGAGTTATTTACAGTTTCAGACAAGTGCCATATCGACATTCAGACATGTCGAGTTTCGAATGTCCCTGTCTTATTGTACTCTGCAAAGGACAATGGAAGGGACTATAAGTAACAGACCTTTTGACTAAACGGGTGGACAGACCAGGGACTAGACGTGTGGACAGACCAGGGACTAAACGGGTGGACAGACCAGGTACTAAACGGGTGAACAGATCAGGGACAAAACGGGTGGACAAAACGGGGACTAAAGACTAAAGTGGTGGACAGGCCGGGAACTGAACGGGTGAACAGGCCATAGACTGAACGGGTGGACTAAACGTGTGGAACGATCAGGGGCGGGCAAACCAGGGACTAAACAGGTATACAGAACCAGGGACTATACGGTGCGAGAGAGCGAGAGCTTTATTCTGCCTAAAATGTACACATGCAGTGATAACACATATTGTCGATACAATCACATTTGTTCTGCCACGCACCACTTTGAAGACTGACCATTAGGTGCACACTCCCAAGGTGTGGGTTCGAATCCTTAAACGGGTGGACAGACCGGGAACGAAACACGTTGGACAAGCAAGATATTGAACGGGTATACGGACCAGGGGCGAAGTGTGTGGATAGGACAGAAACCAAAAGGGGTGTACAGTCCAGGGGCTAAATGGGTGGATAGTGCAGAAAACAAACGGGTATACAGACCAGGGGCTAATTGGGTGGATAGAGCAAAAACCGAAAGTGTACACAGACCAGGGGCTAATTGGGTGGATAGTGCAGAAACCAAAAGGGTATACAGACCAAGGGTTAAGTGGGTGGACAAACCAGATACTACACGGTTGTACAGCCAAGGGGCGAAATGGATGAACAGGGCAGAAAACACGGGTGATATTTTAAACGAGGATACAGTGTGTGTGTGTGTGTGTGTGTGTGTGTGTGTGTGTGTGTGTGTGTGTGTGTGTGTGTGTGTGTGTGTGTGTGTGTGTGTGTGTGTGTGTGTTGTGTGTGTTGTGTGTGTGTGTGTTGTGTGTGTGTGTGTTGTGTGTGTGTTTTCGATGCCCGGTTTTTGAAATGTGGTAAACGAGATATTGGTCATGACAACACATTGGGCATATAACATTTCTAACAAAACTGCACAAAAAAGAAATGACCTCAATCATTTGGTACCTGTTGGATAATATCATATAAAATATTTTATAAAAAAAAATATCATATAAAATATGTTCAGTATAATAGTGGATGACTTTACATCATAATCAACAGTCAAAGATTTGGATTGCTTGATACATATTTTGACGGGGGCTGTTTTTTAAGGACACCCTCATTATACTCTTTCAAACACATTGTGTCCATACATCCAAGCTAGTACTATTTATAAACTACTGCGAGCTGACACTTGCTCTAATGATTACGTCTTCAACAAGCACTTTATTTTTTAGTTTGATTCTGGCCTATCTCAAACACAGAGAAATGTCTCTTGTTTATTTTATGTCCAGAAGTTTGTTGCAGATTTTAAATGTTTTTGCAATTGTAGAAATTTTACACTTTCATGAAACTCGTGAATTGCATTGGTATCTAACCCACTTTCTCTTACATACCAAACCGTTCATTCGTTTCATAGAGACGGTTTTACAAGGCACATGTTTTAGTATTCTCTATATGTCATCTGGCGTTTAAAAAATCAGCAACGTCTCGTCTCACTCACTCACCATTGAACATGGTAGCAAGATAAAGAACAACGATTTACAGTGCTGTAATAATTTTTAATCAGCCCTATTTTGATAATAAGATAACCTCGTTGTAGTATAAGGTTACGGTATTTTAATCTGTCAGGTGACTGCGAGACAGAAGGTTGCCACAAAGGTCAGGCTTGAAACCGACGTTACTGACTACCCTGAAATCAAACAAAGGGAGTCAGTTAACTACCCCAAACATACAGACAGACAAACAAATTAAGCATACCATTGAAGACCACCAGCAAAGACTGCATGCATATGTGTATTGTGTGACAGGGGAGTTCCAGTTGCGCTGATTCCAGGAAGCGCTTTGCTGAGTGGCACCGTAATCCATTTATCAAATCTGGTTCGAATCCAAAAATGAGCCATGTTTACCTTAGATTTGTCAGAACCATATTAATGGTTGTGGGTTTCACTCAGTTCTTATTAGGTATAGGTAGGTAATTGCATTAGGTAATCCCAAGTATTCTCGTGCCTCCGTTTCCTATCTTCCTAAAACTATGACTTACCTGGATTGTTGTTTAACAATCAAACCAAAATCACTCTCTCACTCTGTTTCTATGGAGATTGTGTTGAAAACATGTGGTGTGAGTTGTGCATTGGTTTGACAGATAATGAATTTTGGGGTGGTTTTGTGTTCAACCTACTTAGACATTTACAGCTGACAGCTTTATTGTGTGTGTTTCAATCAGTCAAAAGGAAATGCCTTTCTATTTGAGTGTGGTCTTAACATACTGCAACAGTCCAGCAATATCACGGCGGTGGATACCAGAAAGTGTGCTTCACACATTGCACTTATGTGGGGAATCGAACCCGGTTCTTCGGGGTGACGAGCGAACGTTTTTACCACTAGGCTCGACCCCACCGTCCCCAGTTCTGTTTGAAATAACTTCTGTCGGTCTCTATTCTTTACCCACTCACATGTTCTTTATAAATATACCATCTGGCTTTTGAAAAATCGGCAGTGTCTCGTCTCACTCACCATTGAACACGGCAGCAAGATAAAGAGCAACGTTTACAGTGTTTTCTCTGTATGTCACTTACTCAGCGCTTACTTTATTTATTACTTACCCGTCTTTTCTTGTCTGCAGCTGGTGGCAGCACCAACAGCGACTTACTGACACCAACCCTCCTCCAGCTTCTTCAATACACCAACCAAGGAAACAATTCAAGAGGCTTGGGAAATTCCTGGAAATTCCAGAGCAAGATGTAAGATTACCTGAAATTTACTGATATTTACTGTCGTGTTTGCTGTCACGATTGTATACACCATTGTGTAAAACCTGTTTTCGTGTGAACGTATGACCATATCTGTCCACTCTCTTTGTTTATTAATCTTACTTTTCCTGGGGAAAGCATGATATCAGTGCTATGTGATAAAGGAGGAAATTGAATTATATCACCACCTTCCTCCTTTGCATGAATAATAACTTGGAAGGTGAGCTTCGTATTGGCGTCCTCGATGGACTGAGGTTCATTTGACTCTTGGGGCCGTCCTTCACAACAGCAATTCCGTGGAGAGCAGTCACTTATTCAGGTAACGCTAATGTTATGATAGTTTGTCTCTATATATGAGACGCCTGAGGTCCAGGTGAGAATTGGTCTGCTTGTGGTGTCCAACGGGATCACTTGGTCTGTCTCGTGGACACATGTCATTGTGTCCTATGTAGATGGATGCTCATGATGTCAGTCACTAGATTGTCTGATTCTGTACAGGCCGTCGCCCTATCGCTGTAATATTGATGAGTGGGGCGTTAAACAGCACTCAAACTAGGAGCAGAAATTTAGGTCAATGGCTGGTTAGTTCGCCCGTGGTACCCGTGACAGAGTTCTCACAAATCACATACAATCATCACAGTCCCCATATATTATGTGAGGTAGGTATGTATGTATGTAGGTAGGTAGGTAGGTAGGTAGGTAGGTAGGTAGGTAGGTAGGTAGGTAGGTTGCAATAATCCAAGCAATTTCATTTGAGGATACTAGAAATGGACGTCACAATTTGCAGCCTCATTACGAATCAATCGGCGGCGTGACTGGCAAACGTACGAACCAGTAGGCTATCTCTCCACCCTTACGAGGTTTGATACAAGCGGGATCAGAGACCATGTCCATACAGTTGTCTATTATATGATCTCTATCGGTATGGACTATGCATATGCGTACACGGTCCGTCGTCTTAATGTTAATCTCAATAACGTGCGTTCGCTGTCTTCTTACTAACCGAACACTGACAAAATGTGCATTTTGTTTTACTTGCAGGTGGTCATGGGAGTGAAGTCTAAACTCATCGTTGCCTGCCTGGTGATGTCCGTCATTTTACAGATGGCGTCTACAGATAATGACGGGATTAGAAAGCCAGTGGCTTCAAAAGTTAGTCGAAAAAAGAAGTCTATTGGAAGCATTATCTCTGGAATCGGCGGTGCGATAAGTACTGTAATACCATTTGTGAGAGATCTTTTAGGTGGTCGTCGAGCAGATACGGAAAGGAATGTAGGAGAGATGAAGAGGACGATGGAAGCAGAGAAGATGACAGAGGAGCTGCATTGTAGAGCTGAGATGCTGCTGGCTGTCCTCGAAGCTAAGCTTCAGATGGATGGTAAGTTGTCTTTTTAGGGACAAGAGTCCCTCCCCATAAAGCCATCCTAGCGCTAACATGATCATATACATATATTACCAGTTTTACCTTGTGTGATGTCAGTGAGTAATAGGGATCGGCTGGTCAGATCCTTTAACACGATTGATGCATGAAATCGATACCCAATTACACAGATCGAATGTACCGATAGTATAGATCATGGGTGTATCTGGTCATCATTTCGATGAATTCGAATTGTGCCTTTTTACATCAAAGTGACAACTTCAGATTCGAGGTTTTGTAATTTCTTCAACGTTCTTGTATTTGGCAAAAATAATGTCCCATGATGTTTGAGGTTGAACTTCTATTTTCTACAGCTTCATCTGCTACTGTCTGCAGCTGCAGCTGGTTGATGGTGTCTTGTGCCACCTTGCACTTCATCACCGCTCAGTGTTCGCTCACCGTACGCTCACCGTACCTTCCTTGATTGGACAACGTCATCCTCCACGCTACCCGCTGAACGACATGCCGTATACAGACCACGACACCGTCCACGTCAACACACTTAACTGAACTTACTCATCAGAACATTTTTTGAACTGGAAAAGATAGTATTTGTAAAACTTTGTTAATCCGGACATTTGTCATTCCGACCATTTGTTATAATGAACGATCTTCATTGAACACAACAATGTGGACTGCTCCACGGCCGTTAAACCAGACTATTTGCAAATTCCCGACCATTGCTTCTAATAAATGTTTGTACCCTTGAAGAATAAGCATTTTCTAACTTTATTAAAGCTTTAACTATACGGTGTTGTTCGTCGTTCATTTCGTCATCCATATGTACACGTAAATGTAAGTACATTCAGAACATTTGCCATTGTCTAGGCCTTTACATGCGCTAGTGACATTTCGCGATCGTTCTCTTGATTTGTCTGTAAACAGAAATGAGGTCGAGTTATTTACAGTTATAAACAAGTGCCACTAAACTGGTTGACAGAACAGGGACTAAACGGGTGGACAGACTGGGGACTAAACGGGTGGAGATACTGGGGACTAAACGGCTGGACAAACCAGGAAACTAAACGCGTGGTCAGGCTGGGGACTAAACGGGTGGTCAGAAGGGGACTAAACGGGTGGAGATTCAGGGGACTAAACGGATGGACTGAGCAGAAACTTAAAGGGTGGACAGACCAGGGAACTAAACGGGTGGACAGACCAGGGAACTAAACGGGTGGTCAGACCAGGGACTAAACGGGTGGAGATACTGGGGACTAAACGGATGGACTGAGCAGAAACTAAAAGGGTGGACAGACCAGGAACTAAATGGGTGGACAGACCAGGGAACTAAACGGGTGGTCAGACCAGGGACTAAACGGGTGGAGATACTGGGGACTAAACGGATGGACTGAGCAGAAGCTAAAAGGGTGGACAGACCAGGAACTAAATGGGTGGACAGACGGGGGACTAAACATATAAACAGGCCGGAAACTAAAAGGGTGGTCAGACCAGGTACTACACGTGTGTGCAGGCCGGTAACTAAACGGATGGACAGAGCGGAAACTAAAAGGGTGGGCAGACAGGGGACTATAGAGGTGGACAAACATCATTGTTTTTTGGAAGTAGTTTAGACTAGACGAGACTAGACTAGACGAGATTAAATTAGATTAGATTAGATTAGATTAGATTAGATTAGATTAGACTAGATTAGATTAGATTAGATTAGAAACAGGAATGACGTTTTAACACGTTTAGGATCTAACCTCGCGGTTAGGGAAAAGACAAACAGATATAGCTTTTAACACAATTCTAAACACGATTGGTGCACGTAACATAGAGTGATCAACAGCATGAGCATCGATCTTCGCTTTTGGGAGACGATGACATGTGTCAACCAAGTCAGCGAGCCTGACATACCCGACCCCGTTAGTCCTACGACAAGCATGCGATGCTGAACACCGGGTATTCAGAGGTACGTCATGGAGTACAATTTGCAGTTTGGTGTCTCGCCTACTTTCTTAAAGTGGTGTGTTCATAATTCTATCATTCTACCTCTTCAGAGGTATATAATCAGTATATATGTTCACAAAGTTCCTAATAACGCGTTGAGGTAGAATGGAATTAAACATACTGTGTTCAGTTTTTAATCAAACTTAGAACCGTTATATTATAATTTCGAACACATGGCGTGGGGTTTTAAGCATGAAATTCTTTTATCTCCTAAATATAATCTCCACAAAATATAAACGTATGGGTGTATTTTGACGAATTTAATCTGCTAACTTTAAAGTGAGATAACACATGTAGGTCCAGTTGCAGACAAATGTCACCATGTTAAAGATCAAATGTCTGTTGAAATGTTAAGTTCATAACGTGTTCAATAAGAGAAGGCACCGATCGCAGTTGGGTGTTGTCTTCAGCAACTGTTGTGGCCACCATGAGCCTCCCAAAACCGATATGCATCGTCTCGGCATGGAGTGGATAAGTCTTTGAATTTTAACATCTGGTCCAAATACTCTTGTGTGATGGGGGCTAAAATTTGAACAAACATGAAATGGTTGATGTATTCAATGGTTATGGCAGCTGTGTAGCCGACCTTAAGTCTGCAGCATGTTGGTAACTGATGATAGCATCGGAAGTGTTTGACAAAGCTAATGAAAGATGACGAGAATCAGCAGATCCCGGGGTTACTCTGGGTTTACCGGAAACAAGGTCTGTTTTTATGAAAGACAATCCTTGCTTCATTTTTGATGTTACGAACAAGTGAGTTTAGTTTTACGCCGCTTTTTTGCAAAATTCCAGCAATATCATGGAGGGCGACACCAGAAATGGGCTTCATATATTGCACACATGTAGAGAATCGAACCTGGGTCTTCGGCGTGACGAGCAAACACTATAACTACCAGGCTCTGTCTCCCCGCCGTAAAGTGCATGGTTATACAACATATAAACAACATAAATATCACAAACAATTTATTGAATAATGTTAATGAACGATGTTCGCCATTATTTAATTTGGATTAGGTATTTAAAACGAGGGAAGAGAAATGGGAGGACACAATATAGCCTATTCTGATGTCACTCAAATACTGTATAATTATTTTAACAGAAATTTATTATCATCAGGAAACATGCTAATTTGAGACTCTTCAAAAAAAGAACAACGTTTAAGATATTTTAGAAGAATATATTACATTGGTTCCCGCCATCGAGTTACAAATACAGTAGTATCTAAAAGTTATTTATTTTTCTGTTGCCTCTCGAGCTGTGACAGCCCGGGTTAGAATTCAGAATTCAGAATTCTTCTGCAACGCATGCTTTTCGCCAGAGCCAACTTATGGAATCGGGTGTTCAGGCTCTCTGGCATGGCTGACACAGTCACATCGTAGATTTTTGAAGAGCGTTTCATTTGGTGAACAGGACAAAGTTATGATTGGTATTAAATTACAAGGGCGTGTCTCCTACAATGTGGATCTGAGTCCGATCCACCTATATTTGTGTCAAATCTTGTGTTAAATCCGAAATGTTCCAGTGTAATATCGGAGCACGTCAGGGGTGTGTTTTAAGTCCCTTCCTATTTTCTATTTTTATAGATGATTTGGCTAGTGAAATTAAGATTTCTTTTATCCTGAAATACAGATGCACCGAGATGCACACAGACCACGACAGCGTCCACTTCAACACCTTTCGGTGAACTGTCACTGCAGTATACAGGCTTCGACAACACTCACTCACTAGACGTGCTCATTTGGTCATCCGGACAAGTGTGATGACGAATATTGACTAATTCGACATTTGTCAAACTGGAACTTTGTTATTCTGGAAAGTGTGAAGAAGGATGTTGATTAATTAGGAGTTTGTTAATCCGGAAACATGTTAATCCGAAGATGTGTGGAGAAGGATGTTTACTATTCAACAATGTGTTAAACTGGAAATTTGTTAATCTGGGCAAGTATATAGGAGATGTGCTGGTAAGGTATACTTGCTTATGAGGAATTAAACAGGAAATGGTCAATCCGAGCCATTCTTTATTATGAACAATATTCATGTGAGTTCTAACACAGAGTAAACACATCAATATGACCTGTCCTAGAGTCGTTGAAGCATACTACTTCCACTTCCCCCAGCCATTGCGGAGAAGGAGAAAACCTTCTTTGCTTCTATGCGTTCGGAGACCAAGCTCCTGTCTAACTTCGATAAAGCTTCAGTAAAGCTTTACGGAGTTCTTAGTCTTTTATTTCGTGTCCCGTATGTGTACGTTTATTAAAGTACATTCGAAACATTTGTCAGCATCTAGACCTATAGATTGCATAATGACATTTGTTAACTCGATTTTCTGTCAACAGTCAATGAGTTATTTACAAGTTTCAGACAAGTGCCATATCGACATTCAGACATGTCGAGTTTCGAATGTCCCTGTCTTATTGTACTCTGCAAAGGACAATCGAAGGGACTATAAGTAACAGACCTTTTGACTAAACGGGTGGACAGACCAGGGACTAGACGTGTGGACAGACCAGGGACTAAACGGGTGGACAGACCAGGTACTAAACGGGTGGACAGATCAGGGACTAAACGGGTGGACAAAACGGGGACTAAAGACTAAAGTGGTGGACAGGCCGGGAACTGAACGGGTGAACAGGCCAAAGACTGAACGGGTGGACTAACCGTGTGGAACGATCAGGGGCGGGCAGACCAGGGACTAAACAGGTATACAGAACCAGGGACTATACGGTGCGAGAGAGCGAGAGCTTTATTCTGCCTAAAATCGAGTCAATGTACACATGCAGTGATAACACATATTGTCCATACAGTCACATTTGTCCTGCCACGCACCGCTTTGTAGACTGGCCATTAGGTGCCCGACTCCCAAGGTGTGGGTTCGAATCCTTAAACGGTTGGACAGACCGGGAACGAAACACGTTGGACAAGCAAGATATTGAACGGGTATACGGACCAGGGGCGAAGTGTGTGGATAGGACAGAAACCAAAAGGGGTGTACAGTCCAGGGGCTAAATGGGTGGATAGAGCAAAAACCAAAAGGGTACACAGACCAGGGGCTAATTGGGTGGATAGTGCAGAAAACAAAAGGGTATACAAACCAAGGGTTAAGTGGGTGGACAAACCAGATACTAAACGGTTGTACAGCCAAGGGGCGAAATGGATGAACAGGGCAGAAAACACGGGTGATATTTTAAACGAGGATACAGATATAGTCCATTTTAGTATCATCCAATTACTGTATAATGCTTTTATCAATAATATCTTATCATAAGGATAAATGCTAATTTCAGATATGGTACAAAGATATGGATGCATAACATCAACAATTGTTCTGTCCCAGACTCTCTCTGGTGGTGGTGGTGGTGGTGGTGGTGGTGGTGGTGGTGTGTGTGTGTGTGTGTGTGTGTGTGTGTGTGTGCGTGCATGCGTGCGTGCGTTGTGTTGTGTGTGTGTGTTGTGTGTGTGTGTGTGTGTGTGTGTGTGTGTGTGTGTGTGTGTGTGTGTGTGTGTGTGTGTGTGTGTGTGTGTGTGTGTGTGTGTGTGTGTGTGTGTGTGTGTGTGTGAATGAAATATAGTTGACCTAACCAACCCGGTTTTTGAAATGTGGTAAACGAGATATTGGTCATGACAACACATTGGGCATATAACATTTCTAACAAAACTGCACAAATAATAAATGACCTCAATCATTTGGTACCTGTTGGATAATATCATATAAAATATGTTCAGTAGAATAGTGGATGACTTTACATCATATTCAACAGTCAAAGATTTGGATTGCTTGATACATATTTTGACGGGGGCTGTTTTTTAAGGACACCCTCATTATACTCTTTCAAACACATTGTGTCCATACATCCAAGCTAGTACTATTTATAAACTACTGCGAGCTGACACTTGCTCTAATGATTACGTCTTCAACAAGCACTTTATTTTTTAGTTTGATTCTGGCCTATCTCAAACACAGAGAAATGTCTCTTGTTTATTTTATGTCCAGAAGTTTATTGCAGATTTTAAATGTTTTTGCAATTGTAGAAATTTTACACTTTCATGAAACTCGTGAATTGCATTGGTATCTAACCCACTTTCTCTCAGATACCAAACCATTTATTCGTTTCATAGAGACGGTTTTACAAGGGACATGTTTTAGTATTCTCTATATGTCATCTGGCGTTTAAAAAATCAGCAACGTCTCGTCTCACTCACTCACCATTGAACATGGTAGCAAGATAAAGAACAACGATTTACAGTGCTGTAATAATTTTTAATCAGCCCTATTTTGATAATAAGATAACCTCGTTGTAGTATAAGGTTACGGTATTTTAATCTGTCAGGTGACTGCGAGACAGAAGGTTGCCACAAAGGTCAGGCTTGAAACCGACGTTACTGACTACCCTGAAATCAAACAAAGGGAGTCAGTTAACTACCCCAAACATACAGACAGACAAACAAATTAAGCATACCATTGAAGACCACCAGCAAAGACTGCATGCATATGTGTATTGTGTGACAGGGGAGTTCCAGTTGCGCTGATTCCAGGAAGCGCTTTGCTGAGTGGCACCGTAATCCATTTATCAAATCTGGTTCGAATCCAAAAATGAGCCATGTTTACGTTAGATTTGTCAGAACCATATTAATGGTTGTGGGTTTCACTCAGTTCTTATACGTGCATTAGGTAATCCCAAGTGTTCTCGTGCCTCCATTTCCTATCTTCCTAAAACTATGACTTACCTGGATTGTTGTTTAACAATCAAACCAAAATCACTCTCTCACTCTGTTTCTATGGAAATGTGTTGAAAACATGTGGTGTGAGTTGTGCATTGGTTTGACAGATAATGAATTTTGGGGTGGTTTTGTGTTCAACCTACTTAGACATTTACAGCTGACAGCTTTATTGTGTGTGTTTCAATCAGTCAAAAGGAAATGTCTTTCTATTTGAGTGTGGTCTTAACATACTGCAACAGTCCAGCAATATCACGGCGGTGGATACCAGAAAGTGTGCTTCACACATTGCACTTATGTGGGGAATCGAACCCGGTTCTTCGGGGTGACGAGCGAACGTTTTTACCACTAGGCTCGACCCCACCGTCCCCAGTTCTGTTTGAAATAACTTCTGTCGGTCTCTATTCTTTACCCACTCACATGTTCTTTATAAATATACCATCTGGCTTTTGAAAAATCGGCAGTGTCTCGTCTCACTCACCACTGAACACGGCAGCAAGATAAAGAGCAACGTTTACAGTGTTTTCTCTGTATGTCACTTACTCAGCGCTTACTTTATTTATTACTTACCCGTCTTTTCTTGTCTGCAGCTGGTGGCAGCACCAACAGCGACTTACTGACACCAACCCTCCTCCAGCTTCTTCAATACACCAACCAAGGAAACAATTCAAGAGGCTTGGGAAATTCCTGGAAATTCCAGAGCAAGATGTAAGATTACCTGAAATTTACTGATATTTACTGTCGTGTTTGCTGTCACGATTGTATACACCATTGTGTAAAACCTGTTTTCGTGTGAACGTATGACCATATCTGTCCACTCTCTTTGTTTATTAATCTTACTTTTCCTGGGGAAAGCATGATATCAGTGCTATGTGATAAAGGAGGAAATTGAATTATATCACCACCTTCCTCCTTTGCATGAATAATAACTTGGAAGGTGAGCTTCGTATTGGCGTCCTCGATGGACTGAGGTTCATTTGACTCTTGGGGCCGTCCTTCACAACAGCAATTCCGTGGAGAGCAGTCACTTATTCAGGTAACGCTAATGTTATGATAGTTTGTCTCTATATATGAGACGCCTGAGGTCCAGGTGAGAATTGGTCTGCTTGTGGTGTCCAACGGGATCACTTGGTCAGTCTCGTGGACACATGTCATTGTATCCTATGTAGATGGATGCTCATGATGTCAGTCACTAGATTGTCTGATTCTGTACAGGCCGTCGCCCTATCGCTGTAATATTGATGAGTGGGGCGTTAAACAGCACTCAAACTAGGAGCAGAAATTTAGGTCAATGGCTGGTTAGTTCGCCCGTGGTACCCGTGACAGAGTTCTCACAAATCACATACAATCATCACAGTCCCCATATATTATGTGAGGTAGGTAGGTAGGTAGGTAGGTAGGTAGGTAGGTAGGTAGGTAGGTAGGTAGGTAGGTAGGTAGGTAGGTAGGTAGGTAGGTAGGTAGGTAGGTAGGTAGGTAGGTAGGTAGGTAGGTAGGTAGGTAGGTAGGTAGGTAGGTAGGTAGGTTGCAATAATCCAAGCAATTTCATTTGAGGATACTAGAAATGGACGTCACAATTTGCAGCCTCATTACGAATCAATCGGCGGCGTGACTGGCAAACGCACGAACCAGTAGGCTATCTCTCCACCCTTACGAGAAATTTGATACAAGCGGTATCAGAGACCATGTCCATACAGTTGTCTATTATATGATCTCTATCGGTATGGACTATGCATATGCGTACACGGTCCGTCGTCTTAATGTTAATCTCAATAACGTGCGTTCGTTGTCTTCTTACTAACCGAACACTGACAAAATGTGCATTTTGTTTTACTTGCAGGTGGTCATGGGAGTGAAGTCTAAACTCATCATTGCGTGTCTGGTGCTGTCCGTCATTTTACAGATGGCGTCTACAGATAATGGCGGGATCGGGAAGCCAGTGGCTTCAAAAGTTAGTCTAAAAAAGAAGTCTATTGGAAGCATCATCTCTGGAATCGGCGGTGCGATAAGTACTGTAATACCATTTGTAAGAGATCTTTTAGGTGGTCGTCGAGCAGATACGGAAAGGAATGTAGAAGAGATGAAGAGGACGATGGAAGCAGAGAAAATGACAGAAGAGCTGCGTGGTAGAATCGAGATGCTGCTGGCTGTCCTCGAAGCTAAGCTTCAGATGGATGGTAAGTTGTCTATCTAAGGAGAAGATACCGTCCCATAAAGCCATCCTAGCGCTAACATGATCATATACATATATTACCAGTTTTACCTTGTGTGATGTTAGTGAGTAATAGGGATCGGTTGGTCAGGTCCTTTAACACGATTGATGCATGAAATCGATACCCAATTACACAGACCGAATGTACCGATAGTGTAGATCATGGGTGTATCTGGTTGGGTTTATAACAGTCATCCTTTCGATGAATTCGCATTGTGCCCTTTTACAACAAACTGACAACTTCAGATTCGAGGTTTTGTAATTTCTTCAACATTCCTATATTTGGCAAAAATAATGTCCCATGATGTTTGAGGTTGAACTTCTGTTTTCTACAGCTTCATCTGCTACTGTCTGCAGCTGCAGCTGGTTGATGGTGTCTTGTGCCACCTTGCTGGTGGCTCTCAATCTACCCCGACACGTGCTCTGAAGTGTCCATACAGCCGCTGAACTACACAAACTGCTTCTTTGCCTAAAACTTTGACAACACCCACTACTAAACCATACGCTGAACGACTTCTACCGTATACAGGATTCGACATCTTTAACTTCATCACCGCTCAGTGTTCGCTCACCGTACGCTCACCGTACCTTCCTTGATTGGACAACGTCATCCTCCACGCTACCCGCTGAACGGCCTGCCGTATATAGACCACGACACCGTCCACTTCAACACACATAGCTAAACTTACTCATCAGAACATTTTTTGGACTGGAAAAGATGATATTTGCAAAACTTGTCATTCCGACCATTTGTTATAATGAACGATCTTCAATGAACACAACAATGTGGACTGCTCCACAGCCGTTAAACCAGACTATTTGCCAATTCCCGACCATTGCTTCTAACTTTATTATAGCTTTAATTATACGGTGTTGTTCGTCGTTTATTTCGTCATCCATATGTACACGTAAACATAAGTACATTCAGAACATTTGCCATTGTCTAAGCCTTTACATGCGCTAGATTGGTGTACGTAACATAGCGTGATCAACAGTATGAGCATCGATCTTCGCTTTTGGGAGACGATGACATGTGTCAACCAAGTCAGCAAGCCTGACCACCCGACCCCGTTAGTCTTACGACAAGCATGCGATGCTGAACACCGGGTGTTCAGAGGTACGTGGTGGAGTACAAATTTTGCAGTTTGGTGTCTCGCCTACTTTCTTATCATTCTGCCTCTTCAGAGGTATATGTTCAGTACATATTTTCAAAAAGTTCCTAATAATGTTACAGCTGGGTTGCTGTACTCGTATGTGAACACATAAGCCTCAACCCTTATTGGGGAGTGAAACATTCTTCTTTATTCCACGTGTATCTATATCTGACACAAAAACCACTCACTCTCCTCTCTTTTTCCGGAGTTTTCTCCCTTTTTGTACATCATAAAAAACGGAAAAGTAACATACTTAACCGAGCAAAACCCATGTACTGGTAAGAAACTCTTGACGGGTTCACTTACCCGTCACATCACTCTCCCCCTAATGAAAGGATTTGTGATTAACCAAAATTTAATAATAGGTCGGAAGTATGATACCAATCTAACAACAGTGCAGGGCCCTTGCACTAGTGTGAGATAAGTAGGACACTTAAAGCTTTACAGATCAAACATGCTGAATTATCGATGAAATGTTGTGAAATATCTAACTGAATGCAATGGATGTATCAATCGCCTTCATAAAGAATATGTGACACATGTAAGAAACTAAACTATATAGGTGAGATAAACTTCAAGTATGCATACAATGCAATGTCAAGATGATTAATACTGGATATTGAGCAAATATATAGTATAATAATAATACTGTTTAACTGAGTACTAGTAGATAGTGTTTGTTTCGAAGGAAGCAAACCGACTAGAAAAAACAATATATCAAATTCTATACCATACACTGCATAAGTAACCAGAATCATGATAGATGCATAGGTAACTAACAGAGTATAACATGATCAAATATTTACCAAATTGTTCACAACTGCAGTATTTCACAAGGGTTCATGATCAGTCCCTGTGGTCCAGTGAAACATATACAATGTTGAAATTGGCATTTGAATGCACCATCATTTTCGTGGTAAAGTCAGAAACCAGTAAAAAAAAATGGTTAAACATATTCAAAATACCATTCATTGGCTTTGTGTTTCCGAAAGGGAAACTGATTCTTCATTATTAGTCATGTGTTTCGAATTCTATTCATGATTCACATTTCAGTGCTGTCGTGAAACTAATGTCACAATGATAACATTAGAACTAGCATGAAAAACAACAATTGAATAACATAACACAATATTTGCACTAACACTGGTAACTAATTTGAAGGAATTATCAAGGTAACACTACAAATGGCTTCTGGAATTAACAGTTAACGACTATTTCTCTGCTTATTACACACGTTTACTTCCCAAACGATTACTTAGTTCAGCGTTACTGTTTACGCTGGCTTCTTCTATCTGTTCTCAGTTGAGAGTGGATGGAATTCACCATTTTCTGACAGTCAGATGAAAGATCACTATAGGAAATCCAGGAGTTGTAAGATTGGTCAAATGATAACCATTTGACACGGTAATACCACTGTCCATGTTTATAGTTCTTGGAAATGATCTTTTCTATCTCATAATACTGAGGATTGTCAGACATGTTCTTGACAGTCTCGGTTGTTTGCGAAGTGTCACACACAGTTCGTCTATCCTCGTTAGGTTGGAGATCATGGGGCGGGATCTCGTCACCAGACAAGACAGCAGGTGGCAGCTGGTCTGAGTTACCCGGAGGTTCGTGGTCATCTGGTTCGTTGGGACGGATGGTGGATTTTTTTAGTCGCTCCACATGCAATCTGTTCCTAATCAGTTTCCCATCACATTTGCGGCGTACACGTACATGAATGTCTGAAAGTTTCTCTGTGATATAGTATGGACCGGACCAAGGCCTGGCCAGTTTTCTTGTTTGGCCTGTGACAATCACTGGTTGGTACACAAACACTGTGTCCCCAACCTTGAAATCTGGTAAGTTTACTTTACTTGCAAATTTGTCACACATGGCCTTCTTTCTTTCATTTAGAAGGTCTTCAGCGATTGTCCTAGCATGTTCCAAACCGCTCACTAACTGAGATACATAGTCCGCCGTTGTAAGAGAGCAGTTAGGGCCTAGATCGAGTGTTGTGTCACTGGGGAATCGAGGATGGCGTCCGTGAACAAGGAAGTAGGGAGAATAATTCGTTGTGTCAAGGGATGGTGTCGTGTTGTAGGCAAACTGTATGAAAGGTACATGCAAATCCCACTCATCATGCATTTTGTCACAGTATTTGGAAAGTGAAGCTTGGACAGTTGACATGAACCTTTCACTTTGCCCGTTACACCTTGGATGGTAGCTGGTAGTTTGAGTTTTCTTCACTGTCATCAGCTTACAAGTTTCTTTCACAACTTCAGAGAGAAAATTTGAACCACGGTCACTATGTAGATATTTCGGAGCACCATGTCTACATATGATGTTGTACACTAACTTATTTGCCACAGTCACTGCTTTCATGTCAGAAACAGGGAACAATTCAACAAATTTGGTGAAGTAATCTACAAACACTAATAGGTATTTGTTTCCAGTTTGTTTGTTCAGTGGTAGAGGTCCAAGAAAGTCTGTGCTAACTCTCTCAAAAGGAGCAGATGCAGTTATGGGTGTAATCTGGGCTCGCACTGGTTGAGATGGCCGTTTGCGTTGATTACAAACATCACATGAAGTCACCCATTTTGTAATATCTGAACACATACGAGGCCAAAAGTATTTCAACCTGGCCTTATTAATTGTTCGATCAATTCCGAAATGACCACCAGCAAGGGGGTCATCATGGATTTCTCTAAGTATCTGTGACTTCATTGAATCTGGGATGGCAAGCTGAATAGATGCCATGCTGTCGTTCCTCGTCCGATTCTCACGGATCCACACATGGAATAGGATATCATTGTGCAGAAAATAAAACCTGGAGGCATTAAAAACATCTTGCCTCCTTTTCTCATTATCAGGAAGAGCACCTTCTTTCAGATACTTGATCATGTCTTGATATTGTGGATCATTGCACTGTTCCAATTGTAGTTTATTGAGCGTACTGTCTGACACTTCTGAACATACCATGTCTGCAGAGTTAGTATATCCAGTTGTCGCCACTTGTGGAATTCCTTTCACAAGACGTTCGGGGTCAGCTTGTCGTGTTTTCAGTGTATTGACACAGACCTCATTTGAAGCAGTTTGCTCGATTTCCGGCAGTGGATGTTGCTGAATCAGGGGCGAGACAGTTGTGGTATCTGGAACGTCACAGGTAAGGATAGAGTGATCATCTTCCTCATTCTCCAGAGATTCTTCAGCATCCGAATATGTTCGTCTTGAGATGGCATCCGCATTGCCATGCAATACTCCTGGGCGCACAACAACAGTCATATCATATGACATGAGATATGTCACCCATCTTGCAATGCGACCAGTTGGTTCTTTTACAGACAACAACCACTTTAATGCTGAATGATCAACTACTACTGTGAATTGAGCATGTCGAAGGAGATAATCAAAATGTTTTATGGCAAAAATAACCGCTAAACATTCTTTTTCTGTGATAGTGTAGTTTCTCTCGGGTTTGTTCATAGACCTTCCCGCATACGCGATGACTCTTTCCACTCCCTGTTGTTCCTGACATAGAACGGATCCAACAGAAAATGAACTGGCATCTGTGTATAAGACAAAGGGGGCATTGTAGTTTGGATATGCAATAACGGGTGCCGTCATGAGATTCTGCTTTAGACATTCAAATGATTCTTGACACTCTGTAGTCCAAGTGAATGGTGTATCTTTCTTGGTCAGCTGGTTCAAAGGATGAGCAAGTTTTGCATAGCCGCCAATGAATTTTCTGTAATAACCGCTGAGGCCTAAGAATGCCCGAAGATCTTTTAAGGTAGTTGGCTGAGGGTATTCGCGAATAGCAGCTAATTTGTCAGGGTCTGGAGCGATGCCATGGGGAGTGACGATATGGCCAAGATACTTTATTTTGTGATGACCAAAGAAGCATTTTGATGGAGAGAGTTTCAGGTTTGCAGTCCGCAATCTTTCTAAAACTTCTCTGATATGAGTCATATGTTGACTGAAGTCCTTGGAATATATGATGACGTCATCTAAATAGATGAGGCAAGATTTCCATGTCAAGCCTTGCAATACTGTTTCCATCACTCTCTGAAATAAGGCGGGAGAGTTCTTGAGCCCCATAGGAAGCCTTCGAAACTGGAAAAGTCCAAGATGACATTTAAAGGCAGTATACTCTCTCGAGTCCGGGTCGATCATGAGTTGGTAAAACCCACTTTGTAGGTCTAAGGTGGTAAAGAACTTCGGTTGTGCGTGGCCAATACTTTCAAGGCACTCATCAGTGGTTGGCAAAGGATGGGCTAATAGTTCCGTGACAGAGTTCAAATTCCTGTAGTCCACAACAAATCGGTATTGGTTCTTCTGTCTCTTTGTCACAAGAAAACATGGACTTGCCCAGGGACTCACTGAATCTTCAATAATGTTTTGATCCTTTAAATCATTGATGCATGTTTCAAGTGCTGCTTTTTGTTGAGGGCCTAATCTGTACGACCGTGATCTAATTGGAGCTTGATCCTGCTTCACTCTGATTTTATGAGTAATAATGTCACATGATCCAACCTTGCCATGAAGAGCAAACACATCAGAGTATTCGTCGATCAAAGATGTGAGGTCCTGTCTTTGATGTTCGGTTATGTCACTGTTGGCAGGGGGAAGATTTACGAACCGAGAGGCTTTATCTGAATCTTTATCACAAAGAGAGATAGGTATAGTTTCATTTGCACCTCTGTTGACACTAAACCCCTGTTCATCTGCACCTTCGTCTCCAAGGTAGTACAAGCTGTCATCCTTGCTGAGACACACAAACTTCCCGATGTAACTACCCTTCGAGATTCCAACTGGTTCATCAGACAGGTTCACTAGGCGCTGATATACATGATTGTCATTTACATGACATAACACTTTGGCACATAAAACACCTTCAGGATAAGCACAGTTTCCATTCTCGCTAATGCCTAACACAGTGTTGGGAAGAGGGTTGCCTTTAAGCTTTGCCAAAATAACTATCTCTGAGCGCGGAGGGATAGTTACATTGTCTGCTGCAATAGTCTGTCTTCTGGGGTCAATAGACAGCTTATTCTTGCTAAAATCAAGCAGTGCATTGTGACTTGACAGAAAGTTCAGACCTAGAATAAAATCTGTGTTCAGACCGGGAACGAGGTAAAATTTCACGTTGAACATTGTCTGATTGAACCACACCTGTAATGTAACAGTCCCTTGAATTTCTACCTTTTCATCACTTGCCGTAACTATATATGTTTTGTCAGATTTCTGAATTGGTGCAAGATGAAATAACTTCTTGGTAATGGTTTCATATTTGGCAACACAAAAATCCGCACCAGTATCAATGAGGGCATAGTGTTTGTCCTGACCTATTGAAATTGGGACAAAGTTCTTTAAGACAGGTAAGGAAGTCGTTGATAGCCTAATGGTATCATTGGTTTCACTGAGTCCACCTAGAGCCCCATTGTTCTGGGTGGACTTTGTTAGTTTTCCTGACTAGTAGTGCACTGACTTTCAAAATGACCATTCTGGTGGCAACGTCGGCAAACAACTTTAGACATGGGCTTTTTCATGTACTTGGGGCAGGTTCTCGCTGTATGGCCAACTTCGAGACACAACTGACAGCTAACTGTGGATGAGGTCACGGTGTTCAACATGTTCACAGGGACTTGTTCTGGGGGTTTGGCCTTCAAGGACATGATAAGATCCAGCATGGTTGATAGGGTTTGGTCCTGTTTGTTTACCTGTTCTTCTAACTTTCTCAGTTTAATTGAGCTCTGGTCCTGTGGGTTGCTGTTTCCCCCATAAGCGATGGATTCGGCTGCTATTCTAGCCGATTGGATGGCTGCTTGACATGTTGTGGGTTGTTGTTGGATTACAAATGTTCGTAAATGTGGCAAGAGGCCCCTTACAAAAATGCGCATCTTTTCATCGTCTGGTTTAGCCAGTGTGCTGCATTTGTTTTCAATGGCATTTATATAGTCTTCCAGAGGCTCACACTCCCCCATAACCCTTTCAAATAATTGCTTTTCAATTAACCACGGTTGTTGAGAACTCTTGAAATGTGTGATAAACCGATGGTACAATGCTTTTCTATTTTTCTTGTCCTCCTCGGACAGGGTTTTGAACCACTGGACTGCCCTCCCATCCAGCATGAGACGGAAAACATTCGGTGTATCAGTATCCGATAAGCGGGACAGTTGGCGCCATGCCTCGAATTTCTCCAACCAAAGTTCGGGGTCCTCAGAAACATCACCAGTGAAACAATGAGGTTTCAAGTTACCGACCCCAGAAAATGGCTTAGATGGTTTGACAGTTTCAAAGTCATCGTCACTAATTTCTTGATGTTTTGATTTCTTGGGCGGCATGGTTGGCAAAATGGCGGCGAACAAAGATACACAAGGCAATGGAAAGTTTACTCACATAAACAGATGGATTGAATGTCCTTCATACTGCAATTATCGGGATCATTAGCATCTCCACCATATATGTTACAGCTGGGTTGCTGTACTCGTATGTGAACACATAAGCCTCAACCCTTATTGGGGAGTGAAACATTCTTCTTTATTCCACGTGTATCTATATCTGACACAAAAACCACTCACTCTCCTCTCTTTTTCCGGAGTTTTCTCCCTTTTTGTACATCATAAAAAACGGAAAAGTAACATACTTAACCGAGCAAAACCCATGTACTGGTAAGAAACTCTTGACGGGTTCACTTACCCGTCACAATAACGCGTTTACGTAGAATGCAACTAAGCATACTGTGTTCAGTTTTTAATCAGGCTTATAATTGTTTATAATTTCGAACACATGACGTGAGGTTTCAAGCATGAAATTAGTTTATCTCCTAAATATAATCTCCAAAAAGTAAAAACGTATGGGTGTATTTTGACGAATTTAATCTGCTAACTTTAAAGTGAGATAACACATGTAGGTCTGGATCAGTTGCAGACAAATGTCACCATGTTAAAGATCAAATGTCTGTTGACATGTTAAGCTTATAACGTGTTCAATAAGAGAAGGCACCGATCGCAGTTGGGTTTTGTCTTCAGCAATTGTTGTGGCCACCACGAGCTTCTCAAAACTGGTCTGCACCGTCTCGGCATGGAGTGGATAAGTCTTTGAATTTTAACTTCTGGTCCAAATACTCCTGTGTGATTGAGGCTAATATTTAAACAAACATGAAATGGTTGATGTATTCCATGGTTATGGCAGCTGTGTAGCCGGCCTTAAGTCTGCAGCATGTTGGTATGTAATGATAGCATCGGAAGTGCTTGACAAAGGTAATGAAAGATGACGAGAATCAGCAGATCCCGGGGTTACTCTGGGTTTACCGGAAACAAGGCCTGGTTTTATGAAAGACAATCCTTGCTTCATTTTTGATGTTACGAACAAGTGAGTTTAGTTTTACTTCGCTTTTTGCAATATTCCAGCAATATCATGGAGGGCGACACCAGAAATGGGCTTCATATATTGTACACATGTAGAGAATCGAACCTGGGTCTTCGGCGTGACGAGCAAACACTATAACTACCAGACTCTGTCTCCCCCCGTAAGGTGCATGGTTACACAACATACAAACAACATAAATATCACAAACAATTTATTGAATCATGTTAATGAACGGTCTTCGCCATCACTGAATTTGGATTAGGTATTTAAAACGAGGGAAGAGAAACGGGAGGACACAATATAGCCCATTCTGATGTCACTCAAGTACTGTATAATTATTTTAACAGAAATTTATTATCAAAAGGAAAAATGCTAATTTGAGACTCTTCAAAAAAAAGAACAACGTTTAAGATATTTTAGAAGAATATATTACATTGGTTCCCGCCATCGAGTTACAAATAAAGTAGTATCTAAAAGTTATTTATTGTTTCTGTTGCCTCTCGAGCTGTGACGGCCCGGGTTAGAATTCAGAATTCAGAATTCTTCTGTAATGCATGCTTTTCGCCAGAGGCAACTTATGGAATCGGGTGTTCAGGCTCTCTGGCATGGTTGACACAGTCATATCGTAGATTTTTAAAGAGTGTTTCATTTGGTGAATTTGGTGGCTAGTGAATTTTAGGTTTGTTTTATCATGAAATAAAGAATGATGCACCGAGAACTAACACAAGTATTTTTCCTGCTGTCCGCTGACGAAGTGGTACTCCTCTCCGATATTATCTGCGGCCTACAAAAGCGTAATAATGTTTTGGAAAAGTATTGCGCTGGGTATGGTTTTTCCGTTAATTTAGATAAAATCCAAAATTGTTGCCTTTATAAATGAACTTTGAGATTTTTCTGTATCATCTTTCTGGTTCTAGAGGACAACGTTTCAGGACTTGTCCTAGCCCTATCATCACGTAGAACTGAACAATAACAACTGTTAACTCTTCCCGTGACGTCACAATGCAGTAACACAATGCAGCAACACAGCTATTGCGTTACATTCTATACATTTATGTATAAGATTCTGAACATTTCAACAATATTTTATAAGTTAATCCAACAATATTTTATACATTCATAATAACACAATGTATGCTATTATCCCTGTTAGCTTTATTCATTGACTTCTATTAGCCCTGTTACCTGTATCCATTGACTTCCACATGTATTGCATCATGGCATTGTGGCGTCATAAGCATTGTGACGTCACGGGCAGAGTTAACAGTTACTTACATCTCGACCTGATTATAATAAATAAGATAATTCTTTATTATCCCCGGGGAAATATGTTTTATATCAGTCCTGCAGTTTCTTTCCTTGATAAAGCAGGCATACATAACATTGCAAATGGTAATCATAAAACTAATTTTCAAAACAACCAGGATATAAATACATCAATGCAGTACACAAGCGTAGATGCTGACTAGAATTTGGACAGCTGGAAGACAGGCCATTCACTGAATTTGTTGTTAATACATCTACTAGTTGTAAGAAATGAGTGGCGAACCCTGTTTGTACGCAGCCTCCGTCCAGGAGGTAATGATGAAGATTCCGAAAAGAGTATACGAGTAGGATCACTTAAAATGTTGTTTGCCTTTTTTGAAATTTGCTGCACAAATACAATTGCCAACACTTTCGATAGGAAGACTAATAATTTTAGATGCAGTGTTTAATATTTTCTGAGAGTTTGTTTTTATTTTGGACAGACAGGTTCCCGAACCATCTCAAGAAACTAAAGGTCATGACACTTGTAATAAAGGTTTTGTAAAATATCAACATGAGAGTTTGGTCCATTTAAAAATGTTTCGACCGCCACAAAAAGCCTTTCTTACACTTTTTGTCAGTGTTTCCATTCCATGAGGGTTTCAAATATAAGACAGTACGTAAATATTTGCATTCATTTACTCTATCAATTTCATTAATTTCAATATTTGCAGCATTTATTGTTGACTTAGACTTTCTAAAGTCTATGATCATTTCTTTGGGTTTTTTTCACTTTGCAAAATATGTTTGATTTACACCTTCAAATTTTGAAATTTCAGCCCTGTAACTAAGTTCTGATTCCCTAATAATGCAACATCATCTGCGAATTTACCTGTAAAACATGTTTCTGTACAAAATGGTCGAAAGTGGTGAGATGACGCTACCACGAATGATAGGGATGCCCTGAAACGTTGTACTCTCGAATGATGTAATCCAGAAATATCTCTATGTTCTTCAGACAACATCTTCTAAGTGCCAGTCAAGCATTTAGAAATGGAGATAAGCTTTCTGAATATGAATAGTGGTTTTTGAGTGGCGTGGGAACAGACTGTGCCCAATGGTATACGTATCAGTGAGTTCTTTTTTCTCAGTATTTGTGGTAGCATAAACATTTTGATAAATCTACAATCCGAAAAGACCCTCTATAGTATTATTAGGTCATTATCAAAGTTGAAACCTACTCCCGGTGATTTTTCATTCTAAAGTTTACCAATTCTACTCTATGGGACTGAAGTCTGTGGACTGGATTGGAATATTATTTCACCAATAGAGAAAGTTCAAACTTTGGTTTGTAAACATTTACTGATTCCCCTAAACCACATCGTTCGGGGTGAATGTGGCGGGTATCCTGTTATGTTTATGTTTGGTATTAATTGTTGAATATGCCAGTATCTCGTCTACCCAGAACCTGTTAGAACTTATCATTGTTAGATGCTAGCCATGGTAAAACAAATGGGTATCTAAATTTAAGCTATTACTTTACAATATGGGATTTGGATATGTATGGGAAAGTTATATATTAGTAGCATAAATTCCTTCCTGTCTAAATTTATGATCAGAGCTCAACATATATCCCATCAAGAATGGCATAACTCGCTATAATCAATTTGTCAAACGTATTAATAAATATTCTCTTTTTAAGAGTAATCTTTTTTTAGAACCATATCTTAGTGTTATCAACATTAGTAAATTTCGCATTGATCTTACATAGTTTGATTGTGGTTCCCATCGGTTAAATATTGATGAGACAGGTAGATGCACAAATAAGCCGAGACATCACAGGCTATGTGGCATGTGTGATAATGGATATATTGAAAACGGGTAGAATTTCCATTGATAATGGATATATTGAAAACGGGTATCATTTCCTTTGATAATGGATATATTGAAAACGGGTAGCATTTCCTTTGATAATGGACATATTGAAAACAGGTAGAATTTCCTTTGATAATGGATACATTGAAAACGGGTAGCATTTCCTTTGATAATGGATACATTGAAGACGGGTAGCATTATTTTGATAATGGATATATTGAAAACGGGTAGCATTTCCTGTGATAATGGATACATTGAAAACGGTTAGCATTTCCTTTCATAATGAATATATTGAAAACGGTTAGAATTTCTTTTGATAATGATACATTGAAAACGGGTAGAATTTCCTTTGATAATGGATATATTGAAAACGGGTAGCATTATTTTGATAATGGATATATTGAAAACGGGTAGCATTTCCTGTGATAATGGATACATTGAAAACGGGTATCATTTCCTTTGATAATGGATATATTGAAAACGGGTAGCATTATTTTGATAATGGATATATTGAAAACGGGTAGCATTTCCTGTGATAATGGATACATTGAAAACGGGTATCATTTCCTTTGATAATGGATATATTGAAAACGGGTAGCATTATTTTGATAATGGATATATTGAAAACGGGTAGCATTTCCTGTGATAATGGATACATTGAAAACGGGTATCATTTCCTTTGATAATGGATATATTGAAAACGGGTAGCATTATTTTGATAATGGATATATTGAAAACGGGTAACATTTCCTTTTAGTGTGTACTGACCAAATAAACATCCCCTTCTTTGCCAGATGTCTGTATATTGATGTCCTCAAACAATACTTTTGTCATCAGAAATGTAGCAATGTTTATTGATCATGCTGCAATGTACCGCCAATCATATATGGCTGCGAGCATGTGATCTTGTATTATGGGCCGATGACATACATACACTTTGTGAATAAAGACAATCGGCAAACGCGAAAAAGAGCTCGGTTCCATATAAGTGGAATATTGCTGTGTGCTGCGTAAAACTAAACTCACTCACAGTTGCTTATATGTCAGGACGAAAAGTGCATAGCCTTGTAAGATGACACCCTGTCAGATACATAGAACCCTTCCGGGTGATAGGATTTCCTGAAGAAAAGGAATCCACCGAAACTATGTTTGTGTTGCTTGTCTATCCTAACAAAGCTTTTTATCAGAATGTTGAATCTGGCCTATTACTCCGTAACCCGAACCCTGCAGTGCGTTTTCCTGCCGATTTAATATAACAAACGCTGAACTTGTCCCCCTGACGCTCCCTGAACCACAGAAGTTTCCACACTGCCTTAACATCTCTGCACGGCTAAAGCCTTAAATGAAGCAAGTCTAGATTTCCAATTTAACGATTAATTAATGATCTCTCTGATCTGACTGGGGCTCCTTTTCACTTTATATTGCAATTGCTTAATTTGATACTATCAGAATTATATGCACTCAGATACTCAGCATTTGCTTAGGGCCTCTATTGCAATTCTCGTGCGTGTATACATGTATATATGTGTGTGTTGGTGACGCAGCATGGGCGGCCTGTAACACTGTTTGATTATAATTCACAAGCACATGCTCATTATATGGTCGGAATCATGCAGATACTTATCATAAAAACGGGGTTTTATGCAGGTGGAATGAGGCTCGCTCTTACAAATGTCAGTGGGTTCGATCACAATACTTTTCGTTTTACGGCTTCTTTTGATTTAAAACGCTGATTAATGGATAAGACCACAACTAGTATGCCAAATTGTCGTTACCATAACAACCCTGTGAATGTTTGATGTAAGAGAGTACTAAATAGGAAGCTACGTACAGCAGTACTACTGCAGGTGACAGTGTATGTCGTAAATGTTAATAGCTTGCTTTAACGCCATCACTAATCACTGGTACGTCTATGCAATTATATGTCTGATGGATGAGAACTTGCATCGCCACTTTTCTCAATATTCTGAATGCATATATGTAGCATGAAACCGGCAGATACGCACGGAAGAAAGTGTTTACCCTACCTGCAACAACGACGGCCTGTGTCTACAAAGGGATATAATGTGTGAATGAATGACATGTACTTTTATTTTGACCTGTTTATAATAATTTCACAATAATCTCCCTGGCTGTCAGATGTTATTGTATTTATACAGCAACATTCTTCGACCTTTCTCCGTATAGGTCCGTCATATACATCGCGCACTATCCCTTTCTCCCATGATCATCTTAAACGACTGTTACAAGAATTGATCTTTTAATCTTCTCAGTGCGTCCCTTGTGCAGGCAGAAACGTTCGATACAAGGAGACATTGGAAACATTTATACATTAAGAAACTTATCAATAATAAAGCCTTCTCACGCCAAAAATACTAAACCGTGTAAGCATATCTCAGCAATCACGTGACCATTTATGTCCAATCAATAGAATCACGAATTTAACTCCGTGTTTCCCTCATTTAAGCAGGTTTCACTGTTGCTGTGTGTTGGGTGTTGCAGTATGAATATTTAGCATAAATTACCTAAGTGACTGGGGTGAGCCGGGTTTGAATTGGTCATCAATAACACATGCTTGCCGTAAAGGGTAACTGGATCATGATCAGGTGATTGCTCACACAGATCATCGTATCCTAATTACGTCGATCGATGCTCATGCTGCTGATCACTGGATTGTCTGGTCCAGACTCGATTATACTCAGAACTACGATATATTCATTTATTTTCCTACGCCTGCAGTAATACAGAGGGCATGGTTTCTTCACATCCTGGGGTTTGGGGTAGCCTAGTGGTTAAAGCATTTGTTCGTCACGCCGGAGACCCGGGTTCAGTTCCTCATATGGGTACAAGTTGTGAAGCCCATTTCTGGTGTCCCCCGCCGTGATATTGCTGGAATATCGCTAAAGCAGCGTAAAGCTAAACTCACTCCTCTTCCTCACTCACTCACTCAAGTCTTTGAAGGGTATTTAGAAGTGGAAATCATAAGAACAGCCAGATTCATGGATGTCAAGTTCTTTATTGTGGATAAAGGGTTAGGGGGTTTCGGAGCGTATTTATCGTGGAGAACGGGTTAGGGCGTTTCGGAGCGTATTTATCGTGTTATCCACAATAAAGAAACTGACATCCATGACTTTTCTTGAACTCACTCACTCACACTGTTGAAACCCACGACCATGCTTACAGTACTGCCGCACCAAATTGCAGACATCTACCAACATGCATTGAAAAACAACGATCAATGGAGGAATGTTTTATTGACTTGAACTCCTTCTCAGTTGCTTTTGCACTGGCCGTTATTGGTACATAATATAAGCATTTGGATTGGAAGGATTAGAAGGATCAGACCTAATCTTCAGCAACCCTGTCGTACTAACGACAAAACGGGTGGAGGAACAGCACACACACGGCCTGCACGTGTTCCTTAGTACACGTGGTTGTTGTCTGACACCATGCGCCACTCGTTAGTTTATTTGTATGATTTTATTTGATTTCGATCATCGTGAAGCAAAAAGAGGATAACTGTTTTATGTGATTAATAAACACTTGAAACCAGCCTCTGCAGTAATTAGAAACACAGCAGACAAACATAAACAAAACAAGCAAAACAGAATCTACATACAGCATGTTCAATATAATTGTACTCCCTTTAAACACTTTGACACACATTAGAGCACTGATTAGGCCTTACATAAACTATTCTTCTTTCTCATTACCACCAGACTCCATAATTCGACCCGACACTCAAATGTCTTTCTTTTTGTATACTAGAGAAAATGCAACTTTGAGTCTCAAAATGTGCATGATTTTTTCATATTTCCAAGTTTTGATTTTCTGTCAGAGAAAGGCTTTTGAACACCAAATAAAATGAATTAATAAATTGTAAAAATAAGATCCGTCCGCCACATATGTTTTTGTAGAAAATGTGATGAAAACGAAGAATATTTGTTTGGTGTGACATAATCACGTGCTTCATTCGGATCAAAGTGATTTACTTTTCTAAATCGTCTTACTGAGATATGCAAATGAAAAGTACCTTTGTTTTAGTTCCGGGGAAAAGGTACAAACAAATACACGAAACAAATATGAAATTATAAATGACAGTTTTAGGTTTTAAGTTCTGCCTAGCAACCTTGTCAGTACCTTAGTTCCTGCATTTATAAAATCCAGTTTTCAAACAGGCTTTCGTTTTCACGTCAATATAGATACAAGAAATGGGTATCTAGTTGTTTAGGAAGGCTGTTAACACGGCAAGGGCGACAGTAACAGCGAGGGAGTCTCTCCAGGAAGTGGACCCTGTAGAATGAAACAATGAGAGTAAGCACATGGGCTGTGTCTACTTTATGGACAATATACCGACAATGGCTCTGGAATAATAACGGGGGATGAACACAATGCTATTGGAATAATAACTGAGGGTGAGCTCAATGATATCCTTAATTACTTTTGCAACGTAACTGAGGGTGAACACCAAGATATTGCAAAAGTAACTGAGGGTGAACACAATGATAATAATGAAATAACCTATTTCGGCCTTGTACCGCTGGTGAGCACAATGAGCCCGCTTGTTGAGCGAATGAGGTTTGTTTCAAGTCGCCTTCAGCAATATTCCTGCTATATCAGGGCTCGGAACGTCAGAAATGTGCTTCATACATTGAACCCATGTGGGGAATCGAACCCGTGTCTTCAGCATGACAAGCGAATGCTTTAACCACTAGGCTACCCCACCGCTCCTGGACTAGGTAAGCCCACCAGCTCCTCCCACGCATGGTGTGTGTTCCAACTGCGGTCAAAGACAATGAAAGACTTCTGTTCTGGTGTCTGGCAATTTATTTAAGAAATGATCCCCATTGTAAATCACTGCCGTTTTGTTGTCATTTTTTGACGTGAACTTTTCTCAAATGTCTTAACTATGGTACATACCATTGCCTGGTCCGTTGCGTTACAATCAACGTTGGGAATTTTATGAAAAGTGCTTAACTTAATACTCTGCCTGTTAGAATTGGTCGCCCATGCTTGTCGAAAGGGTAATGGCCAGACAGGCTGACACATTTCATCGAACCTCAATTGCGTACATGATGTTGATCACTGGATTGTTTGGTTCGGATTCGGTTATTTACATATAGCTGGAATATTGCTGAGTGTGGCGTTAAACAACCAACCACTTAACCACTAAATTATCAAAGTCAGTACTGTGATAACTGGATTTTTCTGGGCCAAAATCGATTTTTGCTGTCATATAACTGGAATATTGCTAGTGGGGCGTGGAAATACAAACAACAGTGTAAATATTAGTGATGACAGATATACCAACCGTTAGCAGCGATATCTCTATCGACCTCGCTTATCAGTCTCTGCACTCGCCTTGCTTCAGCGGAAGACTTATCAGCTATCTTCTGATAGATGGACTTCAGCTCGCTAAGCGTTGACTTCAAGTCATCCAGTCCCATGCTTGGCAGGTTGTTGGCGATTTTATTGAATGTTTCTTGCGTGAAGGTGGTAATGCTGGATCCAGCTGACGCTAGGAGGTTATGAAGGTCGTCGAAGATGCCCCGCTTCACAACCTTCTTACCGAAATGTATTCCATGCTTTCCCCAGCGACCTCGGCAGCCAGACACAAAGACGTGGTCAAAAGGACAAGACACTGGATACGCATGCTTCCTTTTCTGAAAGAGCTACTTGTCGTTAGTAAGGGACCGATCACTTCATATTCTCAACTGCTGTATTGAAACTAAAGATTTCAGACCTCTGAAATGTGATATATGGGTACACCGATATCTAACGGAGCCACGCAAGGCTTTGTGCAGTATATGGTGCAATGAAGCTGTTCCATTGTTGATCAGCATTGACTGAATCTTATCTTAATCACCAAATCGGCTCTGGTTGTGAGATCGGTGGACGTACATTTCAGCCTGTCCTGCTGTTTCATAATGGCGAGACCCGTGACGATCCAGGGTAGAACACATGTCATCGGTTCCCAATTGCGCAGATCGATGCTCATGATTTTGATCACTGGATTTTCTGGTCCAGACTGGATTTTTACAGACCGCGGCCATACAACTGAGATATTGCTGAGTGCAGCTTAAAATGAAACTCACTCACTCACTTATAATGGCGAAAAGAATGTGAGTCAGTGAGTGAGTGTTCCCGTCCACCATTATTCCTCGCACAACCCGGGGCATAACGGTCCGATTCGATCTCGTCTGTTTCAAAATCCCGACCCATGCAATGTTCCACTCCACTCATGCCTTATAGTACTGCTCATGCCTCAAGTGAAGCAATTCTAGATGCTGTTCAGGCGCTGGGCACTTCTTCTCGAAACGTTCGTAGTCCTAAGAATGCTAGCTTTGATCGCAGTCAACGTCTTAAGAATGGGCTTAAGAAGTTCGTAGGGCTACGAACGTTTCGAGAATAGCTAGCCTGAATCTCCCGTCTCACCTAGAATCCTTTTCAATATACAGTGAGTAAATAGTTCAGTCAATACTGTATACGTATGTACTAAGCCTTAGTCAAGTCTAACTTACATGCTTAAACACAAAAATTTCACAGGAAGGTAGCATACACAGAGAAAGTCAGAATGATAATCGACAAACATCGTGATTATGAGATGGGAATTGAACTATCAAAAGCAAAGAAGGATTTATGCACCTACCGAGAAACCTGCTCAGTCGCTCTGTTGAGAAGGCTTCCGTGTAATGTATGACAGGAATAGAATGTGACCAAACGAATAGAAATGACCAACAATAGCTATAGAGAAGTCGGCTACCGGGCGTTCCGCTCCATTGAATTAGTTGCGTAACACAATGTGGCTGGTTGCGTTCGCACCTAGTTCTTGGAAAAGGTGTATATCTTCCAGGAAAGACGACATGTTAAAGTTAGACCACCCACGACTCGAGGCTCATCTAGTTACAACACATGTAGTTGTAACAGACTTGTACTATGAGATTTCGGCGGTGTGTTTAAAACAAAGTGGCGGGAAAATGAGTGTTCCACATGAATATCACGTCATACGCTCCAATTTCCGTCGTTAAAGTTTAAAAAAGTGAGTCTCAGCCGTGGAGGACGTGAAAACAACTTTCTTGAATGAGTGGAGTGATAAAATTGATGATATTACTCTTTCCCAAGTTGGTGAGGCTGTGGAGTTGAATTTAAAGTTTGAGGACCTATTTATATCCCAGTCTTTGAACATTTACGACGTGAGTGCAAGCGACCAAATTGACCTGGATGTTAGGTTATTTGATCTTCAGTTCGACCTCTTTTCTGAAGAAAATAGGTCTGATGACATTACTAATCCGGTTGATCCACCTGCTCATGGTGAACGATTTGCGAAAATCGTATCAGAAGACGATATTCTGCAAAGCATCGCTAATGCTGAGAGTAAGAACACTCGAAATAACACGAAGTGGGAGTTGCGTGGTTTCGACCAACTGCGAACAACTGTCTGTCCAGGTTTGTGTTGGAAGAGTGAAAGGCGGGTGGATCAGAGTATCCACCCAAAACCTTCTATCTCTTAGGTGCTGGTTTGCCACGTCGCATGTGGGAAATGGGAAACATCGGCGTTAACCTTTTGGAAACGAACAATCTTGCGTGTCAGCTTTTCCGACAAGTTCCGAGTGCCGAGGTACGAAGACTGACTGCACAAGGTCAACGAAGAAACCTAGAAAACTGTATGGGATAAAGAATTGCTTGGGGATAAAACCAGCTAAGGTCTCCTGAGCACAGTGTTCTACAAGCAACTACAGCCAAAACTTACACTGGAGGTTTGGCATACCGGGTAGTCGAGGCAAAAGTATTGCGTCACCACTCTTCTACAAACTTACCACGCTTGTATGAACTGTACCTTTCCAAGATTGCAACAGTGGGCCGTTTTACAGGAGACATCTTTCGACTAAAGGGAATGACAACATTCGATTTTCAAGTCAGGTGATTGACGTCAACAAACTGAGCACTTTAGTGAAGAATATGTGCACTTCCGCTGGTATTCTTGGCTACTTCATAAACCACTCCTGAGTGGCATTAGTACATGGACAGTTAAGACTGGATCTTTTTCTCATAGAATTCGGAAGGTAAAGTTTAAAATCCCGATTTTGTGTGTGTCACTGTGCACGGCAATTGTTTTCGCCATGGTGATGGTGACAATAAACGTATACGGTGACGTTGAGTTAAACCCAGGACCAGGATCAGCAGTAAAAGACCATGTTGATATAGTGAAGGGACTACAAGAAGAAGTTAGAGCCTTAAAACTGCAGGTTGACATGCTGAATGATGCATTAGCCACCAAAACAAACGAGTTGTACAGTATGCTGACGATTTAGAAAAGTGGTCTAGAGGAGACAACGTTGTGTTCTGCGGAATCCCGGAGAAGAAAGGTGAAGAGAAAGAGACATGGGCAGACTGTGGACAGGAGGTGAGGACTATCATGGGAAATAAACTTGATGTTGATAATGCAACATGATGAAAGTAAACTGGTGACAGACAGAACCCACAGAGTCGGAAAGAAAAGGTCAGGGGATAAGCCATGCCCAGTAGTGGTCAAGCTGACCAGTAGCAAGACCAAGTCTGACATCCTCTTCCGAGCCAGGACCAAGCTGAGGTAGTCTCCAGTGAAGATAAGCGAAGGTTACAGCTTTAGTGTGAGAAAGAAGAAAGACTCCTGATCCCTCAATCGCTGGTGGCAAGGAAAACAGAAGTGAGGCTTTCCTCTGGTTTGACATACTCATCATAGATATTAAACGTTTTGACATAAACGCTGAAACGAATGCTTATTGAATTGAAACAGAACTGTGACCAGGGCTTAATCAAACCAAATAATTCGAAAGTAAACAAACCCATTCTTTGTCATTCATTTAACACTAATATGATTATATTCTGCTGGAACTGCCACTCTTAAAGACAACATAAATTTGACAGTTCTGTATAAAATCTTCTTTCACAATATATGATTGTTTGTTTTTTTAGAAACACGGTGTTACACACATACAGATCTCAGCAAGTTTCGTCCCTCCTTTGAGGTGTATTCTCACTGTAGAAGTAAGGGTAAACACGGTGGAATTGGAGTCTTTATCCCCCAGTCCATAAGTGATAGAATCATATTGAGGATGCTGTGTACATTCTTCTAGAGAAAGGCTACTTCATTATGCAAAAGGATTTAATTCTAGGATTTATCTTTGTTTCACCAGAGAATTCTACATGTTACGATGGAAAAGATAGAGATGGCATTGATACTCTTGAAGAAACTTTAGCACGTATGATGCAGACATATTACTGACAGGTGATTTTAATTGCAGAACAGGGATGGAGAAGATCTTTATTAGTGATGACAGTGCTAACCTTTTACCTATGAGTGAATTGTGTGGCAGTTATGTATTCTGTTTAACACCTGTCCAGGTGCGTCACCAAATCACGGAGATCGAAAACCGGACAATTACGCACTAGTCATTGAATATATCGTATTATAATGTCTCACGAGTATTGAATGCTTCTGTCCACGTTTCCCATGTGTGTGGGAGGCCTATACACAGGCCTTTCGAGAGGATGCACTTGGGCGCCTGTGACTGTCTCATATTATAGGTGCCTCGGACTTCATTTTACACTCAAACTAGTGTGGACAAGATCGTTAGCGTAGCAGGCAGAGAAAGTATGTCTATTGATATGTAAACTTGATTACATATGTGGCAGATTACAGATCAGCACTGCAGTAAGGATATTCGACAGTATGGTTCTGCAAATACCTACATACGGCGCCGAGCTCTGTTGATATGAGGTGGTAGATCAAATTGAGAGGGTATAGACAAAATTCATCATACGGATTCTACATCTACCTCTGACAACCTGCAATGATGCGGTAATCGGCAAAAGTGGACGGTCTCTGTGATATGTTTCTTATGTAACTAAATGTGTTAAATATTGGGCCAAAATAATCGACAAAAATAACGACAGATTACCAAAGCAAGTCTGCCTAATGCTATATGGACTAGACAACGTTAACAGAGCTTCTTGGGCCACAAAAGGGAAGCATATCTTATTCCATTTTGGACTCAGGTACGCTTCGAATGTTGGTCATATGGATGTTTTCATGTCTGAGTTCAAACAAGGCGTGTCTGGCTATAACATTCAACGATGGCAGGCTTCAGTATCATGTAACCCAACGTTGGCAGCTTTTTCAAAACAGCGTGAGGAATCCTACTGCTTGACAAGTATCAGGTGAGCCACGGCCTGACAAGTGACCTCAATTTGCATATATGAGAACGCCCTCCAGAACATTCCATTTGAAACAAGATGGAAACATGATGTCGTCTTAGTATTGAAAAGTTCAACTTCCTCGTGTGAATCGTGTGGTAATGGTGTCTTGTTGAACTAAATCGCTCTACGAGACACGTGTTAAACAGTAGCGGTATTGATTTCACGCCACGGTCAGCATGTATTGCACGTGCTTAATCGCCAGTGTACCTGTAGCAACCAAGTGCATTCGTCCAGATTACTTGCCCCGCCTGCTTGTCACAAACGCTATATATACAGCGAGAGAGAGAGAGAGAGAGAGAGAGAGAGAGAGGGAGAGAGAGTTAGTTGTTGTTCAAAGACGAAAGTCGGACGAATGTTTTGAATGAGGGGTTACTTTAGTACTTATAGTATTTATAATCAATGTCTGAGATGACAAGGATAAAATGGTCCTCGTTTTCGACAAGCTGGATATTATATCGTAGGATCCGTATATATATATGTGTGTGTGTGTGTGTGTGTGTGTGTGTGTGTGTGAATGAAATATAGTTGACCTAACCATAATGTGAGTATGTGTTACTATGAAACCGTATGAATCACTTCATTTGTAAGCACACTATTGAAATGTTTTGTACTATGGGCCTGTGGCCTAGAAGAAAGCAAATAGAATACTTCTGAATTAATGGGTTCTTGAAACAAGCTTCTACAGTAATTAGAAACAGAACAGACAAACAATGTGAAAACAACTGAATCTACCCTTAGCACAGCTGAATCTGTCAATTATGGACAGACCTGGTGGGACCGACTCGTTTTTGTCTTGATTGTAAATCAGGCCGGATTGAACAATTTTCGTCCGTTAATGAGTTCACTAGTTCACTTACCTCCCTTTGCGAACGACAATCAACAACATGAATAGTTCAATATATTATTTATACTTTTATTGGAAAAAGTCTGTTAACATGACTTGTTTCTGTCCTTGTAAATTTCCACATGATACAATATTTTCAGTCTTTAACCATTGTGGACAGAAGTAACAGAGATGTTTATTCAGTGGACTGTAATTTTATGTTGTACGTCCGAAGTACAAAGCATTGGACTCATAGCAAGTTGATTCATGGGACTGTTATTTTAGTCTGTAATCCTTTATGGAGAGACCAGATTACAAAGCACGCTTTAATAATAAATTAAGAACAATTTTGCAGGCACACAGACAGTACTCCGGATTACTGAGAAAAGCCACGGATAATACAGAGTCCGAACTTGAAAGATTCCATTGTGCATCCCAAATAAAAGTACGCTCTTTAAGCACTTTAAAACACATTCGGGATGTATTAGGCCGTATATAAAAATATTCTTGTTCCTCATTACCACCCGACTCAATAATTCGACCCAAGATTTGTTTTGATTATTTAACCCTACAGAAAAACTTTGACTCTCAAAAAGTGCATGAAATTTTCACCACATCTCAGTTGAATTTCTGTCGTAGAAAGGGTGTACATCTCTACATAAATCAAGGGCTTTTGGCATAAAAAACAATAATACAATGTAAAAATATCATCCGCCCACCCGCCCGAGTTACTTTTCTAATCGTCTTACTCAGTTATGTCATTAAAAATACCTTTGTTTAAATCCCGGGCAGAAAGTACAAACAAATATACGAGACAAATAAGAAATTACAAATCACAGTCTTTAGCTTTCGGCTAAAGTTCTATGCCTAGTAGCCTGTTTAGTACCTTAGTAATTTCACTGGTAAAATACACTTTTCAAGCATCCATATACTTTCGTTTTCATGTCAATATAGATACAAGAAATGGGTATCTAGTTGTTTAGGAAGGCTGTTAACACGGCAAGGGCGACAGTAACAGCGAGGGAGCCTCTCCAGGAAGTGGACCCTGTAGAATGAAACAATGAGAGTAAGCACATGGACTGTGTCTACTTTATGGACAATATACCGACAATGCCACTGGAATAATAACTGATGGTGAACACAATGATATTGGAAAAATAATTGAGGGTGTGCACCGTGATACTGCAATAATAACTGTGAGTGCACACAATGATACTCAATAAATAGTTGAAGGTGAACTCAGTGATATTGGAATAATAACTGATGGTGGACATAATGATATTGCAATAGTAACTGAGGGTGAGCACATATTGAAATAACCTATTTCGGCCGTGTACTGATCGGGTTTCAATGACTCTGCTAGTTGAGAGAGTGAGTGAGTTTTGTTCTACACCGCATTTAGCAATATTCCAGCAATATCACGGCGGGTAACGCCAGAAATGTGTACCACACATTGAAACCATGTGGGGAATTGAACTCGGATCTCTAGCGTGACAAGCGGACGCTTTAACCACTTGCTTACCCCACCGCCCATGGACAAGAGTAAACCCATCATCACCCACATGCACGGTGCGTGTTCCAACTGCGGACAAAGACAATGAGCAACTTTAGCGCTAACTGTCTGAAAGACTTCTACCCGTTTGTCTGAAATTTCATTAGGGGCACTTCATTTTAAAAAGGATTCCATTGTAAAACACTGCCTATTTTAAGTGTCAGTTTCAAACTTAAAATTTCCTAACTATAGATCATACCGTGTGCTCGCTGTTTCTGCTGCAATCACTGTTTGGATTCTAATGATGAGTGTTCATCTGATTGAATTATGTGCCCATTAAGGTCCGGGTTAGAACTGGTTTTCAGTAAACCATGTTTGTCGAAAGAGAAATGACCAGGCTCGCTGACTTGTTTGACACATCATCCTCATTGCATAGATTGATACTCAAGCTGTTGATCACTGGATTGTCTGGTTCGCACTCGATTATTTATAGACTGGAATACTCCTTGGTGCAGCGTTAAACAAAAACAACCAACCAACTAACCAACCAACTATTAAATTTTCCATGCGAATACTTTGAAAACTGGATTGTCTGGTCCAAAATCGAGTCTACATTTTAATATTGCTAGTGTAACGTGGAAGTGCAAACAACAGTGTAAATAATAGTGATGACAGATATACTGACCGTTAGCAGTGATCTCCTTGTCGGCCTCGCTTATCAGTCTCTGCACTCGCCTTGCTTCAGCGGAAGACTTATCAGCTATCTTCTGATAGGTTAACTTCAGCTCGTTAAGCGTTGTCTTCAAGTCATCCGGTCCCATGTTTGGTAGGTTGTTGGCGATTTTGTTGAACGATTCTTGCGTGAAGGTCACTATGTGGGATGTAGCTGACCCGACGAAATTACCAATGCCATCGAAGATACTCCGTTTGACAACCTTCATGCCGGACATTACCTCGTGCTTTTCCGCGGCGACCTCGGGAGCCAGACACAGCGACGTGGTCAAAAGGACAATTACACACTGGATACGCATGTTTCCTTTTCTGAAAGAGTTAGTTTATGGTTAGTTAGGGGTCGACCTCTTCATGTTCTTAGGCAGTGTTCTTACGTTCCTAGAGCTAGTGCCTGGCAATATAACCGGTTTACTGGTATTTACCGGTTCAGGTAAGAAAACGATGCCTATTCACGTGAAGACAGATGTAGACATTGTTGCATGTCTGTTGTCGTGTAACCCACCAATGCAGATCGATGAAAAAAACAGCCA
Organism: Haliotis asinina; assembly: GCF_037392515.1. Lineage (NCBI taxonomy): Eukaryota > Metazoa > Mollusca > Gastropoda > Lepetellida > Haliotidae > Haliotis > Haliotis asinina. The sequence continues at coordinate 47,891,825 of NC_090285.1, forward strand.
ACTATACCCCAGGAGAGCCATAAAAGACTTCTATTTTCACCTCTATTTTTTGTGCAAAGTATTTAAAACAGCCCAGTCAATCTGTAAATCAAGGGCTCCAGAAAATTTTCAACACGAGGAGTACCCACGCCTTCTTTTTTCAATATAAGAATACTCGGAAAAGGTTTTAGAGTACTGAATGGAATTTAATGGCGTGTAGGTAATCTCGTGTTTCGTTTCATATATGCACGACAACATTGCTACTCTTGTGTAAACAGGTCAATAAACAAGAAAGCAATACATTTTCAGATAAATGCGTCCGTAAATGATTCGAAGACCATACACCGTTGCTGTGGTGCGTATCTGCTACGTTTTCCGATTTTTCCCACCGTATCGCGCGTATTTGTTATCCGTAGATATGTTATCTGTAGCCCTGTAAATCTATATATAAAATAATCCTTCGCCACGTCCTTATACTGGCCCTCGAAGGAAATATAAGAATATATATGCTGATCGAGAAACCGGTATTTTGACATGCATTTGGAAAACTTCTTAAAACTCGGAATCTTCGGATATTTCAGTTTTTCACATTGAAAGTCATGCGTCTGTTGTAAAATACTGACCTTTGTCAATTAATGACTAGTGATATCTGATATAATCTGACCAGGTCCAGTTGTTGTAGACCTTTCTAAGGGTGGAGAAACTTGCTCATATTAGTAACCACTATCTTAATGTTAAATTGTTCTTCTCCTTATTTCATTGGTCAAAAATATAGTTTTTATTTTGTCAGGATAAAAAGTATTTATTAATGCTTACTTAACCAAAAATAGTGATGCTGCTGAGTTTTTGCTTTATAAGTCAAGCATTAACTATATAAACTTTAATTATAACTATTTTTAAACATAATTCTTGCAATACATATCGTAATATATGCTTTCACATCGCAATACATCGCAATATGAAAATTTTCTGCAATACCTCAACCCTATTTAGAGCTGTAGAATGTGATGGTTGTAATCAAAGATACGAGACTGGGCCGTTAGTCCCGAAACGTTCGTAGCCCTACGAATTCTTAACTTTGACCGAAGCCAGTGTGTTATGAATGAAGTTCGAGAATAGCTCGCCTGGTTGCTATCGTAAAGAAAAATAAACTTGCAACAATAGACATTTTTGTTTTGTCCCAATGCCATGTACAAATTCAATATTGATAATAAATGATCATATATATACTGGATAAGCATCGTGATTATGAGATGCGGACTGAACTGAACAATATAGAGAAGGATTTGCACGTACCGTGAGTGTTTGTTGAATCTTGTGAAGGCCTCCGTGTAATAACTGGCACAAATGTATAGTGGATAACCGAAAAGGCCAGCTATCGAGAGGTCGGCAACCGGGTTCAGGTCCACGGAAAGAATCGAGTTGTGTAACACAGTGTGACTGGTTAAGCGCGCTGATTGTTCTTGGAAAACGACCACTGTGGGTCCGGTTTTGAACTTGTTTGTCGGAAGCGGCGACTAACGGGATCAAGCGGTCAACAAGCCTCGTAGATCCGGCTTTGAGCTTGTGTGTCCTGAGTGGCCACTAACGGGATCGCGTGGTCATGCCTACGGAGGTGGATGATGCATATTGTTTACTGTGTACATCGTTGCTCATGATATCAATCCTTGACTATCTTACAGTCTTACTTACAGATCTAGGCTCGATTTATTCCCACCACACCGACATATAGCTGGAAATCAACACTTTACGGCAATAGTTCAGTCAGCCTTTCCACAAACATGGACATCTGTCCCTCACTTCACGACTATCGTTATAAGCAATTCATTTCAGCAATTTCAAATTCATATATAAAAGATAACTGCATTATCATACTTTCCCACAGACTGACTCCAAAATAATGACTTTATGTATTCCGATTGTGCAATTGTACATTGCACTAAAATGCATACCAGATGTGTCAACACAGTACCCGGACAGGTATTTACATAGACAAGTTTTGCTTATTTATCGATCCAGATTCTTTTGGAAATAACAGTATGTCTAAACCATGTAGATGGACTATTACTGAATATGGCATTAAACAGCATACAGATACACAAGCGGATGTAAGTATACAAATGTTTTAACTGCTGGAGATCACTACAAAAATGACTTGGTTTCCAGAAACCTGGAAACCATCCGTAATGTGGGTAATTGAGGAATCCAGTTGGTTTCCATTCCCTGAAACTCACTAACTGAGTTTCCAACTAGATTCCATTTTGGAAATGTGATTTTGGTATTTCTGTAAATGGAAACCAAAATGAAACTAAGTTCGGGGGTTTCTTGTTGGTTTCCATACCTGGAATTTGCAACTCTCAGATCTCACTAAATGGAAACCAACATAAAAGTAGAAAATGTAGTTTCATGTTGGTTTCCATTGCGCTGTTTTGAACTAAGTAACATAAATTGTTTACCATCCTGACATCCAGTTGGTATCCATTCAGTAAACCTGGGTGACCTAGTTTCCAAATAGAATCCATAATGGATACTCTAAGCTCCGGTGATGGAAACTGACACGAAGCTATGGTCATGTGTTGGTTTCCATTCCTGACTGAAACTTAGCTTTCACGAGATGCTATAATTCAATCTGAATGTGCCTGGGGAAGGAATAGTAGATTCGTTTCATTGCTTAGATGAACACGACAACAAAAGTAAATTGTTGACGCATCATTCTGTGGATATTACAATAATAAATGTGGCTTCAAACTGATGATACAAGAACAAACTATACACTTTTTTCCTTCACATTCTTGTTTATTCGTAATGTAATGAAGCATCATATTCCAACTACCATGCACACAAACTTCACAATAACCGTACTAAACATGCAAATGGTGAAAGGACGAATGGCTATAAATGGCCTTTGCCCAGCTATGTGCGCAAGGCACACTTAGTTCCGTTTCTCTAGATTGGGATGAATGGGACAAGTCCAGGTTTCGGTTGTCTGAGGATCAGACTCTTTCTTTATCTGAAAAGAAATAATAAAACAGTGATATCTATATACAAGAATAAAAGATGAGTTGACTCTGCATAGAAACATTACTCAAACTTTTATTATATATTAATTATAACTTATTGGATCATTGAGTTGTGTACGGACTTGTATTCCTTTCAGTAAAATATTGTATAAAAATAAATAAAATTAAAGCCACTTTAGCAATAGTTCAGATATATATTAATAATTAAAAGGTAAATGATGCAATATATCTAAAAAACAGGCTGTGGACTGCCAACTCCTGGGAATGTGAAAGAGTATAAGCATTTAGGAAGATTAGTATAAGTCATTAAAACAATTGTCAGTTCGGTACATGATGATATTTATGCAGAATATACGTGAATTATACAATAAACTGAGGCAGTGCGTAAAGTTTAGCGTTAAAAGCATTTATAGTTTTCATACTTTGACACTGAGTTCAAATACTTGACAAATAATCAGTGTCAGGTCATTAGTGTGTCGGGGTTCGTGTGTCGGCTTCACTGGGGCAGTCCCCACTTAACAGGCGCCTATTATCAAAATTAGCTAGCTGTAAAAACAATAGAACTTACCTGAGTCAGGTGTTGACAGACAAAACCGGAAGTAATGAACCGGTAATCCATGGGCACGCGAACTCGTGACATTTTATAAAAGCAACAGTTTTATGTACTGAAGTGGTCGTTTTCAGTCTTTGTCTTAAAATCACATCCAAATTGGGTCAGAGAAGGATTTCGTGCCTGCCAATCGAAAAAGGATCAGGTATTTCTTATTACCCACAATGCCCCTACGCACAGTTGCCGCCATTTTGTCGCTTGATCCCAAGTTGTTTTGAGACGACTATGTTGAAAGCAGTTCTCACCCGGTATGTCCAGTAACGACGACAAGGAAGTCAACACAGTGCAGTATTCCTACGTTTGCCCGTGTTATCTGATTCAAGAGACTGACAATGAGATTTACAATAGAAGCTTCGAGATTCGGATACGTGTAAAAATTGAGAACAGCAGCAGTCGTCGATCGCAGCGGGAGAAAAGGAACATTCCACGATCTGGTCAGGTACAGTGTTATTTTCTTGAAATAAGCAATAGCACATGTTATTCGTAATGTTTAACGTAAATAAGTAACTACTACAATGCATATGAAAGTTTAGACTTGATGGACCTCGGTAAACAAATGCGTGTCGAATTCTTAGCAAGAGAGATGTATGGCTTCCTTCGCTTCCTTTTCATATTGCTTTTGATATTTGCACGTGTGAAAACAATGTAGTCGGGGATAATGTGTCATTTTGCATTTATGGGTTAGGGATTCTCTGACCAGATTTCAAAATTGAAATTTCACAATGTTTTCAAACTAATATTGAAGATTTTTGTATTATTGATTTATGAGATAATTGAGATTTGCCATCTGATGTAAGTAGTGTTATGCTTATCATATCAAGATTTAACGAACTCTGAATGAAGAAATGTGGATTGTGTTAGTCCCACAGAAAAGGTTACGAAGAGTTTTTGATATAAAGAATATTTGGGTATACAATGATGGATTGCCAACCCAAAATAGTATATTAATTTGCAGACCTGGATTCTTTTCATCTAGCATATTCTACACTTTGCAAATTGATATTTATTCTTTTTATTCGACACTTTATTGTTATCAAGAGTGCAATATGACAAGTTCCTGACTTTTTTTTTAATCGATGCATTTCTACGTTTCCAGCATAAAGAAGGGCAGTGTTGGAAAAACTGAAGAAGGCAGCCAGGACCAACTCATTTTGACATACAAAAGGTATGTATAACCTGAACCGTCCAGTACATAATGTAAACACAGCATAACCAAATAATGTAAATCCTAGGAATCAGTAAAAATGCATGGCGCATGTCATTATTCTTGTAACCTCCAACTGGAAACATATTTCACTTATAGTTGTGCATCATGCACATGTCTCCTTTCAGAAGCTTTTTGATGGGTTTGGATGAACAAGATGGATCACTTATGAAGGTGTGGGAAATCAGAGGCCCACGGCTTGTATGCAAAGAACGGCAAAAAGTTCAGAGTAAGTAAACATATTCTAGTCATTGTACATCTTGCAGGGATTAAAAATTTTAAGGAAACCTTTAAAATATCAAGTTAATTTGGATTCTTTCTATGTACATTCAAGGAATTTCAAAATGAACTCTGTTTAAAATGTGCAATTTATCCTTTGAAAAATACAGCTTAAAAAGTTTTAAATATTATGCAGCACATTGTGCTGCAGCGTATGCTTGTGACCCCATATTCATAGCTTGTCTCTCTGAATGACTCCACATTATTGGTTAAGAAAATATGTCTTTTCACAATAACGGATAAATCGTAGTTCTATACTCGTAATGTGCATTGTAAGTAACATTCAGAAAATAAATTATGGCTTTCAAAGGCGAATTTCTTCATGTCTCTGCACTCTATCATATATCAATAAGCTGTTCTGCGATTGAAACTTTTGATGTCAAATGCTCAGTTTATACTTTTTTATCTCTTCGCTTATCGGACATGGGGTTCAGTGTATTTCACCTCAAGCGATGTTTGACAGTTTTCTTTTCTCTAGCCATGGATATCGTAGACGAATGCTTGTTTGTACTGATAGTTTGTTTTCTAAATTTCAGAAGCTGGAAAGCAGGAAGGTTGTGAAACGATTGACTGGCCGGAGGAGAAGAAGCACACAGTTCTTCCTCTCTTGGGAAAAGAGCTAACATTTTTCAAACTAGGAAGCCAAGTGATATGGGCTTGTCTACAGTGTGTTTAAGAAAAATATTCTGTACTCACTGCTAATTATTCCCTTGCTTTTGTTTCATTTACTAGCTTGAATATTCCGAATATTATTTGTTTACAAACATTTTGTTGAATATAAATAAACTTTTAATGAATTTGTGTTCTATTCTGTTGTTTGTCATCCTGAAGCCTTTTACCATTATGCAATTGTATAAAGTACCTGATTTGCTACATGTGAGACATGAAACAACATCTTTTCCGGAGGACCGGGTAAAGGGCTGACACGAGCAAGTTTCAGTTCATGGAAACTAGGTATTAAACTAGGTTGGAAACTACAACACGGAAACCGGGTTGAAACCTACAGTAAACTCATACATGGAAACCAGGTTGAAACCTGCAAGAAACTCATACATGGAAACCAGGTTGAAACCTACAGTAAACTCATACATGGAAACCAGGTTGAAACCTGCAATAAACTCATACATGGAAACCAGGTTGAAACCTACAGTAAACTCATACATGGAAACCAGGTTGAAACCTACACTAAACTCGTACATGGAAACCAACTGGATCCTGCTTGGAGGAGTGGGTAATGAAACGAACTGGAAACCATCCTGAAATGGTGCAGTTTCAGTTGCATGGAAACCACAATGAAACTATAGGAAACTCCCTGGAAACCAACTGGAAATGTTGGTTTCCATGACGTTTCTTCTCGGTTTCAGTGCTCCGGAAACCAGCTTATTTTTGCTGTGGATGTTATTAGGGGAGTGCATTATTGGATATTTTAATAACAAATAACATACAGTTTGGGTGAAAAGGCATAAGATATTCATCGTTGGCATGGCAACAGAAACATGGGAACATGATTAAATTTTAATAACTACGTATTAAGCAGGTAACGCTGCCATGCTGTGATCCGCAATAAACTCCTCTACAACGTCTTGCTTAGTGCCACCCAGTTAGATTTGATATTTCTGTAATCATCATTTTAAAGAGGAATATACCTGAATGTATGCCCAGTTATATGTGGCGCTGTACTATAGTCATTTAACACAACAAATACAGTCTTCATTATCGATGCTTGTCCCTCGCGTTTATCATGCGCATGCGTATACATTTCCCCAAACCAAAGTTAGATTAATCCGTTAATTTCCATATTTCTTAATCAGTTTGTGAGTGATTCCGTCATATAATAGGAAATGAATTTCTTTTAACGATTAAATGTAGAGGGGCTACGGTCGCAGAATATCCGCCGGTCTACAACAGCTAAAATCGAGAGACACAACATAAGAACCATATGACCGATCATTGCATGTCACTGCCACGGATCAAGAGGTATTTTGTAGCTATTAGACTGGGTTTTCATCGGTGTTTTTTAATTACTAGCAGTTTGTGAGTGAGTGAGCTTAGTTTTATGGCAGTGGGAGAAAAGGGGCATGTTTTCGAAATTTGCGTCATCATACTTGCTTAAAGAACATGCGGACCATATTAGTAATGTTAGTGTTATGCATAAGATATGGTGTGATATACGAGTTGACATGATTCATTAAATCACGCATAGATCAGTGTTGTAACTTACGTACGTGTATGTGTGTGTGTGTGTGTGTGTGTGTGTGCGAGTGAGTGTGTTATCGTTTACATTTCGTCCATGTGAACGAGACTTCCGTATTTCCCTTTGTTAAAAGTAGTGATGTAGTCGTTGTTGTATCGTTGTTGTTACAAATCATTTCAATAATCCGTTATTGGGTTTTCTATCGCAAATATATGTTGCGTCCGCTATGTTTGTTTGCTTGGTGGAAAGTACCATTCTGCATTTGTGACCAACTCGTGTTATTCCGGAATAAGCCGAAAATACGGAAAAGTGCGAGTGGTTGCGAATATACTATTGGGCAGTCTTTGCCTATGTCAGTTTGGCGCTAGCGCAGCACACTCAGGCAGCATGGTGACATTCACGTGGAAGGTAAGATAAAACTCCAAGCACAGATATGTTCTTAGTGTCTTCAAATAACATAAGTGGTCTAAGTTTTAAATTACAGTTTATTACCAGAAGTTACAAAATGCAAAATTTTTTAAAACTATTTAAACCGGAAATTTTCATATACCAAAACCTCGTTCCACAAAGCCAGAGCTCCTCTGTACCAAGCTACTACAGAAAGGATGAGCACATACAAGGTGCAGCGTAGCCATAGCGTTGGGGGACGGTGCCGTGAAGATGCTATTGCTAGTGATATCTAGTTACCTATATTTACAAAATGTACACGTCGTAGCGCCATGATGGAGTCGAGCGTTCTTGATTTCACTCATGTATTTCTTTTCATACATGCATTTCTTACAAAACAGTCTTGATTATCTTATGGGTTATATCACTTTTACGGAATGTGTGAATCGCAAATACTGAGAACAGAGGGAGACAGTTGTATAATGGGGAGGTGCTCAGATGAATGATTTTATGGCCGCTTCTGTAAAATTTCATGTCACCGGCTTTTCAGTCTTAGCCCAAAATGACGCCGGTATCAGACATTAACCAGTTCGGAAGTTTGTACACCAGGGTTCACAGTTGTTAGTCATTCGGAACTACTCATGTCATTCCGGCAAACCGGGTGTTGTAGGTCACGGAAAGAGACGAGCTGTTGCGAATGAGTTGTTAGTCCTAGTAGCTAAGGGGCGTAACTTCGCTTAAGCACCGGCACCTCAGATCACCCGCCTCCCTCAGAGTGACATGAAGATAGCCAGAATTACACTCAAGATAGATGCTACCAAAGATGTCTGGTAAATTCGGGTTGACCCTGAAATGAGAAAATGAGAAAATACTTCACTGAACGATGATGAATGAGTGAGTGAGTTGGGGTTTAGGCCCATTGACTACCCAGTCACCCAATGATGAAATAGAGTGAGATGTGATTTATAATAACTGGTCGGAATCAGATAAACCGTTAAATGGCACATGAGCAACGATTAGCGCCATATCGGTAAACATACCTAACAAAACCATAAAACTAACGATCTCTTTCAACAGTTTTTGTTTCGTTTAGCTCCGCAATAATCCAGTTATATGACGGTGGCCTATATAGAATCAAGCGTAAACCAGACAATCCAGTGATCGGTATGTGGAGGAACCGGGAATGCTATTGTAGAATGATGGTTTCCCGTCGTCAAGGTAACCAGTTTGTAAACAAATTAGTACGAATGAGGTTACTCGACTGGCAACGTGCAGAAGCAGAAACTATCTCTTACAACAACTCGTTACTAGAGGCGCCTGTAATATTCGACTATACACGTAAATATCATTTTGTTTGTTTTTTGTGTAATTCCGTACTCTGCAATATTCCAGTTATGTGACCGCGGTCTGTAAATAATCGAGCACGGAACAAACAATCCAGTGATCAACATCATGAGCATCGATCTACGCAACTGAGATACGATGACATGTGTCCAACCAGGCCAGTGAGTCTGAGCACCCGATCCCGTTAGTCGTCATTAACGACAGGCACGGGGTTATATAAGAAGACACAACACCGTGCCAAGTTTGCTAGCAAAGCAAGTCGACCTTCAGAGGGAGGAACCATGAATTTCCCATTTCACAGCCCGGAAACTGCAAATAAATGTTAGAGCGAGTATGTTCGGTATCAGTTCACACATCTGATACTTTTTCATGTTCATATAACGTTTCTCAAGATTTAATAAACTGAATACTTTTATATGGAGGGCTCAGTCGTGTTTAGCGATAATAATGAGCTGCAGTATATTGATTCTCACGGATTGCCATGGTCGTCAGTGAAGCTGTACTTTATTGTTCGGAGTTGCGTCCCTTTAGTCTGGCTTACAAGGTTTGTCGGTATCATACACGTGCTCACGACACCTGTATCACGTTGGTTTTTCCTCTTATGTTAGTTATCTGTTTGCATGAAATTGCGTTATAACACACACAAAAAACGCGTTGTGTTGATATATAGGCCAGACAATCAGATGACTGGCATTTCTACCATTCAAGGATATGATGATCACCGAGTCTGCTCAATTAAATCCATACTCACCCCGGACCCTTATGTGGTCTTACAATCAGGGGATGCAATCCTACAATCAGGGGATGCAATCCTACAATCAGGGGATGCAATCCTACAATCAGGGGATGCAATCCTACAATCAGTAGATGCAATCCTACAATCAGGGGATGCAATCCTACAATCAGGGGATACAATCCTACAATCAGGCCCTCGTGTCATTGCGAGGATTAAAGTTTGTCTTTTTATATAAAAATTTTGATATGACCACCGACCTGAAACGCTTTACAGTACAATATATCTGTTGTAAACAGTTTTATATTTAAAAAAACCCACAACTTCAATCCTCGCAATGACACGAGGGCGTGGGGATGCCGAGCCACCTCGGTGACACAGCTAATTGCGGCGCCTTTGATATATGGGATTTTTGCATAGGATCAAATGACAGATAACACCATAGCTCTCAACCCATTTCCAAGAAACGTCAACCCAAGCATTGGTCATGAGTAATTACCGACTTATGGAACATAGGGCGTGGCGTGCTGTCTCAGAATCAATATGCTGGGTGTTGTGTACTCCGTATTCACTCTTCCATCTGAGTAGCGACAGTATGTTCATGTAGTTAGGGGAAAATTGCTGTTGGTGGTGCTCACAACGACCAGTGCTACCCACACAGTATGGTCCTAGTGGCTAAAACGTTGACTCGTCACGCCGAAGGTCCGGGTTCGATTCCACTTGTGGGCTCTATATGTGAAGCGCATTTCTGGTGTTCCATGATAACGCTCGAATATTGCTTAAAGCGTAAAAAACCCCATAAAAATTCGTTCACTGATGAACAGTCAAACGGGACGCACTGCACCACCGCTTGGTGCTGTCCACCATGGTGATATTGGTGAATATCGCTAAAAGCGGCGTCATCTACTTACACTTAATTCATTTTAATCATAATATTTAATATGTAAGCTCCCATATTCAAGTCATTAGTTGAATGTAGGGGGCATGTGGGTTGTTGTTTTCTTCTGTTGTTGTTTGTTAGGTTGTTGTTTAATGTTGCTTTAAGCAATATTTCAGCTACATGGCGGCGGTCAGTAGAAAATCAAATCTGGACCAGACAACTCAGTGATCAACATTGTAAACATCGATGTACACAACTGGGATACAAAGACGGGTCAACCAAATCAGAGAGCCTGACCACCTGATCCCGTGGTCGTATGTGAGCATGAGTTGCTGGAGACCAGTTCTATCCCGGATCTTCTCGAGTGCATGGTACACCCGAGAGTGCTTGGGGGTATGCGAAGATGATGTACCAATATCCACACGGCATCAGCAACTAAGCTGACGCCCACCTGAGACGTTCACAACGACTTCCATATCTCCTGTTATTGTTGACAGACCTAATACTATTACAACGTGATGGACGCCGGACCCGTGGATGATGTCTCAGACTGATGATCACAAGCAACACAACATAGCTATACTAGTGTATGGCAGGGATAAAATGGGTATCGAATTAACAGGTCCTTTGTTAGTCCACATACTGACCAACCCCTCCGAGACGCACATTATAGGTACATCCTTGGAAAGGGCATCAGCCATTAAGGATCCAGGGATCCGTCCGTAGAGGATGACTCCTCCCTATAATGACCGAGGTAACATACTGGATTGAGGAGTGGTTATACGCTTTATAGCTAATCGAGGCAACAACAGCCAAATTCAGACATCTGTAAGTTCAAATTATTCTGGAAACCAAAGATGTCTGGGTAAACGTGGTGCTACTTCTATTTTTCGTTTACAAAAAACCCTTTGTCGGCTCAGGGAGGCAAGCCAGTTCGTGAAATTACAGCAGCAACATTGTTCTTTTCGTGTTTAAAATAGGTCGCCTGCAACCTTATGTGGTCGTAAGAAGCTGGTGGTCGAGCTCCCTGATTTCATAACTTGAGTGACTGCTGTCATACTCCAAAGCGTGGATCGTTATCGCAATATTGATAGCTGGCTTATCTGGCCAGCACTACTTTTGCACAAGTGAGTGAGTTTAGTTTTACGCCGCATGCAGCAATCTTTTAAAATCATGTCTGCGGGAGACACCAGAACTAGGCATTGTACCCATGTCGGGAATGGAGCCCGGGCCTTCGGTGTGACGAGTAGATGCTTTAACCACTAGGCTACCCCATCGCCTCTATAATAATTATTATATAAGATTATGCACAATAGCTACGACTGCGCTGTCAAACTTACCACTGGCAGCAATGTCCTTCGTCAGTTCATCCATAGTCATCTTCATCCTCTGGGCAGTGGCCGAGGTCTTGTCCTCCAACGAGTCATAGTACCCTCTGATCTTGTCCAGGGCCTTCTTCATGTCCTCTTTGTCTAGAGACGGCAGCGACTTGACGAACTTTTCATAGGCATCTTGGCTAAACCCCTTGATCTTGTCGATGACGTTGTTGAATGTGTCTCCAGCTGATTTGAAGGCGTTGCGGATATCGTCCAGGATGTCTCTCTTTACAAGGCGCCGTTCTGATTGGTCCACCAGTTCCTCGAATGTCGGTGTGTCTTTGCCAGATCCAATCACAAACAGGCATGAAAGAGCTAGGAGTACGAAGGCGCCTTTAAGTTGCATTGTGTATTCTGAAAAGACACACAAGGCAGAGAGTGTTACTTTGCCGGATGACGACAGTTTCGAGTACAGTGTAAAACGTGTAATATTAAGCATGCATAACTTGTGATGCACTAACTCGTTCTCAGTGTAATACGCCGCTTTAGTGAGTGAGTGAGTTTAGTTTTACGCCGCACTCAGCAGCATTCCAGCTATATGGCGGCGGTCTGTAAATAATCGAGTCTGGACCAGACAATCCAGTGATCAACAACATCAGCATCGATCTACGCAATTGGGAACCGATGCCATGTGTCAACCAAGTCAGCAAGCCTGACCACCCGATCCCGTTAGTCGCATCTTACAAGCATAGTCGCCTTTTATGGTAAGTATGGGTTGCTGAAGGCCTTATTCTACACCGGGACCTTCACGGGTCTACGCCGCTATATGTATGAAGCGTGATACAATACGGATTAAGATATTCTTCTCCTTGGTTTGTGACACACAGACCTCCTCTGGCAGTTTGTAGGTTTTAACTTACAGACAAAACAGTCATCGCGCGAAATTTAGGGTACATGTTGTTGAATAGTGTTGTATTGTGGTGGTATGAATGCATGTACCTTGGATGTAGGAAGTGGAACAAAATGCAATCACAATAGGACAGATTTCAACTCACCGTTCAGCTTGTGAAGTCATTTCACGCTTATTTAGGAGGTTGAAGGTTATGTGTACACAGAGGGTGAGTTTTGTAGTTTTACGCCGCACTAAGCAATATTCCAGCTATGGTGACTGTCTGTAAATATTCAAGTCTGGACCAGACAATCCAGTGATCTACGGCATAAGCTTCCATCAGCGCAATTGGGAACCGATGACTTGTGTCAGACAAGTCAACCAGCATGACCACCCAGTCACGTTAGTCGCCTCTTAAGACAATAGTCGCATTTTATGGTAAGCATGGGTTGCTGAAGACCTACTCTACACCAGGCTTTCCAGGGTTGTTATGTGTACACAAACCTTGTGACGTCACTGATAACTGCGGTCATAATTACGACAAGTGTTTAATTAGATCATGTTTCATGGTTGAACCAAATGGTATTTAAAGTTCCAAGTTGTGTGAGATGTTCCTTGTCCTGATTCTCTATAAAGACTCTTCAATAAGATAACAAAAATATGTTTGCAGTACAATACTACTGTTTGGCCTTCTTTGTTGTCATCCATCTCTAAATAATCGAGTCTGAACCAGACAATCCAGTGACAAACAACATGAGCATCGATCTGCGGAATCGGGAACCGATGACGTGTGAACCAAGTCAGCGAGCCTGACCACCCGATCGCGTTAGTGGCCTCTTACGACAAGCATAGTTGTAAAAGACGATTCACGAGATCAGGTGTTAACAATCTCTGACTTGATAGGTGCATGTCATCGTGACCACATTCCGTACATCCATAGACATGACGTCATAGTCACTGGATTGTCTGGGCCAGGCACGATTATTTACAGACTCAGTCGAATACTTGGATTATTGCTGAGCGTAACCTTGCTGGCAACCAGTTAGATTTACTAACGAAAACGGTCGATTATTTAAATAATTTCCTACCTCATGTTTTTTCACATGGAAATAGTGTATGTTTCCATCACCACGCAGACAATGAAACATGCCTTAGCCCAGAATCACTATCGATTGAACACAGAGTCTTTTTCCCCGTCTTGTCAGTTGAACATGACACCAGTAAAATCGTGTAACCATGACAACGGTCTTTAAACAGACAACAAAGACAGTTTCTTCACTCACCTCTATGCACAGTGTGTTATATCTCGATAAACAGCTGTACTACATACGGGCAAGGCCACTACTAATGGTCATCTCTGTCACCACACCTTTCCCCTCACAACATCGTCCTCGCTAACACTGGTGTGTTCAGGCGACATCGCCAAGCACACGGTTGAAAACGGGTTCGCGGAAATAGGTGTGTGAATGGGCAAGAAAGTGCCATTTTACGCCGCTTTTAGCAACATTCGAGCATGTTACCTCTGCGAATATTTGACACCGTCTTTAAACATCATTCTTAATACATGCTGAATCAAAGTGTTCACAGTAGATCGGGATTAGAACTGGTGTTTATTATCTCCTGCTTGTAAGAGACGCGAATACGTGAGTGAGTGAGTTGAGTTTTACGCCGCAGTTAGCAATATTCCAGCTATATGGCGGCGGTCTGTTAATAATCGAGTCTGGGCCAGGCAATCCAGTGACCAGCAACATGAGCATCGATCTGCGAAATCGGGAACCGATGACGTGTGAACCAAGTCAGCGAGCCTGACCACCCGATCGCGTTAGTGGCCTCTTACGACAAGCATAGTTGTAAAAGACGATTCACGAGATCAGGTGTTAACAATCTCTGACTTGATAGGTGCATGTCATCGTGACCACATTCCGTACATCCATAGACATGACGTCATAGTCACTGGATTGTCTGGTCCAGGTATGATTATTTACAGACACAGTCGAATACTTGGATTATTGCTGAGCGTAAATACACATAATCATATAAACCTAAATATTTTATTGCCGGCAACCAGTTCGAGTTACATACAAAAACGATCGATTATCTAAAAAAATCCTACTTCGTGTTTTTGCACATAGAATTGCCATGGTGTCGGTGTGAAAATAGTGTCTGTTTCCATTAACGTACAGACAATGAAACATGCATTATCTCGGGGAGGTCTACTTAGTCGCTTTGTAAATGAACTGATCTGAATTCTTACATGCAAATGGTACATTTTGAATATTTTCATATGAAAGATATCTGCACCATTACAAATGTGTCTGGCATAAAAGCACAATGTCCTTATTCCCTCTACAAGCATGACATCAGTATCGATTGAACACAGAGTCTTTGTTCCCGTCTTGTCAGCTGAACACGACACCAGAAAAATCGTGTAACCTTGACAACGGTCTTAAAACAAACAACAAAGTCAGTTTCTTCACTCACCTCTATGCACAGTGTGTTATATCTCGATAAACAGCTGTACTACATACGAGCAAGGCCACTACTAATGGTCATCTCTGTCACCACACCTTTCCCCCTCACAACATCGTCCTCGCTAATACTGGTGTGTTCGGGCGACATCGCCAGGCACACGGTTGAAAACGGGTTTGCGTAAATAGGTGTGTGAGTGGGCGAGAAAGTGCCATTTTACGCCGCTTTTAGCAACATTCGAGCATGTTACCTCCGGGAATATCTGACACGGCCATCATCCTTAATACATACTGAATCAGTGAGGACAGCGAGTGTTCACAGTGAGTGAGGTATTTCACTTGGAACAATAGCAGGAAGACCTTGCACTGACGCAGGGCTGGGGATTGTCACCATTTGGAACAAACCAAAGTTCATAGTCTGTGTCAGGATTCGAACCTACATAATGTTTGTTGGTGCTGATCTAGTGATTGTCTGAGTGTTGTTTTACGTCGTGATTAGAATATTCAAGTTTGAAATGTTCGGTCAGAACTTAAATACACCAGATGAGACAAACTGTTTTTTTTTTGTTTTTTTTTTTGGAGCTAACGACGAACGCAGTTGGGCAGGAGTGAGTTTAATTTTACGCCACTTTTAAAAATATACCATCAATATCACGTCGGAGGACACTAGTAGTGGGAATTCCATTTTGTACTCATGTAAGGAATCAAACCGGGATCTTCGGCGTTACGGGCGAACGCTTTAACCACTAGGCTACCCCATGCCCCGCAATCGGGTAGGTTGTAAAACAGTCTTAATTACCCGATAGTGACAGGTAACGCTGGCTGGTACACGTGTAATACGAAGTTTTTCCCAGCGAAATACCCAGTCATTTCATATTAATATGCAGCAGGTGCGAGGAGAAACCTGTATACATCACGAGTCTGTCGCCAAAACGCAACCAGATAATCACATCGCGATTACCCTACCTGACACAAATCAATCACTATGTAATCTGATCAATCACTGCCGCTTGCCGTAAGCTGACATCAGCGCATCCAAGGTATGAACAGGGCGTAACACTTCGTAAGTAGATACAGATAGTAGATACACAGGGAAATGCAATGCGTGTCCACATTCAGTTGAAAACATGCCACATGTAATTCTGTAGGAATGGCAAACCTTTATGGATGATCAACTATTGTACAGTAGTGACGTGCTCGTACCGTTTACAAGCATGAAGTGGTAAATGAGTACTGCAGGGTACACACACACACACACATATGTGTGTGTGTGTGTGTGTGTGTGTGTGTGTGTGTGTGTGTGTGTGTGTGTGTGTTACATGAATGCATTACGCTCGACCTACGCATGTATTGACCTTTCTTTCTTATATGCACTCCCCAAACAGTACGGCACCTTCGACAGGACTCATGGCGTGCACACAGATTATTCTGAAGGAGATTAATCCCCATCATTTCCTACAACTTTATTACCAACCACTGCTCAAACCAAAGCCAAGAGTGACAATGATCATATCAATGCTACTACTTGGAGGAGATATCGAAACCAATCCAGGGCCCCCAGTAAACACCAAGAACATTTCCCCAAGTGGTATCTTTGACCACCCAGTCACATGGTCTCCTGCTTAAGTCGCATGTGATGATGGCAGTGGATGGTACCACAAGGCGTGCGTCGACATGTGCTCAAAGGATATTGACCTACTAACCAGATCCCACGTCAGCTGGCTTTGCTGCAAACGTGTCAGTATGAGCTGTAACCTCTTCATCTTTCACTGTTATGAACTCGAATTTTGTAACTATTACTCACCCCTCACCCCTAACACATATAACTATACACTCTGAGAATGTATTCAGCAGTCCTTCTAAAGACAAGCAGTCCAAGTCACAGTCGAAGCACAACGGCACAAAACAGCAAATCCAAATTAACACACAGGCCATCGTGCTCATCAACGTCACAACAAATGTCAATCTATGATCTGCCTAGAAAGCAAAATCTCCGTGCGCTCACACTGAACTGCAGGAGTGTACAGGTCTGAGTCGGCTGTACTACTTGACTATGTCAAATCAGACCAAGTGAGACCAAGTCATGGCAACGTGGGATGCAACCCGGAAAACCAACCACATACGACCACATCAACTCAAGCGAGATCTTCCCTGATTGATTCAGTGTGTACAGAAATGACAGAAGCTCAAATGGTGCAGGCATCTTCTCGTTAGTAAAATCGTTAGTAACATCGCATCTGAAGATGAACTGGACATAATTGGAAACAGTGAAGTCGAGTGGGTAAAATAAAACTGAACAGAAACAAACAACTCCACATTGGGATCTTCCACATGTCACATGGAACCATATCTGATATCAACGAACCTGACTCATCTAAAAAATCTGTTAAACAACAAATAGGTTATTTAGTGGGTGTCTTCAACTGCCCCAATATAGACTGGTAAACAGTCTCAAACAGCGCCCCTGAGAAAACCATACAAAAAGCACTCATCGATGTAACTGCAAATAACCTCACACAGATCCACAAGTCACCCACCAGAGAGCGCAACATACTGAACCTTATATTCATAACCATCCAGTCCTGGTAACGTCATCTGTGACAATCCCTGTCTTTCAGATCATTGCGCTGTTGTCACTTATATCAACTTCAAGTTAGCATACAACAACACAGGCGATGTAAAATCCTGAAATTCTCCAAAGTAAACAAACTGAGAAAAACTCAAAGATGACTGTGATAATATCTCAGGCCAACTATTCGCAATGTTAAGCAAAACCACCGACATCAACGAGCTATGGACTCACTAGGAGACCATCTTTCCAGGAGTATTGACAAGAGCATCTCTTTAAAATTATCGAGCTCTGGTCGATCCCTCTCATGGATCAACCGTCATATAAAAAAATTCTCAGGAAGAAAACATCGGCTGTACAAGCAACCCAAGAAAACAAGATGTTGGACAAACTACAGACACCATCAACGAGAGTGTAAGAGGGCAGTCGAGTGGGACTACGTGGACATCATTGATGAAGGCATAAAGTCAAACAAGACCAAACCCTTCTGGCGTCTCATCAAATCCAAGAAACAAGACAACATCGGAGTCTCTCAACTGGTGGACGGAGGCCATTTGATAAGCGATATCAAGCTTAAAGCCAGCCTCCTATTGCGCCAGTTTAAGTCTATCTTACTAAAGACACAATGAGTGACACAATGTCAGACAGCTAGCAAACGCATCTGACACCCATTTGAATATATCACCATTGACAAGAATGGGATTGCCAAAGTGCTTGGAAACCTCGATGCAGCTAAAGCCCCAGGACCAGACTCTGTCCCTAATGCAATCTTGAGGACATGTGCCCAAGACATTGCTCCTGGTCTGAGTTGTATTTACCAATTCACAAATGGCTTCAGCACTTCCTGACAGAGAACCATGCAAGTTGTTCTTGATGGAGAGACAACTGATCAAGTGCCAGTACAGTCCGGCGTTCCACAAGGAACTGTCCTTGGTCTAACTTTGCTCCTCTGTCACACTAACGACCTTCCACCAAGCGAAACATCCCAGACGCGACTGTTTGCAGATGACTGTCTTCCTTATCGAACCATCAACAACCATGTCATTCTTCAACATGACCTTGAAAATTTATCTTCATGGGCTGACTCGTGAGGAATGAAGTTCTTAAGAAGGAACATCAGAACCTCCCCTCCATCCTGTAAACGTACAACCTACATATCCATGGTAAAACCAATAATGGAGTAGGGATGTGTTGCCTGGGATCCCTACCAGAAGGGACACATCAGTCGGCTAGAGCCTATCCAGCATCGTGCAGCAAGATTTGTGTCCGGCAACTACACATTATTATCAGCACTAGGATCCTGAGGGACATTGACCTGCCACTACTCCAGAAGAGGCGACAAGACATCAGACTTGCCTACATGTACAATATTGTTGAGTGTTTAGTACCAGCTATTCTATCTGACAAGTACCTGAAGCCGAGAAAACCAGGCCGAACATCAAAGCTACCACCTCTTAAGACCATGACTCCACCAACATCATCAACAAATACGTGTGTAACAACAACAGAGGCTTGCAAACACCAGCTTCCAGGACCGACCGATACCGAGCATCTGTCTCCATAAGAACTGTCATCGACTGGAATCAAATGCCTGAGAAAATTGTCAACAGTGGAAGCGTCAAGGGATTCCGACATGCAGTCGGTTTCCGGGACTACTCTCCCCTATGCTGTAATTATACCATCTTTGGTTTCTTCAATACCAATACAGATACGGATGAATGCTAACAATGACAATGAATGATAAAACAGGATGATTAACAATGAAAACGCGGTGATAACAAAACATGCACTCAACCGAGAACAACAGTGTTACATTTCATTGGGTGCCAACAGCTGCTCTTTAACACACACACATACACGTGAATACAAACACGCACACGTGCACGTACATGCACACGATCAACACATACAGTTACTCACGTAAACAGACATACACATATACACACACATGAATGCGCTTACGCACATACATAGACATTAACGCATGCCCGCACGCACGCGCCCGCACACACAAACACACACACACACACACACACCATCCTCGGGATTATTTATGTCACCGCATAACACCTTACGTAACACAACTGTCAGGTGTGTTTAAGAGATGTCAGATTGTGATATACTTTCAGATAAAGACATTGCTTCAAGTCACGTTTAGATGTGATCAATAGTCAGGGTTGTGTCTTGGTAATTACCGTACATTACTTAGTAAATTGACACAAACCTTGCCTTGCTCCGGGCCTTAACTGAATGCCGAGCTCATTGATGTTTAGTGATTCCATTTATCCAAAAGGCAAGCCTGGAGACGTTGGCGAGTCTAAATAAGGCCCCAGTTTCTTATTTATTTTATTTTTATAAACAGTATAATAATAATTCTTACTTAAGAGACTA
Organism: Haliotis asinina; assembly: GCF_037392515.1. Taxonomy (NCBI): domain Eukaryota; kingdom Metazoa; phylum Mollusca; class Gastropoda; order Lepetellida; family Haliotidae; genus Haliotis; species Haliotis asinina. Next base: position 47,912,088 of record NC_090285.1, read on the forward strand.
ACACGAACCGCGCAATGTGATTTAGTAGACAAACAAAGCGATATTTCCCCCTGTTTCTGCAACTGCGTAGCTCGATGCTCATGATCACAGAGTTGTCTGGTCGAGATTCCATTATTTGCAGACATCCGCCATATAGCTGGGATATTGTTTAGTTAAACGACAAACTAACCTACTGACCGAAATGCTTAAGGAAGTCAGCCTGTTCTTGTTCACGTACCACTGATACAACAAAATCATTAACAATGAAAACATGCATAAATGTACTTGTGATAATGAGTGAGTGGGTGAGTTTGGGTAACACCGCGTTTAGCAATATTCCAGCAATATCAAGACTTTCTAAATTGTACCGATGTGGGGAATCGAACAATTACCTTCGGCATGACGAATGAACTCTTTAAACACTGGGCTGCACTACCGCCCCAACTCGTCATAACGCTGAGGACAAAATTATCACGTGTCACCAACAATGTGCATGGTCGTATAGTAAGATGTGTTTCACTGCAGTGACGAAACTGAACTGAGAAAGCAATATTTTTCTCTTGGCATTACCAGGAAAATCGAATCAAGATTCCAGACCAATACAAGTCGTAGCGTTGCTCTAAATGACTCGGTGTTAACGCTCGCTGACGTTCATGTCATCGTATCCACACTCCTTACGTTAATCACTAAATTGTCTGATCCAGACTATTATTTAGAGACCTCCGCCATTTTGCAGGTATACGGAAGTTTTCGGCTTACACAGCAAACAATGTATCGCTAAATAATGGGCTTACATATAAAAAGAGAAACTGATACCGTCAGTTTTGGCATGAAAGGAAGACTGTTTGCATTGTTCATGGAAACAATGCGGCGATCCGATAAAGATGCGTTCTCACGGTGACTCAGTTACAACATGAGAACACCCACATCGTAACGATTTCAAATCGCATACAACTAGTCGCACCGAGTTATAAGGCGCAGGATTTGTCCTCTTTCCTACTATAAACCGCATTCTCTCGACCTGTCAAATCGTTTAGATCTATTCACCCTCAGAATGCTTGGTTCACCTTGACATCATGTCGCAAATACGAATGAAAAGAATCGACCTTACCAGAGAAGAAACAATACGTAGACTAACGCTAACGTTTGTTTTTCTTCACTCGAAGAATAGGAGGCGAGAAGCTCGCGAGATTTGAGTTATATGCGACTTAAAGAGTACGCAAATAAAACGTCTTTACGACCCTTGTTGTTACTTTAAGTCGTTTGCTACTAGATGTTATTACAAGACTTTACAAGATGTTTCTTCAAGCTCTTAATATAAGTTATTAGTACAAGTAACCCGCACGTGAGAGCACCCCTTTAAAACGGCATATTTTTTTAATGCCCTATAGCTACCTGAAACCGGAGGCAATCATGACAGCATAGCATTCAGGTACACTGATGATGAGTCAATGTGTTTTGAACACCTGTCTCTGTTGCTGTGGCGGAGTGTCACCTTAACCCTGCCTCATATCTGGATCAGTATCGTATGGTCGTGTTGCCATCAGCTATGCGTGCTTGTACAGAATTTCCTAAGACGTACATAAATCCAACTTGTAGCCGTCCCAGGCCAAGCATGATCAATAAATGACTTAGTAAAGCTGTCAAAGTGTTTTGTGCCATACATGAGGCAGATATTTCAGCATCCTCAGAGACAAAGAGGATGTTCCCGTTGTGTTGTAGGTGACGAATTGACTTGCCTATGCATGTGTTTGCGACGGACGCAAACATTTGGGTAGCACAGACTCACCTTTCCGAGAAGTGGTGAGATAGCCTAGTGGTTAAAGCGTTCGATCGTCAAGCCGAAGTGGGTGATTGAGTTGAGTCTTACGCCGCCTTCAGCAATATTCCAGCAATATCGCGGCCAGAGGCGCCCACCGCGGGTCCGAAAATCGATAAACTAAGTCCCGGTTTACAATCCAACCCCCTTACTTTATAACCTGTACAGGTACATCACCAAATCACGGCGACGTGATCGAAAACCGGACAATTACGAACTCGTCATTGAATATATCGTATTTTAAAAGTCTCACGAGTATGAAATACTTCTGTCCACATTTCCCATGTGTGTCGGAGGCATATACACAGACCTTTAGGGGGAATGCACTTGTTGGTTTTTATTAAATTGCCGAAGACCGATTTTCTGTACCCATTTGGGGACTCGAACCCGGGTCTTCGGCGTGACGAGCGAACGCGTTAACCACTAGACTACCCCACCGTCCCCGTCACGCCGAAGACTCAGGTTCGATTCCTCATACGGGTATGATGTTGGACGCCCATATCTGGTGTACCCCGCCGTGATATCGCTGGAATAGTTCTAAAAGCGGCGTAAAACTAAACTCACTCACCTTTCCCCGCATTGTTGGTGTCACGTCTATTTGATGGTGAATCCTAAACACATACCTGTGATACAGTCAGAATAGTTTTATGGACGTTACTTTTCTTACATATTTCGTTTGCATATGCAAAAGGCTTTGTCGCTTCCGTTGAAAATGAAACTGTATGTTTTACGTATGCGTTTGCATTACAAATACGTCAATGACCTCTACATATACGGGTTAGGGCCAGGTAAAATACTCTCACGTCTGTTTATGTATGAGTAATTGTATTTGTTTTCAGGAGTAACTAGCATTTTGTATACTCCCACTAGTTTAAAGAATTGAGTACTTTAACACAGAGTGTCTTACCCTTATTGGGTAATTAACTCTTCTAAACATATAAATATAAATACTTCTCAACAGACTAACAGTTGTTATTAATTGTTATATTGCCAAATAGTTTTCAGCAATTTTTTAAATATTCAGCATGGAAGTCATGTGACTACTGGAGTCAACTCCGGACAGTGGCTACGGCTGTAACAGTATATGTATTATTTACATAGGCATCGCCTACCATTTGCTAATGCTGTTTTAGAGTTTGGGCGCCACACAACGAATCACGGGCAGGCCAATTTAGTTAATTGAGAAAAGTACGCAAGATATCATATATTGGGTTTTAAGTGATTCTTATACGTTTCTTGTAAACCTAGATATGTAATTAATTGAGTAAATGTGATTTTTATTGAGTGAATTAGGCAAATACGCTCCTTATCTGGAGCTCTGTGGATAACACAGTTTCCACCGAGTGGAAATGAGTGGTTGTCAGCTTCTTTCTTTGTTTGCTGGTTTGTTTGTTATATACATTACAACTATAAGGCGGCAGTCCATAAATAGAGAGGTTGGACCAGACAATCCAGTGACTGACATCATGAGTATCGAACTATTCAATCAACCAAGTCAGGACCTTGTACAGTCCGATCACCTTAGTCTTCTTTCACTACAACTGATGAAGATCCAGGTTAGAACTGGTCTTCAGTAAACCAACCTTGTCGTAAGAGACGACTATAACTGGATCGGGTGGTGAGGCTCGCTGACTTAATTGACACATGTCATCTTATCCCCATTGCGTAGATCGATGCTCATGCCGTCGATCACTGAATTGTCTGGTTTATACTCGATTATTTAAAGACCGCTACCATACAGTTGGGGTATTGTGAGTGGAACTGGTACAGCAATGTCATATCAGTGGATACCAAGAACAGACGCTCAATTACATATTTATCATTTGCACCTCAAATGATATAAATGATATAAATCCATATAAATCCATATAAATCCATATAAATCAGCAGGTCGAATAATAAGAATACATGGTATCTGATAAAACTTTCTTTAATATTTTGGGAGAGAGGTACTACACTTCTAAAACGGTTCAACTTGTCAGTTCCTAAAGAAATATGGACAGGTGAAGTAATAAGCAGTACCAGTGGGTAGGCTCGAACCCAGGCCTGGGGCGCAACGAGCGAACGATTTAATCATTAGGCTAAATCGCTATGTGACAGTGAGAATATTTCACCTTCAGTGTTGCATTATGACTATTAGGTATCAGGCACCTGTGAAGATATTCAAGACACGCTAGTGTTGACACCGTGGACTGAATACTGTATCCCATTCCGTCTACAAATTCCCATATCAGCAAGTAAACATGTTTGGCTGTTTCAGCTGGCACCAATACTTGCATGAACACGTTCTTCAGCTTACAAGTAAATTCGGTTCATGTGTGTACGACGCCAAATGAAAGTATAATTATACTTTTAGTACGAATTTCATTCACTTCAAAGTACGAAGAGTAAAACAGAGATTTGATTATAACTGTGCGGCTGAACTTGTTATTATTGTTAGTCTTGCATGTTATTAATAATAATGAACACATAATAGCACTGTTGATAAGTTTACACATGCACTTTTCTGAGAACAGCATTGTTACATTTCACTGGAACGTGCTCTTTGAAATGTCAATATTTCAAGTTAACCAAACCACAACCTTCGCATATTATTCAAACCCTACTTAGGGAGACCCCTAAGTGTCTAAATTTAGCTAATAATGTAAAAGTACAGAAGATGTGTTAAGTTCTATTGTTATTATAAACAACACACATGCGCACGCGCATACTACGCACGCAAGCACGCACATACACATCATCAACACATAAAGACACTCCTGTAAACACAAAAACACATACTTCCACACACAAACACATATACACACGCGTGAATGCGTTTACGCACATATAGACATTAATACAAACAATACACGTGCGCGCGCACACACACACACCACCACCACCACCACCACCACACCACCACCATTCGGATCGGTTATTTCACCGCACATGGCTTATGTAAGCCCACAATCAGGTGTGTTTAAGTGATGTCAGATTGTGATATACTTTCAGTTAACGACATTGCTTCAAGCCAAGATTAGACGTGATCAACAGTGAAGGTTAGGCCTTGCTAATTACGGCACATTACCTACCAAACTGACACGAACTTAGCCTTGCTCCAATGCGTTACTGAATGCTGAGGCCCTGGATGTTCAGTGATTCTATTACTTGAAGAAGCAAGTCCGGATAATCTGACAAGCCTTGAGAAGACCCCAGTCTTTTATTTATTATATGTGTAGAAATTATCATCATAACACTTACCTAGGAAAATATCAGTTAAACTATAAATTCTTACCTGAAACACTTGCGCCAGTCTAGCACGAACCGTACAATGTGATTTAGCAGACAAACAAGGCGAGGTTGGCAATGAAACTTGTGCGATATTTTCCCCCGTTTCTCGTATCGCGTAGATTGATAACCGTGCTTTTGATCACAGGTTTGTCTCGTCTAGACTCGACTATATTCAGACCGCCACCATAGAGCTGGAATATTGCCGGAGTGCGTCGTTAAACGACAAAGCTACCAACCAGAAAAGCTTAAGGAAGTTAGCCTGTTCATGGTCACACGGCATTGTACAAAGTAATTAAGGCTGTACTGCATGACAGGTTCGATATAATAAACAAGACTAGTATGGATAAGCTATATATGGCTTTCTAGGGACAACATGTTCTTCTTATCCATATAATACAGGTATTATAATGACTTTTTTAATGGTCATTTGTTATGATGTTTACAAAATTAAATATGCATTCACTTGGGGATTATTGTTTGTAATTTCCCATTGGCATAGGTATCACCATTACTAAGGGATGATGTAGGATTCATCCCAACCCAATAACGCTCCCCACCACACACACACACACGCACGCACGAATGACTAATAAATAAAGTCTATTAAGCATAACTAAAACAGTGTAATAACAGGTGAATTCGTTGTAATCGCGGTCTGCTGTAAAATACACAGACATAAACAACAGGCCCTTGTGTCATTGCGAGAACTGAATGTTAAAAAAAAATGAGATGACCCCCGATTCGAAACGCTTCATAGTACAACATCTAGACATATTGTTTCACCCCGGAAACTCTCCCTTTGATAATTTAAAGGTCAACAATGACTTCAATGAGCGTCCGCCTGTGTTAACTGCAGCCTGTCTCACAGTCCCTGAACCACATTATTTTCCCTGCTACCCAGCCCTCTCTGCAGTGCAAAAGTCTTACAAATAGCAGTCTAGATTTCTCCAGGTTCAGTCTCTCCTCTCCCTGGGGCTTTTGTCACTATCAAAATTTATATCTATTCAGAGACTAAGCGTTAGTCTAGTGTTAACTCATGCATGAGCTATTAAGAACTAAATTATTTTTAAAAGATGATCCGTTCTAATAAGCACGACTGAACAGTATTGAGAAAGCCCATATCCCATCGTTAATGTCGCGATGCGTACGAGAGTGAAATGACAGTCTTCAACTTGATTGACACTTTGGCATCCGTATCACAACATGGGTGATATAGACAAACCTACGACGACAAGCATGTACGTATACAAACCCAAATACTTCACGTAACACGGACCAAAACATGGGCGACACATTCAAACGAACTGACCTTTCTTGTCCGGGACCTGTTTGACAATGTTGTGATCCTCTCGCTCAGTCCCCCAGTGTGTATGTAAAAATAGATTTCTCGGGTGATGAACGAATTTCCTCGAACAGGTCGTGAGAATATGCGTTCGCGAGCGAGAACAGAGCGCTTTAACAAGGCTGTGGTATTATGTGCCTGTTTCTCGGGGCTGGCTTTACCTTGAATCGTCAGACCATGTACACATCCTGTGATGACACAGCGTCGCGTGGCTTGTAATGACGAATAACAATAGTCATATCCCGGCTCCTGCTTCTTGTCATTCGTTGATGTGTTAGTCAGCACTTGGAGAGAATACAAGCACTATTTCACTGACAAGTTGATATTTTAATGACAAACGAGTTGTCAACGCCTCGTTGAGCTACATACAACAGCAACTGGCTGCATGCTGTTTTACGTTACAGAGTTTAACTGGGCGACAAAAGATGTTATGTAGTAGTTACTGACCCACGACGTTGACTGCCGTGATGCACAGTGATGCCGCTACCCTCCATTCTGCCCGAATATAACAAGTTGAATCGGGTGGTGCACTTAACGGGAAGTTCTGAGGACACGTCATCGTATCCCATCTGAGTAGACTGATGCTCTTGATCTTGATCACTGGATTGTCTGGTCCAGATTATTTGCATATAGCTAGAATATTGCTGTATACTCGGCCACTTACTGTACATTTTTTATAACTCCTAAACCTTAACATATTAACCCATGAAGATCCGGGTTAGAACTGGTCTTTGACAGCAATCCATACTCGGATTGTCAAACTTGCTGACATCATATCCCTTCAGACTTCAGTGTAGATCGACCCGTGAAGGCGACTGCATGTCATAAGAGGCAAACTAACGGGATCGGGTGGTCAGACTCGCTGACTTGGTTGACACATGTCATCGGTTCCCAGTCGCGCTGATCGATGCTCACGCTGATGATCACTGGATTGTCTGGTCCAGACTCGATTATTTACAGACCGCCGCCATATAGCTGGAATATTGTTGAGTACAGCTTAAAACTAAACTCACTCAGTGTAGATAATGCTTTTGATCACTGTTTTGTCTGGAATATAGGTGGAATATTACCGAGTATGGCATAATCAAACAACAAACAATCACATAACATCACTTCATATGTTTCCATGTGATGGTAAACAGCCATTATACACATCGTCTCAAGTTTAACATCCGAGGTTAGGATTAAAAATACTTTTTTCATCATGATAGCAGAAAGAGGTGCCATGTGTGCGTCTCAGTACGATCTAACAGGTGAATATATATACTAAGACGTGTTTATACACAATCAGTGTGATAGAAAACCAAACAAGATGTTTTCTTGTTTGTCCAATGTGTGAACTTAATTCTTTGGTTGACGACATTTCTGTCTTACTGTAATGATAAATGTTTAAATATTGAAAGAGTGAGACTTTAGGTATAGTATTCTCAGAAATTATTTAGAAACTTGTTTCGGCTAATATGTAATACATGTAATATGTAATATGAAATTAATCATACATAAAACATAGAAGTCTAACTTAAGCGAATCCTTTCAGATATGAGTCATATGAAACACACACAAAAAAAGTGTCGTTTTAGTACTTTGTGGGGCCTCGTTGCCCTGAAACACACGACTTGACGGTCTAGGCACAATGCAGATCAAAGTTTGTAGGAAATCGAGTGACAGCATATCCCAGTGTTCGTGCACTTCTTTCTTCATATCATTAATATACTGAACATCACTGAAAACGCACCACCCCTAAAATTGTGGATTTCTAAGAGCAGAAGTGAGCAATCTATGTAAATTTTACATATTTGTGTAGACCAATGTTTGATAAAGAAAAGAAGCAAGAAACAATCAAGCAAAACAGTGAAGATTTAATGCAGCTGACAATGAAATAAAGATGGGGTCAAAATGGAAAGTCAGTAGCGTGTATGACCCCCGTTAGCAGCAACACAAGCTGTGCAACGTCTCCTCATTGAACGGATAAGTCTCTGAATAAAGTCCTGAGGCACTGCATTCCACTCTTGCTGCAAGGCATTGTCGAGTTCCCCAAGGTTGTTGATCTGCGGACGACGTGCGAGGCGTTGGCCGATGTAATCCCACAAGTGTTCGATGGGTGACAAATCTGGTGAATGTTGTTGTTAGCCAGATACTGTATCGAAACACGTGCAGTGTGGGCTCGTGCATTGTCATGTTGAAATGTGTGCAGATCTTGATGCTGGTGAAAGAAGGGAACGACGTTGTTCTGAAGAATGTTGTCACGGTAGTAAACGGCATTCACTCTGCCACGACAAACAATCAGAGCGGTTCTGTGGTGATAACTTATCCCTCCCCACACCATAATGCTGCCTTCACCCCACCGATCGGTTTGCACAACACAATCCTGATGATAACGTTCACCCCGTCGACGCCATACCCGTAGACGCCCGTCAGCATTTCGCAAGTGAAAACGCGACTCGTCGGAGAACACCACACCATGCCAACGTCGTAACAACCACACACGATGCTGTTCAGCCCATTGTCGGCGTTCACGGCGATGCCTGTCAGTCAGGATGGGTCCAACGTAAGGGCGTCGACAACGTAACCCTGCCGCACGGAGACGGCGTCGGACGGTGGAAGCGCTGATCAAACCACTTCGACCCTGGACAGCGTTGGCGGTTCTGGCAGCGGGCAAGGTTCGATCCCGAATATGGCGCCGTACAATGTCTCGATCTTGACGAGGGGTGGTAACACGTGCCTGACCTGGGCGTTGCCGGTCCCTGCTGGTTCCTGTTTGTTGGTATCTGTTAGCAAGCCTCAGAATGGTCGAATGATGACACCCAAATCGTCGTGCAATGTTTCTGCTTGAAGCGCCGACCTGCAACATACTCAAGGCCTGTTCTCGTTCCTCTGGTGACAATCTTGGCATGGCGAAAAAACTTTACTTACGAAAGTACTGCGAAAATGAGAACGGTTTTGTGCCGAAGGTCATTTATACCCCTGAACAGCATGCTTTCTGCATGCAATTTGTGCCCTTCGTGTGTGATGTGCATGAATTTTGTTGTTTTCATGTGATGTGTTCGATGATGTGTTCGAACGATCCGTTTTTTACTGTAGAGCGTTATTTACGATCTAGTGTGTTATTATAAAAATTCCCACCATTAATTTTCCATTTCCAAAAGATTCTATTGCCTTATTTCAAAATTTACAGGTGGTGCGTTTTCAATGATGTTCAGTATATTTCTCAGTCCATTTGGTCTTTCTTTGGCCCACTCTGTCCTTCCTTAGTCCCCACACATTCTCAACAAGATAAAGATCTGGGTTGTAGCTATGCCAGCCTAAAACTGGAACAGTTTCGTCCGACAACCACTGTTTTGTGTAGCTCGTGGTGTGTTTTGGGTCGTTGTGATACTGGAAATTATCATCCAGTATATTCACACAATGCTCGGGCCTTTGGAGGGAAGGTGATCATTTACGAGGTCAACATATCGTTCCTTAGTCAAATGTCCACTGAAAATACACAACGGCGTCTCTCCACATGATGGTCTGACATTTGACATTTCGAGCTATGTTTTGGGCGGTGCAAGACAGGTTCCATGGTCAAAATCTTGTGTCCAAATTTACACACATACTCCTGGTCCAAATGTAGAGATATCATGAAAATCAGGCAATATGATACACCCAGCCTTACCACCCATACTGCATATCTTGACCATGTTGAACACCAGTGCTTGTCACCACACATTACACAATGTGATCAATTCCCAAGCAGTTTGTTTATAAAGATGTGGACACTGTTTCAACAGTGGACTGAACCCAGTTAGTTTTTAGTAACCTGATACCTCCTGTAGCTAGTTCCACATCAACAAGAATTTTTGGAGGGTGGGAGGTGTCATACCAATTACTGAATAAGGCATCTACTGCTGCTTAGAGATCCTAAAAGATAGGGACTTTTCTAGCATTTGGCCTAGGACTAACACAGTTTGGAAATAAAGACAGAACTTTCATCAGAAAAGGAAATATTACCCCACTCTTGATTTCCATGGGCCCCACACCAGCATAAACGTTTTTCTTTTTGTGCATCTTTAATCTGCGGTGAGGGAATTCCGCGATTTTTCAACCAGATAAGTCTTCGTAATTCTTGTCTAAGGGTTTCATTACATATCTGAGGACTTCTAAATTTTCTTAAAAGTTCTCTATGCTGTAGACAGAGGAATGTGATGTCTACCACCTAACGCTTTTCATTTGTCACAACCCCGTCAAAATCATCTAGAACCAGCTTTCTTTTCTCTTCTGCAATCAAATCTGGCATGTCAAGAACAATAAGCCCTCTGCTACATCAGGGGACAAAACTCTTGATGTAATTGGTTCATTCTTGAGCCCACAGGAGTTGCCTCCCATCTTGTGTACCTTACTCTACAACGTAACACCTATTTTCAATTCTGTTATCTGTATAAAGAAACAAAGCAAAATAATTTCTGGGAAAACTGTAAATATTAGTACTCCGACTTTATCATGTCGGCCCCAGTGGTCGCCTGTTACTACAAAATGTGTTGATGAAGATCAAATCTAACCCGGATCTTCACGAGGACAAACAAATCGTTCTTACCATTGTGCCCTGTAGCTGAACCAGCGGCATTTCCTTTCATTCCTATCATTTTTTTCTCCAGAGGATTTTGAAGTAAAGAAGATATGAATATATGTATATGAAATGTTAAGTTGGAAATTATGTTTAATAACATTCCATATAATATGACAACTACATGAAGTGTCAGTGAGGTTGGTTTTACTCCACTTCTAGCAATATTCCAGCAATATCATGGAGGCGGTCACCAGAAATGGGCTTCACACATTGTACCATGTGGGGAATCAAACCTGGGTCTTCGACGTGACGGGCGAACGTATATCCTAAAGAACTGGGAGATTTGTTGAAATAAGTGCAAAAGCAAATGCCACAGAATCGCTTGGTTTTCAATAACGGATCCTTATAAAGTCTAATCCGATGTCTGCTCTTTAAAGCAGCACTCAGCAATATTCCAGCTTTATTGGCATCACGATCATCGATCTCCTAAAATTGGGGTTCGATAGTGCGTTGACGACGTCAGTGAGTCTGATCACCCGATTCCATTACGACAAGCATGGGTTGCTGACGACCAATTCTAACCCATATCGTGTCATGTTATCCAAAATTGATACACTGGTATACAGTTATGTCTTATGTCTTATTGTCTGTGGGGCTGTGGGGCAGCCGAGTGGTTACAGCGTCCGTTCGTCACGCCAAGGAAACGGGTTCGATTCCCGACATGGGAACAGTGTGTGAAGTCCATGCCTGGTGTACTACAGGCAGTGTGTGCTATATTTAGATTAAGAGCTCTGGAAGGCGCTACAAAGTGCTACAGACGCATGGGCGTAGTATTACCCACAATTTTATTGAATGAGTGATTTTAGCAATATCACGGCACCAGAAATGGACTTCACATTTGTACACAAGTATGGAATCGAACTCGGATCTTCGGCGTGATGATGGAACGCTTTAACCAGTAGACTACCCCACTGCCCCTTAAAATATCATTGAAACTTCCAGAACAGGTACGCTATATTTAAAGCGTCGTTTTGCCTCGGTCATCCCATGTAACTAGATGACCGTCACTAGAACACCATCAGTTGTGTGGGGGTCACTTTTCACCCTGTGTACTCAACCTTGGACTATTTTGGAAACTTGACCATTGTTAAAGAAAAGTGAATATTATCAACACTGTCTTTATTACTACAATCACTGACCTTTTTGTTATTCTATAAATTTGTGCTGTCATCGTGATGCCTTTGTAGTTGTTTATTTGTAACCTTAGTTGTTACTTTTATCTCATACATTTGATGTTTGTTGGTTTTACACCGAGTACGAGCGGGATGCAATTTGAATACCTCATAAAATTATACCTCAGGGGAATCGGATTAATTTTTTATTGCTCAATAGTGCTTGAAAAAATCACTATGGTACTTAGTTTCGAGAAGTTTGTTATCCAACCATTCTACGGACCAGGGATAAGATTTTCGAAGCTCTTTTAGAGTTAAGGTAGTTAATGTTAATATGTGGCCATATTAGCACTAGGAGAACTTTGGAATTCTAGGTCCTGGGAGCCGCTGCACTAAGCGGCCTTAGCGCTATGATGATCCCATATCTTAACAAAGACTTACGACGGTCGTTGCGCTACGTTGGTTTTGTGCAAAGGCACCCAAGCATCTTTGCTCGAAGTTTAAGTCGAACTGGTCCAGTGTAACTATTATGAAATACCTAGGACTGATGTCAAAGTAATGTAGGTCAAGCGTGTGGTTGAGGAAGAAATTTTGGAAGTTCGTTTTACGGAGAGATTTCCTGTTAGTTATAGTTTCAACGTGAGCCTCAACAAAAGTCACAATGTGCAATGCAAGTAAAGAGATGGGTGCATCTCGCGCACTGCGTACATTACTTCACGTGACATATGAGTAAAGAGTAACTTCCGGGTCTAAATAGAATGGACTGTCACGAACGTTTCATACCGATGAAGTAGGTCATTAGATCTGACTAATTGAACAGTCAGAATTAAAACAGATTTAACAGCTGAAATTTGTAGTTCAGGCTATCGCAGCTTCCATTTCTATCTCTTCGTTCAGTTAAAACACAAGCACAAAGCACATATGTTTCGAAATATAATACAACGGTAATCTTGAACTTTGCCCAACGGATTTCCGCTGTTAATTGCCAATTTGTATGCTGTTCACAATTCTGTTTATCATGAAGGAAAATACGCCTGACATACATTGCGCCTGATTCCGGACTGGAAGGACAATGTTCAATTCTTTTCGCCAGTATCGCTCCTTAATCCGGTTAAGTATAAAGGAGGCCACTGAACGATTTCTTAAGGCTGTCGCAATGAAATGAATTTACTTCTACATTTCTGTTGTATTAATATTTCAGAATATATGGCGACGATACCAATAGCCCGACAATGCATAACTCTTGACGCGAGTGAGTTTGGTTTTAAACCGCAATATAACGGAGGGAGACACCAGAAACGGGCTTCACACATTGTACCCATGTGGGGAATGGAACCTGTACCTTCGGCGTGACGAGCAAACGCCTTAACCACTACGCTACTTCACTGCCCCTAAAAATATAAAACAAAAAGGATTAGGAGTATATCATATGACAAATCGCCATAATTTTCGATTCCTCTGAGTTTAAGTTGGATGTAAAGAATGTGAAAGCATCTCTCTTTTTAAAAGAAAAACGAATCTACTTACAAGGTATATTGTATTACGTAATTACTATGATAAGATAGCTTACATATTTATTGATAGAGGCAGTAAGACTGATTTTTTTACGATTCCGACAGACATTGAATTTATTAGATTCTTTATATGTTTGGGCTTCTGTTGTAAGACACTCCATCGATATTGATTAATATCATTAAAATTTATCATTCACGTGAACCCGTATGTGATATTCACTCATTAGTATTTGAGAAAGTCCCGACTATGAGAGGTCATGGCGTGTCGCAACCCCAATGAACTGTTTCCTCTTTCAATATTAGTCAGAAAAGTGAACCGTTTTCAAGAAATGCAACCGAATGTCGACGCTTACTGCATTCTGTAATAAAACAGGGACATATATCTCCTGAAACATATTCACAAAAATGTTCCAATATAACGTGATTGTCGGGATTTGGATAGGCATTTTACACCTCTTTGGGGAATGTGTTTACAACGTCACAGCGGGGGACACATGACACGGCATCACATATTGTACCAATAAGGAGAATCGAAGTAGGGTTTACTATGTTACGGACAAGCACTTTCACCATAAGGCCCATCCACTGTGCCGAGGGGTGGTGGAGTAGCCTAGTGGTTAAAGCGTTCGCTAGTCACGCCGAAGACCCGGGTTCGATTCCCCACATGGGTACAATGTGTGAGGCCCATTTTCTGGTGTCCCCCGCCGTGATATTGCTGGAATATTGCTACAATCGACGTAAAACAAAACTCACTCACTCACTTACTCCACTGTGCCGATGGTTATCGTGAACGAACACCAATGGTTGAATGAGTGTGCGTGTGCGCGCGCGCGTGTAAATGTGCGTGCGTGCGTCGGTACGGGGAGAGGGGTTGTCGAGATGCGGGGATTTGGGTAACTGGTTGACTGTGGTTCGTGGTGTCCCAACAGAATTGCTATGTATACTGTGTACGTGTTAACGATGCGACCAAGCCATGGAGTAGGATAGGCTCCGGATCCTGGCACGTTTATGGGGAAACAACTCCTCACACAATTATATGCGACTGAACCACTATCGTCGTCGTAAAGCATTGGAGGAGCGTCAGGTTAATACTCGCGCTACAGCTGGGGCTCTTTCAACAATGGTGCCTTAAAAAAATAAAACATATCCAAGCTTAATATTTCTTTTATATTAGAGCTAATGTTATAACTACATGAGTATCACATTTCATCAGCAACGGGTTAGATCGCTCCTCGACGTAACCCCTACAAATGTCAACGTGCAATCAATATTATACAGTGGATACTGAGGGAGCAATTATATAAATTATTCTAAACACAAAGTAGCAGTTTGGTACATAGATATTGCTTATAACACGCATAAATGTATCACATATGCTGCTGGTATGATGATATATACAATATAGCAAAGCGCTGTATCTCTCTGAGTACATAACACTGACATATATCACATGTTTATGGCACAATTAGCTGTCAAATTCACAGGCCCTCGTGGCATTGCGAGGATTAAATACATTTTTAAAAAAAATAAAATAATCTAAATAAATATTGAGATGATCCCCGACTTGAAACGCTTCACAGTATAATATATAACGCTTAACAGTACAGATATATTGCACTGTGAAGCGTTTCAAGTTGGGTATCATCTAAAGTTTTTATATATTTAAAGAAAATCTTTAATCCTCGCTATGACACGAGGGCCTTTGGTCAAATCCTGGGCCTAGACTTTCGAAGCTCTCTTAGCGCTAAGATAGTCGTAAGTTAATGTTAATGTATGGCACTTAGGACTGTCTTAGCGCTACATGAGCTTCGAAAATCTGGACCCTGGCTCTGTACTGTTCTACCGATACATACATGATTCCTCTTAGTTCTGTTAAACATGGCGTAGATAACAATAGAGCCAAAAAAACAACTCGACACTTATGATTTGTTGTATTATGAGCCAATGCATAAAAAAGTCACATCGTTCCCTGAATCCCAGTCGACAAAAGATTTGTAGTGCTACGACATTAGGAAACCTATTATAAACTATAGACGACAGGCCGTAACGTTATGAAAGCTTCTAGGATCGGGGATGATTGTGTTTAGTTTTACGCCGCACTCAGCAAGCTATATGGCGGCGGTCTGTAAATAATCAAGTGCTCTGTAGATAATCGAGCCTCGAGCAGACAATCCAGTGATCAACAACATCGGCATTGATCTACGCAATTGGGATACGATGACGCGTGTCAGCAAAGACAACGCGACTGACTACCCGTTCCCGTTAGTCGCCTCCTACGACAAGGATGGGTTACTGAAGATCAGTTCTAACCCGAATCTTCACAGGTGACAGAACCTGACCAACTTGACTCTTATCCTGTATTGTATCAAGCCGTGAAGGTCCCGGGTTAGAATAGGCCTTCAGCAACCCATGCTTGCCATAAAAGGCGACTATGCTTGTCGTAGGAGGCGACTAACGGGATCGGGTGGTCAGACTCGCTGACTTGGTTGACACATGTCATCGGTTCCCAGTCGCGCTGATCGATGCTCATGTTGTTGGTCACTGGATTGTCTGGTCCAGACTCGATTATTTACAGACCGCCGCCATATAGCTGGGATATTGCTTAGTGCGGCGTAAAACTAAACTCATTCACTCACTGTATTGTATCAGGAAGCCAAAGCATAGCAAGGACCTGAGCTGCAGACAATCATCGTACGAAGTATGACCTCCTTAAAGTTGTTGTTTTCTCAGCTGTATGACGGCGTCCCGTAAGTACTCAAGTGGTTGACATCATGAACATCAATCCACTAAATTGGATTCGATGGCATGTATTAACCAAGCAAGGGAGTCTGTACCCAGTGTTATTGAAAACTGACTGGCAATTTGAGATATACATCATTTGATTTACAGTCACAAATTGGAGGGTTTTGAACACGTTTTTGACATTTTCTGCTACTGCCGTCTAACACAAGCTTTGTCTCCAATCACTAAATGGTTTGGGAATTAATAACAATTATAATAACAAGGTATGACAGTTTCAATTTAACTTGGGGAATCCAAAGATTAATTCAACTTCATATTCCATAAGAACTGTGCGAATCGCCCAGATCGTAGACGTAAAAGAGCCATCAATATATGTTGGGGAGTAACAAGCAGAGCAATACATAGCTATGATTTCACAACTAATAACTCGCATCATGTACTAAACTGACGAGCAAAAGAAAGTGTTATTTCCAATAACATAAAAATAGTAAAACATTTTGAGGAATTGGATAATGGATGTTGAAGCACATCACTATACACGCGTTTTATCAAAAAAATGTCATTGTGACATTAAACCGTGACGTTGCGATATGACCACTGCTGATGGTTCCTACGATTCTGAAAGGTCAAGGCCATTCCACACAGAGGTCGGCAGGCCCGTATGCCAGCAGCACGAAGTCACTGTGAGTCGGCTCATGTGATGACCCAATGATGTGGCTGCTGATGACTTCACCGTCAACATGCGGTCGAGTAGGTGAATATTACGCAGATAGCGATCCTTTTGGGGTGTTGAGACTCTTGGACGTCCATTTGTCAGTCGATCACATGATTGGCCAATGCGGTTTTAAAACAGTCGAATTATCTTGTCTGGTCCATCCCAATATCCTTGCAAACGGCTGTTGGAAGCACACATTTGTGACATTCCCGTGGCCCGTTCTCCTTGCGCCGACGTCAATCTTGGCATATTTTCGTGAGATTTTTGTCAAGTGACCGGACAGTCTTCACGACAAACAAGTGCAGTGGTCGTACATGGGACAATAATTAGAATTTTGCAAAAAATCGTACAAAACACGTAAATGATTTTGGCTGCATTTTGCCAAATTGGCACATGACAGTTGCGTTCTGTGTAATCAGTGTGCTTCATTACTTTTACTAGTTAGAGCACAAATTTGGGAGTGCAGCAACAGTTACATTTGTGTAGTTTCTTTTACTCGTCAATTTAGATATAATCGAACGCACAAGGAAACAGCACTCTTACATGTTTACGGGAAGTTGTCAGTTCCAACAAGACTGCATTACAACACCCATGAAATAACATTTTCATTTCACATAAGGATGAAAACGACAACATCCTTCACTGTAGGCAATGAACAGTAATAGTACACTACCCGTATCAGTTTCTAACGGACAGCATTCGTGAACATTCCTGTTGTATCGAAGCAAACAAAGCGGTGAGTCCATTCGTATCTACTCCATTCGTAACTACTCGTGTCATTCCGGCAAATCTAAGTCACGGGAAGAGGCGAATAATTACGAATGACGGCAACTCGTGGTTCTCGTAGACTGGTTCCTACACCTCCGTTTCACGTACGCTCCTGCATAACGGACGTAGAAGCGATTTGTTGGTTCTCGTTGTGTTGTGACAGGTTTCATTTCTGGGCAGAAGTTCTGAGATAAGTATTTGAACTATTTCCAAACAGTACAGAAAGTGACAGGGATTCGATTCCACGTGTCTGAACTACATCGCCAGCACAAAACGTCAGCGATCTAACCCACTCGGCCTCCACAAAAAATGAAAGTCTGTGAGTCAAGACCACAGATTTTGCATACCATTCTGATAAGTGTAAATTGACACAACTCCTGCAACGGAAACTCTAACATGACAGCAATAAAATCACTTCCTAAATCACGTATATACATCTGACTGGAGACGAGGTCATAATTAATCACGTGACTTAAATTGCCAATGTGTTTGTCAGAAACAAACAGTTCGTCGCCGCTGGCTCCTTTCCCGTAACTTAGACCTAGGACGTATTATTTTCAGCAATACAAGCCTCTGTGGATAGGGTAATGTGTGACGTATCAAAACGTCGTACAATATACAATATACAATAATAGAACTTGCCCAGGTTGAGGTTTTTAATAAAGATAGAGTCATGAAACCGATTCAAATTCACACGCGTGCGTTTGCTCTCATAGCGAATCTCGAATTTCCAAATGAATGTTTTATTTGACGAGGCCTCGCTTTTGAAATTTTACGAGCGCGTAGGTACTGAAGCCATAAATAGTTAAGAGTCTTAAGACAATAACATATTAACATCCTTAAGCACTGCTATCACATTTCCCTTCACCAGGGACATTTATTCCAAACATCAATGTTTCCTTTCACTCTCGACACAGATTCGACAGCATGCTCGAAACTTATCACTGATCTCTGTACTCAACTATGAACACAAGCCACGCCGCAATAATTCAGAGTTACCCGCCTTTGTCTCGCACGAAAATTCCGGACAAAATGGACCTGTCACCAAAATACAGCTGAAGCGGGAGAAACCGTAAAACAAATATTCATGCCAATATACTAATTCTCAATGTGTCCATATGCTTGGTTTAACTGTATTCAACAATGTAACTGTATACACTTACGTATAGTACACACGAATAAAGACACAACAACTGACGAAACAAACGTCACATAGACAATGTATGAAGGTTCATGTGGGGCCAACAGTTTCGCCTCAATATCACTCAATAATATCACGCCTCCTCGCAGTCGGAGAAAACAATCAGAGTCATGCGGCAAGAAATACATCAGTGTGACCTCCGGTCCTACAAAACAATATTACTATTACCCATTACACTTCAACCCTTCTAATGCAGACAGTACAACGTCAGAGGAATGGCCACATTTTCTGATTAACGCCACAGGGACTTATATCACTCAGAAACAGCGCTATAAAGACATATATATGTATAGACCCTACCCTAGTACTATATAAAAGGAAAGGGATGTAACGAAGAAACCACCCCCTGTTCGGTCAATGTTACATGTCACTGCGCAAACAGACTCGGGCCATCCGATTGGCCACTGCCACTGTATATTTTATTTCCCACCAATCGGATGGCCCGAGTCTGTTTGCGCGGATCTGCTCAGTTCAATGAATGTCAAGGTCACTTATGGCCGACAAGTGAGTAGGTTTGCCAGCGATTTTGGTGAAAATGTCAGCTTACTGTCGAGAAAATGAGATGTAGATGTTGCAATAAGTTTTCCGACCCACGGAATGCCGCAGCCAATCGAATCCAGCCCAGCGCTGGTGCTGTCAACGTGTCTGGAATTAATAAACTAATTTAAAACGTGAGTTTTCACCGTATTTGGTGATCCATGATTTTGGCGTGAAATTGCGGAGGTATCTGTTTGCGACGGTTCGTGGCGTATAACTTTTGAAATAATGATCCGATTGTGACCATTTATGGGTCGTTGTGTAGGGGAATCATCTGGCGTTCGATCCGTTGTCCTCGACGTTACCTTAAAAATATTTTACGCGGTGACATGTAACATTGATCGAACAGGGGGTGGTTTCTTCGTTACATCCCTTTCCTTTTATATAGTACTAGGGTAGGGTCTATACACATATATGTCTTTCGAGCGCTGTTTCTAAGCGATACAAGTCACTGTGATTAACGCCCTAGATATGGCATCGTATCAGAGTATGAAATAAAGCCTGTCCGACAGCCCGTAACCTGGTAACGTTCGGTCTGGGCAGGCATATTTTGGAAGTTTTTGTTCAACTTTACCATTTGAATTGACAAAAAATTTCAATTTCAGGATGGCTATTTTCCCAGCTTATTTCATACAGAGATAATATACCATTGTTTGTATAAATATTCTAATAAAGGTCGCTCGGACATCACGATGTCCAGACTATGTAGGTTTCACTATATATAAACACAAGCAGACAAAATGGCGGAGCGATACTTGTGTGAAGTCAGATATGTCTGGGAAAGGTATCTTGCCCCTACGCCTGTCTAGAATATGGACTACAGTCAACTCAACATATTCTTGATATACATAACCTTTCCATGTTATAAATGTTATAACTGATATACGCTACGTGAACATGGTTGGCATAGCATTGTTCAACAACACACCCATACAGGGCCTCATATCTAAGAGTCGAGACTGAATGCCTGTATTTTGTCTATGGCATGCTGTAAGTTCTCCAGCTGACCCTTAAGGTTCCTGGCCACGGAGTGCAACACTCCCTTGGTGTTGAGCAGCTGTACGGACTGGGTGTAGGGGTCGTACTGCACTTCGTATGGACGTTTGATCTGAGATGCAAAATTCCTGCAAGAAAAAGAATAAAAATGTCGATTGTGCCAACATGTCATTCTTTGATATCTGTGAAATTTAATTGATGGACTGATTGTGTGTAGGGGTCGTACTACAAATTGTATGACCGTTTGATCCGAGATGCAAACGTCCTGTAAAAATAATGTGCCTATGTGTTATTCTTTCATGGATGTGGGGCGGTGGGGTAGCCTAGTGGTTCTAGCGTTCGCTCGTCACGCCGAAGACCCGGGTTCACTTCCCCACACAATGTGTGAAGTCCATTTTCTGGTGTTCCCCGCCGTGATGTTGCTGGAATATTGGTAAAAGCGGCGTAAAACTAAACTCACTCACTCATAGATGTGAAATAGATTTCATTGCTAGACTGGCTGAATCTAATATATTACTGCTGCGCTTCGTATGGAAGCTTGATCTGAGATGCAAGGAATTAAACAAAAGTGTTGACTGTATGACTATGTCAGTCTGGCTACACATATCTAATTCTCAAAAATCCAGAAAATGTGGTCGCATTTCGAATAAAGGGACATGTTAAACAGCACGGGGAAAGAATGACGTGAGATCAGAATTGTGTCTAAGTAAGAGAAGCGCCGTAAAATCTCTACCTGTGGATTATAACAGTCGAATTTATTCCCGACATATGAGACAGTGTTTGTGACCACTGGTAAGCCCGACATTAGACAGTACAGGTGTGTGGTGTTGAATTCAAATGGGTGCAGTCATTTATGAAATCAATCTCTTCTAGTACCTCACTAAGTGAAGCAACAAACGCGCGATGCTCATCACGAATCCCAGCAGCATGTGCATTCTGGGAGGCATTACACGGAGTGTTGATAAGAACGCCACGTGCCGCTCTGCATAATTTCCCCATTATAAACCAGGGTCAAGTTCCTCAAAGCGATTCTTGCCTTAAGATCACCGTAGCTACCATTCCTTAACAGTGACTCTACGTCTGTAGCGCTACAATAGCTTTGAGGAATGGGACCCAGGTATACAGATCACGTGTTTAGGTCCAGAAAGTGTAATCCCAAATACAACAAATAATGTTACGTTTGACCACTTTCTTAATGGCATTGTGTAATCATCACTCGAAGGAGGGATCCCTCCACTGTCAGTGGTCAACGCCAGGCAGGGCACACTTTCATATTGCAGGCAATAGTTTTCCAAGAGTCAGTGAATGAGTTTAGGTTAATGCTGCTTTTAGTAATATTCCGGCAATATCACGATGGAGAATGCCAGAAATAGGTTTCACACATTGTACCCATGTTGGGAATCGAACCCGGATCTTCGGCATGACGAGCGAACGCTTTAACCACCAGGCTACATCACCGTCCTAGTCTTTCTTGACCGACCAGTGCAGGCACCTGCCAAGCGCGACTCGCAGCCTAATGATGAGCGATCATGTGATTGCTGGGAGCAATAATTGTTCTATCAATAACACTATACAAGCCTTCATGACGTGGAAATGTGACCAATGAACACTCCCTGATAGGGACAGAATGCTTATGATAATCACACTGAACTGCATTTTTGCCTTTCTGTTCATCCTTTTCTGCAATGCTAAATCCAAAATGAAGCAACTCTAGCGTTCCTCGTGTTATCTACCTTCTCGCTGGTCTTCCTTTTCAGTTTAATGGAATTGTTTGTTTCCATAAAACTTCTATGCATTCAGTGACTAAGGGTATTTCATCGTATGTCATCGACATCACAAATCTTGAACTAACCGTTCTTAACACGCGACCTTTAGGTTGGGACTCTGTTGTAATGGCCAAGACAAAAAGAGCTACTGAATCGTGATGGTCAGTAATTAAGTCTTCTAGAACACGTAATGGAAAGCGTAAACGTGACTGTAACTATAAGCAAATGATTTGAAACACGACGTGCAACATCCTGAAATTTTCACAACATTGATCTTCATGTTTTCCGAAACATATCGTTTTACCAATGTGTCAGTGTGAGTAAACTTAGTCTCAGTGTTATTCGTTACATTCGACCACTGAGTCTACCAAACTCTAGCAGAAGGTCGCGCCAGGTAACCTTTCAGCGACCTATGACCGCCCAATCAAACGCGAGACAGTTAAGTAGTTTTAACCAATCAGACAACGACTACTATATAGGGATCGGAGGGACTTAGAAAGTATTCAGGTCACTGACACAGATCTCTCCACAAACAAAATTCGCACATAACACAGTTACTTGACCTGCCGTATGTACGCTTTGGGGTTTCTGTTGACATGGTTACCATTAGCTAATATTTCCGCAAGATGACATCCTTGAATATTGCCAAAAACACTATTTTCAGTGACTGTTTACTAAGAGTTGTGAGGGTTGTAACGTACGTGCGCCGTGTGGATCACCCGGAAGCGAGCGTTCGCTAAATAGCATTCGGAATAGTTCAGGTACGAACCTTTTCAAGATAAAAAGTTCATAAGGGATATGCTAATATCCACTTTCGCGATTTGATAAGCTGTGTTCTGATTGGTCAATCTCAAAAGTCACCTGACGCGACCTCCCATAAGGTTTTGTTAGACGCGTTAGTGGAGTGTAACGAGAAGTACTGAGGCTAAGTTTCCTTAGGCTGACCAATACTGCCTCTTCTTTCGTCCACATTAAATTTTCTCACAGAAAAGACGAACATTTTGTCCAATATATACTGGCAAATCTATAACAATCGATGCTTTCTCCTTTATCAAGCATGCTGATCAATGTAATTTCTGGATTCGATTCTCTGCACATCCGGGTTAGATCCGAGTTAGATCCGGGTTAGATCCGGGTCAGATCCGGGTTAGATCCGGGTTAGACTTGATCCATGCTTGACACAAGAAGGAAATAACAAGATTTGGTGGTCAGATTTTCTGACTTGGTTGACACGTGTCGTCGAATCCATGTTGGGTAGATCGATGTTCATACTATTGATCACTGGATTGCTTGGTCCAGACTGGATCATTTACAAACCGCCGCCGTATAGCTGGAATATTGATGGTAGAGCCGTAATACTAAACTCACACACTCGATTATCCAGCTGCAACATTAAAGGGACGTCAAACAACAAACCGAACCACCAACCTTCCCCAAACCCCACGCCCAAACCTCACCATTGTTTATCTCCAATGAGCGTAACTGACTGATTGTATAATGACCTACCCAAAGTGTACCAGTGCATAAAAACACAACTTCATTCACCCCTTTGTACAAGTGGGTAAATCCTTCCGGGGGGAGGTATTTTTCCCCTGGGAGCAAGATGGGGGAAAGATGCATTATATTAGGGACTTATACCAATATTATTTTGTAACGTTTATATATTTTTCTCCAAATCCAATCGTCAGTTTTGAATACGTTCTTCTTCCTGGCAGTTTGTGATTCATTTTTCCAGTTTTGGAAACAAAATCGGTTGATAAATGATTAAAACGACAAATGAAACGACATGCTTTATGAGCTTTACTTGTTCTTCAACTGTTTATTGAATTGAACTAACAATCATCCACTGGAGAAGATGCTTCAATGGCATGTGCGATTCATATAGATGTAAGTATTCGAATCGATATTCGTCCACAGAGATCTTAATTTTAATGACAAAAAAAGTAGCCAACAGCCATTAACTTTTCGCCGCTGACAATCAATTAATTCAGGAAGTGTTCTTTTAAAAAATCGAATCTTCATTTTTATGAGATTTTCGATTCAAGGTGATGTTTGGAATACTTTAGTATATATTGATTTCCATCAGCACATAACAAGGAGAGGCTTCTCCAAACAAAACGACCGAATGAAAGTCAGACGTAAATTTGAACAAAACTTCAGAAATATTTGCGGCAAAAGTGTTCTATTAAACCGCAGTTAAAATGATTTGATCATACTGACCCCTGTAGTTTAGACTTTGTGTTCAATTGATCATAAGAATAAACATACGCTTTGTTGGAAATTTGCAAATAACGATTCCACTGCAGTTCCGCAGTTGAGCTAAGAACTCGAGGGAGGTGCCTATACTCGCTCAATAAAGCATTGTGGCATATGGAAAGAGGTGTCGCTCGGTGGCATCCGATCGATTAGGAGTTGTCATAGGGGAGCCTTTATTATTTTTCAAACCAGCCCCCTTGTATCGAATCAACACGTCTCGAATACAGTCAAACCTTACGTTCTCTGGTATATACGTGCATCAGAAGTCGGCGATGGAGTATTTGTACTAGGAAATATTGAATATTGAACAGCGCTTTTATCGCTGTCTAATTTGGGATTTATGGCTTTCCGGAAACATGTATTTTCAATCAGGGTTGTTTCATGAACAGTGGACGACTGATTGTTACATTACTTGGGACGCAATATGTAAGCCGTCACTTAGCTGCCACTGTATGCATCAGAGAGAATGTGTATATTTTTTCTGAACGTTTCCTAGTTCGTAAAGACTGATAAGATGTCATTACTAAGTGCAAATGTCACAATGCATTTCAGCGTTCAGGGCATTGCAATTAACGTAAAATAAATGCAAATAATTATAAACGCATCTCAGTATGAAATACAGGGTAAAACACTAGGCATTCATGTTCTTGATTGCCTAAAATGATCCATTCAATCGATTGTAACTGGTTCATGATTCGAAGTTGGTTGAGTGACTGAGTCGCGGTAACGGCCTTTTAGAAATGCGTCTTTATCTCGATTCACCTCCAAAATCGATTTTTCATCTAAATGACATTGTTTTTGCATTGTGCAGGTAGGATATTGTTATGTGAACTATTTTAGAATAGCAGCTGCATAAAATAGAAGTCATTCAAACAGCAGTTGATTTGGAAGAACGAGAAAGATATAGATTATTTGAAGCAGTACATACACCATTGGTTCTGCCAGTTGTTCCAGAATTAGGAAAAGGTCCAGTTCATTGCTCAAGCTTAAAGTAGATGGGAATCATTTGCGAACGCTGAGTATCCAACCACGCATGACTCACGGTGTCAATTTCATCTCAGAGAAACAAGCACCGAGAAGGTTATCTTCAAAGCTAATGAATGATGAAAATCGACTCTGAAACAATCTGTGGCTGATAGAAAGGCCACTGGAACCCTCAGATCCTCATCATGTAGATCCGGTGACATTGGATCCTTAGGTTTCTTTGTTTGTTGTTGTCGGTAAATAACAGTCTGGACTACAGATCCACACTCACAACCAGTGATCAACAGTATGAACATCGACCTACGCAACTGGAATACGATGACATGTATCAACCAAGTCAGCGACCCTTACCACCTGATCCTGATATTCGCTTGATTACTGAAGATCAGTTCTAGCTCGGATCTTCACGGGTTTCCTTGCAAAAACAACCAGCGAGACTATAAATTTCACGTCCAAAATCAAATATGATACCCATATTAAAATTACATCACCATCGAATAATCATGTCATGTTTGTTTCAGTATATAAGCCTGCCTACACGGTTTAGAACCTCGGCTATAAAGAAAGCAAAGACACAACGGACATCGTGAAGCATCAGTAACAGTTTCAATTGTTGTATCGTTTGCTTTTGTTTTCAAATCAGACTATTGGCCTCATGGAGTCTTATGCAATGCTTCAACTCCACGGCTGCATGTCCGAGGTAGACAAAAACAGATGTTGGAACCATTTCGAAATAACAAAGAATCTACCAACCTCATCTTGTCCATCATGTCTTCGAACGACTCCACAACAACGTACAGAGGTTGAAGGTCCTCATCGTCATACTTCAACATGGACGTCTTGAAGGGGTCGAAGGGACGATGTTCCGGCACGTCACTGAGGGCGTGCTTCAGCTCCCCGTACGCCGACAACACCGCAGCACCACATGCTCGGATCTGACCTTGCTGCTTGCACAGCCCAAACTCCACAGTGAACCAGTATACCTGGAATAGTCAGAATTGTGACCCACTATACCTAGAATAGTAAAACCAGTGAAAAAGTATACCTGCTGTATTCAGAATTGTGACCCACTGTACCTAGAATAGTAAAAACAGTGACCCAGTATAGCTGCAGTATTCAGAATTGTGACCCACTGTACCTAGAATAGTAAAAACAGTGAACCAGTATAGCTGCAGTATTCAGAATTGTGACCTACTATACCTAGAATAGTAAAAACAGTGAACCAGTACACCTGGAGTATTCAGAATTGTGACCCACTATACCTAGAATAGTAAAACCAGTGAAAAAGTATACCTGCAGTATTCAGAATTGTGACCCACTATACCTAGAATAGTAAAACCAGTGAAAAAGTATACCTGCAGTATTCAGAATTGTGACCCACTGTACCTAGAATAGTAAAAACAGTGACCCAGTATAGCTGCAGTATTCAGAATTGTGACCCACTGTACCTAGAATAGTAAAAACAGTGAACCAGTATAGCTGCAGTATTCAGAATTGTGACCCACTATACCTAGAATAGTAAAACCAGTGAAAAAGTATACCTGCAGTATTCAGAATTGTGACCCACTGTACCTAGAATAGTAAAAACAGTGACCCAGTATAGCTGCAGTATTCAGAATTGTGACCCACTGTACCTAGAATAGTAAAAACAGTGACCCAGTATAGCTGCAGTATTCAGAATTGTGACCCACTGTACCTAGAATAGTAAAAACAGTGAACCAGTATAGCTGCAGTATTCAGAATTGTGACCTACTATACCTAGAATAGTAAAAACAGTGAACCAGTACACCTGGAATAGTCAGAATTGTGACCCACTATACCTAGAATAGTAAAAACAATGAACCAGTATACCTGGAGTATTCAGAATTGTGACCCACTATACGTAGAATAGTAAAAGCAGTGAACCAGTACACCTGGAATAGTAAGAATTGTGACCCACTATACCTAAAATAGTTAAAAAAGTGAACGAGAATACATGGAATTGTTAGCTCAGTTTAAAGCATTGGCCCAGTTTCTTAGGATAGTACGTATAGCGAATCAGCATCTCTTGAACAGAAAGAGCCGGAAATATAGCCGGAAATGGGGAAATATTACCTGGATAGTGAAAACCGTGATTATCTGCAAATGTAGAATTGGCAAAATTCACGTTTATGCCCTACCAGTCTGCCGATGGCCTTGATAGACTATCAGAGAAACGTGAGTCCTTCACGTGCACCCTCAACAATGAGAAACAAGAATTGCCCAAGATGCTTACTGTTGCAAACTTTTCAATGTCCTCGTCAGCCGCACCAAGAGACAATAGTCCAAGTTCCTGGGAGAACTGGGCAAACACAGGATCCGCTAACAGAGGGGCGTGACCCAGAAGCTCGTGAATACAGTCGCTGTAAGGAGACAGTTCAGTAGTGGCTCAAGGTGAGCGGTATTTCAGTTATGGCACGGCGTGTGGAAGAAACACTTTAACCAAAGTAGACCTTACCACTTTACAGAAGTTCGCCTTGAAAAGCTCGTATATCACCTGTAGCTGACATGTGACATCATATCTCTACAAAGGAGTATTTGTTTGTTGTTTGTTTAGTTATTTATCCGTTGCCCCAGTACAGGATCATTCAAGATCATTAGTGGTGACACTATACATGTATATTGTATTATTTATCTAACTGTTCGGGGATCTGCATTTGTTTGCCGCTTGGTATATATACTGTACAATTTACAGTCGTACCTTGGAATTGTTCTTGGTTGTGTTTTATACTGTATAAACCACAGTTCCGTAGACTGTTCTGGTTTGGAGGACGTGTTATATACTATATAACGCACGGTAATGAGGACTGTTCTGGTTTGGAGGACGTGTTATATACTATATAACGCACGGTAATGAGGACTGTTCTGGTTTGGAGGACGTGTTATATACTATATAACGCACGGTAATGAGGACTGTTCTGGTTTGGAGGACGTGTTATATACTATATAACGCACGGTAATGAGGACTGTTCTGGTTTGGAGGACGTGTTATATACTATATAACGCACGGTAATGAGGACCGTTCTGGTTTGGAGGACGTGTTATATACTATACAACGCACGGTAATGATGACTGTTCTGGTTTGGAGGACGTGTTATATACTATATAACTCACGGTAATGAGGACTGTTCTGGTTTGGAGGACGTGTTATATACTATATAACGCACGGTAATGAGGACCGTTCTGGTTTGGAGGACGTGTTATATACTATACAACGCACGGTAATGATGACTGTTCTGGTTTGGAGGACGTGTTATATACTATATAACTCACGGTAATGATGACTGTTCTGGTTTGGAGGACGTGTTATATACTATATAACGCACGGTAATGATGACTGTTCTGGTTTGCAGGACAGGTTCTGGTTTTGAGGTTGTGTTATATGCTGTATAACTCACGGTTCTGGGGACTGTTCTGGTTTGGAGGGATGTCGGATGTACTGCGTGCACTGGAACACTCGGAAGGCCAAAGACGCAAGGAAGTCACGTGCAGATAACAGACCGGCAACTGGACGCAACTGGAAACCAGTCTTACCTGGCGATGACAATAACAACTGGTGACAAATACAGATCATTCAATTTTGAAAAATAAAGTTAACATTTAAATAATTAGCTAAAACGATTGATTCACGTCATTTTCTGGTAGATATTAATTATGTCGTACATAAAAGGAATTATTGAATCATTTCTTAAGCGATAGGATCTGTTTGGTACGTGGCGTCATTTGACACTTAACGAAGCTTTGATCACTGTTTTATATTTGTTTGCTGTTTAGCACATTTCTCATCAATATTACAGCTATATTACGACGATGTGTAAATAATCACGTCTGGACTAGGCTGGTGCCTGATGTCATGACCATCGATATACGCAGGTTGGATATGACGGTGTGCAATCAATGTAATCAGCAAGCATGACAATTCATCCCCATGAGGAACATTTTATGCCAAGCATAGGTCGCTGAAGATCAGTTCCATTACGGATCTTCACGTGACGTCACAGCGTGTCAAATAAATGTCTGAGGAAAGCATACGGTACACACCTTATGATGTCAACAGTGTGAAGATAATATGTTAGATGATATTCGATTCCACAGTGAGCAGATCTTGGCTCTGCTAAGGGAGGCAATACTGTATTATGTCCCTCTATACACATTTATCATCGAAGGGATCATCACACAAATTAATACCCGACAACAAATGCTTACGTTTCAGGAAGTTGGAAACATCCTCAAGTTGCGGTATTGTCTCAGGTCCGTAACCACATTCCTCTTCAAGAACTTTAAAAATGGCGTTGTGCTGCTTGCACGCATGCGTGGGATACAGCTCCTTCAGTGTCCGGTACACGTGCGCCCTGGTGTGATTTAAAAAAGTCCATGAGTAAGGTGTGAGCAATTTATCTTTATTTCATGTCTTATTTCAGGTAACTATGAAACGAGGGATTGTTATACAGATAATGTGTGGTAGTGATAGCAGGTTTATAAAACAACGAATGTTTGATACACAGCCAGAATACTGAGAGTGAAATTTGGCATGATACACCTATATAATGTGTTGTCGATTTGGTTTTCTGACAATATATCAGATGATAACCTTCATTAATTAACGTCATAAGTAATTTTGTATGTTTTTAAACACACTGAATGTCGAGCTCAAAGAGTATAAAATTGTGTATTTTGTTTCCCTTTCTGTGGAATGCAATTGTCAATGTTGTCAATTTTTTTAAAAACTATATAGTGACTTACATAACATCTTAGAGACACCAGATTTGCCATCTTTAAATTCAAAACCGATATTAAAAACGAACGTATATGATCTTGTTGAAGAGAAACTGAAAGGATATTCGGGCGTAGGAATACCAGCAATAACAGTGTGTTTGTTTTGGGGAACTATGTTTTTAAATTTTGGTCAGGATAGGATGCACATGGTTATGAAGACAGTTCGTTTTGTACTCTTGGAGACAGGAAATGTTTGGAGTTTTTATACTTTAATCTCATTTTTATGTACATTGGTCACACAAAAGCAATGTGATGGCAGAGAACTCTGCGATCAGTGACAAACCCTTTAATTTGAACTCTAAGGCGATTCTAGCGGTGAAATGTGATTTTTGTTATACTTGTACATAATAAAATCATACGACTTGCCAACCATGTTTCGTATATGTTTCGTTTACACGCATCATTTTGTGTTTATTTCAGCAACTGTCGACAGTATACTGTCTTTCGTCTCGACGTGTAGTACCTCTTATCAACGTGTATTTTAGGGACACATCGTGTTCCAACAGAAAAGAATCGATTGAATGTATATTTTTTAAAGTCATATATATCCTGTTGAAAAGTAGTATCATCTGTATTGACGTGGTTCACTGAAAGTAAAACTGAAAATTTCAAAATGACATGACACTTAAAATGGCAATAATCTTCAAATGTATCGTTCTCTGCATTTTAGAATATATTTTATGCTTATTATTGTGTATCAGTTTCCCAAGTAATGTATTTACAGATCGCCCAACAGAATCCAATACAAACATATCACCAATGCCATGGGCTAGCCTTCTTCATTACAAAATCATTGCCGTCTATCCAGTGACTTAACACATTAATACTGCGACCAAATGGCGCGATGATGACTGCGCCACAGGGTCAACATGTCCGGAAGCCGACTGTTGACCAGCTCTTAACGCCTGTCTGAGGATAATGTGTGTCCAGCTTAGAGACCTCCTCTGGCTCCAGGAACAGAGTAGCGCCTGGACATGCCGCGTCACGTCTCTACCCGACTGAGTAACCGCCCCAGAGGAAGTACTTCTCTCATCGTGTTGTGATGGGGACCAAGGGCGATGTATACAGATGTAGGGATGAATGTCTCACCATGTAGCTACTTCGTCTTCGGTGTATGTGACTCTGGGTATCGCCTGTGAGCTGGTGGAAGAGAGAAGGCGTTAGTCAACAAGGGCATACGTTAGAGATCATTGTGATTCACGTTTTGATGCCTGGGGAATATTAGCTACAGACGCATTTCTCTGATCTTACTAACTGAATTGATCGTTAATACACATATCTACTAAAGGCCAGACATTACGTTTATACCATGTTTTCGAAAAAAAATCCACAGTAATACGTACTTCTACCAGAGAAAAGTTGACCTGTTTGAAACTATTCCACCTGGTGATAATGCTAGATCAGAAATCAAAATCAAAATCAGTTTGTAGTTTTGCCAAGTGAAAAAAGGTGTTATGTCAAGCTTATATGCACAGAGAACCCTGCACCTCAAGAATCAGTCCAGCTCAGTATCGGATTTTGCGTGTATATTTGTTTACCGGGGCATTCAGCATTATTGCAGCTATATGGCGGTGGTCTCATAATCCAGTTTGGGCCAGACAATCCAGTGATCAACAACGTGAGGATCGATCTGCGCAACTGGGAGCCGATGACATGTAGATCAACCAGGTCAGCGAGGCTGACCACCCGATCTCGTTAGTCGCCTCTTAAGAAACCATGGTTTGGTGAAGATCAGTTCTAACCCGGATCTTCACGGGTGTTATATGAATGGTTGAAGACCCATTTAGGATTTGACATGAGTTTATGATCACACCATTTAATAGCCCTCATAACCGTTTAGTCTCTGCACATGCAGGGTCGGACAAGTATATAAAAAACAACAGTTCTCATTACATGTATGGTAGATCGTTTCCCGCTTGTTTACACATTGCACGTGACATGTAATCAATTTCTTCAAATCTTTAAAATCTTTTAATTATTTTGGGAAGCAATTACATTTCTCTTACAATCTGGATTTTTATACACAAAACTGTCTTTAAGTTCAAATTAAATGCAGTGACGTCATTTGAGCAAATTGCTACTATTATTTCTATACAGCGTCTCTTTTACCTGCAAGATTATACTGTCATGTGCGTTTACAACTGTAATAGAGTTTGCTTTACTGCAATAAATATCTCATTGATTCATTTCAACACTTGATTTGTTTTGTGTGTTCGCTCATTCGGCTGTGAGTCTGTCAAATTCATGTTTTAAAAAATATGTTTGTTATCATTATTGGTGTCTAAGAATGCAAAGAGTTATGAAATTTAACATTTGTTGTGCAGTGTTTGAAGATATTTGTGTTCTGGGCGGGTTGACTATATTACTTAGTTGTTTGCTTTGTTGTGTTCGATTCCGCAAGATATGTGAACCCGTGTACGGTATGTGTACGGTAACCCAGTTTGGTGGGAATGGGTGAGAGGGTGAGTTGTCTCTTACGCCGCTGCACCAGATATGGGCTTCACACATTGTATTATTGGAAGTGTAACCCGGATGTTCAATGTAACGAGCGGACGCTTTTATCACCAGGCTACCACACCCTCTCTGTTGGTGAGTAATGGTGTCCATGGCAACACGTTGACACTTGTATCACATGAAAACCAAAAGTATCCTTACTGTCGATAGGTGAAGGCTATGTCAGCGATCTCCTTCCGCCTCTTTCTGTACTCGGCGTCTGTGTACCCCTGGAAGTAAGGGTGAGTGAGTGAGTGAGATCGAACACCACTTAAATCAGACAGATCAGTATCACATCAATGATGAAGTCATATATATATAAAAAAAAGCTAATTATAAAAAAAGCCAAGATTCATAATCAGGAGGAATATAGGACTAGAACACACTATCAGCGGATCCTGGGATAAACTAGGCGCAATACACTACCTAGAAAATGGTCTTCATCCTTATAATAATACATTACTTTACTAACATAAATTATTATTGTGTTGCGTTTGGGCGTTTGAATCACACACGGTGCTGGTGTGTTTCAACATCCTAGTTTTTCATTGGTTTGACAATGTTTCATTTCACTCAAACTCTACGAATACTTAATTAGTTCCTTCACTGCAAGTTCTAACATATTGTTTAAAGTGCCCAATAAGCACACAAAAATTGCATTCACTTTAGAGTATACATCACCTCACCACGATTAAGTTTACACGTGCCTACCAAATTTTAGGGTGTTCCCTCTTTTTCGTTTGTAGCATAATTACTGAGTACAAGAAAACGCTTTGACTATTCACGTCACCGGAAATGACCTTGCACGTGACCTTACCGGATGATGGTGATCAAGTTCCGGTTCAAACCTGGTGACGATGTGCGTGCATTGGTCAAGCTCTGATATGTGTCTCGGGAACCATAGCTCTGGAAGTAAACACAAGCCTGTCTCCAATCAAAGGATAAAAAATATTTGTAATTGACGGCATTGAGAATCGCTATGACAGGTAACATGACACGTGCGTTATGAGAATAAACATTTGAGTTAGGATACATTTAGTGATTACGTGCCACACTGATTACATCCATCAGTTTCATTTGAGGTATTACGACATAACAAATTATTCATTGTGTATCTGTAGACAGGACAAACATATCATATCTCGAAGCTATTTGTAGGAAAACGTTTAAGTGCATTGTGCTAATTGTGAATCAATCAAACAGTATATTAACGGTCAAATTTCAAATTCTAATTGTGGTATTATTGTTGGAGCTATCGGAATGACAACTGGAACATCAATATATTAGATTTTATTGTAGTAACAGCGGTGGGCGGATCTACGTGTGAGGAGGTTTGAAGTCAACGCTTTAGTTACATGGCGAGTCAGGTATCAAACACTTGAGCAAGCTCTTCACTATAAAGGGGATCACGCTTTGTGTAGTCATCGATCACTGGTATATTGTTGTCATCGATCATTCTAGTAGCGTTATGGACGATCAGTCGTTCAGTATTTGCCACTGTTTCTAGCATAGTGTTTTCCTTGATCACTCTTAAGTGTTGTCACCGAGAGCTCCTACAGTGTTGTCAGTGATAACGTGTGTAGTGTTGTCCATGATAACCCGTGATGTGTTTTCCATGATAACGTGTGTAGTATTGTCCATGATAACCTGTGTAGTGTTGACAATGATAACTTCTTTAGTGTTGTCCATGATAACGTCTCTAGTGTTATCCGTTGCCCATGATAACCTGTGTAGTGTTGCCTATGATATAATAACCTATTTAGAGTTGTCCATGATAATGTCTGTAGTGTTATCTGTTGTCCATGTAAAGTGTGTAGTGTTGTCCATGATAGCAAATGTAGTGTTGTCCATGATAACCTGTGTAGTGTTGTCCATGATAACGTGCTTACCGTTGTCCTTGACAGTCTGTGTAGTGTTTTCCATGACAGCCTGTGTAGTGTTGTACATGATAACCTGTGTACTGTTGTCCATGACAACGTGTGTAGTATTGTCCATGATAGCCTGTGTAGTGTTGTCCATGACAACGTGTGTAGACATGTCCATGATTATTTTTGTAGTGTTGTCGTCGTTCCATCGTTAAATGTTGTCAACAATCACGTGTATAGGCTTGCTCCCGATCTTGCAGTGATTTCAACGATAGGACACTCACAAATGAAGACATTATAGATGAATGTAATCGGAGTGGAGTGTCTCCTAGACCACTTGGGTTCTGGTGTTCGCGATGTGTTGGCGTGAAACTAATATGTTCCAAAGTAACAAGCATTCATCCACATAAAGACTATTTAGGGAAGTATTTCTCACGACCATCCCGTCACAATCATATCTCATAAGACTCAAGAGCGTGCACAGCATGCCCAACTAAAACACAGTGTAATTAAACATAAGCTTACGTGTTTTTGATTCTCAGAGAGTGAGGTTAGTTTTACACTTTATGGCGGCAGTCTGTAAACAATCGAGTCTGCACCAAAAGATCCAGTGACCAACAGCATGAGCATCGATATACGCATTTGGGACACGATGACATGAGCAGCCAAGTCAGCGACCCTCACCACCGATCTCGTTAGTTGTCTCTTACGGCAAGCAAGGGTTACTGAAGATCATTCCTAGGCGGGATCTTCACAGACGTAATTCTCAGCATTAAAACCTGTCAGATTACATGCCGACGTTATACAAAATACAAGCTTGAATTGTTGCCTCAGTTCTGTCGTTGTTTGTGTTTCGTGTGTAATATGGTTTCTCCTTGGGGGATTATACTTAATAATGTGATATATTCAGTGATATATTCCATACCTAAAATAGTCGTTGATCAAATGTAGAACATATGTACCATATAATTGATGGTGACGTGTCATCATCAAAATGCACTCACCTTTGCTCTCAGTCTCGGCCTCGCCCAGTATCTCTATGTCCAGTACGAATGGACTCTGCTTCATCAAGTCGCACGCGCTTGTCACTCCCTCTAGGGAGCATGCGCACTGGAGGAATATCTCAAACTGGGCTCCTTTCTTACGGGCCTTCCGGGATTCGATATGTTGGATGGCAATCTTGGTGGTCTGAAATTTCGAAATAGTAGCGTTCCAGTTACCCTGTAATATACTTGCCAAAGAAGGCCTGGATTTAATTGAGTAATCGTGTAAATGAGCTAGTTTCTATATGCTAGTCATGTCATGTCATGTCATGTCATGTCATGTCATGTCATGTCATGTCATGTCATGTCATGTCATGTTAAGCGTTTGGTTGTATGTCAAAGGTGTAAATATGATCCTCTCGCAACAGCTGGTGTTCAGAGTGTGGTGTCAGGTGAAAGAAGCGCGAGTGAGTGAGTTTAGTTTTACGCCACACTCGGCAATATTAAAGCTATGTGGCGGCGGTATGTAAATAATCGTGTCTGGAGCAGACAAGCCAATGATCAACAGCATGAGCATCGATCTGCGCAAATGGGAACCGATGACATGTGTCAACCAAGTCAGCGACTTATTCTACCCCGGGCCCTTCACGGGTAGGTGAGAGAAGCATTCCTTTACCGTCATATATAGTCTTTCTATAATTTGCAAACTATGTTACGCTGGAAGCAACACACGATGCCATGTTTCTGGGAGACCGTGGTGCCGCTCCTCTCCATTGGTGCGTTCCACGGGGACTGCTAAGTAACTGCATTACAACGTCTGCGTACTGTCTATCCAATACTATCCAATACTATCCAATACAGCTCACAACACTGGACACTTCATGTAACGATAACAGGATCTACTGATGTTAGAATATTTTGTTTAAACTGAGTTTTGGATAATGTCTGGTTAACGCAAGATATTGGTAAGACCACTAACAAGCCCTACATACAAACATGGCTGTCATTTCCAATATCTCTTCATAGCATGCTGAAAACACACCTACTAAACGTCATCCAGTGATTCCCCATGAACCTTCAAACGAGACGCCTGGGATGTAGGAATTGCACAATTTGCGAAACGTCCTAACAGTGTAGTCTTTTCAATAGTGTTTAGTTTTCATCCTGTTCTTCATGATCCGAAATCTATTATATGCTGATAAATATGTATGAACTTATTAACATTTCTATGTATTTATGTTGACACTAGTCCTTAAAAGAATCTTAATGCTTTCAGTAGTCATAGTTGCTGAGATGTGTCTGTGGTTTCCGGCTCTAGATCGATTCTATTTCCGTAGATTTCCGAATGACCCTGGACACCGACGGACGGAGACGTTCCGATTTTTCACCGTCCCGCACCGAATCAGTCCATCAGAGCACTGAAGCTTGACCACTTACAACCACGCACACATTGATTTGGGATTGCACTTTACCATGAAGATAAAGATTTAATGTAGACTCCCTCCATGTCTCTTTCATTGTACTTTCATCATTTCGAATGCTTCGGCCACATATGTTTTCTAAGGCTACACATTTCTTGGTAAAAAAAGGAACACCCTGGTCGGTCAAACTTGCTAACGACAAGAAACAGTATGGCATGCAGCTGGTGACAACACTCCCTCCAAACTGGCTTCTCAGTCTATAGTGTGCCTATCTTTACCACCCAGGCGAGTTCAGGCGCGTTGCAAGCCATTTTTTCGTATTTGTCCGATAGGTTGCAAAGATTTATGTTTACATGGTATTGAGAGCTTGTCCAATTATAATAGCAAAAATCACATGTGAGCCCGGTTTTTTTTCAGAATGGTATATACGCCCCTGGAGCTCCTCTCATTTATATCAGCGGCGTAAAAATACACTCACTCGTTCAATATATAGATATCCGAGATTTCGACTGGCAAAAATACATTTGTAAATGTTTATACGTTACAAAAGTTATATTTTGCTTCGAATTTTTAAGGAAATGTTTGCACAACTACCCTACAATCAATAAAGTGTTGGGTTTTTTTCATTAAACAATATCACATATTCATCACGTATCATCTTTCGTGCCGGAAGTGAACAGCTGTCCAGGGAGACAATCCTGTTTGTCAATCCTAAAGGGTCTGTAGTTGTGTTTTGAAGTTCGCAGTGTTTCAGTATTTTCAATTCAGTGAAGTTTAGATATATCCTGTGGCGTTTTGGCCTAATCCAGTTTTTAAGTGTCAACTTTCTTCTGA
This sequence comes from Haliotis asinina, assembly GCF_037392515.1. Classification (NCBI taxonomy): domain Eukaryota; kingdom Metazoa; phylum Mollusca; class Gastropoda; order Lepetellida; family Haliotidae; genus Haliotis; species Haliotis asinina. The sequence continues at coordinate 47,950,088 of NC_090285.1, forward strand.
AAGTAGGCACTAATTCTGTCCTTGGAACCCTTACACTGAAAGGACACAACTCCTGATAATGAAGAATGGTCATGCTTTTAGAAATATTCACGCTTTTACAATCAGGCCATCAACGTCCCCGCGATGATAGGAATTATTTTGATACCACGCACACCTGCACGCCTTCCATATTTTCTAATACGCAATGCCCTCGCTACAGATAAATACATCAGAATTATAGAGACGAAGGACCTGTCATGGCGGACGAATTGGGTAGTTTGGAGGTTTAAATAAAACATTAAAAGCCATTCAAAACGAATCAGTGACATGAAAAGGTTTGCGCATTAACTGAATAACAGTCCACTTCAACTAAATATCGAGAAACCACTCCCTTTTTGTGTTGTATTCACAGAGCGGCCATGTCGGATTAAGCGATCGGCCATTAGGGATCGTAATGGCTAAAAACTACGTATCGTCTTCTGACAAATACTCAACGCAGTCGTAAAGAACTTAAAACGCATCAGTGGAATTTGTCAACGACTATGTGTTGTTACATAAAATATCGTTGCTTTGTTACCCTCTAAAAGCTCGAGGCAAAGCACACAGATACTCGCGTGCAATTGACATTTCACAATCATGACGGTATTTAACTACAATGGCTGTCCAAACACCGCCATGCTTAGCATATGGCGAGGATCCACTTCGTGGCGTGACAGGACCAGATCAATGATCAACTAGCTGACATTGGTGCTCCTTCGTACCCTTTGTAAGTTCCCATGCTCATAAAACCCCATTAGGTGACATCGATTCCTTTATTGGGCCATTTGGCGGAGGTCTGTTGACAAGTGTATCGGTCCTTGCAGGCGAGTAACAAGGCGTGGTAACCCGGAGTAAAGACCAGTATCATATTGGCACGATGGGAGCATTAATTATTACACTCCGATAAAGATTCTAGAAAATTGGTGTAATCGTCGCAAGTCGTAAATCATGAATCAACTTGAGCTTTCAGTTGCTTTCATATTCGAATAAAATCTCTATGAGAGTGGTTGAGTGTTGTTTTACGCCTCGGTAAGCCATTTTAGTCACAAAATACAAAGTGTTATATATAGTCGGAATTGAAATGTAATGTAAGCTGTAAAGCCCACACAGGCGCTCAATAAGGCAATAAGTGACAACGTAAATTTGAAAATTGAAGTACTCCTTCACAGCAGGTTGCCTTCCCTTTCATTGGATAGGATGAGAGGGGTGGCTGAGAGGTTAAAGTTATCGCTCGTTAGGTCGACGACGCAGGTTCGATTCCCTACATAGGTGTGAAGAGCATTTCTAGTGTCCACCGCTGTGATATTGCTGGAATATTGCTAAATTGGCATCAAGCTAAACGCACCCATCCAATCCATTAGATAAATCAGCCTTAGAGCTTATGAAGACGCCATTTTTCATGCGTCCATTTTTTAATGGTGCCTGCAATGGAACACATAGGAAATGGTTATTCCAAGTTAAGGTATTTGTATCACCCGGGTAAACCTGTCATATACTGGACAGCAAAAGAAATGCGAGTTTGAAAACGGAAATCTCATAAAGGTAATGTTTCATGTTTATGTCTTAAGAAACTTGACAAAAACAGAGTTGCATTTATTTTGCTGCAGAGTATAGGATCCTATGTCGTTGTAACAGAGATCGTATGCTAAATTTTGTGATGGTTACTTTTGAAAACCGCGATATATCACATATGTATCTCGTGTTATTGTCTGAAAGTCTTAACGTAAGAGCAGACAGACATACGGTCCCTAGTCCACGATACACTGACCACGCTCAAGAGTCTAGATTTTCGGAGCTCTCTTAGCCCTAAGGTAATGTTAATGCATGGCACTTACGCCTATCTTAGCGCTATGAGAGCTTCAAAACTCTAGGCCCAGTGATCAATAAATAATCGAGACTGGACAAAGCAGTCCAGTGACACTATGAACATTGATCTAAGCGATTGGGTAACGATCATATCAGCAATCCTGACCACCCGATAGTCGCCTCTTAAGGGTAGAATCCTACCCAGTTCAACCGTTCCCATATCCAAATGTTTGGATGTGTGATCATATTTGACCATAACTAAGTTTCTAAAAGGATTTGGAACATTCAGTGTTTCTTATATTATTTGCGTGCTATTTTCTTCCAAAACAGAATACAGAACACTAAAATTACACTATTTCTGTATTTCATTAAAGCCAGTTGAAGTTTTTGGTTTTAGTTGTTGCGGCACTATGGTCTCAATCGAAGTACTGATATTTGGACGTACGAGGGGACGTCAATAAGTTTTGAGCCTTGCATAGAAAACACAAAATATTGGTATGAACCACATTTATTTTTTAACATAGTCCCCTTGTGAGTCAAGACACTTGTTCCATCTTTTCTGCCAGGCGCTGATGCCATCTCTGTAGAAGGCGCCATTTTGGTCCTCAAACCAAGCCTCAGTAGCAGCAATAAGCTCTACGACCACGCAAGTGTTTCTTGAGATTTGGGAGCAGATGGTAATCACTTGGTGCCAGGTCTGGAGAGTAGGTGGGATCCCGCAAGATTTCGTACCCGCATTCCTGGACAGCAGCGGCTGCAACGCGAGAGGTGTGTACTGGAGCATTGTCTTGATGTAGAAGAATACCACGTCTGATCTTGCCCCGGCGCTTCTCCTTGATTGACTGTCGCACTTGCCTCAACAAGTTAGCGTAATATTCCCCATTCATTGTTCTTCCTTTTGGTAAGTAATCTAAGTGGATGACGCCTTTGCTATCCCAGAAGACTGTCGCCATTACCTTCTGCACTGATCTGGAGGCTTTGAACTTTTTGGTCCTGGGTTAAGTGACATGTTTCCATTCCATGGATTCTTGTTTGCTCTCAGGATCATGATCAGGATCAGAAGCATTCTTGGCACCCATCTTGCGCACACCTTAGACATGACGAGATGTTCATGAAGAATTGTCTCGATGGATCCGTATGAAATGCCTGTGGTCTCCTCTAACTCGTGGAGTGTGATTCGACGATTTTCCAGCACAAATCTAAGCACTCTGTCAATGTTTTCCTGACTAGTGCTTGTTGTTGGGCGACCTGGACGGGGGTCATCTTCAAGACTCTCTCTACCATGCTTAAATTCATTGACCCATCGTTTGATGGTAACAGATGAAGGGGAAAACTTCCCATAAACTGCTGAAAGCCTTTCTTCAATGTTCTTCGCCAAGTTTCCTTCAAGAACTAAAAACTTAATTACTCCTCTATACTCAATTTTATTCATTTTCAGGGGGGTCTCTTTCTGTCAATGTGAGCTGTTCAATAACTTCTGAGAGTAGGATACCAAAACGTATATATCACATGAGCTACACCCTTAGGTTCAATATGGTACCATAGGCTGTGACTACTGGGTATGAAAAATGCTCAAGGTTCAAAACTTATTGACATCCCCTCGTATAATTGATGTTCCATGGGACTTCGAGACATTACTGTATATTGAAACTTCCAAAAATTAAGAAATAAATGCAAATATATGCTTACAAGTATCTGAGTGAGCAAGTTGTATATAAACTGCAGGGCAACAGAAAGTACGGTATGGAAGCGTTGCTAGGCTGAAAACAGTCGACGAAACACTGCAAACACTCATTCAAATAACCACTTACTATTCAAGGACGCCACAAAACAGGACTCAGCTGTTCGGCATCTGTTATCCCTATACAAAATATACCCTGGGAGCTGATATTAAACCTTTGAGTTAATGTTATACGACCGTTAAGCAAGTATATCTATGTATTTATGCAGGAAACATGACAACCTCAGTTGCTACATGAAAACATTGGCTTTGCAGTTTCCAATCAGGCCAAATCAAATACCTCGCCCACATTAATGCTATTAATCTAGTAATGGCATTTTTTAGATTCTGAGTGCATGTTTTTTATATATATCTTTATCGTGCGAGCCTAAATGGAAAATGTGAATACAAGTTGATTAATGTAAAGTGACTGAAGAAGCACATGACACAAACACGCAATCCATATATTCACATGTATTCACATGTATTCACAAATATATTGGGTTCCTCGAGGCAAACACAAACGTCTCTGGCTCCCAGGTCCGTATATTTATACTCTATCACTAACATCACATCCAACAATATTTTCTTTTAAGCCACATTACTCATTGAACCGGGAAAATAAATAATTGCTGTTTATTTCCACAGGTGCAACTGTAAATACTCCCATCATATATGCACGATAATGATATATTTCGTTGATGCACAGGGAGATTGCATGTCCCCATTAAGAATCCATTATCTTCCTGATTTAATGTTAAGCGACGTTTCTTAATGTAAATTTAAACAATGCCTAATAGAACAGATAGAAATTTGTATCAGATAAAATCCTTTTACTTAGACTTTGATCTGAAACCTAGGTATGGTCAACAGAGTTCCATATCATCAGAGAGTATTACTTTTCAAACGGGGATTGGATTCTTTAAATTTGTTATTTAGGAAATAGCCACTGCGCTATAATTCCAATTAATGTTCTAATATATACATATGTAAATATTAAATAATAAATGCCATCAGCATAGGATTTATGTGATACATCACCATGCGCTGAGGTAGCCTAGTGCTAAAAGTGTTTGCTCGTAAGGCCGAAGACCTGGGTTCGATTCCCCACATGGATACAAGGTGTGAAGCCCATTTCTGGTGGTCCCCATCGTGATATTGCTGGAATATTGCTAAACGTGGTGTAAAACCAGTCTCACTCACTCACTCGCTCACTCACTCACTACTCACTCACTCATACAATACTTACCGATGTCAACCATAAGCCAGACATTCAACAGTTTCGTTGCAATAAATCAGTGTTGCTTTACTTCGTTACAACAAATTAATCATAATACAACTAAAACTGAATAATATATATTTATTGGTAGTGTTTCTATTTATTTGCGAGAAAAGTGAATTGTACATCCAAAGTCACCATCCCTTTCAATTTACAAAGAAGAACGTTAAGAAACTTGTCTACATGCGAAATAAATATTTTACATTGCTGTTTGGCCGTTCATTGTTTTGTGGCTTTCCATTGACTTTCACAGATGTGTGGCCTATCATTACTTTCTGGCCTTTCATAACCGAGTGGCCTTTCATTTCTTTGTGGTCTCCCATAGACTTTCACGGATGTGTGGTCTATCATTACTTTCTGGCCTTTCAAAACCGAGTGGCCTTTCATTTCTTTGTGGTCTCCCATAGACTTTCACGGATGTGTGGCCTATCATTACTTAGTGGACTTTCATTTTTTTGTGGTCTTTCATAGATGTGGGCCTTCCGTGGGTATGCGGCAATTTGGTGTTCTAGGGACTTTCAGGTACGTGACCTTTTATCGTTAAGTGGCCTTTCACACGAATACTGCCTTTCATAACTAGCTAGGTGGCCTTTCAAGAACGCTATACAAGAAAAAGGAGTGCAGATATGACAGAGATGTGACACGTAACTTGTACGTGTCGGTTGTATCATAAAGTTACAATTCTCATTAACGTTTCTACCGCTGAATATAACTTTAAACCGAAAACCGAATCATGCAAATCTAGTTCATAAATGGAGGCACTTCCGTCGGTCATACAAAGCGTCGTCAAGTCTGTTTCAACGTCACACTAAACGAGCATTCGTTTATTTTTTGGCAGTTACAGATAGGAATACAATACCGCGAAACGTATAGTAATATCTATCGTTATCATCAATGTATAGCCTCCGTGACATAAACTCACAACGAAAGTCGATAAAAGTTACCTTTCGCTGAACATAAGGAGATAAATCGGATTTCTAAGAGGAATGTAACGTAGACCACGATTAAGATGAAAGGTATTCCTTTCTCTTCGTAATAATCGAAAGTTTATGTGCAGGAAAGTTAATGAGAGTGACAGGATGTCCCGCTAATGCATATTTTGGATCACGTTACGTAATTCGACGTTGTGTTAATCCGCGAACAGAAGAACTATGCGCCAGAAAACATAAACCCGTCCAGATCGATACCGGTCTTGGGTGACGGTAGCGTTGCATAGCTGAAGACGTGTGTTAAGAAGGCTCCGGAATCAATGGTAACTGTTTCAGAAGGATGCCGTCATTCAAGGATCCCAACGCCGAATATTTCATCAATTTGCCTTTCCTTTCTGTCCTTCAAAAATTAAGACCTTTTGCGTCAAGTTGAATGCTCTGTCACTGAACGGCGAGAATGGCGCCGAAAGCTTTAATGTGACATTTAGCGTCTATTACAGAGGCCATAATGAGTGACCTATCATAGTGGCAGAGACCAACACTCAATTATTTAATACTGCCAAAATCTTAGAAAGATTTGTTAAAATGCTTCGCTTAATTCGTCCCCATTCAGCTCCAGTTGAGCGGAAATGGGATTTGATTATGTCTGAGTGGAAAGCCATGTTGCCGAGAGCAGTTCGCACATCAAAAGAGACCTTCGTAACGCGCCAAGATTCTGATCACGTGATCTTTCATCCGGGTTCCGGAGCAGGTGCCTGAACGTTACATGTTTTCCCAGGTTACCCGTCTAACGCATTTCGAATGGTAACCACTGAAAAACATTACCAACCTCGGAATTAAAAGAAAATGTTCTTCTCGGGCAATTTTTGTCATTAGATGTGTCGACTGCATGTTAAGTAGGAGTTACATTTTGTTACTCGAGTATGGAAGTTTATACAAACCGCCTAATGGCAACGTGTTCTTTTAATTCTTTCTTTACGTAAGGATTGGATGGGTCGTTGTCATGCGGAAGCGTTATAAGAACCTTGTAGGGCATCAAATTGCAGCTGACCTTGTGTACAGGCGATTATGCCCAGTGGTCAAATCGTCTGCTCGTCAAGCTGACGACCCGGATTCGATTCCCCAAATGGGTACAATGTGTGAAGCCCATTTCTGGTGTCTCCTCGAAGTAAAAGTGATTGAATCTTTCTAAAAACAACAAGCTTAATTAAAGTCAAACAGTCTCTCGCTATCTAACAATGTAAGTTCGAATCCCGAATGGGAATCAACTCTGTGACGTACTAGAATACTACTTTACTAAGAAAGCGTTATCCTAAATGTAACATTTGTCTCATTTGACAGCCTTCTGAAAGGTATTTTCAATTTATAACTGTTAGACCCGTGAAGGTCTCGGGGTAGAATAGGCCTTCAGCAACCCATGCTTGCCATAAAAGGCGACTAAGCTTGTCGTAAGAGGCGACTAACGGGATCGGGTGGTCAGACGCACTGGCTTGGTTGACACATGTCATCTGTTCCCAAAAGCGAAGATCGATGCTCATGCTGTTGATCACGCTATGTTACGTACACCAATCTAGCAGATCGATGCTCATGTTGTTGGTCACTGCATTGTCTGGTCCAGACATGATTATTTACAGACCGCCGGAATATGGCCGGAATATTGCTGAGTGCGGCGTAAAACTAAACTAAACTCACTCACTCACTCATTTATAGTTGTTCACCCGAATCCCTCATGTATTGATTTATCAAATGTAGTAATGCCCATCATGTTGTACGCGCTCTGAGCATGTCCATCAGGAGTCCAGCTCTATACTACATTAATTAATATTGAAACGCCGCACACAAACATCTCATGTAACTCTTATATTATAACGACACGTGTACGTCCGGGATAGAGTTGGCCTTCAACAACCCATGTTTGCCTTAAAAGGCGACTACGCTTGTCGTAAGAGGCGATTAACGGGAGCGGGTGGTCAGGCTCACTGACTGATGCTCACGATGTTGATCACTGGATTGTCTGGTCCAGACTCGGTCATTTACAGACCGATGGAATGTGGCCTGAAACTAAACTAACTCACTCATTCACTCTTATATCATAACGATTCCTGGGGGTAGTTTCTCAAAATCTAAAAGACTGCTTTCGGACAGAAACTAAAACTGAATTATGTGAAGTGCGAAATCTGTCTATAATGCATCATTCATAAACACAGACATATTTTCTTCAAACAAATGATGTGAAGATACATCAAACAACGGCATTGTTTATCGTGTCAGTTTCCGAATGCTGAACGCAAACATCATGGATACGCCAATCCTACAAACAAATTCTGACGAAATTAAACCCTAGACAATACCTGTAATAAACAACTGTACACAGTGAGTAAATATTTCGTCCTTGACCTTAGCAAAAAAGGACCTAGTTTCCAGCCTTTCAGGGATCACGTGCTAAGGATCAATTACATACCAGTACGGACGGGCGTGGATAGTTCTGTTTGTGTGACTGGTCATTTTACTGCAAGTTAAAAGCATTCTAAACATCAACTGCTAATTTGATTGTTTCTCTAATGGGGGTTGTTTCCTGACAAAGATTGCGGCATCCTGCAAACAAACAATGTACACAACGAGCTGAGAGTTCCTGTGTACAAGGTAGCACTCAAACGTTTATTTAACTAGTATGTGCTCTTTGCACTAATGACATCTAGACATACCTGGTTTACCGGTAGGCATTTTGCAAAGTATAGTACACAAAGTAACGTATATAACAACAAATCTATTCCTGTAGTCCCCGTTATATCCTTGGTGTTTATATTAAAACACGTAAAACCGCACTATATGCGTCAATCGTGGGCGTTACTAATTCACATTAAGAACATAGCAACATTGACCAAAGGAAATCGATGTATCGAATTACAGCTCTCACATTAAGAAATCAATGTTTCCGATATTACATAAAATACGAAATCAATATGTGAAGCTACGTACATGCATCCGATCAATAAATCTCACAACAAACTATGTATACGTGATATCTATTTATCGCAATGCAAGTTTCATATACATCCAGTCAACATATCATTTAAAAATAAATCTGTATTATATTCAATAAATACATCACACCACAGTCGTCATATCCATTCATTCAACATATCACACTACTGGCGTCGAACGCATGCGATGAACGCATCATACGATGAGCTTTGCAAGTAAGCACTAGATATATCACACTACCACCGTTCATATGCATTCATTCAACATATAACACAACAACTGCCATGTACATACAATCAAAATACCAACAACTTCGTATGCATACAAAAGCCAAATGCATTTACTTAACATATCACAATGCAACATCCATATACAGTCATTCAACATATCACACTACCACCTTCATATGCGTCCATTAAACAAATAACTCAACATCATTTATATACATCCATTAAACATATCACACTACAGCAGTCATACACATTCAATCAACATGTCATGCTACAACTTTCATAATGCATTCATTAACATATCACACTACAATATTCATATAAATGCATTCAGCATATCATGCTATAACTTTCATGTTCATTCATTCAACACATTACACTACAACATTTATATAGTACATTCAATCAACATACCATGCTACCACTTTCATATACATTCATTCAACATATCACGCTACAACATTCATATACATTCAGCCAACACATCACGCTATAAACTTTGCATACAATCAGCATACCTTCATAATATTTTATCTATACAATTAATACATCGTACAACCTTCATAGTCATGCACGCTGATATGATGAGAAAGCGGCGTTAAGCAATAGCCACTCACTGTTTCATTCAGTAATCTGGAATCACTATATCAGACACACCCGTGTGCATGAAATCAATGTATCATATGACAATATACATAGAATCAAAGTACAACAATATAACACAAACATGTGAAACAGACATTTCGGATCGACAACTGGGATGACGAGAGATTGTTATGACAAGAGAAAATCAGACCAGACAAAACCTCTTCCATAAACCAAACATAGATAAAGTCCCTGATGTATAATGTACAGAGGAATATCGCACCACAAGTGTCTGAAACGTTTACAAACATGACACCAAAACGTGACGGCTGCGAATGACTAATGTCTGGCTAGCTATAGCGTTATGAGTGTTGAACAACCGATGACTCTGATATAACCCATGGAGACATTACAAGGAGGGGTTATGATAACTGTGCGTTGAACTGTTTTCAAATAGTTTGTTTGTGAGTATTTAGCAGAAAATCGTTAATCAATGGTTATTTGAATGTATGCTAAATAGGTTAAAACACGATTTGAGAATCTTATCAAAATACAACGCTTTCGTTAGTCATGTCGGATTCACACCCTTAACCCTGTACTGACCGCAGCACAAAGGCAGACGATGTGTCAGTTATTCAACCTCCTTTACTTAAAAGAGAGTGAGTGAATTTAGTTTTACACCGCTTTTAACAATGTTCCAGCAATATCACGGCGGGGGACACCAGAAATGGGCTTAACACGTTGTTTTAATCGAACCAAGGTCTTCGGCGTGACGAAAGAACGCTTAACCACTAGACTATCCCCACCACACCACTAAAATATTTAAATGGTTCCTACTTTACACTTTTTCTCGTTCATTCATAGTCCCCTCTCTTAGATGTTTATTGCAACGTTTCGGAAAGCAGAGAAAATAGTTTTTCATAATAATTAATATTTAGTCAAAATAGCAGCTAATAAAAAAGATGCATATAAGAGGGCTTTTTTGTCATCTGCAAGTCTATATTTCTCATGCTGTTCAGAGAACTGTTTCCTTATGATTTATTCTTCAGATCCCACGCAGATCAATATTTTGCTCATTTCACTTGCAGTGCCATATCAATTAAGACGACGGTCATCCAAGCGATATTTACGATCACTTGTGGAAATAACTAATTAAAAACTGTCAATAGACATCAAGAATAGCGTTTGAAATGAGGAGCTGTGCCCTTTGAAAAGAAGGTATCCAACTGGAGTCATTATTGGTCGAGAATCAAAGTTAATGTTTTTTCTTCGAAAATTAAAAAAAAAATCCCTATGCGATCATCAACATGGTGTGCGACGAAATATTTCTTTGGTGTCTCTAAGTGAGTGAATGAGTAAAGGTTTACGCCGCTTTTGGCAATACTTCACCAATATCACTCCGGGGAACACCAGAAATGGGCTTCACGCATTGTACTCATGTGGGGATTCGAACCCGGGTCTACAATATAACGAGAGAACACTTTAACCACTAGACTACATCTCGGCCCCCGTGAGGAGTAAAGAAAGGGCGGCATAATGATTCGGCTGATCGCGTATTTGTTTTGGTAATGTGACATGAATGTGTTCGGGCTGAGTCTGTTTCTGTAGATATTCCATTGATTACAGTTTCCACTTTAACACTCACGATTCAACCTCCAATTGTAATGCATTGTGCCATGTGTTATTATGTCACATGTACGTGTCCCATTAAACCAGGCGACACCCTTACCTCAATCACTCTCAGCACTCTGGTGAGATTGCCCACTCCCTCCTTGACCGTCACAATGACCCCATGAAGTTTATGACCAGCGGCGGGAGGGGAAGCTGCACCCCCATTCTGGACGAAGACTTCCTCTTCACTAATGGAATCCCCTCGGCTGAGGAATCGCTCCCTCCTCTCAAACTCCTGGTTCGTTACCGTCTCGAATTTGGCATCGTCAATGAGACTCCTATGTCGCCAGGCTCCCCCGTGCTGAAAGGATTATAAAATTGAATCGTTAATTTGCAGTGAGATCTTCAATAAAATAATATATTCTATCCTTCATTGGTCTAAACGTGTTGTAGGCTTCAATAAATGATGATATATTCTATCCTTTAGTGGTCTATACGTGTTGTAGGGCCTTCAATAAAATAATATATTCTATTCTTCATTGGCGTATACTTGTTGTAGGGCCTTCAATAAAATAATATATTCTATCCTTTATTGGTCTATGTGTGTTGTAGTGCCCTCAACAAAATAATTAATTCTATCCTTTATAGGTCTATACGTGTTGTAGGCCTTCAATAAGATAAATTCTATCCTTTAGTAGTCTATACGTGTTGTCGGGTCTTCAGTAAAATAATATATTCTATCCTTTAGTGGTGTTTACGTGTTGTAGGCCTTCAATGAAATAATATATTCTATCCTTTAGTGGTGTATACGTGTTGTAGAGCCTTCAATAATTAATATATAATAATTCTATCTTTCAGTGGTCTATATGTGTCTTAGGGTGTTGAATAAGTACTTCATTTTGTCCTTAATTGTTGTATGTATGTCCGTACCGTCACAAACTCTGTCTTTAATTGATGTATACGAGTTGTAGTAAGTAATAAGTCTTTCCTTTGTTGGTGTATACATGTTGAAGGGTTGTCAATAATGTCATATATATTCTAATGTGCACGTGGTGTGGGTTAGTTGGAGACCTCATACAAACGAGGATATGTTGACGTGGAGAACATAATGATTTCAGAAATATGTACAATTTATATGTTGTTTGTGTTAGATACAGGTACTTGTAGAGTCGTGCGTAGATCGTGGCAGGTTTACAATGGTTAGTGATGTGTTGACACTCGTTATACACGAGTCAGATGATTTAGTAGAATTTAGTAGCAACATGTGTAGGGCTGTATGTCCTGATCAGTTAACGTGACATTTACATAGCGTAGAGTAGGGTTATAAATAGGTACTGTGTTGTTTACATTGGACAGTGGTAATTTCAGATCTAGAGTAATGTGCAGACAACGTTATGCTTACAGTAATTAGAAATGATTGTAGACTCTCAGTTTTTACAGGTCGGCTTTGATACTATAGTAACATGACAAGTGTCTTCCCGGACACCAGCGGCTAATGATAGAGTTCAATGACACATCCTAAAACAATCGAAGATAACTGAGTTAAAGTCGCCTACGCTTCAACTGACCGAGAATTTGATAAAGAAGCACCAGTTTAACAAAACTATGAGCTAAAATGTTTTGGCAAAATATATCAAACATCTTACAAAAACTTATCTCTCTTACATTTTTTTTCAAAAGCCCTAAATTACTTTTAGGCATCTTTTATAGATGAAAAAGAGAAATCAAAAACTGCATTTCTTACTTACTTACGTACTCACTCACTCACTCACTCACTCACTTACTTACTTACTTACTTACTTTACTTACTTACTTACTTTACTTACTTACGCACACTTTCATACCCCTTACTATGTGCATGATACCCCTTATCCCTTACTATATGTATGATACCTCTAACTATATGTATGATGCTCCTTACTAGAATGTTCCCAATTACTGAAAAAAGGCGGTATATGTTGTTTTGGGAACACTGTTTAAACAAGGAGGCATCCTATTGGGCACGAACTGACCTCCCGACCATACGGGTCTTATTCTTTATGCATACGACTTCGAATTACCTATTCAAAATCAAATAAGATATACAATTTCAGCTTCATGTATGTTTTCCAGTTAAATAATCATCACCTAACCATTCCTCTGATTTACCGAACAGGCCCCACTTGCACAAAGCGATCTTAACGCTACAACTATCTTAAGCCTATGCTGGAGAATGGCAATTACAATCATTGTAGCGCTAAGATCGCTTTGTGCAACAATGCCCAGGGTCTTGTTCCTGTTATGGTTATCATAGCATATGGCAGTCGTAAGTCTACGTCAGAGTATGGGAGTTACGACCATTGTAGCGTTACGATCGCTTCGAGGAACGGGGGCCTGAACTAGAACTAAAGGGGAAGTAACTCTTCTATAGATTGTAGGACTAGAGAGACGTGTTCCAATTGTCCACTCTGCTTATTGTCGGGTAATATTCCTCCAGCTCCTGTCTCCGCTGTATATTTTAGGCACACCCGAGCATGGTCTCAGGATTTCAAAGAAAGTCACACGGCTCAAACATTTGTTTGATCAGGGGTAAAACATTCAAACCTCAGTAAAGTTTTCAAAACATTTTTAGGACATACATCTGAACGATGTTCCCAATTTTCGCGATTGAGTGAAAAGAATTGTGTCTTACGCTCTTCGTATTATGACATGTATCATATGTTATTTGAGGTGAATAATTAATTGACTTGTTTTTGCATGCTTTTTGCTACCGGTGGGGCAGAAAACAATCACTTTTTCGCTATCACCTGATGTCGTTAGCGATAAGTATAAAAGTGTAAAATCGACTTTGCATTTATCAAGGATTTTTTGTGAAAATAAAAATTGTTTTCTCGCTTCTATTTACAGCAGCGATGGCCTTTCATTTTTAAGGACGGGCGTTGTTCAGATCTACACGCGGAGGAAGAACCTTTATTCGCCCACCATAAACATTATTCTCCCGATACATATAATGCCAAATGCAACTGCCCATTGTTTATTAAGTGAGTTACTCAATTGAATGAGTGAGTAGAGTTTACGCCGCCTTAACTTTATTTCAGTAGTGTCACGGAGGGGGACACCAGAACTGGGTTTCAGACATTGTACCCCTGTGGGCAGTCGAACCTAGCGGACACATTAACCATTTGGCTACCTCGGCGCCCCGTGTTAAGACACACATACAGCCATTACAACGTGGTACCAGTAGCTCATCACCTTTGCTTAAGTCGACTTCGTCCGCGAGAAGAAGAAATGTTCAAGCGTAAGACACCAGATCGCTTAAGAATCAGCTTTCTGATATCTCCATAAATCTAACAAAAATCACTAAACGAAATATGATCATTATCAACTGTTACACAAAACGATAATCTTTAGATATTAACCAATCACGCAATACAATATATTACGAATAACAAATAACTTTGGAAAATACTAAAATTCGCATTAACGCGACTAGTATTATGAGAAGGGTATGGATTAGCTGCAGTGTCTACAGTTCGGCACATCGAAAACCAGACCGCGTAGATATACAAAGGTTGGAGGACCTAAAATAATGCACGGCCTTAATACACACATAACGCAATGTTTTATTGCTACAATAAAAGCACAACCTCTCATTTAAGCTTTCTCGCTAAACAACAGTTAAATGAGTAAACTGTAGTTCACAAAGGCCTACAAAGTTGACATTGTCCTTAGTCAGAAAGTAAAACCCCAGGTACTTCTGAGAATGGTTCCGTTACCAGTAGAATAACACTAGATGCGAATCAGTCCAGTGAGTAATTAAGACAAGCCGTGGCAAGTGTACGACTGTTGGAGATTACGGGAGGAATTCCTCTGAGCATTGTCATCCCCCATCAGATGAATCATGAGTAAAGTTCGATAGCAATTTGAGGAAAATACTCCAGAAAACAACTCCATATGATATACAATGAAGAGATCGGCCTACTCCCATTGTAGCAAGGTCAGCCGCTCCCTTCTTTCTCCTGCATTGGAAGTGGCTTGGACAGACTCAGACAGGTAACCATTCCCCGACTTTCATCAACCAGGTCTGATGTTTTATTGAACAACCTTGGACACAAACTAGAGATGGTCGCCGATTCATGGTGTTCACAGATGGTATTGAAGATAAGATGGGGGTATTTTCAAAAGATGAACAGCTTGCTGTCCTCCAGTTTGCTGATGCCATTTATATGGATGTGACGATTTCTGCAGCTAGGACTAGTTGTACATACTTCATGTCAGTCTTGGATCAGTTATGTACCCATTGGTGTATGCTCTGCTACCAGATGGTCAGTAAAACACATACTGTCGATTCGTCAGTATGCTGCAAACATCGGTAGAAGAGGCTTGGTGTTTCTTCCATTACACTCAAACGATCTGGCAAAAGACACAAGCTCTTGGTTTGGCCAAGATCATGATGATGTACAGAAATGGATCCGCCCACCAGCCGGTCTTCCAGTTATTCCTGCAAATCTGGTTCAAAACACCTGGCTGAAGTCGGTAAATTTAACACTTGAAAAAGCAACAGCTGACGAGCTCAACGACCATCATGTGTCAACGTGGATAGACAACGGTGCCTTGTTTCCATTAGGACTCTGGAACCGCTTCACTACTGTAGGCCCAAGAACCAACAGCAATTTGGAAGGATTTCATCCACGGATGAACCGTCCTCGGCCATGTCCCAAACCGAACTTGTATAAATTCACTGGGTTGATCGCGGGGTTGAAAAGTTGAGCGGACCAAGTCTGCCCAGATCGACCCAAGAGCTGCGCCCCATACACCGCGGGAACACAGAGACCGATCTCCAAAGACTGAAAGATCAGCTGCAGAGGAGACTGCAATCCAGAAGTAGTTGTTTAAATAGGCAAGCCCATTAAGCAGACGCAGGTGCTTACGTGCACTGCACCATATATCTTGCTTTAAGCTGTAGTTCTTATGGGATGTAGTTCTCATGTTAGGACCTACTCAAACAGAGATACCTACCTTAAACATCATGTGATATACCATATACCTCGCATTAATATCATGTGTCAGATTCAAGATTCGTCAACATGTTTGACGACAAACCCTGTTCTTGTCTCAAGGACCTTGCCACCCTCCATAAACTCAGGCGATGTCTTCGCCCTGGCGACCAGCTCTTTCTCTCCACTCCACCCAGCAAAATTTAACACCTGTATTAAATCTGTTAACACCTTTACTCAAACACTTGGTGCCATAACTGGTTTCCAAAGAAATGAGAAATTAATAATTAGAAATATTTATAAACTCACTTTCCAGGCTTCTTATTCTGCACAAATCGCACAAATGATGCTCAAAGCGCACAATCTGATCATTATTACCCTGTATAACCCACGCTGCCGATGAGGCTCTAGAAGGTTAATAGCCAAATGACTTATCCCACCATGTACCCATTTGCTGCTGGGTGAAAAGAGGCAGTGTTTTTACAAACTTACTTGTCTAAGGTGAGGCGGCATGTATCACATGTGCTTTGTTGTGGGGCAGGACTATTGTTTTACCTCTTTGCTCAATGGGAGTTCATGATAAGATTGAGAGTGATTACTATCTGTAATATATGCTTTATATTTACATTACGTGGTTAAACTATCACACTTGATCGATGGCGTCCACTAGCAACCAGAAATCCGTCATCCCTGTCCACCATTCGAGTCGAACGTAATGGTTCGGTCATTCATATAGTATTGGCATTGCTTTCAGAGGGCTGTATTGATGTTCGCGCTATAGACTCATTTGGAGCTATAATATTTACATGAGAAAATAGCGGGACAATGTTATACAATGAAATAGTGTCATTATTCCGTGAAGCAAATTATGTAATCAACTAATGGAATAAACGTGTCATTTATTGTTTGTGTTTACAAAATCATGAATAAATATTTTACCGGGGGTAATAAAAACAGAACTGGTGCGCAAACATTGTGAACACTGTATGCAATACAAATGCGTATTATATGCAATACTAATGAGTATTATTTCAGAGAGATTAAAGTGAATGGGGATCGTGTGAGGGATTTAACCATCCACTGGATGGCTAGTGCAGCAGTTTATATGATAGGATTATCGTTCTTGCCTGATTGATCATAGGGCGGGTATTTGTCAATATTTGTTGATGGCAGTGAAATTGTTTGTCCGACTCGTGCGTTGAAGTAGACAATGTTTTGCAGACTATATTCTGATACTGATGTTAGTGTGGAGATATATATCGACTACAGCAGTG